>NC_137644.1:10256228-10898711 GCF_963383615.2 Lipophrys pholis | reverse complement strand
GAACCCGATGAGACAATTCTACCTCTACTTAAAATAAGTGCCGGTAATTTCAAGCAATTTCACTTTTCTCCTGATGTTTGCGACCCCCCCCCCCCCACCCTCCATTTTTCATTCAATCTCAAAGGGCAGAGCAGGGGATGCCAACTGAGACCCTCGGGCCTTTTCGCTTTGAGCCCTCACCAGCTGCAGCCCCTTCGAATCATCCCCGTCTTTTCCCATCATGCCTTGGTTTTTCCCCTCGGCTCACACCAGCCTTGAAGCAGTGCCTCGGCTCTCGCATTCCTCTCCTGGTGAAATCATATTTTCTAGCCGCCGCTGATTTGTTTGGTCACAGCGGCGCCTGCATGATAGATGTTTTTCTGGCTGTGAAACACCTCCTGTACCCCCCCACCCCCACCCCCACCCCCCACCCCCCCACCACCCTCACCCTTCAGACCCTGCGGAGGTATGCGGACCCGTAAAGAAGTCTGTCCATCAGTGGAGGGACTGTGCCAAGAGCCTCTGCGGGGTGAAGCACGTACAGATGTTGGCAGCGGGGCTCGCCGGGCCGCTAATGCCGCGCGTGGCCGGCAGCCAGACATTATACTCAGAATAGTAACGGCGCTGAAAAAAATGCCTACCCCAGCATGCTCAGCTCCAGGTACCGCTCTCTGCCAGCAACAACATACAGCTGAAGGGTGGAGTGGCTGCAAAAGGTACGACTGTGTGCGTGTATGTTTTGCAAGGGAATTGCTCAAATAAATTAGCAGAATAATGCAAAAAAAAAAAAAAAAAAACTTGTGGGATATTTATTTAAGGTTGAGATGAACAGTGGAATCTCTGCTGGACTTTTTCTTTTTATTAATCCAACAAATATAATGGGAGTTTTTTTTGTTTGTTTGTTTTTACTCTGCAGCTGTTTCTGTTACTTCAAAGTAAAGTGTTCTAGTTATCTTTGCTATTTTAAGTGTTTGGTGTTGATTCACAATATTTAAAGATGTCAATCAGTAAAGCTTTAAGTACCATTTTTAAGTATGAATGATAAAGTAGCACCTTGTGTGATCGATAAGAAATCCAGTATCTGCATCCACTCACTGAAATGGTCAGAAAAAACCCAACAGCGTATAAGTGCTATAAAAACAGAAGTGCTTATAATTGCGTGTAACATTTCTTGCATCCGCAATGATTCTTCGGTGGAGTACGCAAGTTCTAACCCACAGTTAACAGGTTGCTTATTTGTTCCATCGCCTAAATCTATGAAGCCAAAAGTTATTTCCTAAACCAGAATATGTTGATTTGTTGATTCTAACAACAGTATTTTTATATAAAAGGCTGATATTTAACATTAGGATCACTATTACAGTCACAACTCAGTGATTAATGCTGATTTGACAGAACAATGTATCAAGATGGTTAATTTGATTGACCTCAAGGGAAACGTCACAGTGACTTTTAGTCTATTGTTTTGTTGGACATGAAGAAAACATTAGATTTAGTTCTGTCTCACTTTAGATATTCGCAATTAATGGCTGCTAAAAACAGCAAATATTCTCTCAAGATGTATTGCAGATAGTTACAAGCTTTTGAAAAGTCACATACTTCTATCAACTATATCATCGGGCAAAGTTTTTCCAATTTATTTGCCTTTATTTCAAACTAGACACGTGTAAATAGTTAATTTTGGTGATGAATGTGTTGTTTTTCCAGTGGCGGCGTGTGGCCGCTACTTAACGGTTAACCACAAATATCAAACTCTGTTGTGTGCGGAGAGAAAAAACAAGACGTCAGTGAGGGCTTCTGGAGGACTCGGGGATGTCAACGCGCTGACAGCGATGAGTCATTTAACCTGCGGTATTACTCCGAGCTCATGATCACCGCGTGCGTGGCCCCGAGGATCTTTGCGCCGCGCCGCGCTAAGCCTCGCTCCAGGTGTCGGCCTGTATTCACGCTCCCCTGTCCAAACACAGGGGCATTGAGACGTCAGAACAGAGCATGTGCTGTCAGGGCGCCGGCCCCGTGTGAGGTTGATGTTGACGGGTGGCTGAGAGGCTCCAAAGTGGCCCGTGTTAAGGTCTGCGTTGTGTGGCCGCCGCCAATTACAAGTCTCGCGGCCCCAAAACAAAATGTCTGCTGTGCGAGCTGGTCGGCGGGGATAAATGAGGCAGTGTGCAGAAACTCGGTCGGGATGCCTGCCTCTTATAATTAATGGGACGACCGACTTCGGCTCGGAGCGTGGTGGCCCAGACTGATGGCCGTGTGATTTGTCAACATGCGTCCGTTCACCCCATAATTCCTGCTCCCCTGGAAACACACACCGCCTGAAAACCCAAGCAACAGCTTTGCCTTTAAGCGGACCGTTAGTCCTAAACTAAACTACCCTGCTCTTGACACTGGTGTGACGGGAAATCTCTCTCTTAATAAGGGAATCATTACTGATATCAATACCAGTTATCAAAATGCAACCGAATAGCAGAATAGATGCGTTCACCTTGGTGCAAGGTCAGAGCTTATAGGACTTCAGCCTGAGGTTAGTATTGATTGTAATTATCTTTCACCCTGAGGTAGAATTGTTGCTCATCTGCTCGCCAATTGTCGTGTATTTGTTCGCGCTTTTAGCCCGGCGCACTTTTTATCCAATAATCCAGCGCACAGACACACTGGCTGAAACGCAGGCGAGCCAGTTCAATATCTAATTTAACTTCCCAATCAACCTTTTGCACTCTTCCTCCGCTGACATTTATTTTGCAACATACTCTTGTGCTCAACTTAATTAGCGGGAAGGCGTGTTTCAAATGTTGAATAACACGCTCGAACACTGCGAAGCGCGGCGCCAGTGGACAGAGAATGCTCCCGACTCGGTTGTCCGGTAAATAAGACAAATCACTTTGTATTTTTACAAATTCAGCAGTGGGAATAGCTTTCTTTCTTTCTTTCTTTCTTTCTTTCTTTCTTTCTTTCTTTCTTTCTTTCTTTCTTCTCTTTGAGCGGCAAAAATAGTGTGGAATAGCTGGAACCAGCAGATGGCGGACGCAAACGGCCTTTCAACCCAAGTGAAGAAGAAGAAGGGAAAGAGTCATCAGGGACAAAAAAAGTGGCTGATAAGACAGATAGGGAAACAGTCATCAGGGATAAAAACAGCGGTGGAAAACCATGTAGATAGACAGAACCAGCAAATGGCGGTTATACGACTTTATGGATGCAAACTGCCGTTAAATACAAAAGAAGAAGAAGAAAGCTACTCAAGGACACTTTTTGCTCGTGAACAGGGCAAATTGAGGGATCGGACCTTTGGTCATGGATGACAACCCACTCCACCAAACAGCTATTGTCTTCTTCTTTGTAACCATCCATCTAGAGTTTCTGCCACTTTGTGGAAGGTGCATGACAGGACAAACACTGAGAGACAGACACACATTCACACGTGTAAACGGGCATCGTTTTCAAAACGTGGCCGTCTGAATGCGAAACTTTTCTGAAACAAAAGACGCAAAAGCAATGAGCTTCCCCAACATGAAAACCACATTGCTTTCAGCGTTTCTAGAGTTTCCGTGTAAACAGACGTTGTTTTCGAAGAAAAAAAATGCCTTCAAGTCAATGCGAAGCTTTTCTGGAAAGAAAACTGTAAAAACGATGCGTTTTCACTTTGTGTGTCGTGTAAATTGGGCCTGAAAGTGTGATCTGTCAGCCTGAGGTGGTTGCCTTCTCTCCCTCAGTTCCCTGGGACCTTGTTAAGAGTGAAGGGAATGGAGCAAAGTTGAAGAACCCCAGGTAACCTTTTAATTCATCACCAAAAGACTCTTCAAACGTCTCACAATCCTTTTTGACGCGGTTCCTCTTGAGGCATGGTTTTTATATATGCTAATCTCTATTGTCTGACCTGCAACAGTCCACTTCATGAGTTGTGTCAAATCACTTGCAACGGCTCTTGCAGGATTTCTTTCCTCTCTTTTCGCCGAGGCCTTGATCTGTTTCCCACTCGACTCTTCGTTTTGTTCGAGGACGATCTCCTCGGAGGGTTTTGATTGGCTGAAATGCTTTTAGAAGCTGCAACGGTATTCAGCCTCTACCTTTTTTGATCTGTTCCATTAGGATTTGATTCTCAAACTGAAGACGTGGCTCTTCTGTAATCAAGGCAAATTTCTTGGCCACGTCCCTCCTCCTCTCTCTCTCTCTCTCTCTCTCTCTCTCTCTCCTCTCTCTCTCTCTCTCTCTCTCTCTCTCTCTCTCTCTCTCTCTCTCTCTCTCTCTCTCTCTCTCTCTCTCTCTCGGTTCCAGCTGTGCTTTGCCAAACAGGGCGCCATAGGCGCAGACCTCCATCCTGCTGAGTGTGGACCCCCCACCTTCAGACACTCACCTCATTTACCCCTCCCACCAGGAGGAATCAGCGGTGGGTCCACAGCGATGATAAAGAAAGGCCAGCTGTTCAAACAGTTGGAAGGGAGTGCGGCGGGGGAGGACGGAGGGACACATCAGCCAGTCCTGTCCAGAGAAAAGAAACTCCATCACGTATCAGAAGACGCCAGAGGATCGGGAGATTCAGTTGTTGTTGTTGATTTTCTTTTATATTTGTTTGAACATGAAACACTTTTTGTTTTCTCTTGATCACGTATGTGCGCGAGGAATATCTCATTTTCAAAATAAGGCTAAAAAATGCAGAAAAACTTGTAAAAAGCCAGAAAAAAAAATAAAAACTTCTATCATGTGAATCACAGTCTTCTTGCCAGGAAGTTTACTTTGGTGCAATGGAGCATAAAAAAGTAATACAAATACAGAGAATACATCCATCCAAATGAAAATCTAGCTTCAGTGTGATGTTATCTGTTTTTCTTCCATTCATGCAGCTTTGTGTGACTGAAAAAAAAACTAAATTTATAACACGTCATAAGGTTATTGACTCAGGCTTTTTATATTTGTTTTATTTCATTCTTCTGTTTTGCAAAGAAATCCACAAGAAGAAAGTCTCATTTACAAATTCTAATCAAACCAAAGACATGAAAAGACCTTCTTTTATTAAACAACCAATTAAATGAAGTCGTGGGACCTATGGGCGGGTAGATTGACTTTATATAATTATAAAAAACAAACTTATTTTCAATGCAAATGCTTGAATCACATTTGGAACCCCGTTCAATGTTCACAGTACATGTTTTATCTCACGCCAAGTTGTAATTTATCGGTAAATACTTAATACAAAATTAACAAATGATTATTCGTTTTTTGTCTGAATTGCTTCACAAACAAACTGAAAGGAAAGAAATTTGCAAGGAAAAGTCATCGCTGCACCAGAGATTTAGGGGAACTAATTAATTGAATAATCCTCCTTTGTCTGAAGGAGTAAATCACTGCTTTTAAAAGGGCACAAAAACAGCCTGATTGGAGAAAACAAGTGAATTATTAATGCAGGTTTTGAAACCATGGAAATGAGTTGTGGTCTTTATAGCGCGTTTGGGCCTCGGGGCAAAACGGTGAATTCAAAATTGTTGGTTAGATATAGAAGGTGATGGTCAGAGTTTGTAACTTGAAGATGATTGTCTTAATGGGTTAAAAGGTGCATGTCAGAAAAAACAATGCACTGTTAATGGCTGACTCATTTGGAATACAATGCAGGAGGCAAACATATCTGATGGGAGATAACGGAGCCGGAGCCTGGAGGGGACTTGCGTTTTCAGCCGGGCGGATTGGACCCAACACCATCAGGTTGCTTATTATCCTCGGAGGCCCTGAGAGGAGCGGTAATATCTGAAATTTGGCAACAATCCCGGCAGATTATCACTTCTGATTGGATAACACCCCCTATAATTGCCATGTCAGCATAACTGTGAGCAGTGTATTCTCAGCCCTGTGGAGATAAGGAGAGAGTGGGGGGGGGGGGGGGGAGGGTTCCCGCTCCCAAAACAACAGGGACCCCGATGTCTCAATCCACCTCCCCCGACAATCAACATCCCCCCACTCCTCAGCAATCTCCCGCTGCTCTCCCTGTGAATGCGTGACCTCCTCCTCTCACCTCCTCTGTTTTCTCCATCCTGACCTATTGTGTGCTGACCGATGATGCAAAGCATTCAAGCTCTGTTTGAGCTTTTTGTTTCCTGAACAGCAGGAGAACCCCCCCCCCCCCCCCCCCCCCCCCCCCCCCGATCACCAAACCACTTTTTATATTAAAACTTCCAGGAGACAGAAGATGACTCTCATTAACAGAACAAAGTATAAACTCCTGACAAAGAACTAAATCAATATATTTCTGACACGTGTAGTTGTAGCATGGCCACACGGTGGTGTAGCGGTTGGTGCTCTGGCCCCGACTGGTTGAAGTCATGACAACGGTGCACAGAGGAACCGAAAACACAACTTTCCCAAAACGCTCCTCCTGCACATGCACACCATGGCCGTAGTAAATAGTTCTTCTGCCCACATACAAGTAGATGGACAATACCAACAAGTGTCGCCACTCCCAGCTCATACTCTCCCGGGACTTGGTAGTTTTATTGCTGAGAGGTCACTTTCTGTCCACACAAACGTCGGCGTGCTCGCCGTTGTTTACTGCGTATCGTTCTCTCCGTGCACATGTGTGTAGTTTCGCGACAAAAACAGGAGCCTTGCACGTTAACTGACCACGGAGCTTTTAGAGTTTCTGTTTGTTTCCGTGTAAACAGGCGTCATTTTCAAAACGTCGCCTTGCGAACGTGAAACTTTTCTGAAAAAATCTAAACCAAACACAAAACCGATGCATTTTCACTTGAAGTGTCGTGCCTCAGAGATCCAAAAAAAAAAGGATCTTGTACGGGTGACAATGATAATAAAGTTTCTATTCTATTCTATTCTTTTTTTTAATCTTAAAATCTGACAAAAATAGCCTTTAATAACACCCAAGGGAGGTAACCTTCAAATTAAAAGTATTTTAATTTCTATTCATTTGCCTTGAAAACTCGTCCTGACCTTTCCCGGCTGTACAGAGGAGAACATGAAGGACCTGCAGCTGGTGGTGAGGGTCGGCTGTACGATGAAGAACCTCGACAAAAGCTTGGTACTTTAACAATGAAGTGAACGAGCCGCGAGCCGGAAGGCTGCGATGGCGTATAGATGTGAGCGGCGTCATGAGACAGGTGGGGAGTGTTTGTGGCTACAGCTGTTTGGGTGTCTCCTTGCTCACTCCACCCCACCCCGGAGGGAGGTGTCGAGGTGAGAATGCAACCCTCCCTCCCTCCCTCCAGCTGCATCAACTCTGACCCAAACGGCCTCGGCCCTCGCCTGCCTTTTGTGGAAACAAGCTGACAGCAAAAGGTAAACATCAAGGTGTGGAAAGAGTCTCTTTCTTCGGTGGTCTCATCACTCACAAAGCCCCCACCCACACCATCACCGCCAGCACCACCCAGCCCAGAGGAGAGACGATGATGATGAGGGAGCGCAAGGCTGCTCTCGCGAGCAGAGCAGTCTGGTGTATGGCGACCTCTAGAGGTGGAGATGACAATGAGGGGAAAATAGCCTGACCGGTCAGTATCTTTATAAACTCCTGCATTCGGGACAAAGCTATGAGTTGCATGAGTCCATCAACAGAAAGGTGGCTCTAAATTATATAGTAGTTAATTTTTATTTATTTATTATAGTTTATCTTGAAGGGCGACAATGTGGTGCAGTGGTTTGCACTTTCGCCTCAGTAATCTCCATTTTATCATTTTAACAGTTGCATACTGTCAAATCTGTTTTTAATGTGATGATGTGACATGTGCTGCGGACCTCTTGTTCCGGTCACCCTCATAAAAGAGATCTCAACCTCAATGAGTCCTGGTTAAATAAAGCTGAAATAAAAAATAAATAACTACAACAAACACAATGAAAATCCACCTGTGACAATTGAGTAAAAGGTAGAAATAAAATTAAAATCAATCAAACGAAAAATAGCACATGTTTTGTTTTGATTTAATTTCATCTAGAAAGGAACACATTTATGGCCAAGTCCACATATAAAGTAGCATACATTTGAATATTTATAGTTTCTGCTCCAGCACAGGCACAGGGAAATCAATCAATCAACCAATCCAGCTCGCCAAACCAACAAGCGAATCATCCAATAAAATTCTAAGATAATCTAGATTAAAGAAAACCACATTTCTTATGAATAGCAGGCAGCAAACAACGCTGAGATCTGAGCTGAGATGTTGGCGATGCTGCCAAAATGGCTTCAGAGGGGTTTTGTGATTTTTGTCATTTCACTGTATTTTGCATTAAAAGGTATAATTAAAATAGGCTTTACGTTGAGAGTGTAGTCATTTAGGTATTGTTTGGCTTTTGTGAAAACTATATACGTGTTCATCCCGTCTGAGTATATAAAGAAAATGTAAAGGTTATTATGGCACTATTTTCCAGTCCAGCCCACACAAGATGAAATGTGGCTGAATACTTAATATTAATTAATTTAGACAACTGTGAACCAACATTTAGCAAGCATGTCTTTGGATTATGAGTGGAAACTCTTCCAGCCTCAATGAAAACATGCAAACCACACAGAAACTCCCCCAGTTCCCAATCCAACCTTTTATTTTTCTTTGTCAACCACCGTGAACCCTCAGCAGCCATCCAAGAACATTTACTCCTTTTGTTCAATCACAATCGTGACACTACAACAAGTTACCACGGCGCCCTCTGCTGGCAGGATGTATAACGTCCACACTTTGTTGAGAAGTGAATCATATTACGTGTCCTGTGTTGCGTTTGTAACATTCAAACACGTTTCTCATTGATAAAAAAATCACTTGAATCATTAGAAAAGTAGTAATTGTACTGACCGTCCCTCTTATAGGTATATTTCTTGCATGAAAAACACAAAAATATTTGTTATTGACACATTATTCAAGATGAAATTACAAATGTAGTTTAATATTTAATGAAATCTGTATTTATTCCTAAAGATGTGATCAATTCAATCATTCATAAGTCTGTTACTGTACATACTGTTTATTTGGATTTATCATGATATTGTCAGATTCTTTAAAAATAAACAATTATTACCAAGAATGAAAAAAAATATTTTTCCATGTATAGTTTGCATGTTTTACCTATTCAGGGTGATTTGTTGTGTTATTTTTTCCCAGGGGTGCACCGGCTTCTGCCTAGGTTAGGTGAGTGTCTCCTAGGATGTACCACAACAAAGTGTCAATGTCACAATAACTTGTCATGTGTCCTTGGGCATCAATTACAGAGTGACAACGTCGTCTCATGCTGCTCACAAGTCGACTTATTGTCCGTTGAGTCATGGCATCCATGAAGATGAGGTGAGTCTGGTGTTGTTCACGCAGGCTCACAATGACTGGATTAGTGATGTTCTTCAGATGTTATTGGCTTGTCACCGTACCATTCCCACTGGTCCCTCGTCCAGTGTAAACGCTCCCTGCTCCATCAAATCCATTCATGCATCAAAACACCTGATATAAATCTTTCCATTAGATTCTGTAGTAGATTGAGCAACCGAAGCTTGACCGTTGGATCCGAAAACACGATCCAGCTTTGGTTAAGTTCATTTGTTTTCCTTCACTTCTGATAGAAACTGACTGTGGACATCCCACAAGGGCTGAGTTTCACACATGCGCCGACTCAATAATCACAATCAGACCCTGGTCAAATCCTTATGCTTTCCTGTTTTTCCTGTTTGTCAGACATGAGTACGTGGAATAAATGTTCACCTGCTGCCTGCTCTGTCGCCCACACACTATCGAGTGGTTTAAAGATGAACAGAGTTATTGTTGTGGCAGGTTTCCACTTCTTCTTTGATAGATTTCTTGAATTATTTCACAAGAATCTCAGGAGATCCGGGTGAGAAAGGCAACACGGAGACTGTTTACCTTGGCCAACCCTCCTGGCCGCACCTTTGGCCCCACAGCGAGAGCTTGTTTTAGGTTTCTGTTTGGCTTCAAGGAGAGCCAAGCTCTGAGAATATGAGCTCCCATGTTTGTGTTTTTTACCCCCAAACCTGAAAGGTCATTGTTTACCGTCTCAAGCTGCGAGGATCATGTGAAGTTGCACAGAGCGTCGCGCACGGCTTTGTCGGGATGAAAGCTGCAAGAGGAATGTGGATTTCTCTTTTAATTTCTTGGTGCAATGGCCCCCCCCCCCGCCCCCCTCCCCCTCCCCTCCCCTCCCGCCTCATCCCGGGGGACCCGCTCCATCACACGTTTCACATGTTTCCCTGCTCCAGCACACTTGATTCAGATGAATGGCCTCCGCAGAGAATAGATTTCAGTTAGATATAGGACAAACACTTTAAAAATACATCTTTTTTTAAAGAGAACATAGATGATAGTATAATCAAATCCAACCGAAACATCAAAACCAACTCATACATCATTAAAAACATAACGTGTAATTATTATTCCGATCAAAAGTACAAAGATCCCACTGTGAACACCGCAAATAGCAATAAAAGTAGATGCGTGTTCACACAGTCATATTGTCTCGTGGCCACGGTGTGTCAAAGCTCTGCAGGAATCGGTTCTCATTTGAGGAGACAGTCCACAGCTTCTGGCTTCAAGCTCCGACAAAGAATTCCGGTCTGAGTCATAAACAGGACTTTAAACCTGAGCGGCACCGACACACAAATACAAGCAGGCACATGAATTCAAACACACTGAATTTGTCTTTTGCATGTGTTGCACGAGTTTTGCATAAACTTGGGCCGCAACCAGGCTGACATTTGCATATCTCATGGCATTCACTTGGAATTTGCAACATTTGACAGATAAGAATACACACTGATGCCAGTTCCACTGTGTTGCAGCAGATGTATGAAAGTTGTGCAGCCGTCGGCGTTGGTTTGTAGACCACAGATTAAAAACATATAAACATAATACCAAGAAGCTTTTACACTGGTAATTCAACCAATAAACCACTGTAACACGTGATGAAATGTTAAAGACGGGTACTCCTGTCTTAATGCACAAAAACATTGCCATGCACAATCTAAGTGTTATTGTGAATGTGGTGTTGCGAAGTACAAAATCTGATATCATCCCCCGATATCATGTTAACCACGACATGACAGTGTCGTCCCACAGACTCAGGTTAGATTTAAAAAACGCTCTGATAAAGCTAATTCTGAGTTCTTTATTCTTAGTTTCGAAGACATGTGCTAACCAGATGAATCCTTTTCAAAGCTATATGTTTGAAACAGGATTAATCTCATGGAATTATTAATCCATTGTGCCTATCGAACACTGTGAACATCCTGCACATAAACACAATGTTAAGGGACACCCACCAAATTAGTTTGGGAATTAAATGATCATCTTATATCATATGAGCTCATTTGATATGATTTTTTATTTTTTTTAACTTTAGTTTGTTTATTTTCCGTTTAAAAGTCGCAACATTTATAGACGGGCTCTCAATTACCAAAATATTATTGGCGAAGCTACAAAACGTGTTTGAAAAAGGTAAAACGGCCCAGAGGAGGAGGCTGGAAAAGCGTGTGCTCAAGCTTCAACAATCAGACAAGACCGATCACGTCAGCGTTGGTTCGATGTTGATACATGATTATGTGGGACGACTGAAAATTGGAAATCACTCAAACCGCGAAGCAATAAGACGAGTTCGCCATCCAAGTTGCCCTTACGACGAGAAGCAAACACGGTTAGAAGCATGTGACGGCCATCAGAGCGGACGTTTCGCCGCTCTGCAAACGGGAGTGTCAGTCAATGGCAAAAGTAAAGACGCACACGAGCCACAATCAATAATTTCACGTGTAATCTCGTTTCATTTCCACTGCTGCCAATGGAAATCCAAAACACAAAGAGCCCTTCTGTTTTCGCCACGTCAGTTCCTCACAGTTGGTGCTTCTTCACACTTTGTAAGTCAGTGTCAACGCGTGCAGAAGCTTCGCCGCGACACCTTCAAATATAATCCGGAGGGTCAAGCTCAGATGACCCAGATTGGGTCAGCCGTCGATGATGCCAGCGGATTTGGACACGCAAAGAGCATGAAGCAGAAACAACCGAACCGCACACAACTCTAAAGATGTAAAAGTTAATCTGACACACAGAGAAAATGTAATCTGTGGCTTTTTTTTGGGGGGGGGGTAAAACTTCAACTACTTTTCGTTAATCTCAAAGAAACAAATCTTTAACTCCCTCATTGGAGTTGTTGTTGTTTCTCTTTCAATGTGCCTTCAGAGGACTGCGTTGTATTTGGCGGTATAGGAATAATATTGATATGAACGGAATTGCTTTACATGTCCACTCGCGCACGCCAGCGTGAACAGATGCCAGGGCGCCACTGAGAGCAACTTGTGGGGTTCAGCGTCGTACCGGAGAAATCAGAGAAACATATAGACCTTGAGATCAGAAGACAAGCTCCATTTAAAAAAAATAAATAAATAAAGCATCATAACTTTCTGAAAGGACTTGGCAGAGGTGACCTGAGCAGTGCAATCTGTGCCGATGTGGAGGCATTCGTGAGCAAGGTTTTCAAAAATGGCTCATGCAGCGTCGTCAAACAACTGAAGCCTTGTAAGAGGGCACGGTATCCAGCAGCTGTGTGGCTCCGAACAAATCAACAATCGTCGGCGCATCGCCTGCACCGGAAACTCTCATTTGCCTTTTTTCACTTCCCTTCTCTCTGTTCCTCAAACTGTCATCGATTCAGTTACACGTGTCTGCGTCTCACTGTGTCAAAAGAAGAACTGCAAGTGCAGGAAGCAGCGTACTGCCGCATGTCGTCACCAACGCTTCCGGTGACGTCTGGAGAAACGGAGCCAAAGAAATACGTGGTGTACATCAACGTCCGAGTGTGGTGGGTTGAATTCTCAGGTGTTCCAGCACACCTATATTGACTAAATAAGACCGGTTGAACACTTTGTCCCTTTGTGCCTTTGTTTCCATTACGTTTGACGTAACTTTCTGGAGTATTTGGGTCAACATGAGCGCTGTTTCTAATTTGCCCGCAGTGGGTTTTCACTGTTTTAGTGACATCATTGAACAAGTTCGCTGAAAGCGGCAGCCTGAGAATCAACAGGCTATTTGCAACATAAGTCTGAAGAGAAATTTCAATATGGGTCATACATGAATCCTTTTGTTTCGGCTTTTAAAATTTTTTATTGTGTGTTCTTATGATGAATTTGAAGAATCTTAGAAAACAATTGTAGATAATATTCATCTGAAGTGAGTCGCTGAGGCAAAAAGGGAGTTTTGTTTTCCAAGATTACTGTTTCCACTTGACTTTTCCAGTCTAAATAATACATTTTTTTTTTTTTGCATTATTAGACTTCTCACATGCAGAAGCATCCGGGCAATTGGCCATAATGCAACCCCCTACTACTAGAGATATTAGGTTTTGTAGTGTCCCTCTTAATTTACAGACCGTATTTTAAAGCCTTTGTAGTTAAAGCTGAAGTTTAAATTTAGATTTTTTTCTTGCTATGGGTCAAGAGTGCCAACCACTACTCCACTGCAAAGTTTTCCTTCTGGCTTCAGTGCGTGTCGGTATTGATTTGTTTCCCCCCAGTAAAAGACTGCGGTGTTGCAGAATTGCACCCACATGTGGCTCTTTAATTGCAGAGTACAGCTTGACTTACTATTATCTATTGAACTGTGTTCACAGACAGTGATCTCAAGAGCTCCATGCAGAGTAATGTGTTGTTTTTTGTTTTTTTTTAATGTAGTGCCGCCGGAGGGCTTACACTCGTGGGTCATGCCTCGTCTAAAAGTTTTTCCAATTTCCTACTCGTTTCCCTCGTGTTTCGCTTACGCGTTATCTCCTCGTTGAGGCTCGTGTTCCTGCTCACATCGCCCTGCCTTACCGATGATACTCCTGAATTTATGTGTGGCCAGTGTTTTGTGAAGCCTTTGTTTGCTCACTTGTGGAGGAATGCGTCATGTCGCGTGCACTCGTGTTATCTGGGTTAATCCCAGAATAGAGTTATAGAGTGATGAATGTCACACCGTCGTCTGTCAATAAGAATCTCAGTGTACTCTAAAATTACATCGTTTTCAGCATTTCTGCAATTTTCCATGTCAGCGCACATCGTTTTCAAAACGCTGCAGTGCAAAGACAAAACTTTTTTGGAGATGAAAAGACAGAAACAATGCGATTTCACTTGAGACGTTGTAAGCGGGGCCTCAAATTCTCGCCTTTAACCTCTGGATCAGCGGGTCTCCAAACCTGATCCGGGAAATGATTTGTCCTGCATGCTTTAGTTATCTACCTGCTTCAGTGCGTCTGAATCAAACCATTACATCATCAACAAGCGTCTAAGAAACACCCAATAAAAGGCTTCTCATTTCAACAGGACGCAGGTTAAACCATCATCACCACCTATATGTCTTATTTAAGGTCAACAGGTGCCCCAATCTCCCAGAGGGGGGGCACGTCCCACACTTTGAAAAGCCATTGTGTGCACAACTTCTTGAATTTGTCAGTTGAGATAAGAAATAGTAGATCATTTCCCACAATAACTAAGTGATTAAAGATCTTTTTTTTTTATGTTCTTATCCCTCCTTCTCTGCTTGATGCTACCAGAGAGGCGGATGATTGAGAGCTGAATCGGAGCCGGAGGCAGGCGGCGCCGCCCTCCGCAGCGCGTCAGGCAGGCGGCTTCATTCGGGACATTTCAAACACACGACCGACCGCGGCGCGGACGCACACACGCATCTCCCCGCTCCAAGGTCACACCAGCCGGGCCGCCCGCGCGCAGGACGCACACGCACACATACACCCCGCCGTCCGTCCGCCTCCATCCAAGGTAAAGAAACCATGTTTACGGTCTTGTTTATCCGCGTTGAGACGAGCCGCGGCCGCCGGTGCTGATCCGGACGGTTTGACCGAGCTTCCGCCGCCGTGCTCAGGGATGAATGAGAGGGAGCCGCGCGTTCGTGATGCGTAACGGCAGCGAAATGATCGTGCCTATCGCTGCCTCGCAGGTCAGTTCCTGGAGCAATGAGTGGCTCGGATGAGCTTGTGAATTTCTTTACCATTTTTGGATGTACTTTGAGTGGCCGGTTTAGCTCGTGCAGGCCCTGGGTATTAAGACTGGCTTCATCCGGTCCCTGTCCTTACATCAGCAGCATCATATGATTAGGCTGCAGGACTCACTCTGCTGTTGCATCACATTCCTGCTCTCCTCTTTCTTTCTTTTTTTTAAAGGTTTCCCCCCCCTGAAAGATGCATTCTTTGGAGTTTATTACTCTCCAGTGATGTCTTTCAAATTGTGGATGTTACACTGTAAAAATAACTTAACATGCTTAACCATGAGACTCATACTGGCACTGAAATTATTCATCTAACAGAGGTCTGATTAACATACAATTACAAAATAGTAGATAATATTCAATAAATACACCCGCATCTCCTTCTTTAGCAGTTTATTGAAACAGAGTACAATCATTTTTAAATGCCTTGTCAATGTGTTTATACTGAATAGTGACCCCTGTGGCCAAAAGTAGTACTGCATACAAGCCAAAATAATTTCTAATTAAATATTTAAGTTATATCACACTGTTCAATGATGCATAAGCAGCAATGTACAACTTAAAGAAGATTTCATATGCAGAAGAAACCAAGCTGAAGTAGGGGTGGATGGTATTTTTGTACAGTTTGGGGCTACAAACTGCAGGGGGTCAGTGAGATGTAATACACTGAATGGAGATTAATTTATGTGATGCATGCAATACAATTCCTCCAAGTTATTGTTTTTGTACTTGTGGGCTATTTGGCCAACAAAAATTCTTACTTCACAAACATTTGGTTCACAGTGAAGGAAGGGAATGAAAGACACGATAGAAGATGTTTACTAAACGTTCTTGACGTCATAATAAGTTTTGAACAAGTTCATGGCGACGCTTTGAAAATGATGTCCATTTTCATGGAACCGGCAGAAATGCTGAAAACACACAGGCAGACAACACTACGGTGTAAACAATAACATTTGTAAGGACAAATGACGTTGGACCGTTATTATGGTGACTGTGAACAAATCCCAGGAGAATATAGACTTGGAGTCATGCCACTCTGGAGGCCGCCATTGTTATCATTGTCCATCAATTCGTGCATGGATGGAGTCTGAGCGTTTTCCAAAAGTTGTGTTTTCAGTGTCTCCGAGCAACGTTGTCATATAAACGGACACCTGAAATGTGACGAAAGTTTTCCATTTTCACTTTGAAAATGTATGCGGGGCTTTAATCTGCCCTGAATTTAAGACACTGATTTAAATCTATGGGGATGTTTTTTATTTAAACATAACCTTGTTGACATGTTTCGACCGGATTTTGATATTTATTCATCGAAAATGTCAAAAAGGCATATTGAACCTATTGAAGTGTGTGGGAATTGTTTTGCAATGATCCCTAGTTGTCAAAAAACCTCAGCAAAAAATTAAATATCAAAGGTGAAAAAAAAAAAAAAGTCAAATGTTAAAAAGCTGACGAATGGATGCATGTAAAGCTATTTTATTCTGGGTTCCCACATTTAAACTTAACTCACCTTTAAGAATAAATAGTTATTAGGATTTATAAATACTGACCCTCAATTTCTAAGTTTTCACTCAAACAGGAGGTGAACTGGTATTTTTTAAAGACACGTGAAAGCCTAAAAATAAAGACTTTTACCGGCGTGTTTTATCTCCGTTGTTCACAACTAATCAACAGCTGTACAGTCTTTCTCTTCTTTCAGAAGCAGTCCAGTTACTACACAGTTTCTCCTTCATTCATAGTGTAAATACAGTAAAGTGTAAAACCAACACGGTGCAGCTTTATCAGGGCTCGTGCCGGACTTTTCCAGGCCAGGTGCAGTTACTTCCCTGAGCTGAGCGAACTGGCTACAGACTTACCCTTCAGTCTTTAGAGTCAGAACAATCTTATATGCAGGCTGAGAAAAGGTTCTGTTTTTTTTTAAAAGGACGGTGCTGTTTAGAAGAATTACATGGCTTTTGTATCACAGCAGGATTGATAAATTCCCTTTCAGAAAAAAACCCCCACATTTTCCCCAGTGTCTCTTCGAATAAACATGCTTTTTATGCTTCTTTTGCTACTCGTGACCTCTGGTGTTTTGGAGGCCGGAGATTCCTTTGATATTTTGGTGGTCGTGCATGTCGGGTCACTCTGCAGGTTGAATAAACAACGTTTGGTTGACAATGTCCACACTGTTTGTTTGTCGGAAAAGCGGCCGAAACATGGGGGCTGTCACCTTACTCGGGTGACTGACATTGAACGCTTGTACCCGCTAATATGCAGCACCAATGACGCTTCAATATAATAAAGGTGAGTGGTAATCTATCCTCAGCGGGGGCTCGTCACCGCTCTAATCCCTGAATACGTCTCCTCACGCGTTTCCTCTGTCCCGGGCTCATTATCCAGCTGACTGATTAACTATTAGCAGAAGGAATATAAACGTCAGAGAGTGCTGAGCACCTGTGTGTGTTGAGTTGGATCAGGTTTCGAGATCAGGACCTCTTTCTGTGCGGGTGGACGGCGGGCTTGTTGTGAGCCAACACGGCCCGGCACGGGGGCAGGGCTTTGTGTTCACAGTGGCAACATGTGTTACTTACTATTAAACACACAGACACACCTTTTTACAGTACAACTACACTATTAACTCTGCTGGCTTGGTAAGAACCTTCCCTTCAAATCTGAGTCTTTAGCTAAGATGACAAACCTTTACCTCCATGTAACCATTAAGATTCCATCATTGGGATTTTTTTATTTTTTTTTACTTTCAGTCTCTGTACAAATACAGAATGAGAAATACTTTATTACTTCCTGGGTGAAATTCTTGTAACATAGCTCCACACAGAATGAATAGCATAGAAGTGGAAGTACCAATATATTAGTGTATAGTATATATACAGGGCTGAACTCAGTGGTGACTATGGTATAAGCATAGCAGAGTGAGATTAACAGGAAAATACAGCAAACCCTGTTTACATGGAGGACTTATAGAGTCTTATAGCCACAGGAATGCACACAAACATCCCTGTATGGTCTGACCTCTTTTCTCGTCGCAGCGTTTCAGAAAAGTTGCGTTTTCCCCAGTCGACACCGAGATAGAATTGGAGAGTTTTTAAAGTTCTATCTTGGAATTCAGAAGCTGCATTTGAGTGATACGTTTGCGGGATTTCTAGAATTTAAGAAAGTAATGAATAGTGTTCCAAAATTACTGAAAAAATGCTACGCTTCACCATTTTGTGAAAATGAGACTCGTGCCAAAATATCAGTTTTTATCATGTCGAATTCATCTAATCAATCACACACAGATCATGTTGTAGGACAGTGGAACTCAAAGCGGTTTCAGAAAGTCATTGAGAAATATAATGATGTTTACTGCTACTGTCTTACATACAGAAAGTTTTCAGACTTTTTTATTTTTGTCAGCAGAAGAGAAAAGTAACGGATACATTATATGTATCCGAGCAAATCCTGGAGAGTTAATGTCGGTACGATTGTGTCCAAGTAGCTCATTGATGTTATGCCTGCAATGGGAATCTCCAGCTCAAACCTATTTCTGGAATACGTGTACTGACTTTACAATTTGGAACGGTCGTGAGCTGACTTGCTGTTTGACCTTCATGACGTCGTCTGAGGTGTGAAGCGGAGAGCGAGCCTCTGGATTGGCTGATGAATATGGGCGCTGGCAGCCTGTATGGAAAAGTAAGGTGGTCTTCAAAGCTCGCTGTTGTGTCCAGACAGGTCTACTTACATGGATTGATTCATGCCCTCACTTCATGCCCTAACAAACAGAAGGCAGCGGTGCAGGCTGGGAGATTTAGTCCGTTTGGAGTTGGTTTTTTGCCGTCCAGCTTTCAGGGACGAGGTGTATTTGAAAATTTACTGGCGCGTGTAAAAGTTTTTCAATCCGAGTTAACCCCCTCGGGAATGAGCTCAAGGACTTCAAAGATTAGAGGCTGACAATTGGGTGGGGAGGGTATTATAGTTTAAGTATGTTTTATGGGAAGACCTCCTGCCTGGTGGCCTTTTTGAAAAGCAGCTTTCAGGGGTCGCCATTGTTTTTGTGGTATTTCTCCCGTTCGCAAGGCCACGGGCAACTGTGTTTACTGGATCTCTGCGTGAGATTAAGCCGCCGTGGTGTTGACAAAAGGATGAAACGTGTGCTTCGGTCTACCGTTCCAGAGCTGGCGATTGGGTTAATAATGAACTGCGTCTAAAACAAGGTGAGAGGTGTTACGTGGAGGTTACCTTAGTGCTAAGCTTGCGTTGCCATAATGTTTAAGTCCCGTGAGACTCCGAGGCAAGAGGGAGGGGGGGGGGGGGGTGAAGGTCACGCTGGTAGCAGCTGACTGTAGAGGTCAACTTTTCCTTTGTGGAGCTTTACGGCGCTTGTTTATCAGAATGAGAATGGCATTTACCTGAAGCGGTTGAATATTTCCGTCCTTCAAGGTCTCGTAGGTAGAACCTCCGTGTGCAGTTTATCTTTCACAGGTTAAACAGGAATGTCTCCGAGCCACTTAATTCGGATTTAGCTAACCTTCTGTTGTCCTTCATTACAATTCAAGTCTCACAGGGATCCACGTTCAAAAAACCCATTATTCAGTAACCACCGTCTGACCTTTCGGTATCAGTGAAAGACGAAAAAAAAAAAATGGAGCCACTTGGCAAATTTAAAGTCAAAGAAACTTTGATTTGTGGGGAACAGAGAAAGACGTCCTTCTTCTTGGCGTGTATTTCATAATTTGCATCTAACATGAATAACCCCAGTAGAAACTTATCTAAAATATTCAAAGTTGTGTCTTGGTGGTGTTTTTATTAAAAGATTTCAGGTTAAAAGTTGGTTTGTTAAACGTGGAATTCAATGATCGGGGTTGGATTTCCTGCAGTTCTGAGGAGCAATTAATTGTGTGAGAAAGTGTTGCAACAGGAAGGACATCTGGAGTAAAACCTTTTTGCAAAATCAAACATGTACAGTACATGTCATGAAACGCAGTTCCAACACCGGGAGGCAGAAATCGAAACACGCCCGTGGCTGAATTTTCCACGTTGACTATTTTCCCAAAAAAGTCCATAGTTAGAATCTGATCTCTGCACTTCGTGGCTCGGTTGTAGGAGTTGGTCGTCTCTCAACCGAAAGTTTGCGGGTTCGATTCCCCTTCTACCCCTGTCCACATGTCGAAGTGTCCCTGCGAAAGACGCGGAAAGTTGCGTCTTTCCCCGTTTCCATAGAGACGTAGTCTGAGCCTGTTTGGAAAGTTCCAATTTGGGAGCCGTTTTTTTAAAAAAAGTTGCATTTTTAGTGGCTCCGAGCCACGTCTGGTGAACGGACACCCAAAACAAAACAATTGTTTTTTTTCCCGTTTTCACTCTAAATAGTAAACTGGAGGTGGCAACCGACACTACAATATTAACAATATGACATGTCTGGATATGTGCCGCCATTGGATTCATCGTTAAGCTCACCGAGTGTTGAGTCATTGTCATGGAACGGAGAACATGGAAGGCGTCCAGCATGTTACCTCAATAGAGCTCAGGTTTGAAACAGGTTCTTCTTGCAGTAATATGAGAGTACAAACCATTGCACAATCATGCAGCGTTTGTTAATAATTACAGGATGGAAATGACTGTTTGTTTCTCATGTCACAATCGTATAGAAACGATTGAGGAATGCATCAGAGCTTAATACTCTGCACCCGCGATGTGTTTGATCGTTGACTCAACTTGTCCGAGACGGACTTCGTTGCAACATTTGCAATGCACACAGAAAACCGGGTATATCTTCTCATCCCAAGATTGGAGGTTCAATTCCCCCATCTTGCTTCTTCCATGTATGCTGAATGACTGGTATAATATAGTAAAAAAAAAAAATTTAATACATACTTCTTACTGTTCAGACTCTTTTTCAGCAAATGTGAATTTTGTGGCTTTTAGAAAAACACCAAGCTTTTTGGGTCCAAATTTCATAAACTTCTTTTTTTTCCACACTTTTACCAGCAAGATTTGAGCTTTGCTCTTGCCTCTCACCAGAGTAACTTGGCCACAGCCGTCTGTTTCTCCTGGATTGAACTGACCTGAAATACAACACCGGGGTCTCAGCCGTTCCCTTGTTGTAAATTAAACCTGAGATTGTCCGTCTGTCCATGCAACAAAGAATACAGTCTCAGGCTGTCTGCCAAGTTACTAAGTGGTATCCTTGGAGGACACACACACAGTTGGACTCTTATAGTATAGCACAATGTAACCCAACCTGATGAGCTTTTGCCAGTTGGATGATTTAATTACTGGAAAACTATTTTGGTTTGTGGCCTCCTGCCTTCTCTTCGCTCCTCGTGAGCTGAGCTCTGCTGTATGTCTAGATTCCTGTAAGTGAGCTCGGGCAGTCACCTCGAGAGCATTCAGGGGACACTGGATCAAATCAAACCGTACGCCTGATCTGAGAAAACTTGTGTCTGTCTTTTTTTTTTTTTCCCCCTGCTTCAGATGTTTGTAACTGTGTCCCTTTTGTTCCCAAAGAGTTTCCAGTTTCCAAGGATTTTCTCATGGTGTCTGTTTAGATAACAACCAAACAATCCAAGGAGTAATAAAGACGGTTACCATTGAAATATTTGTTCCTGTGAAACCTCAATCATTATACAAAATACATACATGATAAAAAGCAGATATACCATATGTGTGCAGATGTTTTCCAGAATTTCTATTGCGTCATAAGGCTCCTTTCTCAGGGCAGAGGGGAGTCATTTTATCTTGTTATTGCGGTGGGCAGGAATGGTTTCCTGTAGTGGTGCTTATTGCAGGGGCCTCAGACTGAAAACATTCTGCGGTCTAACCAGCTGGTCATGAAAGAGATGTTGAGGTGTTGTTCAATATGTTGAGGTGCTCCTTCTCAACAACCAGCTGTGAGGAGAACTGACTGCCTTCTTTACTGGCTTATTCTGTTTCCAGAACCCTATGTTATGCCCCTGGTCACGCTCTATGTTCACACTCTCTGTTGCATGGTTCAGAGACAACGGGAAGCTGCCAACATCCAACAACACGTGCTCGAGAAGAGTCTTGAAAATATCCTGGACAGACAGAGTAACAAATGAAGATTTTTGGAAACAAGCAGCCCAGGAACCCATTCAAATACAAATCAGATGATGCAAATGGGGATGGCTTGGCCACACCTTAAGGAAACATCAAGACAAGCTCTAAAATGGAATCCTCAGGGCAAATGGAAAAGAGGACGCCACAAGAACACCTGGAGGTGTGATATTGAGGCGTAGAAATAGTTGATGGCCTACGCTCTAGGACAGGGGTGTCCAGGGGGTGTCCAGTCCTGATCCTCAAGGGCCCCTGTCCTGCTTGTTTTAGCTCTCTCCCATTTGCAACACACCTGATTTCAATGAAGAGCTCATTACTGGGCTTTTTCACAACCTTGGCAATGACATCATTAGATTCAGGTACGCTGAAGCAGGGAGAGAACTAAAACATGCTGGACAGGGGCTCTCGAGGACTGGGATTGGACACCCCTGCTCTAGGAGGAGCGAAAGGCTTAAATAAGTAAGTAATTAAGTCACGTTCTATCTGGTTACGGTTCACCTCCAGATTTTCACCTGATATTGACATACTCCATTTGTGTTTCTTCGTGAGATGTGGGTAAGAACTTTGTTCACCTCAAAATTGCCATCCGTAAAACAGCAATACTGTATTATACTCTTTGTTGAGAAACCAAAAAGAAACACAAACAAGAATGCAGACGTATAAAGCTATGATCTGAGTCTTTTGTCTGGAATACTATATAGACATGGGAACACTGCTGAGACCCACGGGAGACGACTGTAATGTGAATACATATACAAAGGAAGTTGGGTACAAAAGCAGAAAACCTTTGGTTTTTTGGGGCGAGGCGATGGGGGGAGTTGTTCCTTTAACAAATGTCTTGAGAACTTTCTGGTCTAAGAATACTTGGTGTGCTGCGTTCCTTCTTACAGACATCCTCTGTGAAATAGGTTTTGCTTATATAGTGCTCTCCTTTAGAAGCCCCGAAGAACATTACATTGTTAGTCAAATTCACCCATTGATACACACCAATGGTGGCGGGTTCCTTGCAAGGTGCTCAATCCATCCATTGGACATTGGGAGATGATTTATCGAATATCTTGCTCTACCAACTGAACCACAGCCTATAATGATGTCTGGACTGGGTGGAAGTTATTCCTGAAGCCCCGTTGACACGACGGTATTTCAAGTTCAAATGCATCACTGTTGCATTTTTTCATTGTTGCATTGCAATGTTTTGAAAACGATGTTTGTTTACATGGAAAAAGCTGAAATGCTGAAAACAATGTCATTTTCATGTTGGGCCACCTCTGGGCGCAGTTGCTTGTTTTTTGGTTGTTTTTTTTTAAAGCGCATTCGCTTCAGAAAAGTAGCGTTTCCCTCCATTTCCATGGAGACAGTCGGAGCATTTTTGAAAAGTTCCACCTCGGGAGTCACTTTCAAAAAGCTGCATTTTCAGTGGCTCTGAGTACTGTTGTTATGTGAACCGACCAATAACACAGACACAGAGAGCAAGGCGGCTGAAAACGTGCGCCGGTGTGGAGTGCAGTGTGCTTTATAAGTGTTATTGCACGCTCTTTCCACTCAGGTGTTGCCACCTTCCCATTCCTCCCTGTGTTTTTGCTGCCTTTTTTTTTTTTTTTTCTCGGAGGAGCATTGCTGGTTGAAGGAGTACAATCCGAGTCATTGTCATACTCGAGTGTGAGTATGTGGTCAGCTCATTGCCTGATACGTGCTAATGGCTATCATGCTAGGGATGCAAACTCGATTCCGCTAACAATTGTGGCGTTGGCGAAGGGTATGCGCTCTACCGAGTGCTCATTCTAGTTTTATTTTGAAATCAGGTAACTAAAGTTGACGGGATAAACTTGTTACAAGTTATTCCAGCTGCTCATCTTACTAAAGTTTAAATCAATGTATCGTTGAGGGAAACACAGTGGTTGGTTGGATAAAGTTATGATTGTGAATTGACACTAATAAAGTTTGATTAGAAGCCACTTGACAATTGCGTACTACTGATTAGAGCTGTGGAATGTAATCTATATAAACTGGTGGAAAACAAAAAGGTTTTCTTGCTGGCCATACAGGAGTGTTTCTGACTTTCCGCGGACGGTACTGGACTGTGTAGCAGCTCTAAATGTCGCCTGCCAGTCACGCCCCTTTGTCAGCTGCTCCGCTCGTCATCGGTGTGACGTGAAGGGCACGAACAGAGGCGGCACACGATGAGGATATGAGTTTAGAAAGCAAGGAGGAAGTGTTGACATTGCAGTGACTGAACAGTGACTTTGCCTTTGTGTGACTTCTTGTGCACTTCTGCGGTTGATCATAAACCAGATCCGTCAGGCTTGTCATCGAGTCGTTTTCTCTTTCTGTTTTTTCGTTTTTCCACCCAAAGGCTGCTTCTTTTTTTTTTTTTATGGTCAGTCCATTTGACGCTTCATACTGGAACCCATCAGTTTAAGCTGCTTAAGGGTTGTGAGGAGGCTCGGTGCATTGTTGCCGCGTTCGATCAATCAAAACCAGTATCTCTAGGGAGAGCTGCAGCGGACAGCCTGTAATCTGATTAGCATGGATTAGACCCACTCTATGGAACTATGGGAAAAAAAAAAAAGCCATAATCTCTTACTTTGATTAAAGAGGCAACACACAGGATATATAGTCAGAGGATTATATTTCCATTCAGGCAGGCTGGGTTTAGTACAAGGTGGTTTGTTCACATGAAGTACAATCAGGTGTAATTTCCTAGCTAATGCAGTTAATTTCCGAGTGATGACCAGAATGAAATAAACAAAACAAAATAGTTGTTCTAGTCACGCTATTTTTTCCATGTTTTGGCTCATTTGCAAGCTATTTTTTATGCATAATCTCTTCAAATATTCTCCTTAGATTTTTGCTAATTAGGAGTTTAAAAGATTAGTAGAATATTTAACACGACTCAGCATGTGGAACATGCGATGCCTGTTTGAAAATGACTTGAGACAGTACGTCTGTTTTGGATCACATCATAATCCCAGATGTTTGTTTGTTTGTTTTTAGCAACCAGCTCATGAAAAGTCTTGTGTTTTTAATGAAATACTTTGCACAGATGGTTGGTGCGGTCGAAGAAGTGCCATGTGTTGTTTTTTTTTTTGATTGAATCAAACTTTAAAGTGAAGTTGAGGTCCGGTTTACATGGCAATGTTTGAGGTGTGGATAGGTAAGACTCACATTTGCGGGAAGAACTTCTTGTGAGGTTTTGCATGCACTTTGTCTTCCTCACCATTTTGGATGCATTTCTGTGGCAGTTACAGCACCATCTAAAGGCCTGGCATATGTACTACATCGTTTTGAGCCATGCTCATAGTGACTTGTGAACGGACATTTTGTTAAGAACAACAGTGAGAAGAAAGATTATTTTGGCTCGTGTGGACAGCGCTTTAGTGATTTAACTCTTAGCAGTGCATTAAAAAGAATGAATGTGAGTCTATGGCACAAAAACTGCAGAACACAGACTACTCTATTTACTTTATAATGAAGGTTAATATGTAATGTAAGAATGGATTTAAAAAAATTACTCTGAAATACAGAACTTGGGCAAATTTGATGTTATTTGCATAGAAATACCCAAGGTTATGCTGAAATCTCATATAAATAGTTGAAAACTGTTATATAAAGAAGTGAGCAATGTTCATTCAAACATGCATATCAGTATAGTATGAGAAGATATTGTATATGCTGTTACCCATATCAGCCGCAGCTTTTGTCAATTCAGTTATTATTTGTGGTGGAATTATTATTTACACAATATGATGATCGATACCATTATGTGGGTTTCTTTGATATCTCTCTGGAGCCTTCAGACAGCCCAGTGGATTTTCATTTTGAACACCTTCGTCACTGTTTCCTAAAATGTTCCAAAGGACAGTACAGAAATCAAATCATCCAGCTAATGGCTTCCTGTTGACAAGCGCAGTCGGGGACGTTCTCAGTAGGCATCCGAGTCTCCACAACACTGCAACCTGATCCTGTGAGAGCGACATCATTAATTGATGGTGATTTTTTTTTTTTTTAATGAGTTATTTACGCACTGGGAAGGATGAGGCATCCACTTCCTCGGTGCCACTTTTAGATAACGCTCGTTTTAAAAGCAGGGTTCGTATCGGCTGGTGCTGTAACGTTGCGGCTCTGCGAGAGGAACAGATGAGGTTTGCATGCTGCAGATAATGGCGCACAGAAGATAAGTCTGGAGAGGCCGGTTAACTGCCATGTGGGGGATTTTATCTGTAGGATTACTCAGTGCTCATTCTACACTCAGTGAAAACTTTTCTATGTGCCAAAAAATCAAACATTACACGGTAACGGCAAAATATGTGAAATTAATCAATGCATCAAAACATCTATGTTTAGAATGGATTTATTTTCAATGAATTATTTAAATGTATTTAGTACAAAGTCCACAGTTGCAAAGGTTTTGTGTACCAACCAAATATTTAAACGTTCCCGTATAGAGAAGGAAATAGTTGTAAGATAGTCAATGTGGGAGGACAGCAGTTGGCTTTAGAAACTTCAACATTGGAGCTTCACTCCCACGCGATAAACAGTTTTACGAAAGTGACTCTGCAAATCTGAATCTTTCTTGACCATATGCATATTTCGGGCTAGTGGCCATAGTATGGCTGCCCTGCATCCTAGAAATAGGATGTGTTGATGCAGAAAAAGGAATTTCCCCAAGTGGATTACTAAAGAATGATTAGTTTTAGTTTTTAGCTTAATCATTGATAACTGATATTTTTTTCATTCAAAAGAGCCAAACTTGAGAACTATTTACGATAAGGCATTTGACATTTGAACTAATTATTCATGAAAGCTTCAGCATTCAGGCATAATTAGAACTTAATTTTTCAGTCATCGCAACAGAAAACTTGTATTTCATGGTAAACTCAGTCTTGATCAGTGTGCATGTGTAGTCATAAGAGTTTTAGTGAAGAACATGAGGACAGAAACAGTTTTCCTAAACAAAAAGACAACCTCAGATGACCTTTGAACTCGCGCCGTGTATCAATGACAGGTGCTTCTTAGGTGTCAGGCTGTAACCGTGTCGCGTTAACTTGCCTCCGTTCGCCTCGCTGTCGCAACCCCTCGTCGCAATTACTTCACAGCCCGACCCCGTAAACCCCGTCTGGTTATGTTAATCTCCGGTAATTGCTCACCTGTCATCCCACTAAACAAACACGTGCAAACATGTCAAATCTTCCGCTGGCTGCTCATTAATGCGAAGCCAAACTGGCTGCCGTCACCTCGCCGCGCGCTGCGAGCTCATTATTCGGCTGTAAATAACTCCTGGCTGATTAGAAAAGGTGAAGCTGATGAGACTGGGCAGCTGGAAACAAAACTTGCGATGGTAGCCGCTGCAAACAGCTGTTTCTTTTCTTTTCTCTTCTTCTTTTTTTTTTTTACATGTAATCAGGGCGTGTTTGCTTTGCACACATCACCTGGTTTCAAACCGGCCCCGCGGCTCCCGCCGCCCTGTTTCCACCGAGCCCGAAGGCTCAAGGTGGACGCAGGGCGGGGAAGGTCTGAGCTCTCCGACGGGGTCAGTCTCTGGAATGGACAGTATCATGTGTGTGAGCGCATGTTTGCACACGTCCTCTCCAGGATATGGTCCTGTGGTATGTCCTTCTCTCTCATGTTTCCCATTACTGCCGGTGATTGTTCGTCTGGATGGGAATAAAGGACAATGCTTTTCTCCTCCTTTATAACCCCACAGCTGTGTGTTTATTGTCAATATAAGGCTTCGGGTTGATTTGCCTATCAGTGTCTTGTTACATTTTCCTATAAACAGCTTGTCTTTGTCGTTAATTTCTGTCCTTAAAGGCTTAAAGGACTTTAAAAAAGAAAAAAAAAAGCGCTGGAACTGATCAATAGTCAATGAAAGAACAAAATGGAGTCATATATTATGTAAGTTTTCTTCTCTGCAAGTTTTAATTTTCGATCCCATCTTCTCTCTCTCCCTTCTTCTGTCATGACAGCGAGTAGCCAGCAGTGAAGCGGGCCCGCGATGCCGCCCCCAGCCGCGAGTTCCCCCGCCGTGCCCCCACCAGATGGCGGGTGGGGGTGGGCTGTGGTGCTCGCATCTTTCATCTCCATCGGCTTCTCCTACGCCTTCCCCAAGGCCATCACGGTCTTCTTCAAAGACATCCAGATCATCTTCAACGCCTCCTACAGCCAGATCGCGTGGATCTCCTCCATCATGCTGGCCGTCATGTACGCTGCAGGTGAGTCATGGCGGTTCATCTCGTTTTAAAAGTCAAAAGTTAAATCTCATGACTAATGTAAAGTCACAGATGGGACTAAACATTTGCTTGGTAACAAACCCTGAGTTTTCTGTGGGTGCACTTGTGTGATACTCGACTACATTAAGATGCGTTTGATACATAGAATTTAGTAACTGATCAGCCAGTATGAAACAAACTCTAACTCATCTTTCTCACTCAACTTAAAAAGAACATTATGACATATACTGTTTTAGACCTTGAGTTGCATAGTGATTAGTATTCTCGCATCTCAGCAACTTCAGATCAGGTTTGTGGAGTTTTCTCTGGGTATTCAGGTTGATTAGCGACTTTAAATTGCGACATTTGTCTTTCTGGGTTGACCATGTGAGGGATGAGCAACGCTTCCAGGCTATTTTCGCTCACTGAATTGGCTCCAGTCCCCGAAAACCTGTGTATCACCTTGACTGGTCTTGACTGGTCTTCTCAATTACAATTGCAAAAATGTATGAGTTTAACCGAGTGGAACTTTGAGGTAAACCGAGGCTCTTCATCCAAGAGTTCAGTAGCTGTGGTTACATGGACCATAAATAATTACATTAACTACGAATCCAATTAAAATCCCATAATGTAAACATTTCTGTCTATCTGATTAGTTTCCAATTCAAATTACAAACTTGAGACTTTAAGACTTGAGAAATGATAATGTAAGAAACAAGGGGAAATGATTCTATCAGTCCCTAAAGAAAAGCAAAACACCGTATTAGTTGAGTTGACAATTCAGTATTGGCTGGTTTCCAGGTAAAGCTGGATGTGGGATCATGCGCACGCAGTGAAAAGCATTATGGGATTGATCCACTTATTTAATCGGTGCATTTAAATCTGCACATCAATCTAATCTCTTTCTTTAAAAATAGGACATTATTTTAATTGTAAAGAATCCCATTAGATTGACAAAAAAACTGAGCATGTAAATGCGGCTGTTAATGTAAACGAATCGAAGTAATGCATAAACAATGTAAAATCCGTTGTGTTACATCATTGAGGTTCACATTTCAGCCCAAACCTTATCTACCCTTTCCTGAATCTAAGCAGGTATAGTATACCAAATATGAACATAGAAGGGTTTTCTTTTTCCCAATTGTTTTTTGTGCAAAAAATTTATTTGAGTTCTTTTCAAGTTCTTGTGCAGTTCTTTTTTTTTTTCAACAGGCATGTCTTTCACCCTAGTAACTGTAATCCCGATCACCTAATCAGTGTTGACCTGCTTTCCTGGAAATGTCAGTTCAATTCTGTGTGTCATACATGCTGCTCTCACAGATTTCAGTCTGTAGCTGGTAGTTTAGTTCCCTCCATTTGAAAGGCTTTCAGAATATTTTTCAAAAGCCAACACGTTGAATTCCCCCTGTGCTAATTTTTTTCGAACAATTCCCCGACATGTCAGAGCTCCCACTGTGTCTCACACGTCTCGCATTGTGTAGTTTCGGGTTTTGCCCCTGAAGATAAAGACGGATGAGCAGAGATAGAAGTAGACTGTGACATCAGATCATGACCCAGATTTAAAGACAGCACAGCATCGCGGTACGCTGGCAGAGCGTCACGTGACGAGCCTCAAGGCAACCACAACAACACAAGATGAATCGTCTGTTAAAGTGAGCTCGTCTGTTGATTTGGAGGAATATCTCCGTCTCTAAATTAAGATGAATCGAGGGATTATGTGACCATTACTACAGCTAGTCTTTTTTTTTTTTCTCCAAACGGGAAAGCATAGAATGGTCACAATGTGTTTTCATCAGGTTGTCCTCAATCGCCACCATATTTCTCCCATCACCTGCCGCAGGCCGTCTGCTCTGGCAGCGCCACGAGCCGCCATCTGTCCACGCTGTAATCCTCCTGTCACTCTATCTTGTGCTGTTGTCACCATCTGTAACCGGACATCAGCGGGGGCCGTGAAAGCTCATTTCCGATGCCACGTAGTGCAGCTTGTAAGGACAGAGTCCGAAGCACTTCTTCATTCTGTACTGAAGGAGTAACAAGAAATATGGAAAAAGGTCCAAAATATGTACAACGGGTCCCAGGAAGGAGGACGCACCATCACACCGGTCTGTCAGCGGTTGTAATTCTAAGGTAGAAGGTCGAGTTTCCAACAGATTTCTGGAAGAAGAGTTTTTTCTCCAGCGCTGTGTATAACTGGCTTAGCTGTGTGCTAAAGGAAGTAGCCTCGGAGCTAGCTTTAGCTCCAGACACGGAGAGAAAGATGGAGTATTTCCTAAAAGTGTCATATATATCAGAGCTGTGGCAAGGACACAGCTGGAGGATTTTTAGGAGGTTGTATTTTTCTACTTGTCAGCTTTTCCTCAGCGATAGCCACTAGATTGTGGCCACGAGATATGGAGGAGAGTCTATTTTCCTCTTCTGAAGCCAATGCGGGCGACAGGGCTAACTGACTTCACCTTACTCAGCAATGTTCGTGGAGAAGTTTGAAATGATTCAGGGTTAATTTGTTGCAGCTATAATAGCATAATTGCTGTCTCGTCATGTCTCTTGCAGTAACCTTTAAGCCCCGGTTACACAACAAGGGAAAACTTTGCGTTTACGTTTCAGAAAGGTTTTGCGTTTACATGGCAACGTTTTGAAAACGATGTCAGTTTACACAAACGGCAGAGACCCTGAAGACAAAGTTGTTGGCATGCCAGGCCACAAGAGGGTGTTGTTGGTTCTTTTTTGTAATAATGAAGCCACACAGAGAAGAATATGCTATAAACATTAATAATGGCGAGTACAAGGACATTCGCATGGACAGACGACGAAGTGGGATTATTATTCCAGGTGACCCAACTATAAAACTACCAAGTCACAGGAGAACATGGACTGGGAGTCATGCCACTCTGGAGGTCGCCATTTGTTCTTCTTGACCATATACAAACTTTGTAAATGCATCCCTCTTATCAACAGGTGATCAGCAGAACATAGTAGTTTAACAACTTGTTTGTGCTGATCACAGCTGAACTCTCGCCTCATTGTCAAAGTCCGCTCTCTGACCAATCGCTGAGGGCTCCCACGCCGAGCCTATATGCCGCGGCGGCATCAATATGTGCAGTTACTAAGTGAGCAGCTCTTGTTCCTCATCCATTCACATTGATCGCACTCATCTGCTATTCATTAAACACCTGCTCTCGTGTTCTGCCTCTTACGCTGATGGTTCAATCACTGTTTGAATGTTTAACGCCGCTCTAATTCCCCACTGCTGCCCATCCCTGTGTGTGTGTGTTGGTGTTTACTCAGCCCTGTCATTACTAGGAAGCGGGCTGATAATGAGTTGACACCCAGAAATGATAATCCAATCCAATCCAATCCAAATGGCTGAAAAAAAACAACCTTATACCTGTTTACCACTGCCGTGTGTCTTCAACCTGCTCACCTTTTTATGAACACAGTGCCGATGAAAGAAGCTTGTTTTTCACTTTCATAAGCTGCAGAGGTCAGGTCTGTGAGCGTTCGCACAGCGTGAGGTCACAGAGCAGTTTATTATCATGCCGTCTGTCCTCCTCATTCAAGCCTTTTAATACAGTACAGTGTTTCCCTGCAGAAGAAGGGAGAGCCAACTCCTTTTATTAGTTTTAAAATGCAATATTATACTTGCAACATCATTCTGCAAAAAGTCAATTCTCAGAGATCTACTTGTCTTCAGCTTTCCTAGCTTGCGCAATAATTTTCTTCTCTTTATTACTGTGTTTTTTCCCCCCTCCCAAAACACAATCTACTGAATGCAGCAAGGTAAAATGTCACATCGAAGGGAAAAATATCCCCAACGTGATGGAACAAGCTAAATAAAAAGAGCTTATTTAAAGTGTTGCCAGAGGAGAAGTACGGTTGAAAAGTGAATCAGGTGACTCTGGCAGAGGAACTGAATCAGAACATGTACACACACTATTTAAATGAAATGTAAAGTCATTGGTTTAAAAGTATAATAACAATCAGAAGACATGTCTCTTTGGGGACTCGTATTTACTTTCCTACACTTCATGTTATATGTGTTATTTTTGTATTTGGGAAATCAAAAACAACAACTTCAAGAAGTTACTTTACTGTTTTCTGCAAAAAGAAGTCTGCTCCATTGTGGTTGTGTTTTTCTCAAGTGAAAACACATATAATCTAATCTCAGCCTTGTAGTCCCGACGGTTCATTCAAACAGAATTTCAACCTTCAGATGGTAGTCTTTTCCCATTTTTGCTCCTCGGTTTCAAAAAAAGGACTTGGATTATGAAAGTTGTGCAAAATAACTGGAACATTCTATAGAGATTTTAATGCCTCATCACATAGGATTCGTGCTAAATGTGTGGAATGGTGTGAGACAAACACAGGGGTTCAAATATCCAAAATTCAAGGTGTTTCATTTGCAGAATGAACAAACCATTCAGCAGTGACCTGGAGGTGAGCAGATCCTGAAAGCCTCAGGGGAAAACTGTAATCTGCAAAATAGACACAAGGATGTGTAAAGACTGCACATCATCACCTGGTTATCTGATTGGAAATCGGTGAGTCGTGACCGTCTGGGAGAAAAGTCAATCATGTGACCATAACGAGAACACAGGATCCACAGACACACAAATATTTCCACCTGTGCTTGTTAGAGTCTTACAATTTTGCAGAAAATAGTTGTGATACCTAAACAGCATCCCGCCTGTGACAGTGTTGGTGGGTCTGTATTCCATTCAGACGTTCATAAGGAGTCTTCCCATTTGCGGCAGTGAAAGAATAGTTTCTCTATAAAATGTAGTTTTTGCCTTCAAGCTTTCGCCTATTTAAATCACTTTCTGAAACCAGACATATCACATGCCAACAGAACGACATAATTATAATGTCGTTTTCTCTTTTATAGGACACACCAGCAGTTAAGCTTAAAGTATCAGGACACACCTCAGTGTCAAAGATACACTGCCGTTTTTACAAGTGACCCACATTTCCAAAGGAATATATAAATACCCATCCATTCATTTTCATTAATCACTTGAGTCTTATGCAGTAATATTTTTAATATACAGTATATAAGCCCTCGCCGCCGGATCCCTAAGAACTTCCAGCACTGCAGGACCGCGAGCCTTTCCCTGGTGGTCTGAGAAAAAATAATCCCTCCGCAGAGTCCTGGGTGACCCGGGGGCCTCATTCTAGTTACCGTGTCTGATCACCTTCAGCTGAAGCCAAGGGGTGGGGGTGGGGGTGGGGGTGGGGGTGGGGGTGGGGGTGGGGGTGGTGGTGGTGGTGGTGGTGGTGGTGTGGTAGCCTTGTCAGATGTCCAAAACACTTGAACTGGCTCATGTGGCTTAGCACCTCAAGGAGCAGCGTGATGGGCAGTCAGAGAGGGTGAAGAGCCCCCTCGCCTTCGTCAAGCCATGCGACAGAAACCTGCTGTTGGTAGAAAAACTGAACAGTGTAGACGGACTGTAGGGAGTGAATGCCGCTGTCAGACATGAGAAGAGACAAGAATGAAAAAATACAATGGAACTGTGCACACTTGGACTTAGTTTAACGTTCTTACGTTTTTGTTTCTGAAAAGTTTTGTGTTTGAGAACAACGTAACACGGAAACGGCAGAAACGCTGAAAACGATGTAGTTTTCCTGTAGGGCCACTAGTGGGTGCTGTTGTTTGTTTTTGTAATGAAACCACACACGTGCAGAGACAACAATACTCTATAGATATCAACAATGGCGAGTACAAGAACATTCGTATGGACAGACGATGACGTTGGATTGCTATCACGAGCTGTTTTCAAAAAGTTGCATTTTCAGTGGGTCCAAGCACCATTGTCACGCAAACGGGACGTAAGCTGTCCACGGTTATAAGGATAATGCATAAGGATTTGCAGTCAGTTGCACAACCAGGCATGTGAATGGCCTGTCAAACAACACGTTCTCCTTGAAACAGTGCCCATTATTAAAAGGCAGAACAGGTTCCCCTTTTTAGCAGCAGCGCCGAGCTTATCAGTAACTTCTTAGAAAAACGTACGGCATCAGTGCAGCCTCATCTATTCCGTCCTCGTACGAGTCTCAGCTCTGTACTCCTCCCGAACATCACAGTGGACAGCTGTGACGCAGCCGCTCCTCACACGTCTCGGCACCACAAGATGATGTTTTTAAGCTGCATGCTGAGTGTCTGCAGAGGATCAGTGTCACTAATCCAAAGGAGAAGAGTTGACCTTGGGCGTGGAAACACTACGCACACTTATATTCACTGTCAATCATATGGACAGGTGAAGGACCGGATGGAAAGTAAAGGGTGCCTCATTTGACAAAAAAATTTAAATAAATAGTAGGAACAACCCTTTTTTGTGCAACATTTTTTAACATACGTTCATAGATCTTTCTGAGGAAGGAACACTGTTTGTTTTTTTTCTTGTATTAATTGTTCCCATCATAATAACACCGTGGTTTTAAGCTACTTTTCTTGACTAAATACAGGCTTTCATGAGAATTGTATTCTTTGCTCGTCCTTGGAGTCACTAGAAAACTTTTTTTCTGATCTTGGAAAGTCCTTTCCACTTGGTTTGTCCATGTGAGAGGTGTTTTCATGCATCTGTCCCACTGTATAATCCAAGAAAGCTCATCAATAGACTTTCTCTCAAGAGAATAAAAGCTGTTGTTGGTGAGGTTTGTGCCTAATCTGTAGAAGTGGGGACCTTGTAAAGCGCATGTAAGGGTTGTCATATCTCTGCGGCGATGCACCAAGCAGCTCCACCCCATTCACATTGATTCTCGCAGGTGAAAGAAACCTCTGCTGTCACAAGCCTTAAAACCATGATAGTAACATCATCCAGTGTTTGCTGTTCCTTATTATCCCGCTCTAAACTTTATCTCAAAGCCTCATGTCAACCTGAAAATGTGGATAAACCTTTATCTCATAAATAAACTGGGCTTAGGTTGGGTTATTCTCCATTATTTCCATAAAAATGTCTGCATCCAGACACGCAGTCGTCCCAGAAAAGCCTGTTTTCTCGGATCCGAGCAGCATTTAAAAGTAGCCTGCTTCCATTTCTGTTGACTTTATCCTATATTGAAGTGTGATGGATAGGCGCCGTCTCCTTGCTGCGTGTATTAAAGGCTCGTGGAGAATGGAGGAGAAATTTTTTATTTAATTTTTTTTAAAAACAGCCGCGTGTGTCATTGCCTTTTGGGACCGAGGTAGTTATATTTAGTTTGGGGTTTTGTCCACTGTGTAATGAAGTCCACGCCGCGTCTGGCCAGGAGATGATAAGCCTTTTTCAAGGGAGTAATGTGCCGGCTCTGGGCCTCCCTCATCTCGGCCCCCGATTCGTTCCCGCCGAGCCCCCGAGAATACCGATCACTGCTGCGGATGCAAATGAGGGGAACTCTCCTCAAGGTCGCAAAAAGATTCATGCAGAGCAAATTAAGTGGGATGACTCCTTGCCCGTTGTGGCTTTTTAAATTGCACTGGGCCCGGAAGAAATATGATCCAGCTTCTTGCTGGTAATGAGAGCGTTATTTAAAAAAAAAAAAAAAAAACTTTTTCTCTCCCACTGTTCGATTCACACATCCTGTAGTTTAAATTCAACAAAATCTTTAGAGACGGTGTCAATTATAAGATGCAAAGATTCCCCCCCAAAAAGCACTTTGAGCAATGTAATTATGCATGGGATGTTATTGAGAGAGAAACCAATCAAGATGTTGTCTCATAACTCCAATGCAAAAAAAAAAAAAGAGACAAGAAATTAAGTGACACCAGTTCAATGTTGAGTTGATGTTAATGAAAATTGAAGGAACATACATTGAAAGAATAGAAACAAAACTTTAGTTTAGGAATGAAACTAACCTTACAGAAGCAAGTAACATAGTATACTTGTTTAAGATATGTATGGTGAGGAAATACCGATCATCCATATTATTATAACCACTTGTAAGTAAAGCAAATAACAGTGATTATCTGTTTGTCGTGGCCACTGTTAGTAGACGGGGTCTGTCACACACTAAGTGAACATTTTGTCCATGAAGTTGATGAGTTGGAAGCAGGAAAAATTGGCAAGCCCATGTTTAAGTTTAAAAAGACATATTATATAAGAGCAAAACTGATCAGAATCCATCAACACTGGTTCAACAAAGTTAAAGCATTAAGGCTCAAACTGGTGCAAAACGTATTACTGCTTCTGATAACTGCAGCATGTTTAGACATCTAGATTAGTCCATATTGTGACGCGTCTGTGCTGTTATAGCAGCAAAATAGAGGCGATAATGTAATTTCTGATGGGTGGTGACTGGTTAATGCCTTCCTATTGGAGTTTTCATTCTGTCTGGTTTTAATGCTGGCAATATTGAGTTTGTTACCCAATGATGGTTCTTGTCACTGTCAAAATAACTTAAAGTTTCCTAAGAGTTTGTGGAAAACCTACAGCTGCCAATTGCATTGATCTCACTAAAAAGAATGCAATAGAAAGGAGGTAAAATGGCAAATATATACTTGGTTGTATTAAAATCACAGAAAAGACCCGAGTATTATTGTTTACTTACCACAGCATTATGAGATATGATAGTTGGCCTACTTGATGCCATAAATCATAAAGATTCCAGTGGAGGTCATTCATGACCAAACAAAATCAATACCAGAGCTACAGTAAACCGTATAAAACAATCCACATTAATATTTAGTGTTTACACAGAGTGCCGGATCTGTGCTTTCAAAGCTTCCTGGATGGGTTTTTTTTTCTCTCCAGTGTTTTCGATTTCTGTGCCACTTTCAAAGCTCCCATAAGCTTTAGTTTTCAGTGTGATGAGCCCGCTGCACACTACAAAATAAAATCCTTATGAAGTCAGCAACTGACTTTGTCTCTAAACACTTGCTGGAGGCCATAAACGAGCTCAAGGGAAGGTGAATTTAGTTACACAGTCATCCCTCTATTTGCTACATCAATATTCGTAGATGATTATATTACGGTCGAGTTTAATGTGAGCTGCATCGCTCCCAAGTGGACACGAAAGTAATTATTACAGCGCGGCTCTTAACATTTTTATAAAGTGTGCTTTTTGAAAATGGAAGGGATATAATTTCACGCCTAATGCCTGTTGACATACAGATGAATAAAGTTTATTGCATAACAAAAGTGTGGGCGCACTTAATTGCATTTTGGTTCGGAAAGTACTTCAGCAAGATTTAATGACGGTTTACAATGAGAATGAGCTTAATGGTATTCACAGTGACCTCTGATTCTTTCTTCCTCTTTTTTAAATCGGGCAAATTTTAGATAAGATGGTTGAAGTGGGAATTCAGTTGCAACCTAATTAACCTGGTTCCAGTGTTTCACGTGCAGAAATAGCACAGCAGGTGTCCGCGCACCTTATATAATCGCACAGCATTGCAAATGCCAGAAGCCGCTTTGTGAAATATGTTTGTAGGCCCCGGCTGAGTGCAAAAACAAAAATGACATGCTGCGCTGTCCTGCCTTCCGTGCATACATCTTCAGCCGCGTTGTATAGAATAGAGAACGACAGTCCTGTATGCAAGTCCTCTCTAATTCATCACTCTGTCACTCCATTCAAATTGATCTGACACGAGATTCTGGGAGCGCCACGTCGAAAAAATTGAAGCGGCTCAGCCGCTGCTATTAATAGCAGCTGGGCCCTCGCAGGCGTGCAACGCTAACCAGATTAAATCGTTACGCGCTCACTTTCAGCAGTGCTGACGGTAAACATGCAACATGTGTGGTTCCATATCCCCGTTTCTCGCAGGTCCCATCAGCAGCATCCTCGTCAACACGTATGGCTGCAGGCCCATCGTCATGATGGGGGGGTGCCTCTGCGCCACTGGCATGATCGCCGCTTCCTTTTGCAACAATGTGATGCAGCTCTACTTCTGCATCGGGGTTATCGGCGGTAAGTCCAGCCAAATCCACTTAGGTCCATTTTCAGTTAACTGGATTAGCCCCTAACTGAAAGAGCTTGGTTAAAAATAGACCCGAGTGGAGCATCAAGCTTGAGGCTTTTGTGTGAGTAAACTAGTGTGGGTTTAATGACCCCCGTATCAACGCCTCTGAATTTATGGATTTATAATGCATTGATCACATAAGAGAAGAGCAAACTGCAGTACTGTCCTCATCTACACCAAATCTGTCTACGCATGGTCTGTGGGCCAAACCTGGCCTATTCCAGCCTGTGGGAAGATCTTGTTAAAAACTACAAAGAAATATTCACTATAAATCTTTAAAATAGGAAAGTGTAGTCATTTGATGCTTTTCACACAGTATTTTTTACTTTTCAATGTATTTTGCATCAGATGATATTGAATTTTTCCTGCTCAAACTTCGACTCATTAATTATTTTTAAATGAAACTAAAGGAAAACATTCAAAGCTGTGGTTATTAACAGATTTTTTTATAGACTGTTATAATTTTACTGGCTGCCTCCAGATAAAATTGGGCTTTATTGAAATTACTTAGTACCCCTGATTTAACAGCTTGTTTTTATGAGCTTCTCTCATATTTTTTTTTTAGCTCCTTCTGACAGGCACAGGCCTTTCTTTGGAAATAGGATGCATTTATCAATGAATATGTATACGTGCGATAACACAATCTTATCAGTGTGAAATAGGGCTGCAATATCAGAAGTCTTTAAATCTTTTGGTTGTTGGACCTGTTGGGGCTCGTGCAGCATTGTTGTCATGACTCTCATATACTTTTGTCATTACAGGACTTGGACTGGCTTTCAACCTGCAGCCGGCGTTGACCATGATAGGCAAATACTTCTACGTGAAGCGTCCCATTGCTAATGGGCTGGCGATGGCAGGCAGTCCGGTCTTCCTCAGCACCCTGGCTCCTCTCAACCAGTACCTCTTCAATAACTTTGGCTGGAGGGGCAGCTTCCTCATCCTGGGTGGGCTGCTGCTGAATTGCTGTGTGGCCGGTTCTCTCATGAGGCCTCTCGGACCGCCGCCTGGCAAAGCCATAAAGGAAGAGGCCGTCGTTGCCACCACGACGAAAGAAAAGCGCACTTTCTGCCAAATAATCAACAAGTATCTGGACTTGTCGCTCTTCAAGCACCGTGGTTTTCTCATCTACCTGTCGGGCAATGTCATCATGTTTGTGGGTTTCTTTGCGCCGATTGTCTTCCTCGCCGCCTACGCCAAGGACATGGGCGTGGACGAGTACTCCGCCGCCTTCCTTCTCTCCATCCTCGCTTTCGTCGACATGTTCGCCCGGCCTACCATGGGGCTGCTGGCCAACTCGCGCTGGGTCCGGCCCCACATCCAATACTTCTTCAGTTTTGCGGTGCTGTACAACGGGGTGTGCCACATCCTGTGTCCGCTGGCTGAAGACTACAAGGGCTTAGTGGTGTACGCCGTGTTCTTTGGCTTTGCCTTTGGCATGGTCAGCTCGGTACTCTTTGAGACACTGATGGACCTGGTTGGAGCTCAGAGGTTCTCCAGCGCGGTTGGACTTACGACCATTGTGGAGTGCTGCCCAGTTCTCATTGGTCCACCGTTAGCAGGTACAGTTTCTTTACATTTCATTTGTGTACATTTTTCAACTAAACTTCAAATCGGCCTGTCGAACAATGAACGTCGTCAAGGTCAAATCACAAATGTTTACCGTCACTTTGAAGGATTAATTCCACAACAAAGTACTTTCTTATAGGTGTGGTCGGGATCTGAGGCACCATTTAAACGTTTTCAAGTGAAAATGGAAAAGTGCAGTTTTCACTCATTGTTTTCAAAACGTTGTCACGTTAATGTGAAGCTTTTCTGACACGAAAACGCAAAAGCAATACGTTTTCTCTTGAAGCGTTGTAAACGGCTCCTTGGTCACATAAAAATAAAGGCCATCCCTTTAAGAAATGTTGATGATGCAGGTACCTAAAGATTTCGAAATGGTTGATACCTGAACATTGTTTTTATTCTGTCTTACAGGAAAACTGGTGGACGTCACAAAAAATTACAAGTACATGTATTTTTGCTGTGGAGCTGTAGTGATCCTGGCTAGTATTTGGCTCTTCATCGGGAACTTCATCAACTACAGACTCTTGGCGCGCGAGCGCAAGCAGGCCGAGATGTATAAACCGGCTGAGACCGAAGATCCAGACCAGAAGGAGGCTGATGGCAAAGCCCAGGCCTCCGACGAACTGGCTAACAAATGTGAGAAAGGTGAGCAACCTATGCAGAGGGAAACCAACTTCTAAATCGTTATGCTTTATCAGCCGTTCACCTGCTGCCACTTCGCGTCAGCGTCACCTACGATCAATCTGAGCTCCAAGCCGATAGGGAGCTTCACGGAGTTCCACCAGGCTCTAATCGCGGTCCTTTGTACTTCTCTAAAACTAACTGCCAAAGTAACAACTGTGTTGCACGAGACTGTGAGGCATATTATCTGTTTGTCTAAGAAGATTAGCTGTGACTGTAAAAGACATATTAACCAGAGAGTATAGTGTAAGATACTGTATGCATGTCGAGAGGCTACAAGTCAGAAATTGTTTGTGGAAAACACTGTCCTACAAACTGTATTTTTTTTCTTCCTTTGGTCACGTTCACCTCACGTCAGATAACCTGCAAACACTGCAATTGTTTCTGTCTTGCTGAATTAACTGCCAGCAAACCGAACGGCGACAAATATTGGCTGAAAATTTGGGAAAATAGTCCGACAATCAGTCTCAGAGAAAAATATTATACCTGCCCTAGTTTCTTTAGGGTTGATTTTATTCATTTTCCAAATTGTCATATGAACAACCGTGGTTTCAACATTACTGCTGTATCTTCCGATATGAGGTGGATGCAAATTCAGTGTTGCCACTGTTCAACAGCACCAGCAAAAACTTTACGTCCGCCTTCAGAATGAGAGAAGTCCACGGCATGTCATACTGTGTTGATGGGGATAGGATATATTTCGAAGTGGAAGCATTAAAGGAGCTTATTAATGGTTAGAATAACTTTTCAGTCACTGGCTTACAGATAGCCAGTGAAACACTGATCTTAAAGCCCGCGTTTCCACAAAAAGGCGATTGTTTTTTTGTTTTGTTTTTTAATATATATTGTACAACCATATCAGACCTGCTACATATCGGGGTGCTATGGTGGTCTTGGCACTGACAACTAACCTTTGAAAGTAATTTCAAAACATTTTGATTGTTTTATTAATGAATTCATCCATTCTCCAGGTGTCAACTTTTAAAATATAAGTATTTGGAATCTCATGTCAATTGTGATCACACTGGTGCCCGTGTATTATGCTGCCCACCTGAGCACGGGGTCGTCGTGTGGTTAAGTCACAATACGTTGCGTTAAATGTCTTGGGTTTTCCGATACGTACAGTATGCTGCACTCCAAAAGGGTCTCGTCACCCCCCCCCCCCAGCATCTTCATTAAACTTCTGCAATTCAGTGGATTTAATTATAGTTGAATGTAATTTCCTCTGCGGGCCTTAATAAGGTATTAATGACCAAAAACCATCTGCATAATAGTGGTTTTCTACACTTAGAGCCCATGAGCAATATACGTTACCACATTTTAATGCAGATATACAGGGAAATGTGTTTCCAGTGGCCAGTGTCAGTCCATTCTGTAATGCATTGCCTTAAATATCATGTAGTAGAACGATTGCAGGGGAGTTGTACATCAAATACTTGATAGTATATGTGAAGCTGATAAACCTTTGTAATAAATGTGACCCTTTTAATTTTTTGCTGTGACTAACTTTCAAACTGCATTATTTTTTTGTTTTTTTTCCCTCTCTGTATTGGAATGTCAAAGCTTTAAGTGATTGTGTTCTGCCTACTGTAAAGTCGACTAATTCACTAACAACACGCACATCAGTGTGTAGAAGCATCAGAAGGGACACGTTACTAACTATTGAATGCTAATCAAGTGTACCTGTGTAATCGTGCACTGGAAAAAAAAAACTAAAACTGAATAGCCATAACTTGTAACTGTCTGTTTGTATAAATGTCAGTGCTGTTCGATATTCTAACCATTCCATGTGTTAATTTTTGTGAATGTCACCCCTCCGTGCTATTGATCAGTTTTTGTCTGAGCGATAAAAAACCGACCAAACGGTGTCCTATCTGCGATGTCCATACAAAGCCTTTTCATTCGCATTTTTATTATATTCTTTCAAGAACAAAACAACGTTCCATCCTCAATTTAGTACCAGCGCCATAAACGGGATAATAGTATTTAAACACAGGCAACTGCAAATTGTAAGAAGTGTGATTACATTGAAAAGAAGTTGATCTTTAAGAAAAAAGCTTCTCACAATGCCTCAGAGTGTAAAATACAGTGAAATATCCACAACAATTAAGCATCGCAACTTCATGCTTTTGCAAATGTGATAAATGTGAAACGTTGTCGTCTCTCAGGCTGCACGATTCCTGCAGCCTTCAGCAAACATGGTAAGGCTCTGATGTTAATGCTACTGAGGGTGTCACACTGATCTCTCACCCTCTGGAAATACTGCCCCTTCTTGGCCAGATTGGACTCTCTGACCAGCCCGTCGTCCCAAAGGAAAAGTGTTCAGAGTAGCTGTGTAGCAGAGGGAAAGATTCAATCATCGGTAATGATGGGTACACAGATGCATCTCAAGCTTCACGTTTTACATTTTAATTGTCAAGTCTTCACCTTGGGTGTGGGGGGACCTGGGTTCGAATCCCAGTTGCAGCGGTAATCGGAAGCTGTCAGCTATGATAATCATGGCCTCTGGTTAAAAATTGCTGGAGCCAATCCCAGCTAACTATGGGCGAGGGCAGCACGCACCCTGGACAAGTCGCCAGCCACAAACATGTTTTAATAAAATATTTGACTTTTTCATGGTTTCACTTAAGACATGTGGAAAAATGTATTTCCCACAATAGTATTCTGGGATGCACCTGTAAATAAATCAGAAAAAAACCCTGTAAATATGATCATATGAGATGATTTGCACACAGGAGTTTATTTTTGGACTTGGTGTCACTCTATCTTGATTCAAGTGTCATCTTGCAGACTTTGACTCCCTCTCCCAGAATGCACTTCTTTCACCAGCATTCCACGCCGTCATCCGTTTGTCATAACATCGCTTGCATACACACACTTTTGTCCTGCCTGCACTTTGACACTGGGAGAAAAAAGAAGGAAGCCATGCCCTTGACGTTCCTCATTCCACATGCTTCTGAATTAAGGAAATAAGACTGCTGTACAATCACTTCCGACCAAGTAACACTGCCCCCTGCTGGTTTCAAACCACTTAGACCAATAGGTTAAAAAAAAAAGAAAAAAAAAAGCCAGGTTTCCCATTTCACAGATTTCATACATTACGTTTTGTAATATCCAAAAGACATTAATTTCATTGAGTAAATATATCTACACTTTTTCTTTTCTTTTGGTAGATCTTATATAATTTCCAAGTCATTAGGTATAGAAAGAGGGGAAAAAACACACTAGTGTTGCATAAAACAAAAGGAGAATACTAAAAATATAATTTCCCCCCATGCTTTGGATGAATCGTACAATTGTTTCTGGACCATGACGTTTTTGTTTCATCAGCGTTCGCAAAGAGGTCAAAGAAAGGCTGCATTTTCTTTACATTTGTTGTAATATGTTTGAAATTTGATGGTATTCTCCTTGTATAACATTGCGCTGCCTGAAGAGAAAATACTTAGAATTTTCACTCTACACAGAAAATAGATATTACATATAATGTAAAAAAACTGATTAAACGATATGCACCAGTAGCCTTATTATTACACTGCTTAGCATCGCATAAATGAAATTTTCTTAGGCGTGTGTTTGTAGAAAGGAGATTTATTTTAAGGTTTGCAAATATATCAGAGAAATTGCATTTATTTAAATGGAAATTCAACACTATTTTTCCCCCTTAGATTATTTTTATATGAACACACAGACTTTGTTGGTAAGAAATTAAATGTGGTGTCGTCAAATCTAGTGTCCTGTGTGTAAACTAATAGAAGAAATGTCACTTTACTGTTCAACACATGCAGTTGTATGATTTAGATTTTTCAGATATGATTGTTCGCTTCCTGAAATAAGAGCTGATTAAAAATTGTTGTCATTAATTTGTTGCAATGAGGAGGCAGAAATGTTGAAATTGCTAAAATATTTGTATTCGACTTGTATTCTGGGTCTGCATGTATCACAAATGTTTGGGTTCTTTAAATTGAATGCAAACCTTCACTCACACAGCCAACAAAATAACTGCAGTCTAACTCTTTCGTCAAACTCTTTCCTTTATATGGATGTGTTGATCCTCGCGTGTTTGTGTTGACTGTAAACAAAGTGGTTTGTTGCTTGGGAGGCTGAGGGATTGTTACGTCTCCGGCGGTTAAGCTAACTGTGCCTTATTGTGTTTTAATCACCGTTTTGAACGATGGCGCTTCACCCCCGACGCTTTGGGTCCACTTTTGTCTTTGCTTGTGCTCCTTGTATGTTTACACGTCATTGCCGTTGCTTCGTTTCCTGTAAATACTCAAGTCGTGTCGCCACAACCCTGAGAAGTCTCGCCATCTTTAAATTACGCTGTTGATGTTTATGTAAGCGCCGAAACAAATCTAAATATTGAATGCTTGTTCAATTCTACAGTATTTGTGCAGAAACTCGATGATGCAAACGTTTGTCTGTGACCACATTTAAAGGTACAATATGTAGTATTTTTAACTTGAAATGTTGAAAAAGCAAGCGGAAAGTGTTAGAGTGGTATGTATTGTTTGGCGAGTACAGCTAACAAGTATTTAGCCCATTTACAGGCGCGTTGGTTTTTAAAACATCAACCTTTGACATGTCTCGATGGTGCTCTTCCATTAGAAATGCCATCTGGTGGTGGTGAATGACGCCTCATTTTATCAGCTGGTGTTACTGAGGCGAAACGTGTCATGGGTATGTTTTAAAAACCTACATGCCTAAAAAGAGGAAAGCAAAATACCTATGAAGAAATTAAAGGTGTATTGAATTTAATTCAACCTATAGGTAACAGAGTCTGCCTTGCCTGCTCAATCTTGTACAGATTGCAAAATGCGCTAGCCATGTAGCTTGATGTCGTTAAAGTCGCCGCATTCTTTGCGAGAATTGAGAGATATCCTCTCTATCCCAGGGCTGCAAGAGAAGAAAGATGTTTGGACGTTTTTGTAGCTTCCTCTCAATTGATCATATCGGCCAAACTCAGAAATTCAAATGCAGAAAAGTGAACACGCTAGCTACTTTCACAAAACAGGTGAGATGGAGAAAAAGTATGAAATGGATAAAGCGATCTGCTTTAAAAAAAAAAAAGTATGTGTCCACTTTTAGTTCCAAAAGGAAACGCAAGCTTGACATGAGCCCTTAGCAACAACGAGCGACGGAGCTACTCGCTAGCAGCAAACCGCGATTTCTCCAAGAGCTTGACAGGGCAGACGGAACCAAAGTGAAATCTTACATAATGTACCTTTAAGCATAGTTGTGTTGGTGTGCCTGGGCCTTTGTTCCGTGTTCCCAGCAGTGACTTCAGTCCCCACCATGTCCTTCCAGTAGCAGACGATTCGCGCGCTTTCTCATCAGGGCAACGTCACTGTGTTACGACACTGCACCGTCTTTTTCCTGAGCGTGTGTGTCAGTCTGTCCACTACCTCTGCAAAACGTCACGTCAGAGCGAGATTAAAGAACCACACGGGTAAAGAAAACTGACTTTATGTTTTTGTAAACTCTAACATGAAGAGATTACTGTTACACGAGCTGAATAAAGAGTATATCTGAACGGATCCCTGTTTGTGTTTTGTGTTTTATTGCCTAAATTTTAACTGTGAACTAAATACACCACGACTTCACTGGCAAATGGGAATATACTCTTGGAATTACTGGTACATAGTCATATTACCCTATGGGCCTTGTAGTGTTCTTTCTTGTGAAATGTAATTGTCTACCACACTAGCAAACACAGACACGCAAAACAATATATACGTACATATATATATTTTTTTTTATTAACATTTAAAATTTTTGAGGGGGTTCAATCAAACAAACATGCCAGGTACTTTTCAATTTTCAACATCAACCAAGTCTTTGTAGTCTGCAACTCTCATAACTGTTACTTGTATTTAATGATAATTTCAGACATAACATTTACATATGTACATATATGCAACTATGTACACAATTCATGTGTAGATAAATATACCCATATATCAGTTGCATTGTATATAAACTCATATGTACATGCACACAAACTGTAATAATATCTAAAAAGGAGGAGGAAGAGGCAAAGCTGGATGAAAACTACCCGTGTGTTGTCACATTCACAATAGATTAAAACAATTTTTTTCAGAGATACCTGCTGTCATAAACATTGGGCTCAAAGATATGAAACTGCTCCTCAGAGAGGAACTGTATAATTCAGTGATATATCTTAATTCCGGCCAAAGATAACATCATATTAATAATAATTCAAATCCAGCAACATTTCTCTGTAACTGCAATGAAACAAAATCAGCCAAATTCACAAAATATTTGAATCTAATTGTAGTTTCTGTGCAGGTAATTGCACACATTTAGAATAAATGCACGCCAAGAGAGAAAAGGTTGTTTTTCAAGCGTTACTGTTGAAAATCTGGTTATGAATTCTCAAAGTTTAACAATGCAAGTGCAGAACTACATGTGAGTTAAATCGTCTTGATCCATGATGCAGTTCCTGTACTTCTCCTGTCCAGATGTGGCTGGAGCATGAATTTTGATCTAACTTGAGGTGAGAGTGCTAACCATTATATCGCTGAGCTGCATCACCTGTTAATATCTTTGACATCATTTACTAATTGTATTTTGTAAAGTTGTTAAAAATGACAAAATTTTAATTTGATAAAATGTGTAAAATTTGGCTTGCATAGAATGGAACAGGACTACGAATTGCACACAAGTGCTTTATTTGTTCAAGATGTCTGTAATATTGTTAATTCTGCCTATTTTAAGGAAATATGCAATATACGTTTGGATATTTAATTTAATCTGAGCACATTCTCTTTGAGGTAAACCACATTAAACGGACTGACACTGGACATTAATGTAACTTACAAACTTCTTGAGAGATAAAACCACACACATTCACACCAATTTACATGAAAGGCACGATTTTTGGACTGTGGGAAGAAAACCCGGAGAAAACACACACGTGTACCATGTCCATGGGCACAGACAGCCGGTACCAGGTTCGTAATTTGTTTATATTAAAAGTGGACAGACTACCATGGTGCACATTTTCTGTCTCACAGTTTTTCATTTCATTGGCTTCCCCTCCTCGTGTCTGATTGCCGTTTCCTGCTCTGGTGCGTTTCACCTGTGCCCGAGTGTGTGATCGTCTGCACCTGCTGACGGCAGTATATACTGGGCTTCTGTTGTGTGTGTGTGTCTTGTTTGCCAGTTCGCCTGTGTTCCTGTCAATCTCACGTTTCTTCGGAGGTTTCGTGTTTCGACACTGGATTTTTAGGATGTTGTTTTGTGTCTGCGGGCTGCTTGCTCCACCTTCCCTTTTCCCTACAACTCGCACCCCGTTTGCGTGACGAAGTTTTCAAGTGAAAGCTTTCGTTGCGTTTTGGGTGTCCGTTTACACGACGGTACTGATCACCTCGGCCATAGTAAATAGTTCTTCTGTACATTCACAAGTCGATGGACAATGAGAACAATGTTTGCCTACAGAGTGTCATGACACCCAGATCATATTCTCCTGGGACTTGGTGGTTTTATAGTTGAATGACCCTAATGGTAATCCAACTTTTGTCCATACAAATGTCTATGTACTCACCATTGTTAATGTACGTATTGTTCTCTGTGTGTGCTTTCAACACAAAAACAACCAACAGCACTCACTAAGGGCCCTACATGAGAGCTGCATCATTTTCAAAGTTTCTGCCCTTTCCATGTTAAGGGACATCGTTTTCAAAGTGACCATTTACCGTGTCAACAGAACTTTTCTAAAACCAAAACGACGTGTTTTCACAAAACTCAACTGTCGTGTCTGGCCTATTGAGTGTTGATCCACTGGTGATGCAGACAACAATGGTAACACAGGAATGTGTGTGTACAGTTTTTGTGAAAGCCGTGAGCTATTTATTATGAAACTTAGATTCTTTCAACTATGGCTTTCTTTTTATTATGTCAGAATTTTAATGTTATTTAATTGATGCTTTTAAAGAAAAATCCTCATTTAAACTGAAAAGAGTGAAAACTAATACTACAAGAGAAAGTAAGACCCAAATATGTGTTTTTGAGCAGATAATACAGCGGTGCCTTATTTGCACTTCAAACTTTATTTGATTTGGTCTCCAACTGTGAAGTCCTGCGAGTTTTTCGGATCTGCTGCTGACACAGACAAACCTCCACTGTGGTGGGAAATAATCCTCCAGCAAGTCGGCACAGTCATGAATAATATCCGTGTTTGTCTTTTCATTAACTGACAGTGCACAGAATCACCTGGACGGGTCCGATGGCTCTCATTAGTCCGGCCCCTCCTACATGGAACCCACCGACAAACTGCCTCATAATGGTGCATCAGTCTGTCATTGAATCTGCCAGGAGACCAATTCCAACCCACACCAGATAGCCCCCCCCCCCCCCCCTCCGCCAACTGCTGTCTCATTACTATGCGGCGCTCTGGCGAGCCCCCACATGCCAATGATGGCTGGAGACCCTCAGGCGGAGATTCAGGCTAGATTTTAATAGGCCGGTAAGGGTCACCACGTAAATAGAGAACAATTCCCACATCCCTCCATTTTCCCTGTGATCGGGGCATCTCCACTGAAGGATGAGGGACAGGTGGAGGAGAGGACGGACCTGTTTGGTGTGTATGTGTGTGTGTGTGTGTGGGGGGGCACAAAAGAACTGACCTTCAAAACAGATTCAAACACAATTCCCTGTAAAGCTGCTGGAGTCTCAGGTCAGCTGGCTTTGAACGCAGGCGGTTGGCAATTAGCCGTCACACAGGCCAACCACACTTTACTAACTGTGTTGGGATAATAGGTTAAATACTGAAGGGACGCAGGCGGCTCAGTGGCGATGTTACCATTCTTTTGATGTCGCGTTGAGCCGGTAATTGCATTACATCCACCTGCTCCCATTACCTTCTATTCCCTCTAATTTTCTTCGCGTGCTCATTTTCGCCTGCGTGGCTTCAGAATGTATAAACACAGTCAGATCATTTATTTTAGTATTTTTATACTGGTGGGGAGAGGTTTGAGGACGGAAATGATCAATAGAACAAATTGCTTGGGGAAAAACAAGTTTGGGAACAATATTGATTGAAATTAAGGCCAACATGTGAGCGAACACAACTGCTTCTAATAAGTTGAACCTTGTGCGTATGTTTTTGCTTAATCGGCCACTGGAGGAAATCTTAAATGAAAGGTGACCTTTGTGTCGTCTGACTTTCTCTCCTTGTAACTCTTTGTTTGGTTCAGGATTCAGTTCTTTTACTTTTGGTCGCTGCATCATTTCTGCCGACTTTGCTTCGCTCTCACCACCATATTGAGCTTTTGATTGGACCTTCTTCATCTAAGTATTGGTATTTTTCTGAGTTGGTAGGAAACTGGAGATGTTCCACTTCGCAGCACAAATGGGAAATTCCCAATTCGCCATACAAATGCACCATAATGTAATTTTCCATTTTGACTCCACTGGCATTGTGATAGAAACTGTATTGAGAAACAATGTCGAGTTATTTTAGAATATAGCGTTTGTGTTCCCTGTTGCCACAGGATAAATACTTGAACCGAACGTGTTGTGAAATCAACTCGTCTATCTCGGGCGATCTAACATTTTCAAGTGCAAATGGAAAATTTCCTTTTGCGTTTTGGGGGGGGGGGTCTGTTTACACGACAACAGCGCTGAAAATGCAACTTTTTGAAAACTGCTCCCAAGGTGGAGCTTGTTGAACGCCACCATGGGCGTATTAAATTCTCCTGCACATGCTCATTAGGTGGACATTGACAACAATGGCAGGTCACCTGTTTAATTATAGTTCATCTTAATTGTTGGACTTCATCAAGCTGATATGAATACATCCAGTTATTAGGTTAAAAAAGCGACGCTGTAGCGTTGCAGTAAATTTCTGCTGCCTTGTCTAACCTACAAAAGGATTTTGAGATGTTAAAAGGAAACGATTGCTAAAATCCTTTTTTCAGTTCGTGTAATCTTTCACAACTGACTCCTCAACAAACAGCAAAATGTTTATCTATGACCTTGCATTTGTCAAATTTGTTGGGTTTTTTTTGTACAGTAAAGCACCTTGCTTGTGCAACAAATGTGGTGCCCATGAAAGATTCAGGAGGAAAAGACTCTCCGGCAGCATTACCAGCCTCTTTCTTTGCTTACATCATATCAAAGGTGGGAGACATCCAAACTCGGCATTGTCCGCCCCAGTCTTGTATCACACTATATGAACTGAAGCTATGACAGAAAACAAAAAAAAAAAAAAAAGGAACTCCTCTCAAAGCATCGGTTTGAAGCCGTGTTAACGCGCTGCACGCGCCCGACTGTGTGAAACCAATAAACGGCGGCCCGGAGGCGTTCTGACCCGAACCGGACCTCAAACTGATATGGCCAAAAGCTACAAGCTGCTCTGGTGTCTCAACAAGACACACATTAACCTTTCCGCCGTTATTTTTCTGTGGAGATCTCCCACTTTGAAGTGCTTCCATTTAACCTTCATTTAACTTTTGTGTCATGCACTCCCAGGCGCCCCATTTTGACAGCGGAAGCCTTTAGAAGTCAGAAAAGGCCCGCGGCTATAGATGGCATATCAGCGCATCTGTCTGCTCCAACGCCAGGTTGTGGGGGAAAAGAACTGGCAGTTCGTTCTTCTGCGAGCGCTCTGCCATTTACCGACTGGATCCCACTATAGCTGGGTGTCAGAAAGGCACTTTAAAAAAGGCATAATCCAGATCTTACAGGGGCAAGAGGCATGGGTTTTTCTGGAGATTATTCAGGCGGCAAAGGGAAATCCAGGAGGGTCTGAGCAAAAGTCGACATTCCCCTCAATGTGTCTTATTTTACCTTGAAAGTAAACTTCAAAAAGACAACTTTTCATTCAAATCTGCTGCGGACAAAGTCAGTGGAAGTAGAACACTACAATCATAATAGCCTCCTTTTCGCTGTATTCTACATTTCAGGAGAAAAAAATACTTTACATTTTTTTAATGTGAGTAAACATTTAACTGGTTTTACTGTTTCCCGACAATTAGGATTCTCAAAACTTTCTTTTGTTTATTATTAATGAACGTGAATAAATCTCATCGTATTATATACGAATATGCACTTTATTTACCAATTTTTACAATGTAAGATACTATAAAAACTAAAGTAAACAAACACAGCATGTGAGACATAAATATCAGGTAAATGATATCGGATAATGTATAATATATATGGCGACTTTAAGGCAGTGGTTACAATAATGTATAGAGTATGTGTAACGCTTACTTTATATTACTATTGCAAATATACTCAATAGTCTATTTTTGGAGCAACTATGTCTGAAGCTAAAAGCACTATTGGCAGAAGATTTGTTTAGCTAGAACTGATTGTAAAACTCACTTATTGAATCAAAATACTTCTCAGAATGACTTAAGAACTTATTTAAACTTTATTCAGTCATAACAACAACAAAAAAAAAAAACAATTCCACTCTGCACTCTTGTATCTCTTATTCATGTTAACTTAAACAACTTCACCTGGATTTTGTGGCAAAAAGAAAATAATTAAAAATGAAACCCAGTGAATCACTTTGACTAACATAAAAACTATAAAAAAAACTACAACATAAACAGTATTCAGTAAAACCAATCAGAAAAACCCAATTCCACTTCAAAGTGTCTTTGGCTGGTTGGGTTGAAAATAAGTCCTTAAAAAAGTGCAAATACAATAATATAAATAAATAAATCTTAAACATAAATGCTCTTAGGCTCTAATGTAACTTCTTTGTGTATTAAACTTCAGTTTAACTTAAAGCAGTATAAGAGGTTTGACCTGAATTGTCACAAAACATTTACATTTCAATGTGAATTATAAACACTTAATTCCGCTTCAAAGTGGTAAAACCTGTTTGAAAAAAGTAGTCTGAACATAGTTCTCTCAAAAACTTAATCAGAATATGATCTTTTTTCTCTCTGGCCTTCTCCCAAAAAACTCCCGTCCACACCTCACTATGAACACGACTCAACACGAGGCTTCAGGGCATGTAGTACACATGCCTCACCTTTAGGGGCGCTATAACTCACCAAACACAACAACCTGATCGTCAAATCTCGTGAATTGTCGTGAAGTGGTTCCCAAGTTATCGTAACTTTTTCGAAGGGTTGTTTGTAAGTCTTGTCAATACGCGGTCACAGTGGAAGCGTTGACTTGCCGAGCGGAAGTGACGGCTGTCGGCCATTTTTACACCAGCGCCGCTTGTGGCGCAGGTTCTGTGGTACATCGGCAGTTTTTAGAAGACATGGGTTACATATGCAATTTGATATAAACAGAACACGGGTAATATATGAACAATATAGACTTAGTAGATTCTACAATGCATACTCTATCGATCTATTGTTGTATTATACATACTGTTGTTTGTGTGTATGTATGTATGTAAATATATGAGTTGCTGTAGAACTCTTACCAAGAACGTTTTCACCAACTGGAATATTATCAATGAAGAATCTGTTGTGACGATATGATGCAGAAGCCGTTAGAAGTTATTGATCATTTAGTCTTTTTAATTTTTTTTCCCAATATCAGGACAGTCTCGTATCTGCTCGGTGGTGCACATCAGGATTAGTGTGGCAGCTTCATACGTCCACAAATAAACAGACTGAGTTTTGAAATGTCTAAAACGGGGGCTCTTCCCACACTCCCTTCTTTAGAAGCTATTTTACGCGCTCTTGACGCATTTTCCACCAATAGCCTCATCTATTATCCGTCTATAAATACTGTGCAAACATGTGAATCAAAGTGGGATTTATGCAGGATCAAAAACTTTCCGGTTTGTTTACTCTCTCACATCTGCACATGATTAGGCACATGGAAGTGTTGCTTAATGGCCGGTATTTATAGCTGCATTCCCGTCGACTGCTAATTGATGCCGTGTATCGGTATGAATCACTGCAGGTGACAAAGCCTGCGTTTTGCATAATCTGGGCTGGAGAAAATTAGCGGGGATTTCGACACTGACTCCACATTTTCCGTCTAATTGCAGTTTTTACGGCTGTGTAATAGACTTATTAACCAAACGAGTCTTCAAACGGAGAGCTTTGATTTGGGTTACACAAGCGTGACTGGTGTGTGTGGTGGGGGTGTGTGGGTGTGTGTGTACCATCATCCGGCTGGGGATGGGGAATAATGAGTCCAGAAGGAAAATCGTTTTTTTGAGCATCTGAGGTTGTGACAGGGTTTCTCGGGCTTTCGCCGAGATAAACTCAGACAGTGAAGATCTGCCTCGCCGCTTTGATCTGGCCTGCCTCCCCACTTAACTTGTGATGACACTGCACTAAAGTGAGGGCACCGTGCAGCTTTCCCCTCTGACTTTCACCTCAGGTGCTCTACATATGGAGCCCATTTTCCCCTTTGAAAAAAAGACAAAACAAAAAAAAGATAAAATAAAAAGTGCAGCGTCTCAGCTGCTTAAGAGTCGGCACTCGGGGGGGGGGGGGGGGGGTTTCAGAATTAGAGCCGAGTCATGCCGTGCAGAAACGGCTCCATCTCCCTGCCTGATCCTGTACATTCGCAAAGAGCCGTCCACTTTTTGCACGGCTGTTTGGCACAAAGCTTCAGTCTGCACATAGAGGGCAGTCTTAGCTCAGATTTCTCTGCAGTGCCTGCATGTAATACCACCAGGAAGTTATTTATAGATTCTGGCTTCAAAGGAGAAGAGAGCAACTTTTTTTTTTTATTGAGGTGATTTATTTATTTTTCTCCTTTCATTTGAGGTGGAAAGGACAGCTGGGTGTCTTCTGTCTTCAGCGCTGTGGCCTTGCGTTTCCTAATCTGATAAGCAGAGTTGTTCCATGTTTAATGATTTTGATAACGTGTTTTGGAGGCGTCGCCGATTCAGCAAATGAGGTGAAGTTTATTGACTCTGGTCGGTGCCGAGGGAGAGGATTTCTGGTTCATGAGCAAATCTTGTGCCGCAGATCCATCGGCGTGTGGGACGCGCCGCTGTCTTCTGATCGCCGATTTAAATTACCGTCTTTTATCAATTCAGCTTGAGCTTCCCCCGTGAAGGCGCCACGTGCGGTTTCAGGTGGAACCTCGGGACGTCGGAGAAGGCCCGTCGGCACGAACACTGGCAACTTTTACAGGCGCCGCGCCAAAATCCGTCTCGGGCGAACGGCGTCTCTCCTTGGCAGCAGGTCTTTGTTTTCCTCCACACATTGTGTGGTTGTTCTGGTTGTGAAAGGAGATTTTGAAGTTTAATGACTAACGAACAGATTGTACGGCGCTGACGTACTTTTCCTGAAGCCATCATTTTCGGCGCTGTTTAAAGTGTAAGATTAGAAATGTGTTTGATTTCCAAAAGGAAGCAATTACCCCTATTGATGTTCTGTTGAGTTTATCTTGTTTATCAGTGCACAACAAGCACTCAAAATGTTTTAGACCACTTTAATTTTTACCTGTCTTTATGTGTGGAGTTTGCATGATCTACCTGTGCGCGCGTGGATTCTCCAAAAACCTGCATTCGAGAAGATTCCAGCAGACAGGGTCAACAGACGGCCCCCATCTGCCTTCTGTTGTTTCCGGAATTGAAGCTCTATTAACCACATTTGAACTCGATATCAATTAGAACCAAGATTGACATTTCTTTAAATGGTCAGGGTGGAATTTATCAAATGTTTGCTGTTTGACTGAATTATCCATTCCCATTATGTGAGTAGCACAAGTTTTCCTATATCAAGAAATGCTGTGTCACAATTTGGTCGAGAGGACGGCATTCTTGTGGACTTCACCGTGATTAAAGTCGCATGTGCTGAAATGCTGTTAATTTTTTGTCTTTTATGATATTAACACAAAAAAAAACCCACTCATAACAGGGCCCAGAGCAAATGATCTAATTACATTTCCACTGCCTGGTGTGGAAGATTTGAGCTTTGGCCATAAAAAATACGACAGAAAAATAATAACGATAATAATGGTAAGAGAATCATCTGAAACCAAAGAACACAAGTAAGCGTTGCTGACAATATAATAAAACAATCATAATATTGAAGGCGACTGCAAAGTGGGACACACACACACACACACACACACACACACACACACACACACACACACACACACACACACACACACACACACACACACACACACACACACACACACACACACACACGGAAACTGCAGAGAGCAAACAGCATAGTAAATAAGTCCAGAAACAACAAAGACGCCTCAAACACACCATTAGGCGTGAAAACCTCACTATCTGCTGACACTAAAAACACACAACAGTTTCTGCAGGTTTAGCAGCAGAGAGGATTTTTTTTATTTTTTTATTTTAAAGCAGAAAGTCATTTCTGGTTTTCATTAAACTCATTACTGCCTCGTATAGGTAGGTTAAATAAAAATGATGGATGCCGCTGAGTCTGGGACGATTATGTTGGAGCCAATGAAGATGAGTCGATAGAAACCTTTTTTTTTTTCTTTTCTTTCTTAAATCTGCTGCTTCCTATTATCATCCAGGATGAGAACTGTGAAGGAGTATGGTGATATTCTCCAGCATGCCTTATTTGTTCTCATTATTGACAGAAGAAAGATATGATTTAATAGGCAGAGTTTAACACTAATAAGTTTATCATAATGTCCATTTTTAGAATGTGGACCTCGTATAAAAGGTGTATTGGGTGTCCGTTTACAAGACAAGGGTGCTCAGAGCCGATGAAATGTAAAGTTTTGATAACGGCTCTTACAGCAGATATAACAGCAAAGACTTGTACTTATAGACCCATAGCCAACTATATCCAAATGAAAAACACAGTTGAAATTATTCACACACGTTTAGCATGTCAGTTCGCCCACTTTCTTTCCTATTTGGGGAAAAAATATGTCAAAGTTTCTGATTTAAAGAAAAAAAAAGTGAGGAGATATACTGCTCAATGAGTCATTTTTTTTAATTTTTTTTTAAATAAGTGGTTAAAAATGAGTAATTGAAATTGATTCACATAATTAAATATTTTAATAAAAACATTTTTATTACTTTAAAATACGAGAGAATCAATCGACTTAAATATGTTTACACAACAAAATTACAATTATTGTTCTTTTTATTTCAGTTTCATTTAATTTCCACTATTTTTTAAATTTATTTTTTTACAGTCAACAATAGCCCTACCCTTCGTCCAGTCTACTAAATAATCATCTTGACCCAGTTCAGCCTCTGTAAACAACCAGTCACTGTCATATTAGTGATCAACGGGATGTAAAATTGAACACGGTGAAAATTAGGGTCGGTACAGTACGAGCAACATGCTGGGAACTGAAAGGAACTTCCTCAGGTGCAGTTAGAAATGTCCCATGTAGTTTTTCATTGAACGCATTAAAGTCCTGAATCTTGTTTCAAATGAACGTCAGGGATCTGCCAACAATGAATTGGGTATATATTTGATCTGCGCAGGCCACAGAAGTTAACAGCTATACTTCTATTTATTTTTTTTTTTTATCCCCACCCTTGTAATGAATTTCAGCCCATCCTATGAAAGACACACACACACACAACTGAGAGATAAATCACAGTCGTCTGTGTTTGGAAAAAAGACCAAAAACTGCCTCCGCCTCAGACCCACAGAGGAGGAGGAGAGAAAATCAACAAACAAACCAAAAAAAAAACAAAAAAAACAACTCTAGATGACACAGACTTTCCTGTTCCTTTCACCCGCCGGTGTCATTAATCACGTCCTTCAGCCCGGCCGTGCCTGGATTATGTCCTCGGCAGCCAAAGTTGGACAAAACTGGGGCGCCTTTATCTTTTCTCTTTGCTCCTTTGGTATTTAATTACAATCAAACTGCTGACGTTGAAATGAATATGCTGCAAGTCACAGCAGTTTCTCTGACGCTCGTCTCTGTCTCACCGGCTGCAGAAAACACCTCGCCCGTTTCGGCTATAATTTATTACCCTCCTGCTTTACGTAACCGCCGAAAGACTGCCGTGATCCGGCTCGCGTCAAGAAACGGCGATTACAACGGGGAGGAAATCTGCCAACATCCGAGCTGAATTCTGATCCTTTGTATCGTGACATGTCCTGGGAGGAGTTCACTTCGGGTGCCAGCACGTCTTCCCATATTGCTCTTTTCCACCTCTCGGCATGCTAAAAACCCATCCAGCTGCACTTAACGTCACTTCACATCATCATATAGTGACTCCTGACCGTACACTTTGCATGAATTCAAGATGGAGTTCTCCTCCCGCGCTCTGCCTCCTCCCAAAATGCAAACACGGGTGGAGTTGCTTTTCTTTTTCTTTTTTTTCTTTTTGGGTTGGAGGCAGGCCGCTTTCTGACCTCTCTCACTGCAGGCTGCTATACTTAGGCATGTCCTGCCTATGGGCCAAGGTTACCTAGAATTCATGGAGCAGCAGGTTGCATCTTTCATGCCATGACGTGAGGTAAAAAGGTCACCTGTCTGGGCGCCCGGTCGGACTGCCGATGAACAAACACGGGTTTTCTCCCTCCTCCATGAAGTGAAACTGCACCAGATACTAATAGACCTCTGCAGTTGCAATTCATCACATGCCTCAAATCCAGTTTTTTTTGTTTTTTTGTATTTTTTTTATTCTTCCTCTTTGTCGTGTGAGGCAGCTGGAGTTCTTTCAGTCAGTTGCAGGATACACAGGAAACGACTCGTCTCTCTGGGTCCTTCCAAAAAAAATGCACATTCAAAATGAGAAAGCTTAAATTATATGGATGAAACCATCAACCGTTCTTAATTATAGAATTACATTTTCATTAATGCAACAAAAACTACACATTTAGCACAACTTGAGCTCTGTTAATAAGTTCTAATTTCTTGTATTTAAAGTTGAACATGTTTTGCAAACATGATAATTTCACAGGAAAACTAGAAAAATTGCCTTTTTTTTGACTATTGGGTGCATTTAAACTTCAGTCTGTAGGATCTTTTTGTACCTGCTTTTTTTTTGATTGTGGTATTATTATTATTGATTCACTTTACCAGTTTTTTGGACTTTGTTACTCCTGTTGAAAATCATTGATTGCTTCTGGTTACTGATACTCCTCCATGAGTCCTTGACACACGAAATGGGGATGAAACTAAAGAAAATGAACTGGAATAAAGTCGTATTGCAGCATCGCACTCAATAAAGACACGAACGTACGGATTTAGAGGCTCACTAAGGTTCAGAGACGGTTTCGGAGACAGAAAGCCACCGGAGGTTGATGTAACAGTTTTTATATTCACAGTTCACCGGGCATTGCGGCAGTATTGGCAATCATTTGGAGACATTTCTGTGTCCACCTTCAGGCTGAAATGTCACTTTTATAACCTTATTTTGGCCTCCATCAGTTTTTTTTGTAATACTCGCAAAGAGGCAAAAGTTACTGACCACAAAACCAAACACTGAACTGAACGACACTGAGGGAAAACATCCTAAATGGGAGATACTTTTAGACGAACATTGTAGATTTCAGTTTTTATTTACAATTTTTGTCTTTTAGACACTCCTTGAAATACCTGTCAATTGTGGGGGGGGGGGGGGGGGTTACCCTTGGGTGTTGTTGAATGAATACCAATTCTGTATATGCCATTTATTTTGAAAACAATCTTGTGAAATGGAGCAAAAATTTATTTTACAGTTTACCAATCTCTAAATAGGATAGAAAATGTGAGTGGGTGGCCTAAAAATGCCTTCACAAGCTGGCGGTTTCATCAAAAGAACTACATGTTGAAAGGATCTCGCAAAATATGTCGTGTTTCATTTTCAGCAAATTAATGCATTTTGTAATTGTCAGTCATTTAAAATGGGCTTGAAGGAACAAGAAAAAAAACATGGAAATGACCATATATGGTCACTGGTCTTATGATAAAGGGATTAAGTCACTAATAATTAGTACTACCTCAAAACTATTGCAAATATGCATCGAATTGTATACATTGGATGTGAGTTGATCAGATTTTATTGACCACATAAGCAACCAATGAAAAGTAATAAAATAAAGTAGCCCTCGTTGCTCTGGACAAAGTGTGTGTTCACGTGGGGCTACATTACTTAAAAAAAGAAAACAACTTTCATGACCTTTAAAAATCCACTGCGAAGTCACAAATAATAGTAAAATTCATCGACGTCTCACTCCCGAACCAGCGAAATGAACAACCGGAGTGTGATTTGTAGTGATTCCAGCAGAAATACCAGCAAAGCCAAAGCTTCAGGGACGGCGATTCAGCTCCACCTTTGGGAGGAATGACTTCAAGGACAAATGTTGGCGCGGGACTCATACGGCGCCGGCCATCAATACACTTCCCGTCGCAAAGAGAATTGGATTTGCAATTTCAGCGTATCTCTTTGCTAATCATCTCGCCCTAATTGGCAGAAGTGGAAGCCATTTCAGCGTAATGAACACCTCTCTGCTCGTTATGTGAAGAACAATAGAGCATAAAAATGAATCACGTTCAATGTGCCGCCCAAATTACCCCGCAGGCGGAGCGTTCCTCCCGCTGTTGCACTGAATCTTCCGGCCTTCATGCAGGAGAGCGCTGGTTCCTGATGGCAAAGCCGTCAAGTCACGGCAGCGCTTCACGGACGTCAGATGTTATCAATGTCTTCTTGTCCCGAAGTTTACTCGAGTGGAGGAACGCCGGTACGCCTTCGGTTAGCTCACTCTTTCCTCTCACGGCTCTGATGACGCTCTTTGTCACCCGTCGGCTCGCCTGATGTTCGTGTTGTGTCCCCGCTGATCGATCCGAGCCCGGAACATCTGAGAGAGGCCATCGGTGGAGTTCAGTGCAGGCGGGACGTCTCAAAACTTTCTGTTCACCTGCAGTCTGCTGCACCAGCAGGACCGGGATGAGAGGAGAAGTGACTTTTTTTTAAGTCCTCATCCATCGAGTGTTGAGAAAACGTTACTAGAACTATTCTGGGTTAGAATCCATGTTAACATTGGCCGGTGTTATTCTTCTTTCTGAAGAACGAACGGTAGCAGGTTGAAATGTTTTATAAGTTCATATATTTTCACTACTTTGTCAGTTATTTTTGTCATTTAGATCCCAAACATCATCAACTAAAGCTTCTTTTCCTGATTTGTAGGGATCGTGTTTTATGATGCTTTGTGAATGTACAGATGCAGACATTATCAGTCTGGGTTTGGGCTCGAGGCAGGTCAACTTTTTGAAGACGGAGGAAAACGCAACTCCCTGAAAATGCTGCTCCTGCTCACGAGCACCACGGCTGTAGGAAATAGTTCTTCTGCACATGCTCAGTAGATGGACAATGGCGGCCTCCAGAGCGTCATGAGTCCCAGTCTATGTTCTCCTGGGAATCAGTAGTTTTATAGTTGAGAACAGGAATCCAACTTCGTCTTCTGTCCATACTAATGTTGAACGTTTATAGCGTATTGTTCTCTGCATAAACGTGCAATTTCATTACAAAATCAACAAACAGCACCCACTGGTGGCCCTACATTAAAACTACCTCGGCGGTTCTGCCTTCTCCGTGTGATGTTACCATCTAAACGTGAAAATAGTTTATATTTACCTAATTCTTATCAAAAGTTGCAACTAGCCGAGACGAGTAGTTCCCCGGAAGCGAACTATTGTAATAGTTCTGGGAGCGATTTGAGCGGAGCGGTACATATGATCAATGGCTCTTTGAAGTGACTCACTCGGCTGGTGCTTTTTAGCTCCGTCTGAATTGCTGACATAGACTTCCTGGGAGTCACAGTGGTATTTGATCCATTTTCGTCTTGAAACCTCTATCCCGGTTTGTGGCTCGGCTTGCACGCTCGTGTGCAGAGTAACTCAAACTATCTCTCCAACTGGAATGTGGGTAAAATCTTAGGCATACAGCCGGCGCTTTGCTACCGTGACCGCTGTGTTTACCTGACTGTTTGACAGCGCGGTAAATACAGTATGACCGGAGACCATAGCAGGGAGCCTTGTTAGCGCCGTAGCCCGGGGACGCGGGACAAACTCAAAGACCAGCCGGCACAGAAGGTGCAAGCAGTGAAAGAAGACATTTAATATATGCTGTTTGAAAGGCGTCTTTCTCTTCCCCTCCGTTGAGTCTCCTTTTGTTGTGGCAGAGCTCAACATGTCCACGGGCCAGAATAACATTACACTACAAACAGGTTCCCTGAAGCGAGCCAAAGCCGAGGTCTCGCTATTACTCAGAAAATCTTTCTCTGCTCTGAAAGGCTTCAGCTCCGAGTGCAATGTGGAAACACACTTTCGTGACTCTTTAGCTGCCAATTTCCATCTCACTGAAAGATGCTCACTTTGTCCAATATCGTTCCCTCTTCTCAGCTCTATTTACCCCCCCCCCCTTACTCCGGTATAGCAACTATCTTCCTATTATGTCTCATGAATATTTAAGAGTAAACTGCTTTGTTTCCAACACACAACTGTAGTGGTGCAGCTGGGCCATAAATCATCTTTCAGAGCTGATTCATGCTAATGTTATGCTGTTGTCGAACGGGCGAGATTTGTTTCAACACATGTCTTAAAGTCTTTATGTCTGATCCGGTACATGGATTACTTTATAGCACAAACCAGTCACTTTTAATGTATTCTTTATTCCTTGCAGTGACTTTTTATTTGCGCCGCATTTAAAGTGCCTTTCTCCTACTTGCATACTTTAAATAAACGCTGTACTTTAAGGCATCAATTAAGTTTAATGTTGAAGGTGCGCCGGGAGTATTTTCAGTAAATATAGAAATAAACTACATAGTCCATTTCATTTCCAGGAAAATGCATTTGCTCCTTGATTTTTGGGGGGGGAAGAAATTCAATAGAATATTTGATCTCATTCATCCGTCCATCTTCTGTGACTTAGATGAAACTGGAGGGCACAAGGAAAACCCGGCACACACAGGAAGAACATGCAAGAGGGCCCCAACGTGACTCAAACCAGAAATATTGTCTTTTTCGATCATCCGTCCATCTTGGATACCACTCGTTCCTGTTCAGGATCTGAAATCGTCATCTCATGTGAAGCATCTTTGAGTGTATAAAAAAGCACTGTAGAAGTTGGATGTGTTATTGTTATAAGGCAAACACACTCTTTTAGACGAATGCCTTGGAGATGTCACGCAAACTATCTGCATTTTTTTGTTTTGTTTACTTTTGTAGCACTTTGACATTGCTTAAATATAAAGCACAGGCAGGTAAATAATTAGCTACAGAGACACAAAATAAGGTATAACCCCTTTTCTAAAACAGGTGCTTTCCCCTCTACATTTGACCATATCTGCCAGGAATTGCCAGTCCCACTTTGTCTGTGGCAGAAGGAATTAGATATATAACACAGCTCCTCAAAACATGGATGTCAAGAGAAAATACAGAAATAGCATAATTATGAAACTGATCAGTTTGTCATTACTGGACACATTTGATGTAGTAGGAATCCTGCTTTACTTTTAGCCACACTCCATATTGGCTGTAGTAAAGCTGCGTAATTCGTTACTTGGAAGGTTGCTGCATTACTTACAAAATGCTGTCAAGTTGTAAACAAGGTGGCAATTTAATCTCATTAGCTGCTGCCTCATTCAGAGATAAAAAAAAAAAAAAAGAAGAAGAATTGGAGCACCTGTTGCTACCACTGGTGTGTAGACTGTGGAAACATGGAAGAGGCCCATCAATGAAGTTCAGGATTTGTTTTAATGTGCTTGCACCTCTTTGTCACCTACAATAGTTTCATACCCTGCAGCCACTTCGAGAACAATTATGACTCGTGTTCATGAAGAAAGTATTAAACGCCTTAATGCACCAGATGCAGTGCCAGGATCACTTTTACGGAAAGTGTCCGACACGTACGCAAAAATGCGCATGTGCACACACTCACACAACCACAGACATCTTTTAATAACATTACCTCGGGCAAAACTTAATTCCCTATTTTGCTTTGTCTGCTCCACTCGATATCTTTCATGCCGCCTTGCTGCTGTTTCCCTCCACCCATCGCTAAAGGAGACATCAATCAGTGCGGCGTAATGGGCGCCGATACAATGGAGGGAGGCTCCTCTTCATTAAGGGATCCAATTTAAAGCCCGAAAATTGATTTCAGCCAAAACGAGGTGACATATTTATGTAATCACAATTAGTTGGGTTAGTGTGTAATAAAATTCTACTGCCACAGAAGACGTCATCCGGGCACCAGAGGTTTGAGTTCTGTTTGGTCGTGCGTTTTTAAAGCTTCTTTCAACAGATGTTGGTATTTGCGACATGTGTAAAAAGGAGCTGGGTTTAAAGAGGTATGTGGAGCAGCGTAGCAGGGAGCAGTGATGTCCTTGACGAGCTTCAGGCGACAGATTTCCACACAACTGGAGCGGGTCGCCGAGGGCAGCGCTATCACAGGGAGCCCGGACCCCTGAACTACAAGGACAGCTGGCAATAACACACTACATGCATACATTAGTCAGATGGGTACTTCCAACACAAGCAGGGATTATGTGTTAAAAGTGTGTTATTTCTTTTGTTTTTTACCCAAATTTGACTCAAATTTAAATTTATTCAAGTTGACTCTGAACGTGGCACACTTGTCCTACTAAAGTCCAAAAACATTTGAGGTGACCTGCCTGCACCCATCTTCATCCGTGATGATAATTAGTGTTCAAGTGAAAGCTGAAACCTTTTGCTGCGTTTCCGTGTAAACGGGTAAAACGCAACTTTGTGAAAACACTCCAGCTCCATCTGCATGTAGACACTCCGACAATAACAACAATGGCTGAGTGTCATGGCTCCCAGTCCATATCCTCCTGGGACTTGTTGTTTTATTGATATTACAAGTGACTCAACTATAAAACTACCGTCATCTGTCCATACGAATGTCTGTGTACTCGTCATTGCCAGTGTTTATAGCGCATTTGTTCTCTGTGTGTATGTGGTTTCATTACAAAAACAAGCCGTCTCCAGTAGCCCTACATGCTATATACTGTACATCATTGCCATGTAAACGTGAAACTTTTCTGAAACGCTATTTCACATCGTAAATGGTGTGTGAGTCAGATTTCTAGCACCTGCGGTTGTTCCAGACCAAATATGAGGAGTTGTAAACAACAAGTCACAATGGGGTCTTATTAAGGAGGCAAGTTTAAGTGTGTGAGTTCATGTGAGTACGTGGAAAAATACTGAGTTCAACTATTTCCTCCATCAGTGGTGTAGCGGTTAGCTTGCCTCACAGTGAGAAGACTCAAACATACCTCCTTTTTTATGTAGATCTTGCATTTCTTCTGTGTCTCCCTGCAGTTTGAGTACTCCGATGTTGATCAATCGATGACCTGGAAAATAAAAGGTAACCTGAAAAGAGAAAAACAATGTCTGCAGCTTTTCAAATGCATGTTTTCATTGACTCGCCCCTAATGGTACGGTTTCAGTGCTATTCCATTGGCAGTTAAATAACATTGGTGTATTACCAATATCTTGGCTATGAACACTTCTGCCATGTGCGGCTCATTTCTGAGTGTCAGATGTTCATGTGGCAATAAAGTCTTGATGGGTTGAAGAAGAATTATTTGTTAAAATCCAAGATCGGCAGTATTGTGGTTAGTTCACGATTAACAGACAGCCACAGCAGACTTTACTTGGAAAGCAGTCCGACCTTTCTTTATAACTGGCTGCACTCTGGTTGTTTTTGATCGACAGCTTTCACCTGCACAATAAAGCGTCTTCGTGTGAAGAGTGAGCTAACGCACCAGCGTCCATCTGAAGCAAATCAAGAGTTAAATGTGAAAAATACCAGAAGCATTCTCGTCATCGAGGGCAAAAGGACTCGCGGAGGGTGAGGCTGAACGATCCCTCGGTTAATAGTCAGCTGATGTTTGACTGAAATCTCGCAATGATCCTGTCAATCTTCTCCAGAGTGATGGACAAGGTCACAGACTTCCCCCCGGTAACCAAATCCGGTTGGAAAGACGAACACTCAGCTCATCCATTAATGGCGCCGCGTTTTGAAATCCGATCGAGTCACAGCTTAACATGTCAGGAGTAATTTCCGTTCCGGCGCCTACTGTGATGTCTATGCTGTACAGGTAGCAGGAATCTAAGAAGGTGATGAAAATTGCTTTGATTTCCAGAGCAGCCCGGTTGTTGTGTTCCTGGGCGAGTTCTCCGTCTCTTTTGAAGCGAGAGGTTTCGGTCCTTTCCATGTTTTCTTTTTTTTTCTCTTAAATTTCTCTCGCACGTCGCATCTGGTGTCGTTGTAAACGTTCTCATTGGTCTCATAGAAGGTTTTCAAAGACAAAGGCGGAAATTGAAAAGACTGATTTTGTGAGGTTTCCATGACGTTCTGACAAGAGACAACCAAATCAACAGTGTCCTACTTTTATTGGGTGAAATAGAGACAAATGTGACTTTGATGAATATTATTATCCTTATTATATACATTGCTTGAAGGAGACTAGTAAGTGCCTCAGCAAGAAGGTCGGGGGGGTTTGTCTCTGGACCTTTGTTTGTGGACTTGTGCATGTTGTTCCTTTTCAAGGATGAATGTCCTCTGAGTACTACGGTTTATGCCTGAAAGTCCTGTGATGGACTGGTGAGCTGTCTGGCATTATTACATTTTATCATCTCCAGTCCAATACAATAAAGTGATACAGAAGATGGATGGATGGATGGATGGATGGATGGATGAAACTCGTAAAACTCTTCAGGGCTAATAATTTAGGGCCCCGTTTACTTTAATTGTATTTTGAGGGTCTGTTTCCATAACACAGATATTGGGAGCCACTGAAAATTAAAAACTCTTTGAAAACTTTGACTATTGTTTCCATGGAAACTGGGGAAAACGCAGCTTGCTGCTCCTGCACATACGCAGCACGGTCGTGGTGAATTGTTCTTCGGCGCATGTGTGAGTAGATGAACAATGTTTCCTCCAGAGTGTCATGACGCCCAGTCCATATTCTCCTGGGACTTGGTAGTTTTTAGAGTTGAGTGACTGTAATAACAATCCAACTTGGTCATACTTAATGTCTGTGTACTGCCATTGTTTATGTTTATAATGTATTGTTCTCAGCGCGTGTGTGTGTGTGTGTGTGTGTGTGTGTGTGTGTGTGTGTGTGTGTGTGTGTGTGTGTGTGTGTGTGTGTGTGTGTGTGTGTGTGTGTGTGTGTGGTTTCAATATAAAAACAACCCACAGAACCAACTCGTGGCCTGGCATGGTACCGACATCGTTTTCTGTGTTTCTGCTGTTTCTAGATAAGCAGACATTGTCGTTAAAAGCAGAATAGGATAAGATGTTACAGGTGGAAATTATAAAATCTGTGTTTTCATGTTTTAGGACTGAAATGATCCACAAAGTACTAGGAAGAGAGTGACGGCAGCTCTTCAACTTCTGAGGCGTTGAAGAGCTGATGGAAACTTTAGTTATTGTATCTTGTTAATAATATCATTAAAGTAACCAGTTATTGCCAAAAGTGGTGACATTACAATAGCATGTTGTTTACTTCATATGCATTATTCCTAAAACTGCTTTGCATGTGCAACTTCTAATCAATCAAGTATTATGTCAGTGATCAGAAAATTAAGGTATTCATTGATTTTGTTAGTTTTGCTGAGCATGTATTCATGCTTTGAGACCCGCAAAAGCAATTTTTCCAGAGTTGGAGATTAATGTCTTTTTTCAAAAATGTTTTACTTTCTTTACATTTAAAAAATCATGCATCTCAAACTGTCCTACCTATGAGAGCCATGAAAGTACTCAGGTTGAATTACAGAACCAAACAAACTATGGGAAAGGTAAAATGTATTGTGTTGAAAGCATGAGCGTAATTATTCCTATATCCAGCTGAGACTAAATGCAGTGTGCCGTGATGTGCTGCAACAAGTCGCAGAGAGAGACAGAACAAAAGTATTGGCATGAAATGCCACTGATTATTACTTTCAGATAAAAGGCAGTGCACATCCTCCTCGCTGCGATATTACTTGTAATATTAGAAAGGAAGAAGCTGTCCCCTGCAGTGTGGCTGAAGAATGAGGACAGCGTTGCCAAGTAATCTGCCATCCTCCCCCAGTATCTGCTGTCCACTTCAGAAGATAACCTCCCTCTCTCGGGCAGGCGGGGGTTAGATCTTCATTATCTCTGTGTCACATTAAAGCTCATACACTGGAGCCTTTCCAGGGCCCCCGGGGCGCGTCGCTTCGTGCATTTTCACCTGCCACAGACAGATGAGCGCACACCGGTCCGAGTGCGCGCGCGCACACATACACACACACACACACACACACACGTAGGCAGCTATAAACAAACCTGGCATGCTGAAGTTTACAGTCAGTGCAAATACACGGCATAAATGGACTCTGAAGCAGCAGCTGCCAACAACATAAACACAAAGTTGTGCAAACACGCTGTGACATAAAGTGAAGACATGCTCGAGTCGTTACCTGTCCTGTTTGTCCTCTCTCGTTCCTCCCTTTCACGTACTGTACCATCACTCTCTCTATGTGCACACACACACACACACACACACACACACACACACACACTGCACCACTCTCTCTCCATCACTGACAAGATACATGATGAACGCATCCACAGTGATTTATAATAACTCACTTCAGAGCGATGCCATTGTAAAGGAGGAAATTGAACAAACAGGCCATGTTATCTGTCACCAGATGACCCAGTTCAAGTTCAAGAAGCTGCCTGTCAAGTACAATTGACTGCACAACTGATATATTAGATCTTAATGGCAGCAGAAAAAAAAAGAAAAAAAGAAGCTCTTAACGATTGCCTTTGCTGGGCATGTGAAGGTCCCACCGCGGGGTGGATTGCAAAAAAGAAACAAATGATTTCCTGAGGCAGCATCTTCCTTCCTCCCCCAAAAAATCCATCTGATACAGACGCTAATATGGCACTCTGAAGGGAGTGGTTTGAATAAAGGACATCTCCTCCGGAGAGGGATGGAGTGAAGATGTGGTTTATCACATTAGTAGAGAGTATATTAGCTGATAGGATTACTTTTAAATCAAGGTAGAAGAATACACTCACAGGCCACTTTATTAGATACACCTGTCCAACTGCTCGTTAACGCAAATTTCTAATCAGCCAATCACATGGCGACAACTCAATGCATTTAGGCATGTAGACATGGTCAAGACGATCTGCTGCAGTTCAAACCGAGCATCAGAATGGGGAAGAAAGGTGATTTAGGTGACTTTGAACGTGACGTGGTTGTTGGTGCCAGACGGGCTGGTCTGAGTATTTCAGAAACTGCTGATCTACTGGGATTTTCACGCACAACCATCTCTAGGGTTTACAGAGAATGGTCTGAAAAAGAGAAAATATCCAGTGAGCGGCAGTTCTGTCGGTGAAAATGCCTTGTTGATGCCAGAGGTCAGAGGAGAATGGACAGACTGGTTCGAGCTGATAGAAAGGCAACAGTAACTCAAATAACCACTCGTTACAACCGAGGTATGCAGAAGAGCATCTCTGAACACACAACTGGTCCAACCTTGAGGTGGCTGGGCTACAGCAGCAGAAGACCACACCGGGTGCCACTCCTGTCAGTTGAGAACAGGAAACTGAGGCTACAATTTGCACAGGCTCACCAAAATTGGACAACAGAAGATTGAAAAAATTGAAAAAATGTGACATTCGAATGGTAGGTTTGGAATTTGGCGTCAAAAAGCTAAAAGCATGGATCCATCCTGCCTTGTATCAACGGTTCAGGCTGGTGGTGGTGGTGTCATGGTGTGGGGGATAATTTCTTGGCACACTTTGGGCCCCTTAGTACCAACTGAGCCTCGTGTCAACGCCACAGCCTACCTGAGTATTGTTGCTGACCATGTCCATCCCTTTATGACCACAGTGTACCCATCTTCTGATGGCTACTTCCAGCAGGATAGCGCGCCATGACATAAAGCGCGAATCATCTCAGACTGGTTTCTTGAACATGACAATGAGTTCACTGTACTCAAATGGCCTCCCCATTCACCAGATCTCAATCCAATAGACCACCTTTGGTCCATATTGACTTGATAGCATCACGCAGTTGCTGCAGATTTGTCGGCTGCACATCCATGATGTGAATCTCCCGTTCCACCACATCCCAAACTCTCTGACGGATGTTTCCAGTACCTTGTTGACTCTATGCCACGAAGGATTAAGGCAGTTCTGAAGGCAAAAGGGGGTCCAACCCGGTACTAGCAAGGTGTACCTAATAAAGTGGCCGGTGAGTGTAAGTACAAACTGAAATGGATGAAATCTCACCAAGCTGCAAATGACTAAGTTTCAAAGACCTCCGAAGGTGTTCTGACATATGAGGAACCAAGACTCTTCAAGTCCTGGAAGCTGCATGAATTAAACACTTCCTTCCAACACATCTCTCATGATGTGCGTAGAAAACATCATCCATCACTGCATGGTCCTTTCTCTCATTCCTTTTTCCAGCTTCCACTACATTAATATCAAGATCCAACAGTTCACATCATCATCACATCATAAGTCAGGAGTCATAGTCATTATAATTTTCTATTTTTTTTTCTTAACTTTAATATTGAATGTATATGTACTCATGATGTAGCTCAATACAGGCTCTAGTATGACATTGAACAATGTTTATGTCATTCTGTTATTTATTTGATCGCTTCCGGGTGCTCTCTTTTTGGATTTTGCATGTTTTTCCACAACTGTGCAGTTCCCCTGGATACTTTGGACACACACATTAGGTGGATTGGGGAAATTTTAAAAGGCCTGAGGTTGTGTGTTTATTTCTCAGATGGATCCACGACCTTAAGTTTGGTCAAGCAGGTCTCCCAAAAAAAAAAAAAAAAAAAAGCATGAATGAATAGACACAAATAACATCAGTGCACGTTCCTGGCTAATGGAAGTGGGTATACTCGAAAAAAACGGACAGCACGTAACCAAAACGCGATGTGTCAGCGTTATTGGGAAGCCAGTGAAACATATCTTGAGGCATATGGCTCACAGAGATCAGGATCTAGTCTGCCGTCAGACACTTTAACTTGGTGTGGAAAGTTTGAAAAATCCCCCAGCACATGGCTGTTTTTGGAAAACACATTAACCTTTTCCGAGAGTGAGGAGGAAGTGAAGGCACAGCTGCGAGGGCGAGGTGGAGGCGGTGGAGGTGCATTCAGATTTGCAGCGCTGCGCCTCAGCCCAACCCCGACGTGACTCCAGCAAGAACAGGAGTCACGCTTTTTTTTTTTTTTCCCTCCCCCTGCCATCACAGCGAACATAATCATGCAGAAACCTATCCACTGTGGGAGCAATCTACACTCGCCTGCAGGGAAGGTAAAATTGCAATCAATCGACATGGCATGTGATCCCCGGTGTTCAGTTTACAGTTTCATTAGGAGAGCAGCAGAAAAGCGTCACAGTGATGAGGTTGACTGTGAATTTCACACCGCTGAATTATCTCCTGTTTAGCTGACAAAACACACTCCGGTCACTCTGGTGAAGACAGTCGCTCTGTTTAATCAGTCAGTTCTCCTACAATAAAATATGAATGCACACACCTGGGGGGGGGAAAGAAAACCTGACAGAGCTCAGTCGCAATCATCATTTTTATAGCAAACAGTGAACAGTAAAAAGCTTTTTGACCACATGATGTTGAGGGTTTTGACGTACTTTCTTGAGGCAATCATTGGCAAATTCTATCCAAAACCATCTATATTTATGAAGTGCTTTAAAACAACCACAAGGAGCCGACTGTACACAAACTAACACAAGAAAGGTTACAAAAGACCAATAACAAATCAGCATTTTCCACGTTTTTCACCAACATGTTCTCTATCTGTCAGGTGGCAAAATGTAGTTGAGTGATTTCCAAGTTGAGCGCCTCAGTTCTCTGGCAGGCCCTGGAATCAGAGGTCATCCACCGAAGGTATTCTGTACATTGGGCAGCTGCCGTACAGCTAGTACTACAACCTCTGGGTATTCTGAGGACGCGCTCATATTGCAATATGCATATGCAATCACCTGAAATGAAAATGAAACCTTATATTAGAAATGTTGCTGGTATTTCAGTTCTCTATGTCGTTGATGTATTTAGCTTAATAAAATGGGCTGTGAAATGTGATAAGACATCCTGAGTGATTATTTTAACTCTAAAACCAGATATGATCGCTGTAAAAGAAAAATGTTTGTGGTGCTTAGGGGTGAAATAATGTCTGCTCATGGACAACATCCGGTTGTGTTTTGTTTTTTGTTTTTTTCCTTTCAGTTTAACCTTTTTTTTTTTTTTCACAATTTGTAAAATATTGCCGCTTTCTGCTTTCATCACATATCGCACCTAACCCTTTTTCTCATACCAACTTTATTTGTCTACCCTATTTTTGTAATTGTCATCATGTTGTCTCTGTATTAACACCACCTGATGTTCTTTTGTTTTCTTTTTCGTGAGAAACAAGCCAAGGTAGGAACATCAAACCTTATAATTAAGAGTAGCTGAGCCAGTCGTCAATGTAAACACCGTTAAAGCTGAGACTCGAGGATGTTGGGGATGTGTGAACGCCAGTCAACAAAGCCACGGTAACAATTTTAAAATAACACCTTCGGATTTCCAAAGTGAGATCAATAACGGGCTCAAAACTGCGATGCGCTCTCCACAGTCAGCTCTCGGCTTGTCTCTCACATGTGACTGTTCCGAGCTGTTAAAAAAAAAAAAAAACTAAACGCACAAGACGGATGCTGCTGTCTTTCACGGACGTGCAGAACACATGCTGGATGCAAATGACATCCACTTATGTTGTTTTACAGTAACGCTGCCATTATTGCAGTCATTAGTCTAAATTATTGACTCATAACACGGCATTGCGCTGCAGCCTTGGCTGGCTTTAATTTATATGTAAATGCATTTGTACCCCGCGTGTTATTTGTCAGCACAGCATTTGTCGAAATGAGATGTGGGATGTTTGGTTTGGAGGGAAGTTGATTACAACTCCGATAGTTGAACTCCAGAGAATAAGTCCAATTTCTTTAAGATTGTCGGCGGAATGAAAAGAGCGCTTCTTCGCTTATTCTCGGCTCCGACTTGAAACGGAATGAGTTCACGTTTATTCCCGCTTTGTCAACCTGTTGGGACGAGGAGGAAATGGGGAAAATGCTCCGGCTTTGCGTGCAGGGGGGGGGGGGGGGTTTATTCAGACAAAACAGTCATCCATTATCTCGTGGCTGTAAGGGCGAGAGAGAAATATGAATTTATAGATTGAATACTCAATCACATAGCTAATTAAGCAATTCCGCGCGGCATCATTCCTGCTTCGCAACCTAAAGAGTCCCAAGACAGTGTAATTCCTCAAATAATCATTAGCGATCTGGAATATGACTTTTGACGGCACTCTTGCCGTCAAAAGCTACAGCAACTAATAAAAACTAACTGTCACAAATGGCTTCATCTTCATACAAACCAACTTCATTATTAGGTTCAGTAAATCGCCCACGATGAAGCCAAAATGATCCAACACACGCTGAAATATGAAGCCCGCCTGAACTCATGCACACAGCAGAGATTATAGAGTTCTTGGTGACCTTTCATCAAACCCGATTTATTGCAGTTATGATGTCACGGTAAATTAATTTTCTCGGCTTTAACAGATAATACAGGCAGCTTTTAATAGACAAATGATATCGATATTCTTCATTCTGTAACAGAGTGGTAACGTCTCGGGTTTGTTCAAAAGGTTCTTTCAGTGTTTTAAAAAAAAAAAAGTGATGTTTTTAAGCCTTTAGGACAGTTATATTTGAGTTCAAATGTCTTGTTTTTGGAGGGTTCAGCATCCAGTATCCTGTTCAAGGCCACTGTGACACTAGGGCTGGGGGTAGAAAGAAAAAGAATGGTCTGGATAAACGTTTCAACTTCATCATTTCAAATGGGGGAGTTCAACAATTCTTTTATTCCCAGCCATTTAAGGACTCCGCAGAAGAATTCATTTTCATGAGTGCCATCGGCAGGAGATTCAAGACCCGTTTACGCGACAATGATTTTAAATGAAAAGAAAAATGTTGTACTATTTTGTCTGCTCAGAGCCTTTTTTTTAGAAATAGCTCCTAAAGTGGAACCTTTTCAAAGTCCGTGTAAAAAAGGAGACAAGACCATATTGTCCTGGCACTTTGTAATTTGGTAGTTGAGTTGTAGTTGCAGATCCAGCAGATGCAAAATCTCCTTTATTCCAACTTTAAATAGGTGTGTCGATTCTTTTATGTGTGCTTTCCTGCTGCCTGTACAACAAAATGCCCCTCAGTGGTGGTAAAGTTGACCTTGACTTTGGCCTTGACCAGTCTGTCTGATTTTTGAGGAACAGTCGTGACGTCCACTCGTGATGGATTAGGTCATGCCTTGTGTTTGTCCGCGCCTCACTGTCCTGACTGACTGGTCAAAAACAGGGCTGAACTTCTTTCTTCTCATTACCAGAGTGTCTGTATGGAAGAAGTCCTTCCATTCCCAGAATGTGATGCACACCAGTGACGCCTGAGCATCTTTCAGACGTACGCCTGGTGACTAAACCTAAATGCAGTCGCCTCGTGTCAAAAACTTTCACCCGGCCAAAGTTTGCTGTTGATGGTTCAGTTAATGGCTCAAAAGCTGCCGGTCCAGCTTGCCTGCTTGTTAACGTCCAACTGAAATCTCATTTCCTCGTCTGCTGGTGGAGACTATCGTGTCAGAAAGTGAAAGTTTTATTTAAAGTTTGCTGGTAATGGAGCCGTGTTGTTGAGGCTCTGCCACAATGGTGACGCTACCTTCAGGATATAATTGTCCGTGCTTACGTATAATGGGACAGGATTGCTTTAAGTTAACCCAAAACTAGGATTCAACAGGTATTGATCCAGGATTCAGGATGTCTGCAGGAACATCACTTGAGATTGGAGAAATCCTGGAATTGTGTTTCAGCCAATCGAAGACTTCTGTGAAATCGCTATAAAGAGAGTTTACTGTTAAAACATATAAGCTCACAGGGTATTTTGAGTCTTTTTTTGGACATAAGACATAAATAGACTGGTCAGGATCAAGTATTTGGCTCTTTTATTGGTCCTTGAAAAGATCTTATGATGCAGTATTTCTCTTATATCAGGAGCTTTCGCCAACAGGTCTTATGGTTTTAAATATCACATCATAATAATGGATTGTTAAGAATAAATTAACTATGTTATTGTGCAGGGCTGCAAATATACCAGAGGAGGCCTTATTTTCCTGTTTTTCTGAAACAGAAAAAATAAGTTGGTTTTAAAAATGTATAGCTGTTTTGAACAAGGCACATTTTAAAACTAAATGTTATTTAAATGCAAAGAAGAGACATTGATATGATGAAATTAGCTATACTGGACTTGAACTGTGTGCGTAAAAGGGAATGTCTGTGGATCCCATCAAACTCTTTTAATGAGAAATGCTTTCAACCCCGTTTACACAAGTGAAAACTAAAATCAGTTTTTTCGGTGTCCGTTTCCCCGACAACTGTGCTCAGAGTCGCTGAAAAAGCAACTTCTTGAAACTGGCTCCCAAACCTGCTGATGTAAAATACTACATTTAACCCCGCTCGGCTGAGATCCGGCCTTCAAGTTCTGCTCCAGCAGCTCCAGACAGCCGACGGATTTGATTATTAATACGGACTGTCAGAGATTTTACCATAAAGAAAAGCCCTCCAAGACCAGACGGCCACTGCTGGGCTGCTCTAAAGTAGCCCGCTGGCAGTGGACCAAACCTGCCGTTCCACTGTGATCTCCGGTGCTGCACCTCCATCCCACTTTGATCTGAGCAAACACTCCAGACAGGCGGATCAGGCAGGAGTTTCAGGAGCGAGGAGACTCCCGCTCTTGCATGCTGGACATCGTCTAAGAAGTGTCTGTAAATTCATTTGACATGTTTGATCCATGGGATGCCGTTTTAATCACCGTACAGGAGAGTGTAAAGACATACCACAACACATGAAGTCAATTACATTTAGATAATGAATAAAGGCAAAACAACCAAATGGGAATAAATGAATTAAACACTACCAATATATTTATAACAGCACTTTCAGGGCAGCTTTCGCAATTATTATTAGCTCTGTCAGTGAATACATAAAGAAGGGCTCAAAGTAAAACATAATTAAGTATTATAAAGACACATTTTCCCCGCTAACTTAGCTGTGATCTGAAAAAAATCTTTTGAATTAACACATTTGGTCCAAATACACGACATGTTAAACAAGTGATAGGTGATAATGTTGTGTGATATGTTTGCTTCTGAAATGCAACAACACCAAAAGACAGTAGTCGTTGATTTTTATTGTTTTCAGTTATTTTTCCTTGATTTTGGTCCTGTTGACATAATTTAGTATAACAACATAAGCTAAGGCGGTACAGCTTAGTGGGTGGAAACATAATTCATCACAGTCCAGTTTTTTTCGATAGGTCTAATCCAAATGTTGATATTGTAATAAATTTGCTATGTGTCACGCAGCCCGATCTTTGATTCCACGCAGGATCAACTAAACCTCTTATAGATCTTAATATCATAGGAGCTTAAAATATACTTCTATTTGTAGGTTATACAAGTCATGTGATGCACTTCTTCACGAAAAAACGGTTTATGTCCTTATAGATTTGCATTGCGGCAAAATTAAACTAAAAATAAATCTGCTTAGATATGCTGATGCACACTTACATGTATTCACCTAACGTTTACACATGTAACCATAGAAACAAACAAATAAGTACTTATAGGAGACGCATATAAGCATTAACACATGACCTGTCAATGAAATTTAAAAAGGTTTCTCTCATCTTCAGCCTGAGCTTTTCAAAACTCACCCTGATATTAAATAACTACCAGATACTGAAAGTTACAGGCGCTTTTTTTTTTTATTTTATTTTTTTTTTTACAATTCTGCAGTTATAATTTCAGTCCTAAGAAGGTTTAATATAAAGCGAGGTCTCGCCCGCTGGCGACTGGCTTCCCTCCTGCCTCCCTCCGATCCGGGTTGCCCCGCTTTTTCCACCATGTCTGCCAGGCTCAATATTCAGCTCTCACATATAACCTTTCAGAAGCCGATAAATGTTGAGGTTGTGTAACGCAGTCAGATCGGGACACCGAGGCCGAGAGGAGGATCGAGGATGTGACCTGTTTTTGCCCTAAAAGTTGGTTTTTTTTGCCTCCTGCCCCGTCAGCAGCTTCAAGAAACTTAACGAACCCTCAGCTTTACATGCAAAGTGCCACCAGCCAGAGAGGCTTTTATTGTTTCCTTCCTGACGTAACATTGGTCGATGGATGGCCGATCATGAAAGCTGTGCCGTTTGGATGTCACGGTTATTGGGAACGTCTGATTATGAAGTGGACACAGCAAAGTTTTCCTGAAGGAACCGAGCAGCTCCAGGATGGAGCATGATGTTGACGTTCGCACCAACTAATCCCGTTTTTCCACTCGTACCTACTCAGTCCTACTTGACTCGGCTCTCCTTGCCTTGCCTCCACTCATCTCAGTTTCGTTCGTTTTCTATTAAGATATAGTACCACCGCGGCATGGGCGGAGTCATCAGAGTGTTTTCCAAATAATACAGTAAATAGTAATCTTTTCATATATTTATTAACAATATTACAAACTTTTGGATCGTTACAATCCTGCTTCAGTGTCCAGTGTTTTGGTTTCACTGGTGCCCCTGTTAACTGGTGACTTCTGCCACAAGCTGTTCATCAGCAGCTGATATCAAAATGAGACAAACAAATGGGACGATGCTTTAAACTTTAATGGAAATGCAGATAGTCCCAGGAGAGTATGGACTGGGAGTCAAGACACTCTGGAGGCCGCCGTTGTTGTTATCGTTGAGCTAGTCAGCAATGTGCAGAAGAACAACTTACTACTGACGTGGTGCACGTGTGCAATAGTAGCTTTGCAGAAAAGTTTTGTGTGAGCATTTTCAAAAAGTTGCATTTTACCCCCAATTTCCATGGGTAGAGAGTCTAGAGAGTTTTCTAAAATTTCCACCTTGGGAGACATTTTCAATTGTCATTTTTGGTGGTTACAAGCACCCAAAATTCCCCCAAAAGTTTTTTGTTTTCATTTGAGAACACTGTAATGTGAACAGGGCGAGGAGAATATGACTCAGCAAATGATTAGAAAAAAATATAGCAAATGCATAAAAGCTTTTTTTACGTATAAATCAAATGTTATCTTGCATTTCATTCATTGAAAGTCATTTAAAATGGTTCCAGCAATCACCAGACCGTGTTAATGCTGAGATGTCACACTGTGGGCCGCCATCTTCAAAACAAAAGCACCATATTTCATTCCCGACTACGAGCAGAATCAGGAGTCAAAGCTGCTCAGCTTCAAAAGGTAGCTCCGTGCACCGAGACCGTACGCTTTTTAAATGTGAGTCTATGAGGGCCGACACTTTGGCTCGCAGTCTGAAGTGTGTTTGGGCTGCACATGTAGGCCGTTCCTAACCAGCCGCAAGAAATTACCCCGTAAAAAAAAACTAAAAACGCGCGCACGACGCATGCTTAGGTACTTCTGGAGAATCTGCAGAGGACCAAAGTGAAATACTTTCTGAATCTCTATCCAGCTGAAAGGTTACCACAACTGTCACACCGCCGCTTTTTGCGCGGAGCGGCCATGTGGCTGACATTTTGCACGCCACCTCCGAGTGGAACAAAGTTTGTGAGGCTCAGAGTTTCACCGACTGTGCTGGAGGTGTGACTGCACACTAAATTGCTCTTTCCACACGCTCCTGAAAAAACCACTGGCCCAGTTTATTCCTTCCCTCAGTACTCGCAATAAGCGATGAAGGTTTTGGGGTTTATTCAGCCGTGGTAAAAAAAAAAAAAAAAAAAAACATGCAGAAAAACAAAAAGCTTTAACAGCCTTCATCTGTCCTCTATTCCCGGTGCTGCCAGCAAGTCCCTGACTGTCCCTGACCTGCAGGAGGCTCTTGTCACATCTCTCTTTCTGCTCGGAGAAATGGAGTTTGACTCGGGCTGTTCTTGGCCCGAATCCTCCGGGGGCTGTATTAAAAAGGCATCGCAGCAATGTTGACAGGAATACATTTATCGGGATTGTGTCTCCTTTCAAGAGGCGGCTGGGGGTGGCGCTGGCTGCCACAGGTCGCCTCTGCTGGCTGGCAGGCCATTTGATCTGCGTATCACCTGCTCTGGATGGGCCCGCACCGGCCCGGCCCTTCAGGCGGACCCCCCCCCCCCCCCCGCTGTGCAGTAGATGGAGATCGGATGGGTGCTTCTTGCTTTTCTTTATTTATTTATCCGCCATTGACATCGCGACGTACGACACACACTTCTGTTTTGGCAGATGAATCCGCGAGCAGCAGTTAGTGCCTCTGCTCTCCTCCCGCTTCTTGTCAAGCCTTAGCAGTAATTGCCCGGCTGCGAGGCATTTGGGAATATGAATGCAGACGCTAATGACATCAGTGGCTTCATACTTTCTGCACTTGGAAATGGTGTCGGTGTGTTTTAAAGCGCAGAGAAACAGCTTCGCGGGGGGATGTCATTTCAGCTTTCTGCCTCAATTCGAATCAGTCAGCGGTGGCACATTTGGCTCCCGTTTGTCATGCTTTACGGCACCCGCAAATTCCTAATAAAATATAAGGGTTTTATCGTCGCAGCGTAACTATTTTCTTCTACTTTTACTGCAAATGAACGCCTCCACTGTCCCATCAAAAAGTGGGGGATTACACGGTTTGTGGGACGGTGTGCGCCAGACACAATTTCGGGATTTTTCAGTACAAGAAAATACAATTCTGTCATTATATGTTCAACACTGACGCGGTGGCCTGTAATGTCAACAATCCCCGTATTGATCATCGGATCCTGAGCATCATGCGAATGGAGCCTGCTCTCTAATTGTTCCCATCTCAGAAGCACTCAGTCGGCAGACGCTCTCGGCAGCGACGTTTCACAATAAGCGAGACGACGACGCGAACGGTTGTCAGACGCTGCGGATGAACAGGGAACTTTTCCACACGTGTGGCTGATTAATGTGGATATGTTCCCGGTCACGGCGACTCCTCGAGTAACGACGGAAACGTGACTTCCGCCGCAGATCGACGGCGTTGAAGTTCATGCACAATGCAGCTCAACACTCTTGTCAACCCGACTGAACTTCATGCGCGAGTCCACAAGCGCACATGTTGGCCAGTGAATCGGCGGCGCGGAGCACCGTAAAGGGGATGTGAAGTGTGCATGAAATCCCTGACGTATAGAGCACAAGGTTACATTTGGGATCGAGCTCCTTTGGAAAAACTCAAGGTCATCAGGGACGTTTTAGAGTGGAGATGGAGGTTTGCACCATTTTCGTTCAGACTGTGAACGCAGAGAAATATAGGAAAAGTGTGTCAGAGTCTCATCTTTATTGTTTAAAATTATAAGCAATACATATTGAAAAACTGCCGTTTTTATTCCTTTTCAACATTTCTGCTTTCAACGTTTTCTGATACATTAAAGTGAGCCTTTGTTTGACTGTGACTTGAACTAACTAACCCATACTGGCGGGCTGTAGCGTGCCGTGTAAAGACTAGTTTACATTGCACTCCTTTAAAAAAAAGGGATATTTGTTATCAGTGAGCAGTGGAGCTGCTCTGATGGTTCCTGGAGGAGTGAACCTACTCTGCTGCCGAGAGCAGGTGAAGCTTTTCCAGGGATTCTAATCCCGAACAAACATCCATCACATTTTCTGAGTCATGACACCTTTCTTCAAACAGCAGCTGAAGCCCGATCCTTTTCAGGGAAACGAAAGAGGATGTTTTTTTGGTGGGTTTTTTGGGGGGTATTTTTTTTTGGAATTTGGAACTGAGAAAGAGCTTGTTGCTGCAGAGCTGCAGGGTCGAGCCAGTTAAGGTAACAATATGAGGCTCCTGCAGCAGCGCTGACTTCAAAATGAACTTCAACCTGAAGTATCAGCAACAAAAAAGAAAAGAAAAGAAAAGAAAAGCAATCTCTGCAATTCTTTCTGGATGTGGCCTGAACAATGACGTCTTCAAATCAACACATTTCCAACTAAATCTCGCCATCTTAGACAAAAACTAGTAACAATACATGAAGAAGAAGTAGTACTCACATTAAAAAACACATTTTAAGTTAGGACTCATTAAATAATGGATCCAAAGGTTCTGATAAGTGGACCTGTAAGAGGTCATAATGTAGAACTGATCTATGTTCAACTTTTTCCACCAACTGGTGAAGCTTCCTGTTTCCATGACGACAAGAACATCATGTTTACATGGCTCTGACTTGTGTTTCTGTATTCCTCAACGTTAAACCATTACATGTTATTAATCAGATCAAATACTTTAGTGTATTTAACACAAAGTTTTAAGGCCACATTATGGAACAACACTGCAAAATGTAATATATTTACTCTTAATTACACTTTGATTTTGTCAGGATAGATAGAATCTAGTATAATCTAAACAATGTAACTACACTACTTTATCCATCTTTGCTTGTAACCACACAAAGATTCAAAGCTCACCTTCAACCACTTGTTGGCTCTTCACACTTTTTTTATTTATCTATTTTTCTTAAATTTTTCTCACCTTCGCGTTTGACCTGAGACGCCCGGCAGCAGTACGAGACGATCAAATCCAACTCTGACAGCAAAGTCATTACTCTGAGATTATGAATCAAGCATTTAGTCCACCGTCGGGTTCACGAGACAGATTGCTCTTTTGCATTTAAATCACCTTTTCCCGGCCCTCTCAAACCCTCCCTCCTTTATTAATGCCCGCATGACCTAATGATGTCGAACACCTCGCTAATTGTGGAAAAAAACAACAAAAAAAAAACGCCTGCTTCGGATCCGGGTGTTGCTCAGCCTTTTTTCAAATCTTTTTTTTGCAAGCGAGAAATTCATCTGCCGACATGGTGATCAAAGCCGAGCGCTGATGGCACAATTTCAGTGTGAGCCGACGCACAAGGTTCAGGCGAGGAGGATCAAGAGTCTTTATCACGGAGGAAAGACTCTGAATTCAAAGGCACGCAGCCCCGCGCGTCGACGCGCCGCTTTCTGCTCGGTGTTTGGGTTTGAATCAGATATCCAAACACAACATGAGATCCTATAAAAATGTATTGATCCCTGTGGGGGAACCAGGCGGCTGCAGGGAGTGAAAGTATTCAGCACGAAGAAAAAGCATAAACAGTAAATATAACGGTTACACACTGACGGCGTGTGTTCGGATTGAGAATGGCGCTTTGATAGACGGCGTTTCAAATCGTTTAACGGGTTATACAACCTCATGAAATAAATGGAGACATGAATTAATTGTGTATGGTTTGAATAACTCATCCTGAACTTGATGAATTATTACAACTCAGCTCACTGTTGAAGAATATTACTTTATTAGTCTTAGAGTATTTGACCCACAAGTTAGTTTCATATGTTTTTTTTAAAAGGGTTTTTGAATATCTGGATTTTATATCTTTCTTTCTTTTTATATTCACCCCAAAGAGCTCAGGTTTTTGCTGAATTTATTATAATTCTGCTATTTTTTCCTTTCAGATTGTTGAACGCTGGATCATAGGATGCAAAATGTATCACTTAAGATGAAGAAAACAGGGTTAATGAAGTCGTACAGAAACTGTCTGTTATGTATGATATTTACGCTCCGTTTACACGACAACACTGCCCGGAGCCACTGAGAATGCGACTTTTTGAAATTGGCTCCCAAGGTGGAACTTCTCAAAATGCGCTCTGCTTGAAAACGCTCCAACTCGACAATGGCAGCCTCCATGTTCTCCAGGGAGTTGGTACTTTTATAGTTGAGAATCATTAAAAAAAAAACAACAATCCAACTTCGTCGTCTGTCCATACGAATGGCCGTCTATTCGCCATTGTTAATGTTTAAAGCATGTGCGTGTGATTTCATAACCAAAACAACCTACAGCAGCAGCTGGTGGCCTGGCAGGTTCACTATATCGTTTTCAGCGGTTCTGCCCTCTCCGTGGAAACAGACTTTCACTTGAAACGAGGCCAAAATAACAAAATCACCACAATTTCAGGTATTTTTTTTTTTTTTTTACAAATTTATCAATTTGGGTTGTCGCAGTTTTTTTTTGTTTGCAGTTTTTTTTCTTTCTTTTTTCAAATTTTCTTTTTGCAGTTTTGACTGTTTTACTACCCATTCTACTTTAGTTTTTCCATTTGACTTTTTGGACCGGCGTAAGCCATCATTTACAAAAAGCCAATAATAATACATGTATTCGCATCCTACGTACTAATTTCATTTCAATAACATTTGCGTTGACCTCTGCGGGGCTTCATAATACCACAGATACTGTTTGAACCTTGGACTTGGTTGGATCTTTGAAATCAATACGAGGACGAAAATGCTACCGAGGTGCCGTATGATCTCAGCCCGCATCCTGATCAATATTACATCCTCGTTAGCGAGACAAATTATCCCCCGTCTCGGTGTTTGGCTCACCCCCGCATCCCGCCGCTGGAACGCTCTGCCTCTCTTTCTCCGTCCAGCTCCTTTCTAATCACACCTAAAAGGAGAGGAATTTTGATCGAGATTAATTGCATCCCTTGAAACCCTTGGCGTCCTCCTGCCAGTTTGGGCCCTCGCCACCCGTCCGGCCCCTGAGAGTATCAGCTTAACCCGGGTAAAGCTTCAAGATGGTTGCCAGGGAAGAGGAGGAGGAGGAGGAGGAGCAGTGCTGGAAGCGAAGCTGGTGTAATAGTGATGCTGGATGTAACGCTGATGGATTTGGGGAATTTGAGCGAACACGTGTATGTGTGTGTGTGTGTGTGTGTGTGCCGCCTGAGTGTGTGTGTGTGTGTGCTGCTACGCCTGAGTGGCTACTAGATCTGACAGCCCGGCTCCTGCAGAAATCCCGCGTGGCCGGCCTCTGGAGGTTGGAAGGTCTCGTTGCCATGTGAACCGCGCAGAGCGGGATGCGGCGCAGCAGGAGCCGTTAGCCGTCTCTCGGCGGTCCGGGGTCCAGCCGCACCTGCTGTTCATTTACTTTTCTAACTCCGCGTTGGAAAAGTTCACGGCCGGTGCAGTTTGGCTCCGTGTCTCATTTATCTCGACGCTGATCGACTACAAGCCCGGACGGCGTCTGTAAGCAACCGACTCCGGCTCGTCGGGGGGACGCTCGCAGATGGCCCGCATTTTAATTAAATAAACTTGAAATGAATTCTTTGATTTGCATATTGTGTAATTTCAGTTTGAAAACATTCAGACGCACAGCAGTGAGTATTTTTACTGGTCTCAGTTTTGAATCTTACATTGTGTGTCTGACTTCTGGCAGCTGTGGAGTGATGATGTGAAGCCACGCATCCTGATGGGAGAAGTGCTCATTAACCGCCAAAGTAAACTTTAACAAATCAGAGTCTGCCATGCTTTATTAAGCTACAGATTTGTGCTGAAAGTCGGCTGAGTATTGTTGTTTTTTTGTTTTTTTCACGTCATTCTTGCTGACGTCTCTTTCTTTTTTATGAGGGTCTGAAGCAGAAGTAGTAACCGTAATGATAAAATAGAGCTGTTCTTGATTGACTGGCTCATTTTGTGCAGCCGGATCTCGTGTGACCTGAATCACGAGGCTTGAGGCTCAAACGCCCCCCCCCCCCCCCAGAGGACCGACTCTTCGCCACAGCCGTGTCTGTGGGCCCCGTGGATTGATGAATCTGTAACAAATTAAAAATGCTAATGCAGTTTTCTGTGCCAAAATCTCATTTACGCAGCAGCATATCATCAGAGCTTTGCCTTTTTCTGAAAGATTCCACACGTCCAATTTACACTTTAATCAGAAAACAGTATTTAGCGTTTCTCTCTGTTGGTTACATTGTAAACTGTTTCTTTCCATACCTGGATTTCTCAAAAATAAACTGATTTCAGATTAAACTGGAGTCACAGAGATGTTCATTCACATTTCTGTTTTCATTTGAAGAAATACGCGCGTGTGAATCTGTTCCAGTCTGGAAAAGTCCGACGACGACAGAGTCAAATATGAAACTTGGGCCCGGTTTGAAAATGCATTGTGTCGGAGCCGTGTAGTGACAAGACTATTTAAAGGGGAGGTTTCCTGTCATGGTGACGAAGGATGTTGACTTGGAAGGGCAAACAGTCTTTGTCGCTATGTGTTGAATGTTTACTGACTCGCTGGGAAGGTCGGCCATTGTGTTTGCTGCACGAAGAACCGACATGTCACCGTTTTCGAGCTTTACACGGCGATCGGAGTGATGTCCAGGTGGCAAGATGGATCCGGAAACGTTTTCAAAAAGTTGCGTTTTCCGTGGCTTCGAGCGCCGTCGCTGTGTGAACGCACCCTCAAAACGGAATGGAGGTTATCCTTTTTGTGGTAAAAAGGCAGGAACGCACATCACATGATGCTTGGCAGTTCAGCATCTTGCTCAAGGACACTTCAACACATGACCTTGAGTTTGAGAGCCTACCCACTGATCCATGACAGCACTTCAAGCATTAAGAAGCCGCTTTTCACCATATGACATTTCCCCGTCTATCACGATGATTCCAACTGCTAATAATTGCAGAAAATATTATTATTAGTCGTTAAATAATGTGTGTAAGTATTTCGACAATGTGCATTGAAGGCATTTGCACAAAACACATAATTCAAACTGGAAATGAATTGAAATCTTAGTCAGTTTCATTGCTTGTCAAGCTGCCAGGTCTACGTCGTGTTATTTAGTGCTAATCAGAGCTGTCAGATGAAGGTAAGTGACTCGGAAAAGTTTTCTTCTCGCTCGTGTACAAAAGATGAAGAGTCCCTGATGAAAACGTATTGATCTCACCTCAAAACCCACCGCCGGTGTTTTAAACTCGCACACTCGTGCTTTTTCTGAGACTGCTTTGACCCGGCACTCCTTCGACTTTTTAAAAAAAAAAAAAACGCAGAGAAAACTGAAACCACTGGGTTAAAAAACAAAATGAAAACAAAGTCTCATCAGGCTTTTCTTCCTTTTGTAGTAAAGACAAAAAAATACTATTATTGGAATGAGGTTGTTCCTTTTTTTTTTGTATCTTTCATTTATGTATGAAATTCAAACTATATGTATTTATTTATTCCTGCAGTTATTCATGTATTTCTTTGCCGTTTAAAGCCGGATTAGAGGATTAGCGAAAAGCAGAAAGTCTATATGTAAATATAACTTATCGGAAATCACTGCGACACTTTTGTCTTTTGGAATCAAGGTTGGCACCATGATTCCACCGGACCTTAAAAACTGTTGACACGGATGACACTTAGAATTACGATCACAATAAAGACTATTCTGATTCTGAAATGACAACTTTACTCTCAAAGCTGTTCACCAATTATTTGCAATTAGTTATAAAAACAAAAACAAAAAGACACAAAACAATAATGATTAATTATTAATTGTGTGTCTTTACTTCAATTGAGTCATCGTCAGGCTTCATATCTGAAATAGATTCATGATAAAAATGTTCTGTTAAGATGACTGGAACCATCGCCTGAAGAAAATGTGGACGGTCACTCACATTTCTTTCCACCAACTTACAATTTCTTGTCTTTTGTGGCCGTTTTACGCAATTGGTTGAAATCACTCCCTTGTAAAAAAAAAAAAAAAAAAAAAAGATCTGATGAATAAAACATTTTCCTTTCGGAGAGCCCAAAGGTTCATTTTCTGGCTCTCCATGTTGCCTTTTTTTTTTTTTTTTTTCCCCCCTGGAAATTGCTGCACCCTCAGTCACCCAAAGTGAAGTAACACTGCAGAGGAGCTGTGAACGAGAAGAGCTGCTAAAACCAAACACACCCAACGAACACAGACTTGCTGAACCCTGACTGACGCTGGCGAAACGTGTTCTCCAACAGGATGGAGGTAAAGGGACGCGGCGGGAAGCTAATATCAGATATATAACCCCCCCCCACCACCCCCACCCACCCACCCACCCATTCAGGATGTGGTTCATGTCTCACTTACTGGTCACAGTCTTTCTAACCTCTGACCGGCATAATCTTTTAATATCAGAGGATGCGCCTGCTGCGGTGATGCTGTGGGTCAGTAAGCACTGGAAGAGCAGAATGTGAGACGGCGTCTCATCACCGGCTTCATTTCACCAAATGAGACCATGTGGCAAGCAAAGGCAACACAGACAATGAACGGTGCGACGAATTATCTCAGAGCCCAGCAATAGAATCCAGCTTTTCTTTTTCTGCCATTATTCTACAAAGTGCTCCTGAAAGTATGAAGTCATTTGCATGCAAAGTGTCTCGACTTCCAAACCCCCACTGGGTTTTTATTTTGGCTTCGGGGTAGGTAGACGATATCTCTGTCTCCCTCTCACATTCAGATGAATGAAGTTGCCGATCCGTAAATCCAGACTTCTTTTTAAAAGTGTGCACATGTTTCTGTCAAACCTCTGGAGTGGGACGCTGCTGGCAGAGCCGGGCAATTCTTCGAAGGAGGGCTTTGTGAGCTGGTGCAGATTTTATTCAAGCCTCCATTCGTGTGTAATCCGAAAACCCAGTACGCCCAATGAAAGGGTGAACAGCGTGAGAGAGAATTAAGAAATCACGGTAAACCATCAGGAAGTGGAGACGGAAATGCGCCACGGCTTGATACGTGTATCTTCGTCAGGTGAAACACCAGCATCATCATGTCCTCCATCTTGACATCCATCAATCTGATTGGCAGCTCCAAATATAACATAATTTCTCCAACCATGGTCACTATTTCTCACATGTTCGATACTAAGCACAGAGGTGTCAAACACATTTGAGTTCAGTCCGGTTTTATCTTGAGGCGTGTCAAACAGGGTGAGCTCGTCATGTCCTCTGTCCTCCCACTGCCGGCGTGGCGGATCAATCGCCCAGCATAAGTGCCACTAAGTACTCATGCTGCTTTGAAGAGCACACATACAGCGCATCCATAATTTAATTTGATTGTAATCACCTCGTTTGTGTGACTGAGTGAGCGTGCAGGTGGGACAGAAGGGGGACTGGTAATTGAGCGCAGTGATTCCCGACCACGGAAAACCGAAATCTCCAGACACTCAGTTGAGTTCGCTGTGTGGTTGAGTTAATTCAGAAACCGGGAAAGGACTAAACATGTGATTAAAACAAATGAGGTTTACCTTGTAGAGGAAAGCAACCGATACCTGGTCCTACTGAATGAGTGTGAACGACGTAATCTGTGTAGGCCCACAAGTCTGAATTCATTTGAGTATTTGAGCACTAAAGAGTAGATTATTTCAGAGTTGCCATGACAATAAGTAAATCTCATGCAATTCACCTGAGACGAAGTGCAGCCGATAAGGCGAATACAATCACCTTAGGCAGGGCAGCGTTGAGCCGCAGTGGGAGACGAGGAACGTTTTTCACTTTTCACCACCAGAATTCATCAGCCAGGTGAAAAGGGGAGGGGGGTGGGGGGGTGGGGGGGTGGGGGTGTTCTGTGACGTCTGCAGTTTTGTTTGCCAGATTTCTGCTTTTTCCAATCATGAACATTTATCGTTACAAAGGTCACGCTGCGGGTTCTCATCTCGTCTCTCCTTTTTTTAGATGCAGAAATCCAAATCCACGCCCCCTACCGCAACAAATCTATTCTTGCGTTCCCGAGCTTTGGTTTAAGTCCGAGGTCATGCTGACGGAGATGAAAATTTGTTTACGACAAGCGTAACACTGTCCTGATGAATCCCGCTCAGATTTGTTAAGACGATCCTCACGAGAAAGCGAGAGAGAGAGAGAGAGAGAGAGAGATAGAGAGAGAGAGAGAGAGACCAAGCGCTCCTTCCTCCTCCCTCGTTCATTCCATCAGTTATTTAGATTCGAGCCTCCCCAGTGCTTTCCGTCCACCTCGCATGGCCAACCAGGCATCAGCAGAAAAACACATTTTATCCGTATCAGGGCTTTGCCAGGAAATCATTCACCTATATAATTACAAATTGACAAAAGGCAATTTGTACTGTATCTGATTGCAGGTGAAAGACGCATAGGAATCAATATTCCTTATCCAATTTTTTTTCTTTTGGAATTCAGGTCTTCGGGACAGATGGGTGTCTCAGATGGAACAAAGAACATCCCAACCATTTTCCATCCTCCCCTGTTTTTAAGTATTTAATCATTTACCTTTTAACCCCCTACACTCCAATCACTTTTCTTAGACTAACATTTTTGCTTCAAAAACAACAGATTACATGTAATCATTTATTTCCCGTCAACACAGGACGTTCCGTGTTTCAGTGAGAATCAATAACGATGCTCTTTCCGTCTGACGGCTAAAAGCTTTTAACCATAGGCTGTCATGTAGGTGGATTCATTGATATGGATGTTCAGTAAATATTATGATTCTATCTACTGCTCCTCGAGAACCTCTTGCTCTCTTCCTGCACTGTGAGGAAATGATCCCGGGGCAGACAAAGCCGGTCGGAGACACTCGTCCATTACCTTGAATACGAGCACTTCCTTTTCCAGCAGATACTCAATGTGATCACATAATGTTCCCGACGGCCTCCGTCATCTCATTTACTTACTTGTGAGCGATCGGCCTTATTAGTGGCGTCGGTTGAGGAGCATGTATATTTTTAAGTGAAATATGAAAATATCTTGAGCTGGAGTCGACACATTCATATGAAAACTTTGATTTGTGGCTGGGGCCACTAATATGTTGGAGAATAACATTTGCTGAAAACGTTGATGTCATCGCCCCCACCTCCCAACCCGATAACTCCGCGACGGAACTTAACAAAAACAATTGTGGACTACAAGCTCCAGATTATGCTGCATAACCTGGCCGGATGTTGGATTTGGCGATTTCCCTGTTTTCGGTGTATTTCTGTGGCAGTTACAGCACCACCTATAGGCCTGGCATATGTACTACATGGTTTTGAGTAGTTGACCTGGAGTCACGTGGACGTAATACTTATTAAGAACGACGGGGAGAATATATATCTAATCTTTTTTTTTAAGTTGAAAAGAAAATAACCAGTTAAAGTGCCACGAAAGTGGCGTCTTTTTTCGTTTAATCCACTTGTGTTATTCTTAGCAAAAACTAATTCTATTATAGAAAACATAAGCCAACAATTAGATTACTGGAAAATATCTCCTGGTGTCTAGTTGCTACTAAGCTAATTGATATGAGTGTATTGGTCATAAAAACAACCCACACTTCATTACTTTTCAGTATTTTTGAGAAAAAACTTCCCGTCATAGATATCTCCTATAACACACTTTTTTTTTGCGATTCAGTGTTGCTTGTGTGTCCTTTTGGCTGTTTGTTTTGGTTTTTGAGGGAGTAATATATGTGCTGTGGATCATGTAGCGAGGCACATTGTACATTTTCAGCCTGTCAAAAGCAGATTATTGCTACAATTGAGCTTCGGCAACCTTGTATTATGTGCGCGTTTGTGTTGCACTCTGCATAGAAGCCATTCTTATGATTTGTGGGACTATATAATAAGTCTTTCAGACAACAAACACAACACCGACATTTCTGCAAGGGGACAAAAATTACAGTTTGATCTTGTATTGGAGGAGAAAACTGTGTCTTACGGTCCCGCATTTCCATTCATATGTAATAATAACTCCTCATTCACTGTATGTTAGACTTTTCACAGCAGGATGCTTTAAATAAACAGATTATGGGGGGAAAAAAACACTTCGCCTGTCTGTGTATCATTTGCATTTCCCCGAGCACTTTGTCGTATATGAAATTAAATTTCAAACCTTGCTTGAAATTACTGGCTTCCGTTTCTTCACGTGGGTGTCAGGTGATTGATACCGAGCATGGAGTAACATTATGCCGTGCAGATATGAACAAACCGAACCTGGCCCAAAGAAATAGGGATTAAAAAAAAAACAAAAAACATTCTTGTTTACTGTGATGGATAGTCTCCTTCTGCTGAAATCGTTTTTCATGCTGAACGAGAATTTCGTTGTTTTTTTTCTTTTAAAAAAAGCAGCAAATGAGTTCTTCTGGAGGAGGAAAACCAGTTGTACGTATGAAAGCGTCTTACAGTGTCTTTAAATGTGCCGACTGTGTGCAAATACTTAAGGAACAAAAAAAAAAAAAAAAAAAAAAAACCTGGCAACAACTATTCTCTTCTAAAATCCCCACTTGGCTGATTAGTTTTGCTTTATCTATCTGATCTGATCCCTTAATCCGCACACTGCAGCCAAGTGGTGCAGCTAGATATTATCCTCAATGCAAAAAAAGCATGTGAGTCCGTGGATTACTGACTCGTTCTTTGTGTTTTTAAGGCGTTTTGTTTTGTTTTGTCTAGTTTTTTTTCTCACTTTTGCAAGTTTAATAAAGTCAAATGTGGTTTGGCTAATTTGCTGAGAGAAAATGTGTCTGCAGCTGCTGCTAATCACTCACTTATTCATGGTGGCGATGCAAAGTAACGAGACCAAAGTGTGGCAGCGGCTTTATTCTGGAGGATAACAAATGAAGGATTCTAGAAGGACATGATGGCTGTTTCACACAAAGTGGAGCTGCACATGAAAACTGAGGTCAAGCTTAATGCCGAAGGCACAAAGCCTCCAAGGTTACTCGGCTCAAGAGGACTTTAACCTTAACCTGAGTAACGTTAAGTGAAGACGGCTTCCTACTGTGAAAACAAATGGGAAAGTGGAACCTCTGCTCTTTAAGAAGAAGCTGATGGAAAATAGGTACTGAGGTTTCAGCTACAGTTGTTTTGATTTCATTTACATTCATTTTCAGAAGGTCAGGAGATCCGAATATGAATTTTCTGCTTAAAACTTAGAAATAAGCCAAAGTCTACGAGGCTCCAAAAATGAAAATGGCATTTGAAGCATTTTCCCCTTTGCAGATGATGTCATCCTTTTGGCACCGTCACCAACGTGCAATGGAATCATTTGACGAGTCTCACACCGGCGGTCACATACTATCTCTTCTCACCTGGTTTGTAAGCACAAAATCTAGTTACTTTTAAGATTTTTCTCATTTCAATACTTTCCTAAACTAATTTCTTCAGTGTTGGAAATAATTGAAAACCAAGTCAACACAATAGTTGCTGGCATATGTGCAAACAGTGTGGGTTTGGAGAGACGACACTGTTTTTAACTCACGCGGAGGTTTTGACCTGAACCTTAAAGAACCTTAAAGCCAAATTTACTGTTTAACACACATCAACCAGTGATAAAATGATAATCACCTTGAAAACGATCATTTATTTATGATTTGTACATCTATTTGTTTTGAATAGATTATATGTATATAAGTTTTTCCTGGAAAATTCTTCCATAAAACGTTCCATCTTTAAGATTGGTCAACTCACGCAAACTAGTTCAGTTGAAAGCATTTCTGAGTGGAGTTGTAAAAAAACCCCACTGGTTTTAGATTGTGAAAACATTCGGCTGGAAATAATTTTTTGGGTGAAATACATAGTAATCCAAGTTAAGTGTAATGATTCACATTTTGTGTTTTATGTTCTTACTGAGGCCATGTTTCGGCTTACCCAGGTTTTTAGAAAAATTGATATTTCCCTCTTAATATTTTGCCTGGTTCAGGGCCCCTATGAGCATGCCAAACCTGCAGGGGGCAGTGTAACGAGAAGCATGAAGCCATTATAGCCAATCAGAATCCTGGGGGGAAAAAAAACCCCACAACGTTACGAATTGTGATGTAAATCTCCGCCTACCGCCCATTTTAGATGCAGTTTTTCAAAAATCTCCACTGGAGCCGGCGTTTTCAGGAATCCACATTTATTGTGACTCGTAGCTGCGTGTTTGTGTAAATGCAAGGCCCAAACACAGTGGAATATCATTGTTTTTTAAATACCCTGATACATGTACATGTGGTCTGACTGTCCCTGGTTTCAGGTTCCTCGTCTTCCCCTCATGTCTGATTGCTGCCATGATGTGTTTCACCTGTGCCTGAGTTCACGGTTCATCTGTGCTCCTGTGTGAGGCAGAAGCTCAGTCTGTGTCTATTTCTTTTTTTTGGGTAATTTGGACTTTTGGTTTTTGCTTGTTGGAAACAAAGATGAGCTTCTGCTCCACCTAAGGCAGTGTCTGGCACCTCGAGTCCTCCTCTGAGCCTAATACGACACTAAAGGCTGTTAATTTGCTAAATGTTTTGTCTTCAGTTGGGAAAATTATACAGTTTTTAAATCTGTGAATAGCAACAGTGATTGCATGGGGTCGGTGCTTTTATTAAAGTCCCGCGCTGGCATTAACATTACATGCGGTGTGTCCATGGAAGAAAGGCACAATATCAAGAGGACGTATTTGAATTGGAGTTGGTTTTCACCTGGTGATAAGAGGTGACGCTCTACCTGTGGCCTCCTGTCACTGCTCTGCACTGATAACTGCAGGGATGAAGGTGACTGAGGATGACAGGCAGCCGAATGCCTTTTCACCTGCAGCCGATTTCTCAACGCGCTTTAGACAAATGGGGACGGGATGCGGCAATTACAGCGCGCCTGACCTTCATCTCCATGATGGAGCTGTCACACGCTTCATGCTTGGCCTCTTTTCCTTATCACACGTGGATTCCACCTTTATTTCGCTAAAGAGTCCCGTGGCAAAATATTTATCTGTACCGAATGACATCATTACAATTCATGCCCAACCTTATTTGTTGAATTTTATTAATTGGGAGCACACCTCCTGATTTTTCAATTGTGTTCACCTATTATAGAAACACCGATTCCTCATCACCCCGTGCTTTCTGGGAAAATTGTGAGACAGACAAGGGGAAAATCCATCTAATAAATTCTGCATGCAATGATTAAATTTAAATACAGAGGTCAAGAGCCCTCATTATTTGCGCTAAAATATTCAAATACTGTTAATATTTTATGCGACTAAATGCGCAGGACTGAATTAAATTCAAAAGAAAAAAAAAGTGTTTGCACAGAAGAAAGTGCTCTGGGGAGGCGGCAGCCGTGCAAGTGAAGAACTTTTATCCTGCGGGCCGTGTTGCAGGCCTGGTTGATCCCACGTGCCTGGTTAGTGTGACTCATTAGATAAGGGGAACTCCCATCATGCATGATATTGGGCCTATTGAATGGTTGAATTGGTTCCCATTGGTGACGGTAATTAAGCAAGAGCCAGTCAGCCACGTGTTATTAAAAAAAATGGTGCAAGTTGAAATTGCAAGTGAAAACGGAAGACTTCCGTTGTGTTTCGGGGTGTCCGTCTACATGGCAAGGATGGTCACAGTCAACCAAAATGCAGCTTTATGAAAACGGCTCCCAAGGTGAAACTGTTTGGAAATACTGAAGAAAAAAAAAACGAACATATTTTCGACAATGTGGCTGTAAAACAAAAAGAAACATTTGGGGCTGACGCTTTCTCCCCGACTATTCATCTAATTTCTGTATAGCTGTGGGGGATGGCAAGACACGCACACACACACACACACACACACACACACACACACACACACACACACACACACACACACACACACACACACACACACACACACACACACACACACACACACACACACACACGTAGTTCAGTCACGTCCCCGGCGGTCCTCCCAAGAAACTGTCTTTGAGGAATGTTTTTGTTTGTTGTCCTCAAAGAAGTGGAATAAATTATTTGTTTTCAGCTGCTCGTAATAGAGATGATGATAAAAATGTTAAAAATAAAGTCCCGATTTTTTATTTTTTATTTTTTTGTAGCTGTAGCAAATTGATATGTGTGAGAAAAAAACACATCTTAAATTCTCACACTATTCCTTTTTGGCATAAAGTATCCTAACTGTTTTTTTAATGATTTAACTCCTGATGACGCGCGGAATATCATTCTGCATCGCCTCCTAATCACCCACCGGTGAAAGAAGTGAAGCAGCCCGACAAACAAATGAGTCTCACAGCTTGGGCAAAGTTCAAGTGCAGCCGAACCATTAAGGTGTAAAATGCAAATATGTGAGCTGTGAAAGTGTTTCCTGGTGGCGGAGCACCCCAGGGGGGGGACACGTTCGACTTTACATAAATGTTTCCATTTTCCACATACGTGGGCACATTTAGAGACATTTACTCAGTATGTGGGATGATGTGGATCAGCGGTGTATATATATATATATATATATATATATATATAAACAAGTAAACTTTTTCACACCGCGTCCCTCTGACAATCACACCTCTGAGTGCTCGCTGCTGCTCATGGGCTCGACGTAGAAGCGAGGTTTGTGTTGGTGGGACGTTCAAAGTGGCAGCTCGTCCTCCGCGGCCACGCGAAGCAGTCACCTGCAGCCGTCCTCTGGCCCCCGGGCGGGTCACCGAGCCGCCGCTCGCGATTAGCTCGTCACTCTCCACATTTCTGGAGCAGAACTAATACAGAAGTTCTTGCCCCGCCGCTGCCCGTGCGTGACTGGTTCTACCGACGTATGCGCGGAGGCCAACCAGAGGCGCAGCTGAATTGAATTGTACTCGGGGAAGTCCTGCCGCCGTGCAGCGAGAGACACGCGGCGTTCATCCGTCTTCTGCGGAAATGATCAGCAAGAGTGATTGACTGCATCAGGGGGTATTTATATTGTAATTAACAGGTTTGGATTGATACACGAGTCCATTAGGTACAAGGAGTGTCAGCCAGTACCGTCGTGTGGAGCGAGACTGCTGGCAGACTCATTTTACTTTAATGAAGTTTACATTTCTAATTGTGACAACACTCACAATGCCAAATGAACTACAATGTCACCTTCATGCTCGTTCTTCTTATTAATACGGTCTTGCAAAGCTGTTCAGTACATGTTTAATTTGTAGTGAACGGGGGAGTGGATAGTGGCTCTGAGTGTGACTAGTGAAACTGTCGAAAACCTTTTCCGTTTCTATTTCTTTTGAAAAATGGTGTTTGTTTACAACGGCAGAAGCACTGAAAACGGAAATATAGGAGTGCTTTGCTGTTAGAACCTTTCATCGATGCGTAACAGATGCACACGTCTGCACTGAGCCGTTTCATAATGGGCAAATATGGATCTTAAATTGCTCGTTGTCGCCAAAAATGACGTGGAGAAAAAGCGATAGAACGATAAAAGTGTCCACACGGTAAAACGTTTTAGCCATGCTGCTGTCGTCTGCCAGGAAGCAACTGTGAGATATTTTTGACATTAAGTCGTGACTCACGGGCACCGCCAAGCGGGCTTTCTGAAGCGCCGCCATCTTGGCTGTGACGTCACGCCAAGAACACCTGCCGGCGTGTGACTGTCTCTGTCGATGTGTGGATTCAAAGCACTCTCACGTCATATTTCGTGTTTTTCCTCAGCTCTGAAGCGACCGGGTTGGGCCGCCGACATCCTCAGCAGAGGCGTTGTAATTTGTGATTTCCTTGCATTTCTTGGTCGTGTCCCTTCCTTGACGTGTGTGAGTCGTAAATGAGGCTCCAATTGTCGCCGGGGACTCTTTCTCATCCCGGACTGCTTTGTGCTCGAGCTGCACTGTGAAATAAGTCATAAACTGAAGATTGAGTGAGTCGTGAGTTGGATCATGATTCATCGATTCCCTTTGATAAATGTTGAAATCTGTGAATGGTTTTGGTATTCAGCACCGGTCTGTTGCTCCTCATAATCTTTGTTGTATTTTTTATTCGGTAGAAGACGGATGAGAAACCTTTGGGTGTCTCTGCAGCTGGTTTCCAGTGTCGCCTGTCACACGGATCATTAGAATACGTTTTAAAAAATGATGAAATGTTTCCTTTTTAATGCCACATTCTCTTGCTTTTTACGTCTCTTCTTGGATGGCCAGTCTGGCTTCTGAAGCACGTCACGCTGAAACGCGTGCTCAGTTTTTGAAAGTAAAAGTCTCCCAGCAGCCTGAACCTATAGCAGCTTCACTAGAAAATGGTCCAGTGTGACCTGAATCGCTATCTTTATCAAAGGGAAAATGTTTTAAGCCTGTATGGAATCTTTATAAACTTAAATACTATTAGTTTTTGCAGTGCAAAGAAAAGGTGGAGACACTGTTCACTCGTCTCGAGGACATCCTCCCTTGTATAAAGCAGGTACAGGCATAATGTAAGGTGCTACTTTGTCCTTCCCAGCTCGTCCTGCTTCTGATGAATTTACATTCTCCCGCTGATTTCCACACTAAACACTTTCTCGTCTCTTGTCAGAACAGATTTGGACATCACTGCTCCTACTATATTCATTTCTTTCTTTTTAATCGCCTTTCCTCACCTGTCCTTGTGTTACCTGTTTTTCCACCCGTCCCTCCCTCCTCCCCTCTCTCGCTCTCTCTCTCTGTCTCTCTCTCTCTCTCTCTCTCTCGGCTGAGTGGCTCGTTGAGGTGGACATAATGAGACAGGTCCATGCAGGGAGGGAGATGGAGGCAGCGCCATGAAGGAGTGCAGCCGTAAACAAGGTGAAAAATAATCAGGCGCCGGTGGACTGCGGCTCTCTGAGGGCCTCGCTGGAGCCACGGGCACAGCAGCCATGCAACCATACATCACTTTCTCCTCAGAACTGATTGTTTTTGTTTGTTTGTTTTCTTTATTTGGAGTCAACTCTCATTAGCTCTATCACAGTTCAGCTTTCTCTGTTGCGTATTTGCTTTCATGCCTGTCGTGATTTAGCACCGACTCACCTCATTATGTGTTTGTTCTCAGCCAATCTGATTATCCGTACGAATCATTTTCCACCTTTCAGTCTGTGACCTTTGCAAGCACAGATGGAGATTCTGGTTCAGTCTTTGGGACAGCACAGCCCCCCCCCCCCCCCCCCCCCCCCCCACCCACCCCTCCCCTCCCACTGCTAAAAATTTATTAAGTATCAGAAAGGCGCTCCATTGGGGTTTAACACTGGCACAGAAACAACATGCAAACTGCACAGTGAAAAGTCCAAAGATGACCTCTCCCATCTTTTTGAAATGGGTTTAGGTTTTTCTGGAATTTTTTCTTTCTTTTTTTTTTTAAGGGTGTCAAACATAAGGCCTAGGGACCAAGACCGGCCTGCAAGAAGCTCAAATCTTGTCGTCAAACAAACAAGCAAATGGGAAGAATATTAATGAAAATATTGATTTCTTTTTTTTTTTTTATTTGGGTTTTTTTTAAACAAATTTTCTAAGGATACAACACTAAGTCATGCTGTCAGGGCGAGTTTGGAAAAACACCCATAATGCAACACCAACAGGAGAAGTTGTTTATTTGGGGACATTTCATTGTATTTTGAACCAGAATGTCTCATAAAAAATTGGCTTTATCCTGAGATTGTAGGCATTTTCATTAGTGATTGTTTGACCTTCAGTTTTCATCATGTCTAATGATAGACTAGAAAGTAGGCAACGCTTAGCGGGTGTAAGTCCAGGATAGGAATATCTGTTCATTTTCTTACGCTGTACTATATGAGAGTATCACATGTATGACTTGTCACAGCAGCCATTGGCGGCATGTGCTCCGACTGATGCTGCTTTCTAGTTGCTTTGGGCTTTTTGACATTGCTCGTATAAAATGTCTTCAACCTGATTGAATTGCTTTATAATTTTATTATGTTACTTGTTAAACTGAAGGGCTTGTTCACATTGAAGTCCATGACTGTCGTCTTTATAAACAAACAACATAATTAATGACATTTTATGTTTCCATCCTTGTCTGTGGGGGGGGGCATAGTGTCCTGTTCTACAATATTTAAAACAAAACCTTACATACTCTTCTTTCTGTCAGACAAAAAGCTTTGTTGATGTCTGACTTGAACTTCAACGATTTTCATAAATTTAAACCCCAAAAAGTTGCGCTTCAAATATATTTCATCAGAAATGCGCCCGCAGAAAAAGACGAATCCCAATGGAAAGCAAAAAGCTTTACTAAACTTCAAGTCATCCAAGTAGTTCACCAAACATTGCTCCTTTAAATCTTTGTGCAGGTTATTGACAGAGGGGAATGTCATCAAAAGATGCAGATGACTTCTTCCCAGCCATGCTGCATCATCTTTAGCAGCAGTTCAGTCTAAAGAGTTCAGCAAAGATCAGGCTACATGCTGAATATTTGTCTTTTGAAGATTCCTCCAAACACACCAACTATTCAAAGTGAATTTCAGTGTTTTTGTTCGATTCATCCAGCCTCTTCACCACTTTATTCAATGTGCAGTTGTGACAAGATGGAGCCAACCCCCGCTGACCATAGGTGAAGTTGTTTTACACTGTGGACAGGTCACTACATACACACACTTATGCCTACAAATAATTTAAACGTTACATATCGTGCAAAATTCACTTTATAAAGATTTTCAAGCAGTGATATGTGTCCCCATAGCCTGTGTATGAGCCCCGAGAAGTGAAGAAAGTCTCCCTCACTTGCTTGCTCCGCTTTTAAGCGAATGTGTGCACAAAACGGGCAAATCAGAGATTTTCCCTTCATGATGTCATCTGGGGTTGTAACCAGTTCCTCTGGTAGTGGATGCTCCCGATGACTCTCCCACAGGTAGATGAGCTCTGCCTTCTAAAATTATGAGAGGGTACCGTTTTTTACTCCTCGGAAATGCGACTGGAAAACAAACATGGGGTAGGCGTGGACACACACAGCTCATTAGCATTTAAAGGTACAGACACAAAAACAGCCTGTTCTCAGTAGAGCTCACTGGAGGGACTTTTAGACTGGCTGAAATTCTGAACCAGCGCTGGATTTGGGGGCAATATACATTGAATACAAAATGTATTGGACCTCTGATAACTATGGGAGATTGTTGAAAATGTGTAAAATATGGGACCTTTAAAGTCAGCAATGAATCTAAAATACATGTTTTGAACTATTGAACATATGTATGCACAGAGAACATGCAAACTGCACACAGAAAGGCCAAGTCTGAACTTGAAGTCAGGAGTACTAATGACTACACTCTCATGCGGCCAAGCCTCATTTTGATTATTAGTGATTCCATCAACCATTTCTGTTTGCTTACTCATTTTATTGCTTCTGGCCTTTCTTCAGCTGTGCTGTCTGTCGACGTGCTGATTTAAAGGCTTCCCATCTGTTTGTTTGGCATGTTTTCACAAAGTCATACCTGTCAGAGCCGCTCCACTTTGTAGCTATTGGTTGCTCCTCTGCCAGAATTCAGATTTGAGAGTAATTGGCAACAAAATGGAGGACCCGTTACTTTTGTTGACAACATGAGGCGAAACCTCGTTCGCCTTTCAGAGCTTTTTCATCATAGTTGCTGAACTTATCCATATCAACAGGATTTTCTTTCAGGCTGCGACCTTGTAGGTTTTTATGCAAGAAGATCTGAACAGTGGTTGTTTTTGTATCATGTTATCTTATATTATTACTTTGTGGCCTGAACCTGACATACAAATCATGAATAAGGATATTATTTATCTCTGCTGCACACCTGGCGGCAGCAGCCTTTCTTAATTTGTTTACTTGTAAATATTTGCAAGGATTTTGTAGAACTTTGACTGTAGTCTGTTAAATGTGCTTCGGAGGGCAATGTGGGATACGTGTGGATTGTGGATCGTGTGTACACTGGAATGTTGCCCGTCCACGATGACACAAGCAACCCAGTGGAAGATAATGTGACTTGGCTGCAGTGCTGATCAGGCACTCCAGTCATTAGAGTTGAAGATATCCAAAATACAGCTAAAAACTGTTAAATATATATATTATTTGAATTATGAATCCAATAATCTGATGTCCTGCTTAAGTTTAAGAGCTGGCTTACATACTGACTGATGTGTAACTGATGGATCATCTCCTATGTACTAAGTTTAATTTCAAAGTAATAGCAGTGTGACTATATATACCTCAAAATGGCTTTATTTCAACAATTACACTCTAATCCCTCTTGAGTTTAACAGCACTAAAGATCTCAGAGGTGAGGGAGAAGTGAAATTGATTTATTGCCTCTGTAGCCTTGAAAATCCCGCGAAATTGGTTTGTGCAGAAATTGCTGTAAAGTTTCAGAAGCGGTGATCACAGTGACTCACAGCTTGAGGAGGAATGTCCGCCGCATCTCGGAGCCAACCGTGGCCCCGTGGTCAGATGAAGCCGAATCACCTCTTAATACAGGGAGTGAAAAACACACTCTCGTTGATATTTGTATGTATTGATGTACTCAAGATGTATTTTATGTATATGGCCAAAAACGTCAATATATTTATCATAAAAATCTTCAATTTTGCAGAAGAGGTGAGCAAAGTCGGACTGCTTCAAGCTCTGCTCCCAGTGTCATTTATAAGTAAAAGCTTCCTCTATTTTACAGTTCCATTCAAATTGGATATGACTTTCTCGATGCAATGTTAGCAGACACTTTTATTAAAAGATTTAACTTTGTGAAGAAAAGCGAGTATAAGTTATGCACATCAATAACATTGATAGTCTCAGTAATTTGACAGAACCTCAATGACAAGCAGAATATAAGACAATCAGTACCCCTGCCTCACTGTAGGAGGCAGTATTGAGCATGTTGCCTATATGTTAGCGAAAATGCTGCAAACATTTACTATTTGATGCAATATTGTTGAAAAAGTGTTTCTGCTTCATGCAGAGGATGTTGTGGATGATGTAGCATCAATCGAACGCCTCCAACAGCATTCGGCTTGGTGGGTTCGAATCCAGGCTGGCCTTCTCCGCGAGGTGTTTGCATGTTCTCCCCATGTGTGCGTGGGTTTCCTCCAGGTACTCCAGTTTCTCCCCACAGTCCAAAAACATGTTGATGGCAAATGTCAACTGGGCCGTGACTCTCGAAGCACTGACGTGCTACAAGAGGTACAGTAAGCTCCCGATCTCGGTCTCCTTCCCGTTGGAGTAAATTGAGTAATGTGGTCGGCTTTGTTCTTTGCCACACTGCTGTACAACGCTCCAGTGTAAAACAGTGAAGGAGAGTCCAACCAATCACGTCGTTTGGCTTGTCCCACTGCTTCACTGCAGTTTTTCCCCAACTCGTGCTATAATCAAGGCCGCTGAGGCAAAATCGATTCAGTCACCCAGTTGTGCTGTAAAACCATTTATTAAAACATCAAATACTCCGTCCTGGTGGATGCGTGCCCAGTGATTACCTTTGCAAATCAATTAGGCCACCGAGTAATTGATCGGATACGAGCCGCGGTTCCTAGATCCTCATGTTTTTTTTTGGGGGGGGGGAGCAAGTGAAGGTCAGCACGTTTGTACCCGGCTTTTCCTTCGGGTTCTTCTTTCTATTGCAAGAAGTGAAGTTAACATGAAAGCTGGAATCAATAGGAAAGGGATTCAATTTATGATGCGGGGGTCTCCGCGGGGCGAGGATTAGATCGTGAGGCTGTGTTCGGTAATCACACTTTCAATTTAAGTGAGCATTTCTGCAAGGTGAGATTAAGATCTCGGTTTTGAGACTAAGAAGAAATGTCTTTCTTCTTGTTTAGAGATTGAAGCAACGTGATAAATGAAGCAACATTTCAGGGAATGAAACACTCCCGACGATCAGGCACCTCGTGCTCTACCAAAATAGATTTACTGTGGTTGTGGAAAGAAATAGATCGGATGTTCAACTTTATGGGCTTCAGAAAATAAAGCAGGGGTCAATGAGTCTCCACCACCATATTCCTAATCCCTCCTGGATTCCCTGCAGCGTGAAGACGTGAACGCCAATGCAATGCCTTGGACCCTCACGGCGCCCCCGCAGGTTTTCCCTTTAAAACAAGGTAGTGGTCGGGTGGTCGCGTCTCCACATCAGCTCCTGCAATCCACCGGGGCCTCTCGCCATTGTACTCGAAGAGGCAGGTTTTTCCAAGAAGCCAATTATTCATTAAATTAGTGTGGAAACGAGGTTCTGGTGGTTGTGTACTGATGAATTACGGTGGCCAGTAATTTGCACGGTAATTAAAGATCTGAGCTCTTCGCCGCGGCGCGAGCATAAATCACATTTGCAAAGGATGTCGGGCGAAATCTGTGAAGCACGCCACCTCATTACGGCCCAAACTCTCAGACTTTGAACCTAAACCTTTATCACAAAGACTTTTCTATAACCCAACAGGGTTTACTACTTATGTGCTCTACCTGCAGGGGAATTAAGGGAAAACTCACGTCAGGAGGGATGAATAGGAAGTGCATTCACATGTTTCTACACATGAATAATTACTTTCATTTGTGATATTGTCACATCAAAGGGACGTCTAATGAGGACCAGTCTTACGCTGCTGCTCTCTGACATTCAGCTAACGGAAAGAATTCTACTAATTTCTATAATTACATCACTGGTTTCAACAGGCTGATCATTTTTAAAGCTCTGCTGGTCTTGCCTCCATTATCTATTTCAGAAAAGGTGTTTGTGTGTGACCTCGGATCCTCCGGCGAGTCTCTTCAGATCCTCATGACGTCGAGATTGAAATCTAAAGGTGACCGATTTCTGCTATGAGGGCCCTTCAGCTTTTACACAACCTGGCCGAGAAGATTAGAGTCACTTCTTAAAAACACACTTATATAGACATGAGGTGAGTTTATTGAGTTTTTGTTTATCTTTTTTCATATTTCAGCAACTTACATGTTAGTATTTCTTAAATATTGCTTTTTTTAATGTCTAACTGCTTCATGTAGGATACCATTAAAAGGAATTCTGTGTTTAAAATTAAGGTCTCATGTCTTATGTCTATTTAGCTGTATAAATCAAAGGGAAATTCTTATTTCTGCATGTAATGAGGTCTTTATGAGCATTGTGTGCGTCCAAAGTGGTTATGGGGGCAGTTTTCCTCATGAACTGGGTTTAAAATGCTTTAATATGAAAGCTGTTGACGTCAAACGGAGTAACATATCAGCCAAAGCGCTGCCTCTACTCCTCAAAATACTTTCCATTGTTGCCATCTTGCTAAGAGTTGAATGGCCGTACTACTTTTATGGGGTGAATCAGCATTTCAGAAAGTGAATAGTACAGTTTAGTGAAGTCAGTGGAAATAGTTTCTCTGACTCAGAAACTCACATCACTGAAGCCCAGACGATAGTGTTAATCCAATTTCACAGAGTTTACAAAAGCCATGTTAGTCACATTTCAATGGAAGAAGTAAATACATGTATTATGTTTTAGTATTATTCAAACAATGACCAAAACTGCATTTCAATCACAATTTGTTCCACAAAATCACATTTTGTTCTGAACTTGTGAAACTCGGCTGTTCAATCACTCAGCGATGAACACAATCAATCAACCCCCCCCCCCCCCCCCCCCCCTCCTCAATTCACCCTTTAGATAGCTGCTAGGTTAAATTATGAAGCTGGAAGCTTTAATAGTCACTCAAGATTTGCTTGCAGAGTTGTTGGAGTTTTACATTTTGAAGCAATTCAAATCAAAGATTTCAAGCTATTCTTGTCTGCATAAAGCAAATTATTTAATGACTAATTTTAAAAGGCAGCAGTTTTTTTGTTTTGTTTTTCAATCGCTTTTCCTACACCAACTCATTATCTTTGTTTTTTTCCCCCAACAGAATAAAGATACAAAACACTTCTAATAATTAGTGTTTGTGTAGTAATCACTCAAAAATCACTTCAAAAAAGTTTAATTTTCCAAAAACTGTGTTTTCAGGGGCTCCAAGCATCTTGGTCGTGTAAACGGACACCCAAAGTGCAACAGTGGTTTCCTGCTGTCACTTGAAACTGTTGTGTAAACGCGGCCTTTGGCTACGTTCACATTTCAGGTGTTGATGCTCAACACTCTGGTGTGCAAAAAATAGAAATTGCAACGTTCACACTGTCTCAAAACAAGCCGGATTAGGGACACTTGTGAGCAGAAAATCGCAATTAGTTCACATTTTCCTGCAGTGTGAACGTGGTCCCCTTTTCTACGTTCACAGGAAGTCAGACTTTCTCAAGCGGCTTTACAAACTGAGGAACAATCTTTCACAAATAACACATGTGGCTCTTTAATATACGACCGCATGCGCTGTGGAGAAGGAGCCCGATACCATTTATTACATAATCTCACTAAAGAAAGCGCCTTCATCATTAAGAGCATGTTACTTTGAACTGTGTAGTGTACAAACACTGTAAACGAAATATAGCTTCAAGCAGGGAGGAGGAGTGTTTACAATGTGTGTGTTTGTGTGTGTGTGCATATTAATGTACACCACAGAAATATATTCATTCTGATTACTCAGATGAAAATACTTCCTTCCGGGCGTTGGTTAGTGTGCATGCTCTCTCCCTGTAGGACTTTGCGTACAGCCGTCCGTGTCGTTGCAACGTGTTGCTCTCAAGCCGGAGCAGGGAAGATGTGAAGACATATCGTCAGATGCTTCGTTAGCGTGATCGAATCAACAGGAGACGTGGCTCGAAGACAGACAAATCAAGAGTTTTCCAGCTTTCACTCTTTTCATATATTTATATTTTCCGTTTCTGGAGACCAAGTTAATTTCCTCCATCAAACAAGATTTTCAGCTCTTGCCATTGTTTAATTAAGAGGGAGGTGTGTGCTACATAAGAACACTCTGGCTGCATGAAGGAACTCCTCCGCTGGGACTTCAGTCGGTTTTGAGAGACTTGCGTTGGTGGAAGAGAGGAGATAGGCTTTCCAGAGAAACGTACAGTACTCCACCAACACACTGAATGCCCCGGGGGAGTTGAGGCGAAGAATTCCTCCTGGATTTTCTCTTTTCAGTCGCTTTCTTGCTCTGCTCGTCTAGCTCTCTCTCCCTGCCTCGTTCTCCCCCTCCTCATTTGGATGTGGTAATTCATCATGGAATATCAAAACCATGCACAGCTCCAGTACAGAATCGGGGGTCTTCAGAGCCTGTATGTAATTAGTTTCTGCGAGGTCCCACCATTCCTATTGAACCCTCTTGACTCGCCGTCCCCTGCAGTGGCGGCATGTATGATAAAGAGACAAGAACCCCCCCCCCCGAGACACCGAGATCACAGTGTGTGATGAAGGAAGGAGCAGCCTTTGCTTCTCGCGAATGATCGCGAAATTATGAGCTTTTGATTTGCTTTTGTCCTTTTCGCCTGTTGCAGCGGTCTGCATTCACATGGTGTCTTTTCTTGAGTGCGCGGCAAAGAAGACGCTCGGGTCAGAGGGTCCGAAGGGGCCCCTGGGACGGCCTGGAGCTGAAAGAAGTTAGAGATGCCGCAACTTTGAGCTGAGGGGAGCTGCTTTCTGGTTTGCAGTCATATACGAACAATGGACTTATACATTCATCCATACATGGTCAATGCAAGGCATGTACATCCAAATAGATCTCTGTCTCTCCATATTGACACTTTCTATTTTCCTCTCATTTTTGTAATCATATTTGTTCATCTTTGTGAGATATTACCTTTGAAAAGGTTATCTGAACCAGATTTTGTGAAATCTACAATGATCCATGGCAGAGGAGCTGAAGAGCGTCATGTGGGCTGTAGACCCTCTTGGCAGACGCAACGAAAAACAATCAGAATCCTTATTTAATTAAAAAATCAATTCAATCTGCTCAGAACCACAGAGGTTGGACCTTTCACAGCACGAGCTGACCAAGACAACCGCGGAAAGATAACATTAAAAAGCTAGAGCTACACTCGGTAGAGCGCATCCCTTCACCAACCCCATATTTGTTTGCAAAACCGAGTTAGCATCGCTCGCATGGTAGCTGTTTGCTCAAATCGATGCTAACTATCCTGTCAGATAGCAACATCGCTGTGCGAGACACTGAGCAGGGAGCGTCTCCATGGCAACAAGCACTGATCTCCTCTGATCTCCTCCATAAGGTGCCTCTCCCATCTGCTTTGTATGGGACATCTTTTCACAGTTTTTTGGGGATTAATGTGGAAACGGTCGTTAACATCGCAAAAATCTAATTGATTGGTCCTTGGATGATGACAAATCATCCCGGAGGATTTCATGCAAAAAGTTGGTCAAATACATACATACAAACCAAGTCAATACATACACGCAGACAAAAACATCTCCATCCCCCAACATTCGTTGGCAAAAGTAAAAAGAAAGGCCACATTAAAGGCAGCTTTAAAGCAACGTCACCGGTGTTGTGTGTGTGTGAGAGAGCTGGTGTCTGCTCCTACATTTAATCACAATAAAGACGGCGTCAGAGCTGAGAGCTTCTTGAGCCTCTGTGACTGCAAAGCGCCAAAGGCTCTGAACACCATCTGTGACTTTGGCCAGACAGTTCCTGTTGCCTGGCAGTCGCGCGCACACACACACACACACACACACTCACACACACTCACACACACACAGAGAGAAAGAGAGAAAACACCGCTGCACCAGCAATTCGGTTTGAGATCCGACAGTCTCATCCAGCCAGCAGCGGGCTTTCCGTTCCTTCCGCTGTCCAAAGCACCAAGCAGGGGAAGACCGAGCATGCCTCCCGGTTTTAACTGAGAAGCACTGCTGAGATGAGAGAGGCTCACAATTTATCGTGGCATCTGCTGCTTGTGAGCTGAATCATTCACATTCAGCTCACAAGCCAATAGAGCAATCTATTCTTCTCACTGTTGTGGAAAGGTCCAGGAAGTTGTGATGCTCCTGCTTGAGTCATCACGGGCAGCTCTCCGTCTGAAACGGGCGCCGGCCACATGAATGGGAGGCTCATTAGTCGTTTCACAGAAGTGGGACTAATTATCACTCAGAAAGTGAGAACTGACATTTGCTAAACAGCTCTGTATCACACGATATCTGTAATTGGCTCTGTGACAAACAATTAGCTAAACATATCAGTAAATTGACATATGTGAAGAAGCACGTCTGATTGTATCAATAGTATTGAGACAGTACGGATGTAAAGCATTTAGCCAAGTAAACGGGGTATAATTGGGTGGTTGAGAGTTTGGGGATGTTGTTATTGGCTCAGATTCTTTAAGTTTCTGTTGCTCAGTCACCCTTTGGCCCATTTAAGTCATTAACCTGCAACCTGAAGTCACTGTAGATCTATATCGTGAGGTGAGTGCGCCTAAAACGTGGAGACAAATAAAATGCTGGGGCAAGAGGAAGATGGACAATGTAGTGTAGCTTTAAAGAACACAGAAAAAAAACAATTAAACTTTAGAAGGGTGGAACTACAGAGCTGCAAACGCACATCAACCAACCAAGCAACTGAATAAGAATAGTCACAACAAAAGTGTACCCTCCACAGATCAAGGTCAACCAATCAATCCTAAACTAACTTTAAAAAACATTGGTATCATTTCAAAATGAGAAAGATTGTGTTTTCTATCGCAGACAATATCAATACAAGATTAGGAGACATCCCAAATGAACATTTCACCACATTTGTATTCCATTCACATGCTGAGCTGATTCAAATTGGTTTACCATGATATCACCTTCTGAAGTATTTTTGCTTTATCCTAATTAGCACAAAGCACAGTACTGCAGAGGAGGATGGCCCTGTCATCATTTAGCAGATATCCAGGCAAAAACCAAAAGAACAAGACCATTTTTTTTTAACCTGTTCCCTCACATGGCTAAAAACGTGTTGTAACCCTTGTTTACATGCTAAACACTGACTGCTGAAACATGCTGAAAACAAGCACGATGCCCTGAATGTCCTTGCTCAGAGGAGGCGGCTTGTTAAACGTGATCTTATTGCCACTTATATATATATTAAAAGGGATTTTATATTATCCAGCTTTACTGAAAACCCTTCAACCATCCGGCAGGTCAAAGTCACCTTCCACTGTGTTTCAACTTTTTCAACAAAATTTGACAGTTTCTCTTAAAGAAATGAGCTGCGACGGTCTGGGCCTCAGCAAAGTTGTTCCCTGTGCTCAGATCAGTGATGTGAGCGGAGCTGGAGCTGGAGATGGACACGATAGAACTCGAGCTGAAGTCACACAAATAGGCTGGACTGATTGTTGGGATTAATGGTTAGTTGGCAATCACATTGGTGCAACAGAAGTAAGAAAGCCTCACTTTGCCATATCACTTGGTTGCCATGACTACTGTGCTAGCCTGGTGGTCCATGACTGTAAAAGCAAAACAATGTTAAAAGAAAAGACGGTAAAGGTTCAAAATTAGGGACCATTATTTGCTAACATCTTATGATAAAACAGGTTGAATGGCATTAGATTTTGCTTTCAGTTCAAACAGTAATATCTCAATGTGGAGGTTTTTTTTGTTTTGTTTTTGTTAATTAAATTGTCCATTATAGTGGTCTTCTGGAAATTGTATTGTTTCACTGTTCATTTCCTTGGTTTGCTATGGTTTGATTGATTGGAGAGCTGAGGCACCAAAATGTAAAGCAAGAAATGTACAGCAAAAATGTTTTTTTATTTAATTTAACACAAAAAAATTCAAAATTGATATGGAAGATGATCGATCACAGAGTGAAAGAAGTTCACAGATTAGAGTTATGGAGAGCCGACTGAGGAAAATACCAGTCACCACATTCATTGTCATGGTTCATGTTTAATTTCTGATGATATTTAGAAATTCTGATTCTGGCTCTCGTTTTCACACTCCTTGAATTCTCCTCCTCGTTTCTGATTGTCGTTCCCTGCCCTGATGTGTTTCACCTGTGCGCTTGTCTTCACCTGGTCCTTCTCGAATATATTGAGTGTTTTTTGTTGGTTTTCCTGTGAGTTTGCGGTTTTCTTTTTGAATTTTTGGGTTTTTTTGGCGCTCTGATAAAATGAGCTCTGTCTTGAGTCCACCTTCATGCAAGCCTAGGCACTAGACAGTTGATTCACACCACCATTTCAAATGTGTTACGAACAGATGCAATCAAAAACCGTTGAAATGTTTTCCGACATAGTAAATTACATTGAATACACACCCTGGGAGACAGGCCCAGAATTCCATACTGCACATTATTTTGAGTGTATTTGAAGTAAAGCAGGGCTCTCACCTCTCACACATCTCCTCAAAGCTTTTATTCTCTACACTTGATGCACCTGAAACACTGATAATGATCTCAAAGGCTGTTTTGTTTGCGATACATCATTACATTTATTTTCATTATTTTTTATTCAAATTGAAACTTTTGTTCTTTAATGGAATTAATCTTGTTTTTACCCCCAAACCTCTGATTTAATCCCAAACCGCACCCCGCTGTAGAGAATTAGTGTTCTTTCCACATGTTGGGTATGGGTGCGTTTTGTGGCGATGTGCAAAGGAAAATCGTCAAAAGGTCTTTTTCAAGGCAGATTTCGGTTTCCTGCCGTCTTGCTGCTGTTGGTGTTTGTGAACATGGAGTGGATGTGCTGTCATTTTGCTGATGCTTACAGGTGCTTACCACGCAACGCTGCCCAGTGAACACAGGCTCTGACATCGCGAGGCTCCCCTCTGCGCCCATCTGAAATGCGCGGTCATTAACGTCTCACGCTGGCAGCCCGGCGTCCGTTCGAGCACCACTGCTCGCCAACCTTTCCGTCTGGAAAACTAACAGACGGCTGCCTGCTGGAGAGAGGGGATCAGCGCTGGAGAGCTGCGCCTCAAATAAACCCCACCACTTGAACACAGCAGCCTCATGAATACACAGCAAACAAAGGGTTAGTAAGAGGGGGTCAGGATTTGCTGTCATTCGCCCCCAATATGTTGGCTTGAGCAGCGGGGGACATATTCATTAGCAACCTTTTTATCCAAGTCCTCAAACATTGCTAATGAGGTGCCGCCATGCTACACAGCATAAATAATAACAAACATGGAGTTGCTGGAGTATATCCATGCTGACATCCACAGCGCTTCAGATTAATTGTATTTATTACATGAGAAAAGGATGTATCTCCATGTCGGTGTGATGCAAACTCAGGCTCCGTTTCCTCAATGTTTTCAAGTGAAAATGGAAAACTTCAGTTGTGCTGCTACTGCAGATGCACACCACGACTGTAGTAAATAGTTATTTTGCACATGTGCAATCCATGGTCGTCTGTTCATATGAATATCGATGTACATTGTTAGTATTTATACCGTAACTTATTCTTCTCTGTGCATGCGTGTGTGTGTGTGGTTGCATTACAAAAAGAAACAACAGTGCCAACTCATGGCTTGAGTATCTAGGATTGAGGTGGTACATTACAGGGAGCACCATGACCTCATACTAAAGATTATGTCGAGGTATAAATTCCCACTTCCTAGTTACCACTGTAACTTCTCTCAAAGTCGGTAGAACCTAAGCGACAAACAGTGTTTTGGAAGTTTTGAGTTTTCAGGCCTCTTCATTAGATTGCATTGTCATTATTGCTGGATGGCTGAACATTAATATGCTTGATATTTCTATTGTTATGTGTCAGGTTATATGAAACGAGTCGAGCTGAAAGCTGAAACTCGCCGAGGAACATAGGTTTAATTGACTTGTAATATGTCACGCGAGATCATTCCGTTTGTTGTATCTCTTTAGTGTGTGTGAATGCAGCTGATGGAGTCGTTCACATGGATCAACGGGATGAACAGCAGCAGTCTGTTTCTTTAAAGGAGGATGAACCTCTGCAGCAGCCTCCTCTTCCCTCCCCGAGGCGAGAAACCAGCCCTGCGTCCAAATAGAGTTGTAGAAACAAAAGAATCCCGGGCTTAAAGAACAAAAGGAGAGGCCAAGTTCGAGCGAGACAAAGAGAGTCAGCGAGATTAGAGATGTCAATCCCGGCGTCTTTAGCACCTAGCGAGGCCTCCTTGTGGGATCAACCGCAAAGTTGTAATAGAGGCGAAGGAACTTTTCTAGTGCGCCGCCGTGCTCTGCTATTCTTCCCGCTTCCCTCCCATCTTTCAGCTGCGAGGTTTAGGCAGGGCTGCTGGAGAACTTTCCCTGAACTCTCGCTGGCTTTGCGTCTCCTACTTTCATCTCGGGTCACTGTCAGTGGAGGGTTTATCTCGTTAAAAAAAAAAAAACCGGCGACCGCAGCCGCGCCGAGCACCCGCCGTCCAACGCTGCTTTTCTTTCCCAGAAAGCACAGAGTGAAGTCGTGCTCAATATGGATCATTTTTGTCCTGATTTACAGTCACCCGCACGGTCTCTACCTGATTAATTAACATGTGACTGACAAATTCCACACAGCGGAAAATTCGAAACCATAAAAATGGATTGTGCGCAGAGGGGGAAAAAAAAGAAGCTCCGGGAAAAAAAGAAAAATCAAATTCTGTATTTTACTCGCCACAATTGAATAGGTAAAATAAGAAACCGCCACGAGGGAATAGAGTAAAAAAGAAACCGCTCTGATTGTGTCGCCTGGCAGATATGGAAGCTAGTCTTCCAGGGAGGAAATATGTCAGCCGGGGCCCTTGACGAATGCGAGAGCATACCTAGACGGCGTGTTTGGATCAGTCGGATAAAGACACTGTCAGGAAACAAAGGCCCTGACAAAACTGACAAAAGACACATTTGTTGAGTTCTGATGTGCCACCAGAAATCTGACAGTTATTGAAATTACTTGCTTTCACGAGGAGCCCGTGTTTCCTCACTCATGTGTTATTTGGTTATTGTCAATCTCCTGGGCACCATTGTTGTCACAGGCCCGGTTTAATGATAGCAAATTCATCCCGGGCTGCCAGATCATAGAACCGCGGCAACGGAGCGACACAATGGCACATCAAAATAACTATCAGAGGCTGGGCCGCGTGCAGCCGCGTGTCTCTCCTCTCCAGCGCAGCTCCCAGGTAAGTCTGATTGCACCGACGGCGCCGCTCCAATCATCGACGCCATTCATTCCACCGCTTTGTTGCAGACAACGTAAAGCTCAGCAGCATCTAATTTTCTGTCGCTTTTTTACCAGTTTTACACCGGTTTTTAGCTCGACAATAGATCGAGAAATTTGTGTCAGAAGCAGACAATGAGGAGACAGCTTTGAGGGGAAATGATTGCCGCAGACAGTATGTAGCCCCAGATGCCTCGGTGCTCATTGTATCTGTGTCTCTTTAATGCGGCTGCTCAACCTCGCAAGGAGCATAATGCAAATCTCTCTCTTCTCTGAGGGCTTTGACAGCGTTTCTTTACCCACAGAATTGGTGAAATTAACAGTAATTCTGTTATATCTTACTAACTGTTGTCAGGTCACTGCGTCGTAAAGCTTGTGATTTCCTAGCTTTAGCTTAGTAGCTAAACATATGTGCACGGTGAAATTGACTCTATACACAACTCGAGGTTACAATGTGTTTCTGTGCAAATTTCGGCCACAAGAAATAAAAGTCGTGAGAGAATTGTAGCCATTCTGCAACCTGATTGTTGCGTCGTGTGTTTTGTTAAGAAAAGAAAGACTAGAGCAGCAAATGCTAACGGAAAATGCTAGTAGCCTTTCAGTGTCGGAACAGTTTTTGCTCTCGCAACCGGAAGAGATTTGGAACTTCCTCTTGTTGCTGCCTTTATTAGAAACTGGCATGGCCGCTAACAACTCAAAGCTCCCTTTGCGAAATTGTCAGTCCAGGTTGGCCTCTCTTTCCGAGCCACTACCGGGTCCATATTCTCCTCCTCCTCCCTTTTTGGGGATTTCCCTCCGTGAGCACACAATCATGTATAATTGAACAAACTCGTATTATCGCACATAATCACGTCGACTTACGTCATGCAGCTTCACGTTGTGGCCAAAAGTATATTAGATTTGTGGCGCTAATAGATCGACAATAAAAAAACACGGCAAGCTCCATGTTTTAGTTTAAGATAATAAAAAAAAAAAACTTCCATCAACTTGATTTGTTGCTTGTTCTTGGGTGAAACATTATGCCAATAGCTGCAGCCAAATGTGCAGATTTAGTATCTCTTGATTTCGGCTGGTAAGTAAAAAGATGACTATCGACAACTTGTACCAACAGTGATGCGTGTACAATTACTCTGTATTACTATTAACATCCATGATTACCAAAAGGCTTCAGCGGGGTATAAGAAGAAGCTGTAATAGCTTTGAAAATATCGGCTTTATGTGGACGTATTGTGGCTGTAAGTCTTCATACTATAGAAAAGTTGACAGTCGGCCTTGATGGAGGTCTAAGTGTTTCCATCAGAAAGGTGGAATACATGTGTGTCCTTTTTTTTTTTCTCAGTGTGGCTCCGAGAAAAAGCTTTGCACTCGTGTCGTATCACCTTTGCTCATGTTTGGGTTCACCTTCTGATTTTTTTATTTTTTTGCACTTGCCATCATTTCATTACCATGTAAACGAGTCAATCTGAGCCGTCGCGTTGATGGGCAGAAGTGGAAGGTGTCAGTCTTTTGGAGATGTTAAACAGCGTTGGGGTTAAACTTACAGGAAGCGGGGTGTTATAAGTAGAACGAATCCCTCCCACTTCCTTTTGTCTTTATCCACATGTAATCCAACCTGGCGCTGGGAGGGATCTCGCAGGGACCCCCGGGGGAACGCGCCAAACAGGCGTGATCCATCTTGGTGCTAATTAGAGACGTCTCAGTTTTATTGGCGGGAGAATGGCCGGATAACGTCAGCACCGGTCGACGTGCGCGCTCAGTGGGTTCAGTCCTCATCAAATTTTCCGATAACTAAATATAGCGATAACACTCCTGAGAGTAACGACATTAATGAGGACGACGGCGATGCATCACCGCAGCTCCTATATTAACAGTAAAGGATGTCCTCGGGGGTGGCTCGGTGTTTATGCAGCCGTTAGCGATGCGTGTGGTCTGAATGGAACGTTCTGTCTGCGCTGTAGCGCGAGGCATTCATCAGTATGGCGAACACGTCTTCAGACAATTACATTGGCTGGATGAAACTACAGCACCTGTTGAATAAATACAGCAATGTCTCATATTTATTCAAATCGTTTTTTGTTTTTTACTGTTGCAGCAAGACTCTATTGGCTGAGCCACTTCAGATCACAACTCTGATTTATATTTTTCTCTTCCTGTGTCTTCGTGTGTCTACGTGTGTGATGTTATTATTGGAAACTTTACTTTATTACATTGGAATTCTGCTGAAAAGCCTCATAGGAATCGATCGAAGTGATAAAATTCCACATAAAAAGATTAAAACTGTGTGCAGTCTATAATATTTTTAACATTTGACACATTATGTGATGACAGGTTGTCATGGTTACAACTCTTGTTCCGTAAGTATTGGGAAGGATTCTTACCTTCTTGTCTGTATATTCCTGCCTTTGTGGATTATTATTATTACTTTTTTTTTTTTTTTAGTTGCCAGAGGGGACAAGATCTAAGGGCCTGTTTGTTGCGGGTTTTTTTGTGCAAATGTTTTAGGCATGTAGCAAAAGAAAAGAGAGCATTAGTGGCTCATTTCTATCACTTAATGCAAAAAGAATAAACGCAAGAGAAGCCTGTGTTTAATGTGATCAGTTTTTACACTCCGAACCTTGATTAAACTGTGAATGAATTCTGCGACAAACTTTTCCAAAACATCTTTGGTCTGTCAATGATGTTGGGATCAGGACTGTGTGCATGGCTGCTGCCTCCATTTGTGTGTGAATGTAAGTTGGAAAGTGACTAACATCTTGAGTCAGTGGAAATAATAATTAATTATTTAATTAATGATTCCGTTTAAACAAAACTAAACTAAAAGCAGATATACCTATGGATCCTCCATGAAACTGAAGACTCTATCATTTTATTTATTAGGACTGGTAATTAAGACAATCAACTTCTCCAGTATAGCAAACTAATTTTGCCAAAGCACAACTTCAAAAACTGAACTTTGACTTTAGAGGGTCCTCCAACCCAGACCCCCCCATTCAGCCCAGCAAACTGCTAAACAATAAACCGCCATATTAAAATAATGCCGATTCATGGCTTGTTCCCATATTTAAAAGCATTCCAACAGCTTCACTCTCTCTCTCTCTTTCTCTTGTTTCTCAAAACACACTCAGGTTGTTAAGCGAGACAACCAGGAAGAAGAAGGCTCCTGCTATTCTAGATGTGTCAAACGCTCCCGACGCGAATGCAAGAAGATCAGCTGCGTGTTGTGGCAACAACACAGGAAATTACCACCCGGTTTCTTTTCACTTTTTTGTATTTCCTTTGTGTTCCTTAGTTTACTCAATGTGTTACTGTTTTAGTTTGCCTTTTCCCACCGACGGCATGTCGCACACCTCGCAGGTAGCGAAAGCGCCAAGATTTAGTTCAACACTAAGCGACGAAACGCTTCAATACGGTGCGGGGGGGGGGGGGGGGGGGGGCTCAAACATACGGCCCGGTGAAAGGGTGAAAATTGTTGCTACGTGCTCAGACACGGCTTCTATACGTTAGTTTTTAGTTGGTCTGATTTGTGAGATGTCGAAGGAGTGGAGTCCAGCACCTCACTGCTGGGTCACGGGTTTGTTGAGTCTGTAAGCTGCTCTTGGCCTCGTATTCTGGTCACGACTCGAGGTGCTGTCTGTTTCACCGCTGAGACAAAGTTAGGTTAGATCTGGAGTTCCCAGGCTTTACTTAAAAGATTCTACACACACACACACACACGCACACACACAGCAGAGAGACGGTGAATCGACACTTCTAACAGCTCCAGCCTTTATTACACCCACAGAAACATAAATAAAATATTCCTACAGGGAGTTTCTCATTTGTCATTTGATGGCTTGCATCAGAGCATTTTTTTATTTTATTTTTTTAAACGCAGTATCCATTAGTTTCATATATTTCACACGAGCCGGAAAACAATTTACGTGATCAGGTGCGAAATGTCCTCGGTACCTCGGGCATGTAGCATTACCTGCTTTGCAACAGATCTGGAAAGTTCTGAAACATTCACAGCCGCATGCGTTGCCCCGTCTCCCTCCTGCCGACGTGTAATTCTGACAAGTGCTTTTGTTATGTCGAACGATTAAATGAAATTAAAAGTACAAAGGCGTTTGATCGCATCGACAGTTTACCGCCGGCCCGCGTAATGAAATTTCTTTTCCCAGAGAATCGATGGGCTGTATTCCCCCGGTGGACTGTGTAATTACAAAACCCTCATTAGATTATGAAACTATACAGCATATGGCGAGAGGAGGGGATTCCTTTGATGTGCTCTTGTAATGACTGCAGCGGGGGGAAAAAAGGCGCGAGAGACCGAGAATTGACATCATTTGAATCTCTTGAAAGAAACCAAAGCTTTGAAAGCAGGATTTTCTGTATTCCGCCGCCGCCCCCTCGGACTCCTGAATGCCACACCGGAGTCTGAGATTGACCCTGGAAGTGTCAAAGTGCTTTGACGTGCCAAGGACGCTGATGTCGGAGCGATTTGATGCGAGCGGAGAGTTGTCGCCTCGCCAGAGGAGCGTTTTGAGGAGAGCTCGTCTTCTGTTCACGGCGTTACGCATTACACGGACGGCGCTGTTTGGGAAAAAAAAAAAAAAACACGGATCGGGCGCCTTGGAAAAAAAAACACAGTCATTCAGAGTAACTATGTCTGACAGGCACAGACGAGCAACAGCGTTCACGGTGAGCGCAGAGGATGTTACGAAACCAAAAAGCCAGCTCCACTTAAGAGCCAATTGAAAATATTTAAAAAAGAAAACGCAATATCCTCCCTTTCGCAAGTTCTTTGATTTATTTAGGTCTGGTAAACAGCTGCAGCTTTCTGAATAAACAATCTTCTCTGTGTCTTTTTATTGTTTTCTTGCAATTTCCTGAAAGGCAGACATTTCTGAGAAGTGGCGATGTCAGCAGGGCATCAGAAAGTGTTGGAAAATCCTCAGAAGTAATCTGGAGCTGCGCCTCCTAAACTGTGGCTTGAGATCCAAATTGACTTACAGTCTGGCTGCTCGTGGCTCCCTTTATGACGAGGATATGAAATTTTTTAATAAGTGTGTTTCCCAGTGCTGCCGGAAAAGTAATTTCTCACAGGGGTCTTCAGATAAAAAAAAAAATAAACATTTAAGAACCACTCATCTCGACAGCAGATTTTTGTGTAATATCGGGAAATTTTGTGGGCGAGATTGTCTGGAGAACAGCAGCTTGATTAAAGAGAGGAAATCTGACAGTAGAGTTACTGTGAAGGTGAAATTTTTCATGTTTCTCAAAGCCACTTGAACTTTTCCCGGCAGTAGCTGTGAGTGATGCCGCAATCCAACCGGCTAACCAGTTGTCTGGGAAATAGCTTTCCATTTGTGGACGACATTGCAAGTTGGAAAACAATGTGGTTGTTCTTGTCTAGTTTTGTGTATGAATAACGACACTGTCACTTCATACAGACAGGCGACATTTAAGTCAGTTAAAACGGTTACAAGTGTGAGAAAAATACTGTATTCATACATGATCCATGCACATATGCCATACTGTGCCAAAGTTTACACGAGTAGACTTTAAAATTTGTCCAAGTTAAACATCAAAAATCTTGACATCTAGGGGGTTGAGGTCTTTCCAGCTTCAGCTCCTCAACTCTAAAAAGAATTTGAGATTCCGAGTCTGATTTACTAGGGCCCCGTTTCCATGACAACAGAAATGGAAAATTTTTTGTTGCATTTTGGGTATCCGTTTACACGACAACTAGTGGCCACTAGTGGATCAACATGCAAACTGCATCCTTTTCAAAACGTTGCCGTGTGTAAACAAAACGAAAACATACAAAAAACATGTGTCTTCACTTGAAACTTCCTGTAAACGGGGCCTAAGATCCTGTCTGAAGCCTGCTAATTCCCTGCTCCATTTAAATAGGTTGTGGTTTCCCATTTGATGTGTTCTGCAGGTGATGAAACGAGCATAACATCACGAAATTACACGCAAAGAGAAAAATTCAGATGAAGGTTTTGGGTCCCTTTTGGTAAAAGGACCTGCTGGAAACCGGATTGCTTCTCAGTTTGTTTGCATGCGTTCACCATGGAGTGATGGAAGGAGCACAAATCTACCGTTGTTTAGAAACATTAAAGCTAATCTATTTGAAATTTGCTTAAAAAAGAACACAATCTGAGAAACTGGGAAAAACAGAAGCGACGGAAAAGATTCAGAAACGATTACAAGACATTAAAAAAAAATAAAAATCTTAGAATAAAATATGCATCTAAAAGTCGTGGAGATCCAGCTTGCCACAATAACAACATCTTTGTAAAAGGCTGAACTGATTTGCACGTCTTTTTTTCGCACCTGTTAAAACAGACACGATCATAAACAACAAAAATGATTTCACTCATTCAACATGAGTCTTTTAGTATAAAACTCCTCCTACAGTCTTTAGTACAAAAGATCCATCCTCAGCACTTCACCCGATCAGCTTCCAGATTTTCATCCCATTTCTAAATACAAACCTTTAGTGGATAATTCCCTTTCAGCTCAGAAGCAAACTGGAACACTCAGGTCCCATTTAAATGACATTTGTTGGTGGAACTGTTGAAAAAGGCCACAAATTAAAGTGAACTTTGTTTTCTATTTACCCCCTGTGCTGAAAAGTGACGCAAAATGACTTTGTGTGTATCGAAAAGCAAGATGCATCAATTCAACACACACAATAAACACATAAATAAAATCATTAGTCACAGGAACGTTTCATTTTTCAGAGAGAGAGAGAAAAAAAAAAAGGCTTGGACTTTGGATTGGTTCAATATTGTGATAACAGATGGCTTGCATGGTACAGAAGGCAGGGGAAGATAAAAAAGAAAGGAGGAAAAAAAGAAAAGACCATCGTTGTGACAAATTAAACTACTGAGTAGGAATAAAACTGTGGCCCGGCTGCACATTTCAAAATAAACTGACCGGTTTCCTGCTGATTTACATCAAAACGCTTCACTGCCCTGCGCCGTGTGATTTCATACACTGCAGGACTCATCACAGGCTGCTGCTTCTTTTCTCTGTTTTTTTTTCTTTTTTTTTTCACAAGTGCTGAAAACCAACTTTTGCTGTTTTTCGATAACTCCCAGCCTCCCCTCTGAGGTGATCGGTCTGTAAAGGACCCTTGATGTTGTGGGGGAGTTTGAAATGACAGCAGAGCTGCTGATTGAACTCGACTGAACTCACAAACAGCGATCCGATGGCTGTCTGGTTCCAAAAGTTATGGAAAGATAAAAATCTAAAAATGGCTTCTTTTTCTAACATTATACTGAGGAAAAAAAGAAAAAAAACTGAGTGTAAATCACTCTTACTGGTGACAAAGACCTTGACGATTACAAGCGGAATTAAACTTAATAAACCGTATAAAAGGCGGGGTTACTGCAGGGTTTCAGTTTTGATGTATAAGAAGTAAACCTGAACTATATGTGTGCTTTTGTGTCACATTTGGATATTTTGGGGGGGTTTTATGCCCTATAGTAAATTCACGCAAAATATCCACGTCACAGCAGACGGATTGAATTTGATGAAGTATGTTTCGAAGCACTCTCAAATTACAAATTCAAAATGAGAATTTGAGAAATGAGAAAAGGGTGTTTTTCATGTTCTATTGGGTCAACACCTAGAACTTTTGACAAACGTCCAATAGCGTCAAGCTTGCAGACATGAATTAGAAAGACGCGCCTTTAGTTACACAACCATAGTTTATTACTGATGTCATCACTTACACAGACAGAGGGAGTGTCAGCGATCCCCACTGGAAGGTGATCAGCAAATCATACTAGAGTCTCTGATCAAGAACAGTTTTGGAAACATTGCTTTTGTAACAAAAGCCCCCCCCAAACAACCAGATGCGCCATTTCATTTCTTTTTTTTTACACTGCACTTGTCAAAAACCTGAACTCCGAAACTGCGATACAAAAAAAAAAAAACTCCCCAAAATGTGACAGGTGGCAGGTAGTGGCAGAGTGATTTTCAGAGGAAAAAAACACCTTCTTTTCATCCCGTTTTTGTTTAATCAGCGTGTTTGATTCGGAATACCAAGATAACGGACAATGTGGTCGAGTACTTCTTTGAAAATCACTCTGGCTTTCAGCTGCCTGGCCACATTTTCTCATTTAGCGCTGCTTGAAATTTTGAAACGACACTCTGTCAGAGAAGAAAGTCCCACCTGGCTGTTTAAACAAATCCACCCGTTGCGCTGAGCATCTGCAATGTCTGTACGTAGGGCTGGGCAATATATCAATAATTATCAATATCACGATAGGAGAATAAATATATGGCCGCAGATTTCGAATTCCACCAGATTAAATACCACTTTGGTATTAAGAGCATGTTAATGTGATATGAGAGTGAAATTTTTTCTGTATTTTTCCAATGTTTGTGTTTCAAAGCAAAAAAAAAAAAAAAAAAAAGTGATATTTCTTCTGACCAATCCAATAAGTCAGTTGTTTTAGTGGTTTAGAAAAAAAAAAAACCTCTGTCTTCATGATGTACGTGCAGCGGAATGTTTGTTCGGAGTCCTGAACTTCAGCTTTCTCTTTCACTATTGCTTGACGAATCTCATGATAGGCGATTTCCAATCTTCTTCATTTGCTTTATTTACAATTAAAATTACATCATTGTCTTACAGCACTAAACTGATTTGTTTGTTTTTTGGAAGAGTGCATAAAACGTTACAGAAAATCCAACAATTTCCGCACAAGTAATGGAGGAGGGTACCGTATTTTACCGTATAAATTGCATCTGGCATAAAAACAAAAACAAACAAACATCTATAAGTCACACTGGTGTATAAGACACATTTATTTTTCCTCGGCCAGTCGCTTTTTGATACGGGTCGGATGACGAGTCAAACAACCAACAAAAGTGTGACTTATAATCCAGAAAATACGGTAACATCTCTATTATGTGGTCGATTGTACGCTCTTAAAGTAGCGATGATTTATTTGATTGTACGTCCAAATCAGTTCTTTGTAGAATCAAAAGTGGAACCCCAAGCACATTGAACCATGTGCCAGACTCTTCACACCGGTAATCCATGTTTAAAACAACATTTTTAGATGAAGTCCTCACCTTGAGCTGAAAAAAAGGTCCTCAGTACTCTGAATTCCTTCATATAGGAATTTTATCTATCAGAATATTCTCTTTAGAAACTGGGTATTAGCTTTGATTTTGAAAAACAGTGTCATGTTTTTCTAAAATGTTGGATATTATTTTATTTTAGTATGAGACAAGATACAAATTTTAATATCCAGTGCTGTAATAATGTGAAGAAATCATGTTCGACTGTAAATATGTTGTTGAAAGTGAATGAATGCGGATTTGGTTAGAGCTGCTCCCAAACGCTGTGTTCTGGTTAAGTGATTTATCAAATTGTGTCACAGGAGTTTTGTGAAAAGCACCAAAATGTGACCCTGCATTGTCATCACAATATCAACATTTGAGGTATTCGGTTAAAACTATTAGGGTATTACATTTTTGTCCATATCACCCAGCCCTACTGACACAACATACTATTCAGTCTGGACAAGTCGTGATGCGAAATTCCTCGCGAGGACATTATACTCTAGAAATTAACATACAGGCAAAGTTCACCATTGTAATCCACTACAAGCAGTACAATGTCAGAGATTAAATCCTGTGGTCCGGTAAGGCTAAACAAATGGAGTCCTTCCATAGAAGAGCTCAAAGATCCATAACTTCCAATTGTCTTTTTTTTTCCTTCCTTCTGATGTCCACAAAGTTCGAGAAGAAGAAGCATTCGCTTTGCCAAAGATTAACTGCAGTCCAGAAGAAAGGATGTCTTTATTTACAGAAAAGGTCCTTTGCATTACGCTCCTTTTTAAAGATTCATGAGTCCAGAACTGAACCTGTACGGGAAGAGAAGCATGAAAAGACAAAATTAGAAGGAAAAATATTTTATCAGGAAAAAAAAAAAAAAAGCTCACAAGGAACTCGACATAATAACTCAGCTTTTCTACCTACGGGGGATTAACATGTTGAAAACATTTGCAAAGCAGCGAGAGAATTGGATGCATTATTCACCGCTGGGCTCCATTTTCACTCCTTTCGTTTACTTTTCATGTTTGCCATTGTGAGAAAAACTCATTAGGTTGAAAGGGAAAAAAATAAGAAATTGGACGAAAGGTTTTAGAACCAGTTTGAGTGACCCTCAGAGGAAAAGGGACAAAGAAGAGACAAACAGCAGTCCGTCGGTATGAGGAGCTCCAGCAGTGGTCAGCGGAAACATGTTTTTATCTTATAATATAGGTCAATTTCGTAGTTCATCTACTTATCATGAAATTAAAGACGTGACACAAAAACCAAACACCTAAATAATTCACATTACTTCTGTCACGTCCAGTGTTGGACATGGACAAGCAAAGGAAACACACATCCGATCGGTAATTAAAACGTCAACAATGGTAATCAAAAGTAATGAAAAGAGCCATAAATCCTATTTTTAATCAAAAACCACAGAACAGACGGGCTTAACTAGGTTAACTAGGGTAGGTGGAAATTTCCGTCACAATTTGGGACGTTGGTGTTTCTTACAGGATTCTGATTGGCTATCATGGCTTCCCGCGTCTCATTACACTGCCCCCTACAGGTTCAGCATTCTCACAGTAGCTCTGATACAGGTGTATATGCGGGTCCCTGTAAACGTGGCCTGAATCTGCCTCTCGTTCCAACCTTTTTGTCTCCTCCTCCTCGTGTCTGATTGCTGCCCTGATGTCTTTCACCTGTGTCTGACAGTGATTGTCTTCACCTGGTGGCTTTGGTATTTAATGGGGCTTCACTTGTGTGTCTGGTTTGCCAGTTTGTCTGTGTTTCAGCGTTGGTTGTTGTCCCGTTCCTGTTTTTTCCTCCGTGTTTGTTTTTTTTTCTTCACTTTTTGGATTGTTATCTCGAAGGCATGGCTTTGTTGGCTGTTTGCTCCAGCTTCCCCTTCCCTAGTGCTTCTGATATAGCAAGCTGCTGTGACTTATACGACAGTGTCTGGCCTAAGGAGTGCTTCCCCAATCAGCAATCCTTGACAGAACCCAAAGAAAAGAAAAAACAATAATCATTTTTATTCAACCAGCAAAAAAAAAAAAAAAAGTCTGAAGTGAAAACAGTTCTGGTACATCTGGCTTTACACTTTGCTTTACACATCTGTTATATGAAAAGTTGCCATGTTTTGGACAGCATATGAGAACATATCAGCTGATCGTTAATATTTGGAGCATTTGATGTTCATTTGACCCAATGTGGTTGTAAAGTACAGTTTTGCTGGTGTCTAATGTCACAATGGATCCATTTTGACCCAAACAGCCTGTGAAGGTTAAACCGAAGTCTTTGGTTTGTGTCTGACGGAAGTTGGAAATTCCAGCATCATTCTTGTGCCCAAAAAGTATCATCTTTACAAATCAGCATATTCCGGGTCATTTCAGTTCAGTATTTTCAATGCAGGTTGCTGGGGAGTTCGTTTGCACTTCATGTGGAGACTTTTTATTTTTTTTTTCCTTCTCCCCAGTCTGGTTCGCTGCTGTCAGACACTGTGAAGACCTCCATTCTCCTTGAGATTAAATTGCCTGTCATAGAGCTCAGTGGCTGACTGGCAGCTCCTCTGCTCCTCTAAAAAGTACATTCTCCAAAAGACTCCCGAGGAACATAACATAACAACCTTCATAGCCACGTCCGCTATCGATTCCGGCCGTCTGTCAGCCACTGCACAGGTTTGACGAACTGCAGCGGGGAAGCCACTGCCGGACTTGTAAGGCCCCCATTATGGATGCCCAACTTTTGATAGAAGACAGACAGCTCAGACAGCCTCGTTAGATTAATTCGCAAATAGGCAGTTTGACACAGGACAGGGCAGAGCGGCAGCGTGGCAGTGCACAGCGCCATATAAATCATCCGCAATTATGCAGAAGAACCCAAACAGTGCGAGAACCCATCAGGCCATCGCTTGACAAGCAAACCTGCATAATCATATCATACACACAGCCAAGAGTGTCCATAAATTAAGGTAGTTGCTGCACTTTGCCCGTCGCCGCGATGAATTCCTTCCTTTACGGAGTCATTTACATTTGGAGCTGTCACTGTGATTAATGTGGTACTAATTTGAGAGTAATTTCAGGCTGGAAAGACAAAGAGCGGAGCTGTTCCTTGTCAGTGGAGGAAAATGTCTTCGGAGATGGATCTGCACCGCGGCTCACTTCAGAACGAGGGGGATAATCATTCACAATATTTGAGTGACTGTCTGAAAAGACGCTAAAAATACTGAGAGGGAGGGGAAAAAAAAAACACTCACACAAAAAAACAAAACAACAACCAAGCCATCCCTGGGTGTAGCCTTCGTTTAATTGGTGGCTGACAAGTGCTAATTTAACTGGCGAAGGATTCATTTCCATTTAGTGCCTGAAGAAAGCCTGGCTGAGAGATTTAACACAGCAGGTGCGGAGCCCGTGTTTGTGCAATTCAGCCGTGTAATTGGCACGACGCAGTATTCTTCTCAGCAATATGTTTTGTGTAATAACTACTGTGACTGGGCTTTTTCTTTTTCTTTTTTATTATTTTTCCCGGGGAATGGTCATTTTCAAGTTACACTTGGCACAAACGTGACACAGAAATCTGCCTGGAGAGTCGGTGAAACCGGAAAGTGTGAGAACGCCCCATCTGCCTTCGGGCCGGGAGAAGTTTTAAAGTGGGGACTACTTTTGTCCAGCACATCAAAAAAAAAAAAGTAAACTTTGAAAAACATCTTGAGGGGAAAAAAAAAATGCACAGATCAGATGTTCACTTTTCATCCGGTTAAATGGCGGCATGAGCATAAAGCTCATCGTGAAAAGTGTAAAAATCATAGATAAAAGTATTTTCCAATGAGGGCTGAAAAAAGTAATTGAATATAGTCATCGAAAAATAATTTCTTTAAAACGTAAATGACCCGTTTTTGTTTAGTTTTTTTTTTTTCAAAATTTCAACCACGCTGTACATGCAGCGACCACAGTGTGGCAGTAATGAGCCTGTGGCTGCAATCTACCAGCATCGCAGCAGAAGAAGCGAACAGCCAATAGTTGACCTCATTTTGCGTCACGTGTTGGAAAAAAAAAATTATTTGATGAAGACTTGTAAAAATCAATCGATTAGCAAAATAATTGTTAGTTGCAGCCCTTTTTCCCCCAATACAACTTTTTTATTCTTTCTACTTCAATAAATAGGGATCGCACTGAGCAAAACATCAGTGATGCAGCAGCGGCGCAGCATTAATACTTTTATTTGGGGCTTTTCTTTCCTCCACAATACTCTGAAGAGAAACGCTGTAACAGACCAGATTTGACTTCTCGTCGCAGATCCAAGTAAAGTATCTGCTGTTTGGATTCAACAAAATGATTATAATAAATGAATAAAAGGTACAAACCAAAATTGGAGGACAACGTTTTTGGGACATTTCCTCAATGGCTTAAACTTATTCAACATGTGCTAGAAGTACTATGAACTTTATTATATTGAAACAGTGTTTTATTTCCCAACATACCTTTTTTGTCGTGTTTCCATTAAAAGTACAATAATTGTAACAAGAAGACATTAAAACTGATGGTGTAAACGACCATGGAGACCCGGCTGGAGGCAATAAACATGGAATGATCATCAGTTTAAAAAAAAAAAGAAAAAGATTCCCAATACCACAAATTAAAGAGTCTGCTGGCTTTTCGTCGGGATTCCTAATAGTAGCCGAAACGTCATCTGTTCATGTGAAACACAAGAAGTTCCACACGGAGCTAAAAACTGCCGCTGAGTGTGAGGGGAAGGAAAAAAAACACCAAAAAAACATTTGTGGTGTGAGAATGTGATCAGAATGTGAGAAAGTTGGCAGTACGAGCACGTTATCCTCCTCCCTTTAGAAATGTATGATAGATTGTGTAACTGCAGCAAAGCAAGACCTTTTTCCAGTCTGAGGACTGTGTCAATTCCAGAGATCCAAAACCTCGAGAGAAAAAAATGGCGGATCCCATCTCAGTGTCTCACACGTCTATTTCCTCCTAGATTCTGTTGGACTGTCGGTTTAGAAGAAACAAGAAGGACGTGAGCGTGACCAAACATGGCCACTGTGATGAAGAGTTAAATTAGAATAATCGAGATTTAAACCAAAAATACTGACTTCTTCAGTTGAGCATCTGCATTTGGGTTTTTCTCCTCCCAGTGGATACATTAGGAAGAGCAGTTACTATTATTAAATTGTGTTTTCTTTGTAGTTTTTACACTTTGTATAGTTATTAATCCCCTGGATTGACCTCTGCTGCAGGCTGGTTTTGGCCCCAGGGATGCATGTTTGACAATACTGGGTTAAATGTTTCTCCTCAAACTGAATCCTGACTGCAGTCTTGAGCAGGACCAGAAGGGGTTGGGAACGTCTCGAGTTCTGAGAGGACTACAAACAACGTAATAAAAAAATAAATAAAAATTTTAAAAAAGCAGAAAGCTGCTCCTGCCAGTCGAAGCTTTTCATTCAGTCTCCTGGCTCTGGTTGAAAGCATCGCAGACAGCGCGGGTTACGGATGTCACCTTTGAGGATTTCTGTGTTTGTCTCCGTTTAAACAGTTGCCTCTCGCTGACGTCCGGGGCTTCACAACGCGGCGCCGCGGGCCGGCCGTCTCCGCAACCGTTCATCCCTCATCAGCTCCGAGATTCCCCGCCGTGTCCCGGGCTTTGTTGCAACCAGTCCCCACTTGGTTCAAGGTGTTTCCACCGCGCATACGAATGCGTTGCTGCTACAGAGGTCAGTCCAGCTGAGGGGGGTTTCCGGGGGGGGGGGGGGGGGGGGGGGGGGGGGGGGGGTTGTGCTGCTTTCCCAAAAGCTCGGTAGAAGAAAGCGTGTGCGCTCCCCGCCAAGCCGCCGCGGCTTCATCCAGCCCCGCAGAAAGACGCCCAACTTATGAAACCGACTGAGTTCAAAGGTGTGCAAAGTAAGTCCGCCGGGTAACGCCGGCGCTTTGAACACGTTGTTGTTGTGTGTTTGGATCGTTCGCCTCACCGTCTCTCGTGGAGCTTTCCTACTGGGAGTGTGGTTAATAGTGCTGTTTCACAGTGAGGGCGCAATAAGCCGGCGTTTCACGATTCGTAGGGAGAATTTCTCTCAATTCTTTTTTTTTCAAATGACCGTACACGAGCATGTAAAGTCTTTTTCGCGTTTTCACCGAAAATAAGTCGCATTAGTTGTCCAAGTACGGAGTTCGCGATGGTGAAAAAGATGGTAAAAATGTCTTTTTTAAACAAAAGAAACATTTTCCTCTAACATTTTTATTTATCATTCATCTGGAAAGATACAATCGCCTCACGAATGTAGTCTATATTACTATTCTTCATTGCAAAATATACTTGAAGGTGTTTATATATATATATTATGTATATGTTAAATTGGTTTCCTTTTAATTTTTATCAAATTTTGAAATACGGTAATAATGGGTTGGGGTATTTTCCAGTAGTTTTTTTTTTTTTTCTTGTTTTTTTTTTAACCTCTATTGGTCGAAGATGGTATGTACAGGTATATTTTGATATATATTAGAAGTCACTGCTTAATGTACAAGTCGCATAAACAGACAAACAACCTAAAGAAAGAGTGTAGTCTGGAAAACACGTTAAACATTATTGTAATAATAGGAAAGCAAATATTTAAAGTTTGTTCTATATGCGAAGATGATCAAGTTAAGATGAGGAAATATGTAACTAATGTCAGGTGAATTTGGTACTGCAGGTCTAACCATATATCCCTTTGTCTATTTAGATTACAGATTAGTCATTTTTAAGTTAATAAGTTATTGGATTTCTTCGCTTGGAATTAGGAAAAAAGTCAATGTACTGTAATTGTACTGGAATGATTAGATGTACTCCTGTTTCAACAGGGCCTCTTCAAAACGTCAATAAACAAACTCTAAAATATCACAGTGGGAACAAGACGAGCAGATCAATCACCTGGACTCCGCTGTGAAGCACCAGACGTTACCAAAGCTGGTCTCTGTCAGCAGAAATCTGTTCAAGAAGACGACAAAAGAAAAAGGGCAATTAGCAAAAACCTGTCATCACGACATGCTTATTTCTCGACACGACTTCTGGAAAAAAAGAGAGAAAAAGATTATATATAGATTCCATTTTGAGGTCCCGACAAACCCCCTGAATCAATAGCCTCTGGCTCCAGGCTCCCGGCTCCAGGCAGGTGTGGTGCAGCCTGTTTAAATAATTAAGTACATGGAGAGAGGCTGAACCGAAGTCTACGGCTCGTCATAACACAGTGAAGGATACGGGCATCGTGTTACAATGTTAAAAGCAGGTAATTGGAGCGAGTAATTGGCCAGTTTGGGTGCTCAGAGTGGCCTGAAAGTGCTAAGAAGACACGGCACTCATTGATTAAAGGCCCCAGAGGGTCCGCGCACCGCCTGCAAACATTAGTTTTTAGGTAAAGGCAGAGGAGGCGGGGAGAGGGGGGTGAGAAAGTAACAGAAGCCACGGCCCGCTTGACCTTGAGGAGCAGAAAGTGTTGAAGCGTGTCAGGTCGGATTCAACAGGTTCCAACGTGGCGTCATTAAAGAGACAGCCTTGTTTCTGGAGCTTACCTTGGTAGTTTTGATCTTGTTCCCCGTAGCGCAGCTCCAGCCCTTCAGATCGGGAAGCACTTTGCATTCCTCCCCATCAAGGCACGGATGCATCTGACACCACCACTTCTGCTCCACTATCGAGGCTGACGTAGAAAAAACGCGGAGGTCAAAGGAGAAAATGTCAAAAAACTTATTTTTTTCTCAATACGTGAGGTGGAAAATGTATTTTACTTTACATTTTTATCGGGATAAATAGTAATTAATCAACGGAATCGATGAAAAATGTTATTAGATACAGACAATAAATAGTAAAACAAAAGCTTTACTTAATTATTTTTTTACATATAGAGTCACTGAAAATGCTACTTTTACGTTCCTATTCCGTCTCCATGGAAACACAACTTTTCTGAAACGCTGCTGCTGCTCGAGTAAATGGACAATAGCAAAAAATGGTGGACTTCAGTGGCATGATGTCTGTGACTTGGGTAGTTTTATAGTGTCCATATTAATGTTTGTGTACTCGCCATTCTCATTTGCATGTGTGTGTCGTTTCATTACAAAAACAAACGGCACCCACTAGTGGCCTGTCATGCGAACTACAACATTTTCGACATTCCTGCAAAAACTTTTGTGAAGCCAACACAATGCTCTTTCTCTTGAAAATGTGTCTTGTAAACCGGTCAAGCTGCTGCAGAGGTTGTGAATCAGAAGGAATCTAATAAAATTTGGATAATTTACCATTATATTTGAAGTTACTGTCGAGTTGTCTGACATGGAAAACTATAACATAATTTAATTTTGAAGTATTTTATTGTATTTAAAGGTTCACATTTTTGTTACTGATTTTGTAACCAGCGCACCACCATGTGACTCCTGTGCTTACATCATAGAACATTTCCATGCACATTCAGTCTCACTGAATCGATGTCCTAAAAACCAACAAACGATATAAATTCGTCCCAAAGACGAAGAGGGGCTGATTAATTTTCCAGCTCATGGCGGAGATGGCGTTTCTGTTCCCGGGTACATTTCCCTCCGACGCCTGAAGTGAAAGCTTCCCTTGAAGTATCAATCAAATCGTCATCACGGCGTCTCATCAGGCCGTGTCACATTCCTGACAGCTGTCTCAGGTAAGTGATGTAAGATTTTCTTCAAGAGCAGTAACACGTCTATTTTTGGGTATTCAGACACGCAGGTCTCCGGCTGGTTGCCACATGTCGACGTGTCAGGGACGGGAAGCGGAAGCAGATGCGACTCCCGTCATGTGAGGGCATAATAACCCCCAACCCCCCCCCCCCCAACGGCCTCCATAACGGCACATTAAGCTCCTGCCAGTGCCACACACAGGACATCAGTTAGATTTGCTGTATTGTAGCGGTCATTATCCACGTTTCACACCCCCATCCACAGGCATTAGTGCTGCTTTCTAATGAAGAGGGCGGCCATTATGATCCACGCATAACATCGGAGCCACACTCGAGTAAATTGCACAGAATGGCGCCTTTATGACACGGGGGAATCCATTTGTATTACACGGCGATGGTTACGGCGGCAGTGTGGCGCAAAAAGTGCATCAGGTCAACTGTGGGCAGATGGTGGTTGTGTAACAGCGGCTATTAAAAAGCCACAAAGGTTTCTCCTGAAATTAAATGGGACTATTGATGATCAAACACACAGAGAGTGCAGGGATACATTTCACTTGATGGTTAATGAGGCCTCACAAAGACGAGGGCCGCTCAGACCGAAAACATCTGGGAGCAGGAATTACACTTTCATCTGAAGCGCCTGTGAATCGCCGCTTCAACCTTGAGCTCATAATCATGAATGATCAGAGTTTTCTTTTGTGTGTGTGTGCGTGTGTGTGTGCGTGGGCGTGTGTGTGTGTGTGCGTGTGATTAGTTAGTGCTCACCTGTCAGTTCTTATCAATACTTCAGTTTTGTGGCCACTTTAAAAAAAGAAAAACTGAAACATTAGCGATTAATTTTTTTTGTAGAGAAAAGAAAAGTGTTTGAATCAAAATGTCCTAATTAGATTTATGTGCCAGAAAGGAACTGTGGCCAAATCCTAGTTCTGGCAGAGAAGTAAAAAAACAAAACAAACAAAAAGAAACAAGCTGTGGCTGTAAAGCTGATGGTGACTTTGTAATTTAATTTCAGTTTGAAATCGCAGCTCAAAACTAAAACTGACAAAGGAGTCAGTAAAATCAGGACTTTACAAAGTGTTTGTGTGACTGTAAATCCAGCGAGCCGTTGGTGTTTAATACACGGAAACGTTACCGCTCAGCTGTCATGCAGCGTCTCACCACTAGTCGGAGCTATGAGTTGACTGTGGCCCCGTTGACGCGACGTTTTCAGGTGAAAATGGAAAACTTTCATTGTGCCTTGGGTGTCTTGAGAACCAGTTTCCTCAAGAACACCGATACAAATGGTATTAAAGTCTGAAGTCGCCATAAAGGTGGAGTGTACAAAGCCACGACTCGACGTCTTGGAGGATTTATCTTGAAGGACATTTATCTTCATATAGAGAGACGATTGCCTCACGCCGAGTGGAACTAAAGGTAATTCCTGGTCATAGAAAAAAAAGAATAATTAAAAGGTTAAGTGCTGATCATTTTTTCTGGGATCACCCGTGGAGCTTTAAACCGAAGCCGGTGGCTCACAGCTCTAATTTGCAGAAAATGTCAATACTAAAATGTCAAGGAATAGGTCAAACACCACCGACTCCCGGCGCTGGGCCAGGAAGCTGCGCTTTTCAGACCAAAGTCAAGCAGCCACTCGAGGCGCGTCGGGGGTCCGACACATTAGCATGCTAACGGAGCGTCTGGGTCACGGACTTCACAGTCTGAGCAGCGTCACATTCGCTTACTGGAAACGTGACACACCTTCAAAAAACTCTCCCCGTCATCTCACGGGTTTTGTTTCCAGTTTAAAAACAGAGCGCTATAAATTTCCTCTGAGGATAACCTGGTTTGGTACACAGATCGGAGCAGTCGGAGCATTTTTGAAAAGTTCCACCTTGGGGGCCATTTTGAGAAAGTTGCGATTTCATTGGCTCCGAGCGCCGTTATCGTGTAAACAAACACCGAGACGACATTTCTAGCACAGATCTTGAAAGCGGTGAATGATGAAAATTGAAACATTGACAAACACGAGGCACTTTTAATAATTTAACTGTCGCTGTATATCATTTTCCTTTGACATTTTTTTTCAGCTGTTTAAAATTTAATTGGCAGTTTCTATCGTGCGTGTGTGCGTGTGTGCGTGTGTGCGTTGACGTTCAGATATTACCAAAACTCAAAAGAAGCATCAGTCCCAAAACCAACAAAAAAAAAAAAAAAGATTGTCCATGAACTATTCAGTGAGTGGACCGTACCATCTACACACGACGGGGCGGCTCTGGTGGTGCCAGCCACTTGCCCGGGAAAGCAGGAGCACTTCACGGTTTGTGATCTCTCCTCGATTTTGTTCTTGTTGCAGCAGCGGTGCAGCGCCACCACTTCGCAGGTCCCCGTCCGGACATGGTGCGCTGCTGGAGACACGACAAGAAAAACAACGGCGGCATCAGAATAATTTGCTGCTGTGGTTCACAATCCACGCTGCCGGCCTTGGATCGAGTCCCAAAAGGAAAGTCTCTTTTCTCTCCGTGTTCGTAGTGGAAAAGGCAGACCGCCAGTTGCCTTAAAGGGGCAGGTATCCCTCCCACTGGTCTACATAGATACATACATACATCTCTATTCAATTATTTGTATGAAACTAGTCTTCAATCATGTTATCCAGTCTGAACATATCCAGTCTGAACGTATCCAGTCTGAAAGTATACAGTCTGAACATATACAGTCTGAACGTATACAGTCTGCGTCACACAAAGTTGTACGTTTTCATGTTTGTCCCATTTTCTGTATTTTTAGGTAACAGGTGTCATTTTTATAGTGTTTCAAGTGAAACATCTTGAAAACTATGTCCGTTTATACAGAAATGGCAGAAATAAGAACAATACTCTTTAAACATTAACAACGGTGAGTACAAGTACACAGACAACAATGTTGGACTGTTGTTACAATCACTCTCAGCTATGAAATTACCAAGTCCCAGGAGAGTGTGACTACAAACTAATAGTCCCTCCTGTCTCCTTTCCTATCCACTTTTCCTTAACCACCGGAAGTGTTTAAGTAAAGATAGATAAAAAAAAAAAATCTTGTCTCTGTTGCCAAAGGAGATGAGATAATGCTGCCCCACAATTTCTTGCGGCGACAACATTTAAAGGGACCCGCTCAGCTTTCAGGGAAACTCACGATGACTCAACGTAGATCATGATAATTTACCAATGCAATAATATGCCTTGAACAACTTTAAATAATGTAAAACCCTAACTCCTTTAGGAAGCCTTCTCACACCTTTCTTTAACCCCGTGACGTTTTCCACGGGGTGAATGAAAAGTGGATCGGAAAGGAGAAAATTGGAACAATTTGGATGTACTCTGGGACTGGGAGTCTCAGAAAATGTGTGTTTTCAGCGCCTCCGAACACCGTTGTTGTGAAAATGGACCCCCAACCCGCAGCGAAAGGTTTGTGATTTCACTCGGAAATGTTGTGTAAACAGTCACAGGACTTCACTTTGAGACTAATAAACAGTCTTGATATACAGTCTGCAACCTTCATATCTGTAACAATTATATATTAGAACTTATTTGAAAACTTTTTCACTGGAACGTCTGTTCTAAATCTGTGTTTGAATTAATTAAAACTTATTGCTTTTTTTTGGGAATGATGATTTTCTCTCAGAATTGCGAGAAAAGAGCACTGCACTCCGCTCTGAATCCAGCGAAAAGAACAACAGAAGAAATTAAGAAATGATTGCAATATCCAAGAAGTTGTCATAATAAAAGTGCGTCTGAGGAATCGCCTCTCTGCCACAATAACAGCAGCCTCCTCTGTTCCAGCTGATTTGCACCCTCCTTTCTCAAGTGTCAGATGCAATCAGAAACGCTGCAGATGCTTTCAGGCACCACAGATCACATTGTACGTGAATTAGTGTATTAGGATGAACTCCTCCATGTAGTTTGTGCCCACCTTTCCGTATTCATTAAATCAAAACTGCTAAATGGATATTATGTGTGCTCTTGTGCGAAAGTTTTCCACATGCTTTCACACACAGTCCCTGCCAGTACTTTTCCCGACACATATGCAAGTAAATTGAAGACAATAACAGTGGAGGATTTAACAGTTTCTCCAATAAGATGTACATTTGCATGTATTATTCCCTGCCGGGTGCGATGTATCAAAGAAAAAAAAAAAAAAAACACCAACACTAACTAGTTGCAAACCATGCAAACTGTGTTGTTGTCGCCACTCCGTTGCTGTCGAGGCAACGCTTCTCTGAAAGGTTACTTTCATCCACGATGAATCGAAAGGCAACAAAAATGTTGATTTCTTAATGTTGTTTGTTCCTTTTTCCAACACTGATTGCTCTTTAAAGTGTTTTTAATTCACTTCATCCATTCAAATCAAAAGGACACAAATTAGCCGCTTTGACTTTTCTTGATTTGTTTTTTTGTTTTCATTTTGTGTTGGTTGCGATGGGATTTTTAGCCATTATTCAATTCACCATCTGGCCTGTGGTATTCAGATCATCAGTTATCAGCATAGGGTTATTCGAGGGAAATTAAGAGCAATAAGAAATTCTTTGTCAAGATGTGTAACCTCCAAAAAATTGCTGATCTTGATGGTTGCTGCAGTTTTATTTTTATTTTGTATGACGAATGTACAAAAACTAAAAAGGTCATCCAGTCAACATGGCTTCAAGGAAATCACATGATGAATTGTACAGAGAAATATTATCTGTTGAGTCACGACACCTTTAAATACCCTTTAAGTATCAATCAAGATCTGACATCAACAACCCTGGAAGTATTCAACCTCCATCATCACAGTGAAATTAGGGATGAGCAGATACCGATACCAGTATCGGTACTCGGTATCAGCAAGATTAGTACTCGTTTTTGTACTCATCCTTTAAAACGGTGGCATCGGTGTATCACTATTGGAAAATTCAAAGAAACTGCCCGTTAAATCATTCAATCACCCATTTATAATATCTTTCGAGAGTTCTCACAACAAGCTGCAGCGCGTGAAAAATTCAGATATGTAAAGGGGGGGAAAGTGCAGCTCTGCAGTATCTGGAGCCAATTTCCAGATCACGCTCCATTGTCTGAATTATTTACAGCCCGAGCGGCTCCATTCTCTTTTAATTGCATGTGACATTTTCTGCAGAAATACTCTCCGCCGCTGCAGCGGTAAACAGTAAATCCACAAACTCGTGCTGACTGTCTGTACTGTCGCAACTCAAATAAAGTTCATGTGGCTTTTCGCCGTTATATAGGTGGGGACGGAAACGCTTCCTGGCAGCTGCAGCAGCTCGCGGTGGAAGAATCAGCTGCTTTTTGCTGGAAACCGATCTAACAATATTAAGCACTTTAACTCCTCTGGGATGTCAGTGTTATTTGATTTAGGATCCGCGTAACGAGTGTCGAGTGAATGGCTTTCACTTTTAGAAGGCCGCTTTTATGGGTTCAGATGGTATCAGACGTTTCACCAATAGCCGATAAAGAGATAAATAAACAGCAGTTAGTGGAGGACAATAAATACAAACAGTGGGGAAAGGAAAAAAGGGAAATCCTGCTTTAGGCCACGTTTACGTGACAAAGTTTTCACGTGAAAGCGTCTCCCAAAACGGTGCACCCACATCGATTTCGGCGTTTCCGCCATGTAAAGGGGAAGCCTTTCTGAAAACTCTTTTTGCATATTATGAAGTCTGTTTGTAAAACCGCTTCTGCCCTTCCGCATACGGCGAAAAAATAACGCAGGTAGTCGCCAAAAAAAAAAAAAAAAGTGCTCAGTCATGCTCTGCCCGCGAGCGAGAGGAGATTTGAGAGACAAACAGACAGCAAGCCGAAGCTGCTTTAGAGGTTTGCAAGAGAAGTGCTGCCAGGAGCTTCACACTGAGAGGCTCCGGTGTTTCGGACTGGATTTGCGCTTCTACTTTGATGCCCGCTCAGCTCCCCCAGCCAGCGGATACAGAAGAGAAAGCATTTCGCTCGGGGATCGGGCTGTCCTGCAAAGCCGGAGTCCGTCTTTAAACCTGCCGTGACGGAGAGACGGAGAGAGTCCCCCCCCACCCCACGACATCCCCCAAACCCCCGATCCCTCGACAGGTCCGCTGCTGTTGCTGCCACGCTCATGTTTTAAAACTTTTATAAGACAAGCACAATGCCATTAAATTTAGATAAGAGGATGTCGGGACACCCGGGTGGCAAAACAAATCTTATAAAAGCAGCATTTGTAGTTGGACGGAGACGGTGTTGCATGTTGTCTTGGTCTTTTCTTTTTTCTTTTTTTTTTAAAGTATGAGTGCATTATATATGTTGGTAAATGGTTGCAGAAGTAATCCCATATTCAAATCTGTATTTCTGGGTTACCACGAATGCTCAAATGTTCAAAATGAAGTGAGTGAAGTGAGTAGCATTCCCCCTAAAAATTTCCTAGACTACAAATGAGTCTGTCCTTCATGTCCAACAGTCTTTATGAGAATGACAGAAGCGAGACAGACTGTAAATTCTGGTCTGAATGCTTCTGAATAAGATACTCGCCCGCCATTGGGAGCAACAAGGACACAAACCGGGAATCAAAGCTCGGGCGTGCGTTTGAAGGACGACCTGCTCGACCACCAGTCAAATCTGAGGCCTGTCATTTGATGGAAAGCAGCTTTTTGAAGGTTGACTCCGACCCCGCACCGACGTGTCTGTTTCCATGGGATTTTTCAGGAAAGCGAAAAACGTGCATCATGTTTGGATGACCTTTTATGAAATCGCTCGCGCAATCAGCCAAAACATCAATCATGTCATTAAGAAAAGAAGCGGGTTATTTGATGTGAAACTACCATTTTATCAGAGCATAATGCAGCGTCACATCCCCTTCCAAACAACAACCAAAAAAAAAAAAAAAAACCTTCCCACCTACAGTAAAGTGCGTTTCACACGCTGATGCAAACATCGGTCGCATGACACATTCCTTTTCTCACATCTGGCGTGTTGTGCGAAGCCCTCGAGGCAGACGGCTTCTCTTTCGTCTTCCCAACACAGTCTCTGTATCCATCTGGGTTTTCAGCCTGGAATCTATGCCTCTCGTGTCTCCCACCACCACAGCGGGGTTTTTTTTTTTTAGTGCGACCAGTAATTATACAGTTGCGTGGTTCAGCAATGCTTTAGAGTCCTTAAGTAAGGCTAATTTGTCCTGGGGAGTCAAAGTTGACGCATTATTCAAATATCAGAGATAAAGTCTAAAATACGGATGTCTTTCAAACTCTTCAGCCCACTCCTCAGCCTAAATTTGCAATTTCGTTGTGTCTTATGTAAATGTTTTAGCTTTTTAACCTTCTTCAGATATGAACGCTGCATCTACTGCATCGGAAACTCAACTTTTCATTACAGTGATGTAAGCCCGATAAAATATGAAACACTCTATTGTTGATCCCATCTCATCCTTCAGCTCATAAAAGATGCTCTTAACTTAAAGTGTGAGAATTTATTTTTTTTCTCTCCTGTCCTTAAATCTCTGTTAGTGCCTTGTCGATGGATTAATACTGGAGCTCTAATTCCTGATTTTCGATTCTTGTGTGTAGATTTGTGTTTGGGTTAATCCGCTGTAAGTCACTGTTATGAATACTCGATTACAACTACATTCAGAGAGAGGCTCCATGTTGATTCCATAGTGTGTGGGAACTCGTCGAGGCCTGAAGCAGCGCTTCACCATTTCAGAGCTGGACGCATGATGGGTTCACCCTCATTGAATTCCATTGGTCGTTTCAAAACAATGACATCATACATATACTTTCACTATGTCCCTGTACTTTTCCTGTTTAAGTGACAACTTGTTTTCGGGGGGTAAAAGTATCGATTTTACATTTTTGTCATGTGGCAAAGTAATTTTAGTGTCACAGCATTTTATTCCACCGCATCGTCATTTGTTTTAGTGCTTAACTCCTTCAGAGAATTTTCTGCAGCATGTTTTCTCCCAGCCTTTAGATTTTGGCATAATAATGTATTTGTCTTTTCTTTCACCTGCTTGGGCCACACTTCTTTTGTTGTGTTATGTTTCTTTGTTGTTTGTGTTTTAGCAATGTTTAGGCTCCGGATAAAACATTTCCATTCCGATTAGAATTTCTTCTATTACTTCCCTGATTAAAAAAGAAGTCAGATATTTTCTACAGAAAGATAATCTAATCTTGTAGTAAATAAATGCAATTTTTTGACACCTCAGTTTCTCATTTCCTCTCAAGTGCATTAACAACTCAAAAGAAGACATCAGTGTGTTGTTGTTTTTGTTTAAAATAATGTGAGCGTGAACATGCCTGTGATTCGTATTTAAAAAAAAAAAAAAAAAAAACATAAAAATATAAAGAGAACGTAGACTGTTGACAAAAAAAAAGTGGTGCATGAGTGAAACTTGGTGAATGGGTTCAGGTGAGACCACCTCAAGGACCTGATAAAGCCACTGTTCATGGTCGGTAATGAAAAGTCCATCACAGCAAACCAGCTTGTTGTCTCAGTTAAATCCAACACCTCAGACTCAAAATGGGTTTTAGTCCTGAGCACAAACTCCTGTGTGAACTCCCGACACCTGACACTGACAGGCAGACAGCAGGCATTTGTGCCTTTTCGAGGATCCTTTGAACCAAAGCAGCTTTCAGTGAGAAGTGATGGGCTTTTTCTTTTCTGCGCACCGCTGAAATTACTTTGCTCCAGAAGCTTTTATACATTGGTCTCGGGAGACCGTCGGGGAAACTGCAAATGATGCATACTTTGTATCATTCATGAAGCTGTTGTGAATGATAATGTAATCATTGCTTTGCTTTGTGTGTCGCCAAAACACTGACTCTCTCATAGAGGGATTCTTCTTTAGTGATGAAGTGGCTGAGTGGATTTTCCTTCTTTACAACATAATGAGGAGATGAAGCATTGCGCTAATAGGAGTAAGCAGTTTTCCTCTGAAACTATTTGAAGAGTGACACATGACAAACAACATTTTTAGACCATCTTTAAGCCACCGTCACAAAACTGAAGGGTGGAAATGATTGTTATGTTGAACCAGTAGTAATGGCTCTCTCAGGGGTGCAAGTAGTGTTTTCCTTTCCTTGGCAAGATGCTCCTTATGCATCATATAAGTCATTTTTATTACAAAGTACAGAGAGTGGAAGGTGCAGAGCAAGCGTCTCTCCAATGCATACAACAGAGCATAAGTCAGATATGGAGGTCACGCGTCAGAGAAACATTCAGAGCAGCATGGAAAGCACCTCAAGTGACATGCTGCCGAATCTGCACCACCCGATCGCCGCTAACGTCTAAAAGCACCCAGTATGGTCCTCTGGAAACATTTCATTCCTCTCAGGTTCAAGTTCCCCCTCAGCAACCTGTGTGTTTTGATTCTTGCTAAGTGGTTTCCCATTGTGGGCGCTGAAACTCAAGGCCGCGATGCGTCTGCGGGGATGGCACTGGCACAATCTGAAGGTCAGAATTTAAAACTCTCTCCACCCACTTGAGCAGCCAGAGGTGCAGTGTGCTGAGATGGCAGCGCAATATGAAATTCAGGTGCAGGTGTATCCATGGTGCTCGTCGGAGGGAGATGCGATGCTGGCTTTCACTGAGCGCACTGATTACGTGGTCACTGAGCTAATGTGGCCAGCATCACTCAGGACAAAAGGTTCAAGTGAAGCAGATTTGTTTCTATTATACCTGCATATGTCAGGAAAGAGTTAGCAGAATGGTCAACCCTATGCAGGGCCATAGGAGCCAGTACCGACACCCGGCTAAGTCAAAAACCCAAACAAAATCAGATCAATAAGCACAAACAGGACAGCCGGTCCAGCCATGCCAAAACAAGCTTCTGCTAACAAATAGCCTAATGGCTACCGGCAGTTCAGGACAGAGGCCGGCGGCGTGGCATAGCTGATGGCGGGAGCGTGCATCAAGACAAGGCGCACTCCTGGCAGCGGAGATGCAATCAAAACCTCTGCAACCCGGCCTATTTATAGACAGAGCGGGAGCGTTTAAAGGAGAAAATACTACGGAGAGCACTGATTACTAAACAGACTCGCAAAAAAGAATGAGTTCAAACCGCTTAATATCTAAAAACGGTATGAAGAAAAATAACGGGGAGAAAAAAAGCAATAGAAGAAAAAAGGGGGAAAATGTGCCCCCAAAACATCAGTACGGTTAGTAGGAGGCGGGACAACTGAAATTGCCTTGATCCTTGGCTTGAACCGGGTGCACCTGACCTACCCCCCATTTGTTTCCCCAAGTACATTACAGTAGCTTGGTCAAATTCACATTTATATAAGTTCACCGTCGGACTGCCTTCCCGTAGACACATGAAGACCCTGGCCAAAGGGTCTGAATGCTCTACCCAGGATGACAAACAAATAACCAAGTCATCAAGGTAGGCTTCACAGAAAGGCAAACCAGACAGCACAACATTCATCAGACATTTAAAAGCACATGCCGAAAGCCATGACCTTATACTGGAGTAAGTCGTCGGGTGTAACAAATGCAGATATTTCTTTGGCGCATTCTGTTAAAAAAAGACCTGCCAGTACCCTTTAAGCAAGTCAAGCTTGGTGACATATTTGGCTGCACCAACATGATCAACACAATCTTCCATCCCCGGCAGCGGATGACAATCCAGCCTGGTTACCCCATTGACTTTCCTGAAATCCCTACAGAAGTGCTCTTCACCATTGTCTTTTATCACCAACAGGCATGCCGAGTTCCACGCACTGCTCCTGTTCTCGGCTATGCCATGTAGTCCCACATAGTCCACCGATCTGTTCAAATGACTACGTTTGTCAGGATATACCTGATGGGGGTCTTGTTTAATGGGTCCAGCGTCACACACGTCAATAGCGTGGCTGAGGACCTGCGTCTGAGCGCAGACATCACCAAACAACGAGAAATAAGAATGAATCAAACCTGCAAGATCAGAACTGCTCCGAATCAGATCGATGGGAAAGCAGCAAGGGCAAATGATGTAATGCAACTGGATTGACAAACTTTCCCTCAGTCAAAGCCACTGTTAAGCCATCCTCCTCAGGGGGTGCTGAACTGGACAGCTCCTGCACGTCTGCACACAAACTGACCCACAGCCCAGAGCGTTCAGCACAAGAGCCACCGGACAGCTCCAGAGGCGCCGCAACAGGATTCTCTGACTCAGTCAAAATACATTCATTCATTCATTCATTTTCTTCCGCTTATCCGTTTCCGGGGATGACAGTCTGAGCACTGTCACCCAGATCACATCGCACCATTTAAGAACCTTCCTGCAGGTGGTGAGCCCACGGGAAGGTGGCGCCCGGCATGGGACACGAACCCACTACCCTGAGATTGAGAGTCTCATGCTCTACCAACTGAGCTAGCCGGGGGACCTCAGTCAAAATACAGCTTCAGCATATTAACCTGGCCACGTTCAGGGGTGGAAATCGAATAGTACCTATCACCAACTTTGCTTTTAATGACGCAAGGGCCACCACATCGCGCCTGCAAACTGGAGCAAGGGATGGGCAGTAATTAGAACACTTTCTGACCAGGTCTGAAGTCTCTGAACCGAGTGTTTCTATTAAACCACACATAACCTCTCCTCCTTAAACAATTTGAAAAGGCCAATAACTGTGTGCGCGAAAACCTATTCTGAGGGACTAAAACCAAGAGACTCCTGAACCATCTGCCATATATAGGAAACAGCTGTAAATGAATCCTGTCATCCCAGTCTTAGTGAAACTCCAGACGGTAAGTACGGTGCATTGTTTGAAGCATCTGACGAAGGCGTCTTGACTCTCGGGGTAGTAAGCGTTCGAGTGACAGTGCTGTATTTTAAGCTGCTTCAGGAACCGGCTGAATACTTTGGACATAAAGTTCCAGCCCTGATCAGTCTGCACCATGCGAGGCAGCCCAGACAACAAGAAGAACTTGGTCAGTGCCTTCACCACAACACCTCTGGAAAACGGGTCACCGCACACGTGACGGTTGCCAGGAATTTATTTTCCAGACTTCTTCCGACGCACACAGTCTACCAGCAGGTGCTCAAAAGGTTCGCCAACAGCTGGGGTCAGATACAGGGGAGCGAGAGGAGCGGTCTGATTTGGTTTCTAAATAAAAACAGTATTAAGAAAAATACCAATAAACAAAACAGGGCAATGGAACTTTTCTACAGTGTTTGTTAGGTTCTCATGTTCTCTACACTGTTTGTATGAGAGAATTTATTGATGTTGACCAAGTTTATGTGGCCTAGTTGCTTGATAAAGGAGATTTCTTAATACATTGTACACAATAATGATAATGTAGGCACAGTTTTTTTTTTTTTTTTTTGTCTTCTGGTGGTTCTTCTGTGCTGTCAGCACTCAGTGAGTGAGTCAGTCTGATGACTGATTCACTCATTAAGTTCGACTGAAGTTACGTCAGTTTGCAGAAGTCGTGCACACACTTTATTTTGGTCTGTCAGAGTCAATCACTCGTTAGTGCTCCCGCAAGAGCCATGTCATTCTTGGCAGTCAGGGCCTTAACTGGGCGCTTGAGCACTGGAAATATCTGAACTTCAGGAGCATAAAAAGAGAGCAATGGGCAGCAAAGTTTTACGATGACCAAACCTGAACATGCGTATTTTTTAACTTTACACCTCTGAGTAAAGCTCCTGTTTCTGTCTATTCAGAGGTCGTCCTGACTTACAACAACTCGTGAGTCTCTCTTTACAACTAAAGAAGTGTCAATATCATATAAACACTGGAAACTCAACAGTGCTACTCTGGATATCCTCTGAAGATGTGAGAGGATTAACGTCTAGAGACTGATTTCAGCTGTCTTATAAGATTATCATTTGACTTCACCTCCAGTGAATCAGAGGCGACGACGCGCTTCAATATGGAGGAAAAGAAAATTAATTATCCTGTACATCATCGACACACACCACTGGTGCCTCCAGCGGATCGGTAAATTAAGCAATCCAAGAATCGAGCTGTTGTTTTTAGTAGCATTTATGTGCGGGGAGAAAAGTTTGGGATGAAAGTAGACAGAGCTCATGTCGTGAGCCAATCATTTTCTACTGTATTTCTATTGGTTATTAGAAGAGACACGTCAGTCAAAAGATGACATAGCTGTGGTAACAGCCGTCCATGAACCCCTCTCACTGTATGACAAATAACTCCAAAGGTTTTTAGCCTCAATCAAAGTCATTCTTACGATTTCCCGTTGACACGACAACGTTTCAAGTGAAAACACATCAAACACAACATTGTTTATGTTTTAGAAAAGTTTCACGGCAACGGTTTTGAAAACAAGGTCGATTTTTGTAGAAAACTACCAAGTCCCAGGAGAACACGGACTGGGAGTCATGACACTGTGGAGGGCGCCATTGTTGTTATTGTCCATCTACTCAGACGTGGAGAAGAAATATTTAGTACGGCCGCAAAGTGGCAGTGTTTTCGAAGTGACTTTGAAGAGTTCTACCTTACAATTGCACTGCGTACCTCTGACAGTGGGTGATCAGACCTTCGCATAGGAAGAATTGCAGGAAAATTGTGCCCCTGTGACGTTTGAGTCCGGGTAATACCCCTAATTCATTTTAAAAAAGTTAGACATAATGTGTGAATTAAAGGTTTCTGGTCTGTTTGTCATCTTTGCTCAAAGTTTTTCTTTATTTTCAGCACCAATGCCGAGATAACCTCAATCTTGGAGCAAATTGTCTTGTTGGTGGCTAAGAAGAGTGGTACTTTTAAATTGGCGTCTGATAGAAACAGCATCAACAGGTCTAACTGCGGCAGCTTGGAAAGAAAAATAAAGTGTGTTTTCTCTGATTATGATGGCCGTGTTGAAATGCATCTTCCTGCGTCCTCATTTCATGTTTCAAATATTTGACTTCCCATTTGCAAGCAAAAAAACACTGAAAAACATTTCATATCAGGAACATTCTTCTGAATTCTTTACTTTTGCCCACATTTTACTTATTGCCCTGAATTACACGTTTCTTTTTCTTTTTTCCTTTTGTAATTTGGTGGTGCGGCTTATATTCAGGTACATTCAATGGTCTATAAGTTACAATAGATGAGATGGAAGGAGCACTTCTATTCTGATTTCTTTTATGTGTGTGGTTTTGTTTTTGTGTGCATACGTTGGTAAATATAATACCGAGCAAAGTGTGTAGGTGGATGTATGTGTTTTATTTATTATCATCCAGCAAATAGATTACAAACGTTGGTTGGTTGTTTGGTTTAATGAGTATAGGAATACTTTAATGGAGCTAAATTACACCAACCGTGTTTAAAAACACAAGAAAACTCACAAAACAGCAAATAAAGTCAAATAGTTTTCTTGACCTGACCAATTACGTGTCGGCCCCTTTTACATTAAATAGTTAATACTGTCATCAACGCAACGTGTGGCCTATATACCCGAGGTTAAATCATCCAGAACAGAATCGTCTTAAAATCCAGAGGAACTTAAACAATATCATACTGTTTGTTTTTGCTACAATATTGATGTGGGTCCAGCTATCCTGAGCAGCAAGTGGACTGAAAAGGAAATATCTGTTTTTATTTGTTCTGTATAAACGCGGCAAAGTGGCCTATTGACTTGCTTGCAAGAGACGCAATAAAAAACAATGCCGGAGCTCCATGGGGTGTGTGTGTGTGTGTGTGTGTGTGTGTGTGTGTGTGTGTGTGTGTGTGTGTGTGTGTGTGTGTGTGTGTGTGTGTGTGTGTGTGTGTGTGTGTGTGTGTGTGTGTGTGTGTGTGTGTGTGTGTGTGAGTACGAGCACAGGAAAGCAAGTAAACTCTAACAATCAATTATAATAAGCGGCTAATTAAAATAAATCAGATGTCCCCACGACTTTACGGTCCTGGGAGTAATTCCTGTCCGACTCCTCCCCCCTGCGCGGCTTCTTCCCGGTCAATAAAGGACAAACAGGCACAAGGAAACACAGGATGACCACAGACGCTTATTTGGTTTGTGCTGTAAACACTCACTGTTGTACCAAGTGGGCTTCTCTGTCTAACAACTGAGTAAAGGCTTCTTTTTTGTTAGTTTTTTTTTAATAAATGAGAATTTCCATAAGTGTCAGGGGGATTGCATTGCTGATGGTGCAAACATGATCCCGTCTTTGCCGTCACAAGCCGGTTATTTAAAGGAGTGAAAGCTCATGTGTGTATTAATGAATCGACTTGTCCCCCGTGTTGAACAGTGAATTTGTCCTGCCTCTCCGAGAGAAAGCTTGGTTTTCCTCCCTCTCGAGGAGGGGAAAAAAAAAAAAAAGGATGTTTTGGATGTGTTTGGCGTTCATTTCAGCTCTTGAATGATAACAGGTTTACAGCAACAGAAATAACACCCGGGGGAAATCAGAGGGCCGCGCTGGCTATCAGAGAGAAATTGAATGTTGTACAAGATTATTCTGATCCACTTCCTGCTGAAATGATGAGCGCCTTGAGTGGGGGGGACGCTGCCAATCAAAGCCACGCGAATCAGAGCGCCGTGCCGCCATCTAATTGGTCGACAAAGAGAGAGGAGAGCGGTCCGGGCGATTTCTATCATGCTCACAAATGGACACGCCGGCTCGCAGCAGAACTGCCCGCGCACCACCAATTACCTGAGGCTGCGCTTCGTCAGTGGGACTCCCAGAGATGAAACATGTGGGTTTGGCCTCCACTTCTAATGTTGCTGAGTTGCCATAATTGATCTCCGTGGGTTCGCTGGCGACGATTCAACAACACTTTTAATTAGGCAAGAGGAGACAGCTTTAACTTGTACCTCCCCGCCCCACCACCCACCCACCCACTCGCCCACCCACCCCCGAAATGGCTTTTTCAATCCAATTAACCCTTTTTAGCCACCGTGACGTTTTATTTGCGATGCAGAATAGTGTCAGTTTCCCTTCCAAACACCTCGCCTGAGGAGTGGCGGCCTCTCTGACAGCTTTGCTCTGTGTCCCGCCGTGCAACAGGTTACTCAGATTCAGGCAGATCAAACGAGTTGCCGTGACCCGGTTTCCTTCTCTCCAGAAATAAGTGAGAAGAATGAAAGACACCCAACACACGTGTTGATGAGGAGACGTTCTCTATGTTTCGACGTGAATGAGAAGTCAGACCTTGTGCTGAAGGATGGGTTCAGATTATGCCTTCGTGAAGACGACTGCAACTCGTCTTCCTTTTAAACAAAGTCCAAAACTTGGACCTGAACTACATTCTCTTGCAGTATCACTCCGAGCGTCTGCTTCAACTCGCTGTTCAAGGCATCTGGATGATCAATATTTAATTGCCTCTTTAGTGCCTTTGGCTTTTGCTGTGGACCTTGATGAAACTACCTCTGCTGCCGGTGGCAGTCCGTCCTGTTTTGCCCCAACTGCGACATGACTTTTTCATATTGTACATCAGGACAATTTGCCACTAGCCGGGCCTTCAGACACACTGATGAAGAGTACTTCAGGTCATCTTCCAATCCTAATGTTGACGGTCCCGTCTTCCATCTCATCCGTGCGTTGAAAGGCATTTCGCCAATGGTGGTTTGAGCACCTTGCACAGCAGCCATGACGCTCGTGTGTGTATGAAGGGGTGAGTGTCTGATAGTGTCTGAAGTAGAAGATGCACTACATTAGTAAAGTCAATTTAATAGTACTAAGGTATCATACATTGTCTACTTGTCTTCATAAATTGGTTGCAAAGAGCTTGGTGTCATCAGCATACAACAACGCCTTCCAGTGACATTTTGGGGTATTGAAGGGAAAATAGTGATATTCTTTCCTATTGTTTGGCCTGTACTCCCTTTCTATAGTAATTATCCAACATGTGCTGCACGTGTCAGCTCCTTACTGCAGGTTGAACTTCAGGACTTTGTTGTTTCTGTTCATCCTTTTTTAAGCGAAAATTCTTTGAACAGCTATCAAGGTGCGCTGATGCTAAATGTTTATATACTCAAACACACCGCTTCACAATTTCAATTGTTGAGCAAAACGACGGCAACAGCTGTAACAAACACTTTTGCCATTTCAGTGTTCTTAGCTGATATTTAAAGTAAGTTAAAACCGATCCCGTGAATTCACACATTTGCATTACAAAGTATTCCTTGAAATATTAAAACTTCTCAAAAAGCTAAACAGAGAAATAAATTAACAGTTTAATTTAAGAGATGCCTGCACACCATCGGGAACCCGAATCTTGTTCAGGCCATGACGCAAACCAAATAAATGACCAGTTATACCAACACGTTTTAGTAGTTTTAACTGAAGCAACATAAGTCATCTTGACGCTTCAATTTTATCTTTATTTGTGACTTAAAACATCTTGATTAGGGACCGTGAGAGCTCTAACGACTGGGACAATAAAGGCTTTGAAGTCATAATGAACGCAGACTAACATAAAATTAATAAAATATCAGCAAACACAGGTGCTCGAAGATACTTAGCGGAAGTAAATAATGACTCAATTAGCTCTGAAAGAATGACTACTCACGGTGATGTTCAGTTAAAAGATGCAGAACAAACTAGATGGAGCAGCTTGGGGACAAAGGGAGGAAATGTGTTAAAGCACTCTACATGGAGTCGTGGGAGCTGCTAAATTACATCAAAACAATTGATTTCTTTTCCATCTCCACCTTTCACTACCGGAGGAGCACGTCTTACCATTTTTCATAGTGGCTCTTTGTGCTGTCTTACTAATACTTTACTGTTTATTGTAACTGTCAGACCTGCAATGGTACAGAGAGTATAAAAGGGAATCTTTCTTTTTTTTTGGGGGGGAGGGGGGGGCTTAATAGCTTCCTCTCTTTATGCCATTCCAAGTCTTGTAACTAATGAACTGAGATGGAAACCTGCTCACACTTCTAACGTCTTGAGGCGTTTCTTTCACCTGCGTTGTGCCTTTGGAGTGAACACCCGATAAATCTTGAATTTCAAGTTTGTGAAGAACGTCTCGGAGATGTCTTTGTGACCTCTTCCGGTTGGATGGTCTGATGCAAATTAACAATTCTTGAGGGAAGAACCCTCGGCTCACATCAGGAGACGTTGCCTGTGACGAGCAACCTCAGAAAGTTTGTGTGTTTTGAGTCAGAGTCGCCATACTATGACATCTCATTTAGTTTTATTGACCCCCTGATGTTTGTTACCGATCTAATTTGACATAATTGTTCAGTTAAACAACTTGTGTGACTTTCATACACATCTGCATCCATTTATAACCACTGCACTAGAAAAAAAAAAAACTTTTTCTTGCTTTTCGGTGCAGTACATGGAGACGATTGAAAAAAAAAACCTAATTTCATCAAGATAAAATAAGAGCCGAAGCAAATAAATTTGTATTAGTTTGAAGGGAAATGAAAAGAAAATGTTACATTGCTGTCAGATGAACCTTTGTGCCGTTGTCTGATGTCGTCTTTACCCCCACCGACCCCTACTGATATTGAGAATACTCTCAGGAGAAAACATGCATCAGCTCTGACGATGCATTTATCATCCAGCTTTGTCCTTTAACTCCACGAAAGAGCATAAAACACACGTTTGTATAAATACATTGCCATAAATCTGAGCACAAACACATTCACGATTGATTCATAACTGTTGGCAGTATAAACAATAAGCACAGCAAAATAAAAAACAGCTGTTCGCTGCGCATGTAAGCTGGAGGACAAAGAAAAGGGATAAATAAGATAATTAAGTTCTTAAAAAAAAAAAAAGAGTTGTAGGACAACGCATCCAGATGTTGAAAAATGTCAATTTTTGTTTGAGTTCCGCTCACCTGTCGCCCCTTCTGTCGGCACTGACATTTCCCAGACACTGATCACAAGCACCATTACAAGTAGAGCCAGTTTGCTTCCGATCTGCGTGTATCGCTCACTCATCCTGAAAAAGAAAGGAGAGAGAGAGAGAGAGAGAGAGAGAGTGGAGTGTTATGACGAGTAGGCAATTCAAGAAATGTCTACAGTCAGTCAAATTAGGATGATCGAAATTTACCATGGTAAAGATCATCTATTTGTTCATCTTCGGTATCACTTAACACAATTTAATGTTTGCGACTTTTATGGGCACAAGCAGGGCAGACCTGGGCAGGATTCCAGACAGTCTCACACACACACACACACACACACACACACACACACACACACACACACACACACACACACACACACACACACACACACACACACACACACACACACACACACACACACACAGTCACAATCCCACCTGAAGGCAGTTTCAATTGAGAAAAATCTGAAAGTTTGCAGAAAAATCCCAAACAAGCAAAATTTATAATTTATCCTATTTTTCTTAAGTCGTACTGCTCTTTACTTTTGGGTTTTATCTTATTATCTAATGGAAGTTCGACCTCGTTTTGACCTATTTATTGTCCCTTTTTCATCATATTTTTCATATTTTTTTTTTATATTGGGACTTTTAGTGGTTCTTTTAATTATCTGTTCACTTTTTAATCCTGTCCGCGAGCCTGTGCGCCGATCTATGTCTGTGTCCTTGCTATTTCTTACCTTCCTGTGTGTGTTTTAAATGTGTCAGTGTGTATTGCGAGACGCTTCGCCTGCTCCTGCAGAAAAATACCAATAAAGTCAGTTTTACTTTTACATTGACCTTGACCACTCTGGAGGCCGCCGCCGTTGTGTTTGTTATCGATTCATGCATGTGCAGGACTATTTATTACGACCGTGGTGCGCAGTTTTGGAAAAGTTGTGTTTTCCCCCATTTTCAGGTAGATGGGATCGAAGCATGTTTGAAAAGTTCCAAGCACCGTTGTCGTTTTTCCATTTTCACTCGGCGCCTTTTTTTCCGGTTTCTATGGCACAGAACCGAGCGAGCTCGCAGTTCCACTAACTTAACTTCACAGCAGCGTCACTTCTCTGCTCACATATTTACCCAAACAGCACAAAGACGGACTAATATCTCGTTGCTTTTCAAAGACAGACTACAGCTCTGCAGGCACCCCTCCATCCAAATCCTCTCCTCCTACACCCCCCCCTGCAGCCCCGGTGCGACCGGCTCCTACAGTAGCAGTATGAGCAGAAGGTAAAGGCCCGACAGGCTCCGGTAAGCCCCTCCAGCCGAGCACCAGTGGCTAATCCATCCCGCACGGAGCACCTTTCTTTTCCCCGTTGCACTCCCTCCCTCTAATGAAGTGTGGTGCGGCCAAGGCCACACTGCATAAACCATCTGGCACAGCGCGTTATCACTGGCAGACAGCGATCAAATTTCAAACGAGGATGCAGGAGCGGCGCGGTAATTACTGGAAGAGGCACGGTGTCGTATGGCAGGAGCCGTGCAATGTTACAAGCTGCGTTTACGCCTTATTTACCGCCTCCCGCCTCTTATCTGCTCGCCGCATTGACATATAGATTGGCTAAACCTCATTGGGGATCTCAGATTATTTGTGTAATTAAGTTTATTTTTGCAAAGCAAACATGACCTTTATCGAGGTTTTTCTTAAACCTCCCACTGTTGCAACGGAATGCGAATCGAGCGGCGTGGCAACAAAACAAAGCAGGACTCGCATGTCTGAGTTTGTCCTCTAGAATTCTAATGACAAGTTACGCTGGCGGTAACAACATGAACTCTGTTTCCCTTTTCACTAGAAAACGCTAGTCATACAAATGGGGAGTTTCGACGTGTCGTAAAGGGAGAAAATCTGGACTTGGCATTTGATTAAAAAAAACAAACAAAAAAAAAAACTTTGAGTGAAATATCAGTGATTCTGGAATTCCCCACCTTTGCAACCTTTATGGCCAAAAGAGACACTTTTGTCAAACCTTTCAAATTTAGTTATAAAGTTTGCCAAATGTTTTTAACCGAGAATGTTTTTTAACAGTTTGTGCAGCTGTGATTAGCATTTTTATCTCTTTTGAAAAAAAAACGAAACATTTTTTAACAGTTTGAACAGTTTTAACTTTATTTTTTAAAAGTTTAAACTGTTACCCATATCAGCTGTTTAACCAGTTTTAACCATTTTGAAGCATTTTTAGCTTTGTAGCTCGTAAACAAGCTGTAAACAAGTAAAAAATAAGATTTAATGGAGGCTTCAGGCAGCTGCTACAGAGGGATTGAAGAGGGCTGACGATCACTGTGATATGATGCCTGTGTTGTCTTGGCGATTTGATTTTTATTTCTTGATCATAGCTGCTTTAGCTTCCTCCCACATTTGTACTTCTTGGCAAATTACCCACCTTAGTTGTGAAGCCTTAAAACCAAATTTTAAGTCATCATTATCTGCTGTCTACAAACAAAGTCTCTACTATCGTAGGTACAAACACACAGAAACGCTACACATCATGTAAAACCGATAAAACACTATTTTCTGTCTTCGAAGCCGCCAGATATGAAATATTACAAAAACACGGGGCAGAAGAGGAGAGTCGCTGAGTTACAAGGTGAAGATGAGACGCCGAAGTTAAAACACCGTGAGAATGGGCTTTCAATGTGGAACGGTTGTCGGTGCCAGAATGGCGGGAGTGTTTCGGATAATATTGGTCGACTGGGATTTTCTGGATTTTCGCCGTTTGTTTTTTAAAGATTTTGTCAAAAAAACGGCCGGTGCAGGACTTGTCATGCGTTAAATATCCGGCGGAACAAAATGATAACCAAGAAAAAAAATAGGCGCGCCGCGCCTTTAAAAGACGACCAAAATACAACAATCACTTTGAAATTCACAGTCACTTGTGATTTTATACCAACTCTGCCGTGTGAGGATTATTATCTGCTAGTTGGTCACCGGCAGCAAAAAAAACTCAGCAAGGTCAAGAAACGCGTTGATCCTGGTTTTCATGCTTCAGCTTTTGCAGCGTTTTAACAAGATGCAGTAGTTAATTAGAGAGTTCACCATGAGCCAGTGGACAGATTCTTTTTTCTTTTTTTTTCCACATGTAAGCAAGTTAGCAGTTTTTTATAACCTCGATGCTAAAAACTGTGAAATCGTTTCTTCCACACATACATCAAAACACATCATTAAAACCGACTATGAAGAAGAATGGAGAATAATCTTACTATCATTACTTTTCCTCATCACTTTGTTCTGTTCTTTCTTCAAATATCACCTGGTTTGTACAGATTGTTTCCATTTCCAAGATCTTTAGAACAAGCTGGAAGCCACTTGTCTCCAAGAAGTAGAATAACACACCGAACTCAATGGACACAAGCGATCCCTTATCATTTCCATCGGCCACATATGGAGACGTTTGTCTCTTTCATGACACTGAGCAGGAAATTCAAGGCGGCTATCGAGACGTGCCGAAGGAAATTCTCAGGAACATCCAGTGTAATGGCCATTGAAGGTTGAGGTTTATGTATTTTCTCAAATGGAGCACAAATTGACCAGATAGGTTGGCGTGGGCGCTAACGGTCAGCTCCTTGGCGACTGATTTATGGTCGAGAAATTGGAAGTGGACGAGTGGACATTGCTGTGCAGTCCACAGCAATAGTGTGTGCGCGTGTGAGAAAAAAAAAGGGGGGGGGGGGGTAAAGAGTGCGGGGCGGACCGACATCATTTGTTAGGTGCCGTCTAAGAGCCCAGTTCCACAAATGACATGTTGTTGTCCCTGACTCTGCCGTGTTGTCATTGGTGCAGCGCCGTGCTTCGCTGAGCTGCAGATTTGTTACAGTTTGAGGCCGTTTCACGTCGCGACCTTGACTCGGAGGTCCGCAGCAACTTGGGAGAAACGTTAAAAAAAAAAAAAAAAAAATCCATAACTGTGATGTGACATAACAACGTGAGCCGCTCCGGGTTCGGTTCATGGAGTTCATTTAAACGTTTGAAAAATCTGATGCGAAAACTGCTTCGTCATTGTTTGTTTGAGGAAGCGTAGCGTCGAGCTGTAAGCCACCACTCGCTCCAGTTCGCTGTGAATGAGTGTAGTATTTATACTTTAATCATGCGTAGCGCCGCTGCTTGGTGAGCCCCGACAACTCTTTAGCATGTAGCATGTAGCATGGCTCAGAGTTGAAAACGCTGCGGGACGCCGGGAATTTTTGCTTGAACTCTTTTTACATAGCTTACACAGTCTGGTGCAAGTTAGTGAAATTGGTTAATACTTCAAAAGTAGTGGACTTAAATAGAAATTCTTCCAAAATGAATAATACCAGAGTAACTCATGCAGGCATGAGTTTAATCCAAACAGATGCAATAGCTTCTTTTTTGAAGCAAGTCTGAACAGTTTGGCATCACAAAAGTCTTTGCTTGAATAATTAGAACATTTACTTCCCCTTAAATCCTCCATTAAATCGGCAAGATCTAATATGTAACATAAAAAACCTTCAGAATAAGTCTTTTAAACGCTTTAGTTTCATCTGAATATGACGCTAACTTTGATCTGCTTTGATCTAGTTAACGCACAAACATGAGATTGATAATAAAAGGTGTATTAAAGACAATTTCTCACAGCTGTAGATTATTTGCACGAGGTATGATGCGCTATAGCATCACGTAGGTTCTCCCTTATTTTTCATTATGCTAAAATAATGAAGGATGATAAAAGTAATTCTCTTGGCAACAATCACCCCCAGGGTATATTGTTTAATTTCATACATCCTGCAGTTTTCACATGTGCACATTGCAGTTTGTTTCTTCTTAAAAGGCCTGTCTGAGTGTTCATTGCAAAGTCCCCCAAAAAGGTTTACGTCAGTATTCAAGTCTGGCAGTACTTCATGTTGGATCTAAGTCTGTGGCCACAGAATGCACAAAAGAAATGAAGCTCATAATGTATGCAGATGATTGCGAGAAGCAGGAGGAAGAAACAAACACTAATAAAGCAAAGCTTAAATGAAATGTGTAATTGTCTTTTGATTGTCTGCGGCGCTTCACTTCTCCTCGCTCCACCTATCTGCAGTATATTGCACGTTACACTCGAGGACACTTCGAAATGTAGATGAACTTTTATTGTGGCGTCGCATCGAATCTTTCAGACGCTCCACCCGGAAAATATGTGTCCTCAAATTCTTTTTTTTTTTATCTCTTTGTTATGAGTCGGCTCTGTCAAGCCCGCCGCGGTGTGGCTCATCGAATTTCCTTTCAAGAGTACAAAGTGAATTTGTTTAAAACTGAATGAAGCCAGAAATCCCCGACATCTCGGACCGAAAACGTGGAAGCGTCCCCGGCCGCTTCGCGCCGCCCTCCCACTCGCTTCCACTCGAGTGGCGGCGGATTCACTCAAGAGACTCAGGTTGGAAGTTCGGCATTGGTGAGCGGAAGGTAAAAAAAAAAAAAAAAAGACCCTGAAGAAAATGAAAACACTCTCAGTGTAACACACTGTCCAATACACACTTTAGCACTCTGCAGCACCTCCACCCAGAAACAAACCAAAATGAATTATAAATGTAATAAACGACAACCGCGACTCCTCATTAGTGATGCAAATGAATCTATTGTGTTGATCCACGTTGTCTTCTCCTGCTGGAGTGCGGTCACAGGATGAATCACATTATCGGGCAGTTCCTGTTTTCATGGTTCTTTAAATGCAATAAAAAAAAAAGAGTGTTGAAGTTTGAAGAAGGCGAGCCCCACTCTGCCCTGAGTCTACTTCCACTTTATTGCTGCTGGTGGAGAAATAATCACATTTGGTCGAGTGTTGCCTAGAGACACAGCGAACAGCCCTCAAACTTCACTTTTTGCCCAATATTTTTTATTTATTTTTTTGCCCTCCTTCCTGCAGAGACAGTGAGGTAAAGCAATACTTTTACTTACTTCAGGTCATATTTCCTTCTCCTGCTCGCAACACGCGGCCACATTGAGGCTGGAGTTAATAGTAAAATTTCAATTAAACTCATCGCAGCATTGAAATTGTCAACTTGGCTTTTCAGGCCCCCGTTTACAGAACATTTTCAAGTAAAAATGGAAAGTTTTCATTGTGTTTTTGGGCGTCTGTTTACGCTTTTCTGCGCAAGACCACAGATTACGTGACACAACATCACCAACTGACACGTTGACTACTGTATGATTTCCTTCGCTTGTAAGCACAGGCGGATGAAAGACGGAGGTAGTATATGTGAGTACATCGATATTCCTAAGCCCCAGAATTGGTTATTATTTATGTTAGAGTTAGGAAAATAAAGTAAACGTGACTGTGAAACATGGAAAGTGGGGAACATTTTGAGGGAAGCGGAGGACGACAAGTAGATTCTGACCTGTTTTCTCTTTGTTGTCCCATTTGTGTCACTGATTTTTCTGCTTTGATGGGCCGGCACAGGCCACAATACTTTTCATTAGTGAGGAAAGGACTCCCATCGACCTTGGCCTATTAATAGCAAATGTTTGAAAAAGAGGTGGGTAAAAAAAAAAAATTGGTTCATTAATTCTTTACCTGCTCTCTAAAGACCGAACGTGTTCGCAAATACAGAATTTAAGGATCAACGAGGATGGAAAAATGTGCATTCTTAACAGAAGTGTGGTTTTAATCTGTTGGGGAAATATCATGGAGTTGTCATCAAATTGAACAATTCAGCTTTCTCTGGAAAGAATTTGAGAAGTTTCAAGTGACCTTTTATTTCATTTCCCTTAAAGACCCTCATGATTCATGTGTAGTTCTGAGTGTCTGTCTCTTTAAGAGGCAAGGCACAAAGATTACAATCCTATTACTACTCCCACGCCTTTGGGAGATTATACACAAAAAAAAAAAAAAACATCAAATCATGTGGAAAATTTTGCAATAGTGTGCTATGACTTTTGTTAATGCTTCAACAAACCGTTTCCGCAATAATTGCAAAAAAAACCCAAAAAAACTGTCCAGTCAAACCAGATGGGATATTGGTGAAAAACTAAAAACTAGATGGGGTACTAGTCCACAGCGAGCAGCATTGCTACTTTTACTAAACAATTTTTTACGAACTATTAGAAAGACAAGAACAAAAAACCGTATGTACAGTCGGCTGAAAAAACGTGTCCAATAGTCACGACTCCCGTTTAAATCAAGCCAATAAAGAATAAAAGTTTGAGTTAAACATTTTCACTTTATGCAAAAACCTTCTGCTCTATGAGATAATGAGTGATAATGTGTCTCCAAATCATGTTCTTCTTCCTAACTGGCAAAGTTCCTCCTTGTAATGATTCCCCTCTATTTTAGATTTTTCTCCCACATTAATAGAGGAGTACTTTAAACCACACACACACACACACACACACACACTTCACTGGGCAGGAGTGTGCTGCGTTGAGTCAAAAGCGAGTCTTAATCTGAGCAGTGGGCCTGTTGGCTCGCTGCTTAGCTCTGTGCGACTCTCCTAATAAAAAATGCAAACAGAAACAAGTTCAGCTAAGCCTGCGGAAGGCAATTTGGAGAGTTTTGGCTGAAAGAAAATCTCGACTTACTCAATCAAAAGAAGGATGAATAATTTGCTCCGAACCAGCCAACCAGTAATGAGTCATCCTTTGGTTTAGAACACAAACTGGAGGCCCAGCAAGCCAAGCTATGGATTCTTTTCTTTTTTCTTTCTTTCTTTTAGAAACCAAAGAACCACTTTACATTTTCTTTTTAAAAGAAGTATTACAGGCAGACTGCTCTCTTTGTACAGTTGGTTTTATTCGTGTCTCGTGCTCGAAGCACTGGCATAGTTCAGTGGTTTTAAACGTGCCATAGTTCTTTTTACTACCTGTGGATAATAATAATGATACCTTTTAATGTGAGAAACATCAGAAACCAAAAATTAGAACTTCCATGTGAGAAGAGAATATGAAAGCTGGAGGGACTCAGTGTGGTGAAATGGGCTCGTACGCCCCCAAAAACGTTAAAATGTTCACGTTTTGTCGGTCCGACATTCCTCACCATCATTCCTCATCTTGATTTTTACGCCTGTGCGATCCTGACACAGGATGATCAAATATCAGTTTCATGGATAAAGTTTTGATCTAATGGGGGAAATGTTAACTCACTTCTTCCAATACGTCCATTCGTTTTTTGTTTTTTTTTGTTTTCTTTCTCTTTTTAAGTCGCTGGCATCACGCAAACCTTAAGCCCCAAACTGAACAATCCAACCTTGGCCAGCCTCTCCAAGAAAGTTGTAGTAAACGTTCATTGATAAACACAACATAAAGTCTTATAGAGAACTGTCCGTTCAACGGTGCAGTTGGCTTCTGTGGCGTGGCGATCTGAGACCATGGCACTGAAATGAGGCAGTGTGAGTGGAAATATCCAATCTAAGATTAAAAATAAATAAATAAATAATCTTCAGATGGTCACAGTTTATTTCAGATTGTACAGCAACCTTAAGTCTTTCCAGTGGCCATGATAATCCCAACAGGGCGGATGATGTTGAGGTCAGTTTGCTGTTTAACCATATATAATGAAAGTAATGGGGGTCTCACAGTGTTTTTAGTTGTGAGCACTCTCGCCTCAAAGCATGTATCTCTAAAGTCCTCGTGTATATAAACTGATTCGTACCACGCGTGCGCACAAATGGTAATTATGTCTGAAAAGGAGAAGGAAGAAGTAAAGAAGACTCCTTCTTCTATACCCAGTTAGTGTTTAATATGTTCCAGTATCCCATAAAAGACGTTTGTTTTCTGTCTACAACATTTAGCGGGCAGGAATAGACGCAATCCTGCAGATGCAGGAAGACCACAAAGGTCAACACGGACACATTAAAGAACGTCGTCTGCATTTTCAGTTCGCCGTGAATTAAAGTTGAATGGGAGTATAAAAGTGTTTCCGCTTCAAAATTCTGTTTCGTTTCAGACACTTCAAAGCTTATAACTCGGGTGTTTTTGTACATAAATATCTTCTCTGTAAGAAGCTTTATAACCCCCCCCCAAAAAAAAGTGCTTTACTTTCATGGCAATAATCACTTCAAAAGTGTAAGATTCAATTTTCTGTTTTGCTCCGCTGTAGCAAAGGCGAGTGTGTAATCCGCGGTATCACAGAGATTGCAGGGCCGACGGAGGGAGAGCGACTAAAACCATAAAAAGCTGGACATTCCCTCTCTGTTTCTGCAGCTGGATTTGATACAGGGATTACCCCCCACCCACCCACCTCTCCCCCTTCCCCTTCCATCTCTATCTCACTCCTCACTTGGACCGTGACAGAGACTGTCACCTCGGACGGCTGCAGGGAGCCGATTGCTCCGTCGCAGAACAAACATCGCTCATTCGCCAGAACACAGATGTTCCCTTCTGACAGCCGAGGAGGGGAGCTCTCAACCCTGTCAAGCCAAACAAGGGAGTTTGCCCACTCTTTGTCACGCGCCCTGTGAAGCATCTGCCACGAATCCTGCTCAGTTCACTTCATAAACAAAACAAGACAGCTGTCAGGGCCGCGCCGAAGTTGATGTATGGAGTCGGGACTATGAAGAGAACACCCCCCCCCCACACACACACACACACACACACACACACACACACACACACACACACACACACACACACCCACACCCCCGCTCCAGCACATTGTCCTGACGACTTGCTAATCAAATCATAATACACCAGCCCGCAGCGCAGAGCCAGTCTTTCCAGATTCTATCACGAAGGGCCCGTAAGTGGCCCGACTCACTCCCCGGGCTTTCAACGCACACGCCTGATTATTTCCGGATGACTGTTAATATTAAGTCAGGGATGTAACGGCTATCAGAAGCCGAGGAGATGGCAGCCGTGAGAAAATGTATGATACAGATTCATAGATCGTTGGGGGAGGGGGGGGGGTTTAACAGTTTTGACAGATTTTCAACATAAACCCGTATCAACAGACCGTCTATAAGTATTCCCACTTCAACCAGGCCAAGGTCAAAGCCACATCCAGTCAGGGCCCAGTCCATTCCAGGTACTGCAGTAAAAATAAACACTTGTACTGATTAATGTCTTTCAGGTAACAGAACTCTTTCCCTTTAATTTACAAAACCTGAGACTGGGTCGTGCTACTTTTGTTGGTTTCTCCATCTTTATTGTTTTTGGTCATTTGTGACCCCAGTCCCCGGAGTGGAGCTCATGTTGATATCACCATGACGATATATGTTGTGTTTGTTTAACCTGGAGCTGTGACCCACACACACACACACACACACACACACACACACACACACACACACACACACACACACACACACACACACACTTTCACGCCCACGGCCAATCCAGGACCACCAACCAACCTCCGGTCCCGTTCACACATTTTAAAGTCAAAATGCAAAGCTTAACCAGTTAATGCTTATAGCATATTGTGTGTATGCAACACCCACTCGCCCGGCATGAAAACTGCATTGTTTTCAGCATTCCTGCCGTTTCCGTGTAAAAGGACTCATTTTCAAAACCGCTCCGTCGAGCATCTCCCGCCTTCCCTGCGACGATCTTAACAGATCGACTTTGGGTTTTTTATCAGCACAAGTCATCTGCTCTCCAATCGAGCTGGAAAAGCTGAAATCACAGAGCTTCAGAAATCCACAGTCAGAGGAAAACCAAGGGGGGGGGGGGGGGGGGGGGGGGGGGGGACTGATTGGGAGGCCTCCAGCTGTGGCGCCGACCCGAGGCAGCATGAGGGGCGGGGGGGGGGAGGCCTTGATTTCAAATCTCAGCAAAGCCGGTGAGCGAGGCAGGGCGAATATCAGCGGCGTTACCCGACACTGACGCTGAGTGCCTTTCAGAGAGTTAACCACCAGAACGACCTTCCGTAACGACACGTGGAGATGCTATCTGAGAGGCCGCGCTCATCAAAACCGCAACGGCCAAATGGTCCCAACCTTAGTTTTCCTTTGATCAGAGTGTCGGTGTATCAGCGTCTCATGATCCAGTGTGCTATTTCAGTCCATCGCTGCCTCAAATAATGCCTGGCACCATCAGCAGGTAGGCACACTCACACAGATCTCAGTGTTCCGCTGAAAAAATAAAAAAAATAAAAAAAAACTCTCATCTTTTTATAGTGAGGATCTCATAACATAACCAGCCTATTGTTTGCTCCCCTGTAATTGCTTCCCTTGCTGAGGCTTTATGAATTATCAATGAGCTTAATTTAAACATTTTAGTTAAGTCTGAGGCTCATTAAGAGAAGTTGTGATATTCAAAGTTGTAGACGTCATGGAGCAACAGTTATCTACGCAGAGTGTACGCAAACAATGTTGGAGGCTCACTGTCACAGTCACATGAACACAGATCATCAAGAAAAAAATCATTTTCTAAGTACATTTGTATCCTATAAATATGTGTAATCTATACAAAAATTGTAAATATATTTCATAAAACGATCATTCACATTTAAAATTGGGAATTAACATAAATACCCAATGAATTTGCATGGCTTATTGTTATTATATACATTTTATATTAAAACAATACACAATATTCTGTTCACTATACATTTCAGAGAGAATTTGATGGCTGTGGACGAAACCTTAATGTGACGTATGAATGGATACAAACAAAACAGTTCTAATTCAAATACCCTTTTTTTTGTTGTGAAGCTGAGTGTTTGAAACAACAGTAACATGACAGATGTGGTTCCAAACAAGGATCATTTAAAAGCTGTAAATGTGAACATGCATGAGATGTGAAGTGTTTCCCTTTCGTAGTCGAATCATCATTTTTCCAGCGTGAAACACAAGTTCAGCATAAAGCTGATGACTGCGGCGGCTCAGTGTGAGAAAAAGCTCGTCTGGAGTCAAACACGCCAGAGTGAGCAGCCTTGACTATCACAACTTAGTAATAAACACGTATTTATTTCCTCCTGTGAAACCTCCGTGGTTCCTCTCCAGCCCATTTTTCTTGGAATTCTATTCTATTCTATTCTATTCTATTCTATTCTATTCTATTCTATTGTTTTTACTGTCAACTGAAACTGTGCAATATATTAAAGTTGAGTTTCTCCAACACAACTACACATTTAATGAGCTTCCTGCAGGTTTCAATACATTTCAACACCTTTTTAACAGTTTCGGCTTTTTTTTTTTTTCTCCTTTGAACTTGTTAAAGATGTTAAGAATAGTAACAATCCAGCTGTTGAAGAACAGAGAAGCTCAGTTGTTGTTCCTTTAGTGTATTTTCCCTCTGACTTTTGGATATTGTAATTTTGCAGTTTGATTTATATCCATTTATCCAATTTAGCGCAGGAGAGAACGACAGCAGAGTCAAACTAGGGATGTTTCCACTGCTGCTATTTCATTTATTTACCAACAATCGGTGTGATTTTAAATTAAATTACATGAAAATGGTCTGTGGTGATTCATGCTGCAGTTTTAAATTCATTATAGTGAATATTAGAGTTAAAAAAAAAGGTGTTCCTGAGTCAAAAAGAGAGAAAAAGGACGACGCAAAAGTGAGAAAATGTCCTCTGAGCTCAAATATCCAAAATGTAACCGCTTCACGAAGGACGCACAGTGAAAGACTGCATAAAGGTTGAATAACGAGCAGATTTTTGTCAGCTCTTTCCAAAAGTGTATTAATGTCACATTGTGGCGTCTGTGCTTTTTTGTAGGACGTGGGTTCGATCCCCGCAGGAGACGCCCGGCCTCTCCGAGCGCGCCGGCTCGGTGACCGCACAACAGCAACGCAGGACGATAAATAAATGATGTATGAGGAATTCTATTTATCCCCGACAGGCAGTCAGGTGTGTGGGCGTCGGCAGGAAGCGCTCGGGCTGATTTCATTTCACTTCTGCGGGTCACAATTTCACGCTCACGCATCAGGATGTTTGACTGATTAAATTCAATTGGCTTTATTGTCTCTTCGCCGTCTCGCTCACACTTCAGAGACGGCGTTCTTTGCGGCTCCAGAGGATAAAGAGGAGGGACAACGGGACCCGGCGACCTGACGGCGGAGCTTTCTGCGTCCTTCTTCTCGGCTGAACCGCCGACTTTGATTTGACGTGTTCGTCTGTGACAGTTTGATAACGGTGGAGTCGCCGTAATCTGCTGCAGACGTGTGATTCTTCGGTTAATTTACTGTGGGGACATATGAGCCTGTTTATTGGAGAGAGAGAAAAGAAACAACTGCAAAGTATAAGTAATTATAAGCAACAAAGCATGTGCATTAGACTGGGCTAAACTTACCAAAAAATAACTGAACGAAGAGAATTTAGATATGTACTTTGATATTGTTGAGGAAGAGTTATGTAGTAGCTGCTGACAAAGATCTTTTTATACAAATGTTGTTCTTTCCTGTCACTTCAAGGGACTTTAGGCCCCGATTACATAACGACAAATATTGAAAATGGTAACATTTACACAGAAACATTTTGAAAATTAAGTCTGTTTACACGTAAACAGCAGAAATCCTGAGAACTATGTATAATAATAATAATAATAATAATAGTAATAAATTCAAAAGCGCCTTTCAGGACACTCAATTTGCTCCACAAAAGCAAAATAAGAGGATGAAATACAAGTTGGATAAGAGGATAGAAAAACAGCCAACAATAAAGACGCTGTGGGATAAAGTGACGTCGTCACAGAGAGGAGGCGAGTCGGAACAGATGAGTTTGAAGATGGGGAGAGTGGGAGAAGAGGTGGTGGAGGCGGCCATTGTTGCTATTGTCCATCTACCCATGAGCAGAAGGACTACGACTACGATCGTGGTGTGCAAGCACAGTAGCAGCGTTTTCGAAAAGTTTGTATATCATTTATCCATTTTATACAGGGGTTGAACACAAATTTAACATTTTGTTATTTCATTATTTAAAACAAGCACGTACTGGTACTGGTACGTACATTAAATGCTCGTATCTGTGCCAATGTAAGCCTCTAGTCCAGTTTTGTCTCACACTATTTTAAAGCCCAAAGACTTTGTTTGAAAATGAGGTATTGGTCGATTTGTTTTGATATCACAAGTTTCCAGATGGTGATAAATGTTCTTGTGTAAAGACAGAATCTAAACAGTTGTCACATTGGGTCTTGTTGATTCAGAGTTATTTCCACTGCGATGTCCTCAGCGAGGACGATTATAGTTCTGTCATGGCGCTTTTTAGGGAAAATGGCCCTGAGCAGATCGGCTTTGTTCACCTTCACATTTACATCTATCTGGAAACAATAAACAACCCAAACACAATCAAATCACGACTAAACCAGGGCTGCACTGTGGAACCGAGCGGCCGCCGCTTTTTATATAACGTCTATTTAATTCATATTCACAGTGCGGAGCAGAACATTTATCAGCATTACTGTACGGTGGTACACCTGTATGGATGGTTCCTGTCCTCCGTGGCCTTTTCTTCACCCTTCATCCTTGAAGTTGAAGCCCCTCGAGGGCTTTTTGCCAACTCTCTTCCTCACGTTGCGACACAGTAATGTGGTTCCTAGCACAGCCTAAACTGCTGTAATTGCCTTTAAAACCCTGCACTGCTTTACGACAGAAGGTTTTCAAAGTGTGAGAGGCAGAACTTGAACCACACGACGTGCACGACGTGTTTTAGACGAACGCTACACTTTGTAATGTTTTCGACAGTATATCGTTGTCACGAGCTGCTGGGACAAATGATACAAGAATAGCAGAAGACCTCCTCCTCGTTTACACGGCAACCTTTTGAAAGCAATGTCCGTTTACACAGAAACGTTCTCATGTTGGGCCACTAGTGGGTGCTGTTGTTTGTTTTTGTCATGAAACCACACACTCAGTTTTACGTGGCTGCAAGAACCGTCGCCGTGTGAATTAGCTAACTAATCATTTTTCCTTTTTCACTTGAAAACCTTTTTGTGTAAACAGGGCCTTCAACTAGTTAGATGCTTTTAATTTGAAATGTTTAGGAATTATTTTGAGGGATATCCAGATCGAGACAGTTTGGGCGGTTTTATTTTTTCTTTAACTTTTTATGCTTTTTGAAAAAAGACAAAACGACGCCACTGTAGCAGCATTAGCAACGCAAGTATTCCCAAGTAAAAAGGGAAGAACTGCATATATACAATATCTCAGAGCTTCGTCCAATACAACCAATATGATACAACGATCTAAAAAGTAAACACGTGCTGAGCGTTCACAAAAGCAGCATATGAAAAGGATGCGACAGTGAAGCAGCAAAACTTTTGAAAAGAAGGATAAATAATCTGGCAAAAGTGAAAGGATATTTTTTGACACAGCCTACATGCTACTTTTGCATTTTCGAGATAAACTTTTGAAGTTTCTCGAGCACTGTTCTGCTGTCTGACGGCTCTCTAGCTCCGACTAGTGGTCGGCTGCCACGTTGCTTAAATTCAAACCTGCAAACTTCCAATCCCAGGTCTGTTTCTTTAGCCTCGAAGGCAAACACTGTCCTGGGTGGAAGACATCCACAATATGATTGAGCAAATTGGGAATAAACACAACATGATTACGTAATTTTGTACCACTGAGGAAGTTAATATGAAAGTATGAGTTCAGGAAATCCCTAATTCTTTCTATATAGTCGGAACCTGTTTCACTTTTGGTTTCACAATAATAATTACTTTATCATTTAATTTGTTTCCATCCCACTCTCCGTGTTGTAATTCCCAATTAACTGCTAAGGGAAGGAAAAACACGGGAAAGTATATAAACACTCAGCAGAAAAGCCTCAGAGAACAAGTACCGAGTACCGATCCAAGCCTTGTGATTCTCACGCTCGTGGCTGTCGAGGGTGAAACCGTCTCGCTCTTTGTGAAGATCAACCGGGAGAATCTACCAGCGAGTCTGTGACGATCAGAGCAGAAGACAATCTGTGGGAAGTTTCCATGTTTAAGAGCTTTTTTTCTCCTTCCCGACTCCCATCACACTTGTAACTCTAAATGCCCCCTCTGGTGACAGCCTCAGCGTGCACGCCTCCCTCCTCCAGTCCGTGTGATCGGAAACCCCAAAAATTCCCAGCTCGGATTAATCGGAGCCAATCACGTGAACGGAGTCGGCTCCCGCACACTTTGATGAGAGGAAAAGGTGAAGAGTGAGGTGCCGGCGCACTGGGGAAATCTATTTTTAAGTGTCTAATGAAACTTCTCAGTGGCGCGCTGATAACAGCCGAGAAGTTGACAGGCGATTATGATACTCTTTAATTAGCTCCCGAGCTCGCGAGGATCTGCCGGCCAATTATCACTCGGTACCACGCCTGAGCCCTCCCACCAAGGTTTCATGTCAAATGCCGCGGCGCCGGCGCCGGCGGCCGGGTTTCGTGACGCACGCGCCGTATCTGTGGATTTCTATGTGGAGGAATCATGACAAAGTGGTACAAGTTTCATCGTCACCCACTGAGGGTTGGAGGAATCTGAGCCAGGCTGGAAAAACCAACGCGGCTTCATCATCTCTCCCACTGCTGCTGTCAACGTACATGTGAACATCTTGATTCAAACTTTTTTTTGGGGGGGGTTACTTTCTGTAATAACTGGGAAAAAAATGAGCTAATACGACGTCGACTCTGGTTCTCGGAGCTGGGAAGTGACAATTTATAAGGTTTCTCCTGTCGTATGTCATATTTTCTTCCAGATTCTTTGTTTTGTTTCCTCGATATTTGTGATTTTATATGTCGATTTTATACTCTGACAGGAAGTGAAGCACATTTCATCAAATCAATAACAAAATAACAAAATCTGATAATCTATATGTTGGCTGATTAACTTCTTTTGTGCTCTGGTGAAGCGCTGATTAGTAAAGACGTCCGTCGATGCGTCACATCAAAGATGGCCGACCTCCAACTGATGTGGCTGCCGCGATAAAAGCACGGAGACGGACAACGAGCGAACATATCAGTCAAACGTGAATGACACAAATTATGGGAAATGAGAAACATGTTGAGATGTTTATGTCACAAACTAGTTAACTTACCACTGAGGTAAAACGCTCGTGAAAAATAAGTGTGAACCTTCCCGATTAGTCTCTATTAGCTATGATCAGCTGATTAAATAAAAAAAAGTGGTCGCGTCCTGAAAGTGGTAACGGTAATTTGTAATAAATCCAAACACTTTTGCAGGTGTCAATGTCTTTGTGCTTCGTGTAACAGGGATTCTTTGTTCTGACCCGTATTTTAAAGTACTCTTGTCTGGGGTGTTTTCATCTGATTGGCCAGATATGTTGTTCTGCAGAGTATGAAGTACATGGAAACAGTCCTTCACAATAATGCGCCTGCTGATGTTATCCAATTGTTTAGGCTTTGAGCCTATCTTTTCCATTCAAAATCTATAGCATCAACAGTGTTTCAGACTAAACTGCCTCCTGTCCTGTCCTGCGTGGAAAAATATAGTTTTGATCTGAAGGGCGATGACGCCTTAATGTGAAAATCTTTCCCTCAAGACAATTGTGTATATTCTGACTGGATTCAGCTAAATACCTTTTTTCTAAACAAAATCTTGAAATCATAAGTAGATTTTACTTATATAGCACTTTTTTCCGCTTCAGTAATGTTAATGTGCTTTAAATGATCAGTCACGTTCACACAAACAGACTCTACGTTATGTACTTAAACACCATCAGTCGTCAGATCGGAGGTCGAAGCTCCATCTTTAGGATCGGAAGACAACCTGATCTAACATCTGAGCTCCAGCCACCACCCTCAGAAATCCAAGAGTAGAAAACATCTTGATCTGTCAATGAAAAGACTGTTTGAGCTTCAAAGAGTCAGAACAATTTCCTAGAGCGTCATTCACACAGTTCCCCGTTCCCACCTGACAGATACAAACAGAACTTCTTTTCACTTAGAAAACACACGAAACACAGAAACTTGAATGTTTGTCCACAACACACACTCCAGCGGGAAAAAAAAGTGACAAACAAACCAACAAAACCACCAGCAGAAGTCGCACTCATGGCTTCCTGAGGCGTCAAGCTTTGTGTTGAAGCGTCTGTCGCGCGGAAACTCTAATACAAAAGTCATGAAAAGCCTGAAAAGCTCAGCTGAAATGGGAGTTGTGAAAGGAGTTGCCGGCTGAAGGACGGAGTTGGCTAAAGTGGTGGCACTTTTCAAGTATTTTGTAAAATATGAATAAAGTGAATCAAAGTTTTTTTTTTCACAGAAAGCTTGATCATCTCAACACCTTTTTTTTCCCCGTCTCTGCAAATATAAAGAAATCCAACAAAGCACAATTCAAGAAACCGGTGCATTGTTCCTTAGTCAAATTTTGACATATCAGTAAATACGTGTCTCTTTTATCAAGCATTCATTCTATTTAAACTGTTTACTAAGCCCCGCCCCCAGGCACAAACAAACCAATAACATTCAAGTCGCAGCAATAAAACGAATCATCGTGGATTAAGAGTGCTGAAACACCAAAATACAGCCAAGTCACAAGAGAGGTCAAGCTTTCACACCAAACCTCCCAAGCACATGCGTTCGTACGCGTGTCAGCAAAGTGATGAGACACGGCTGCGGGGCAATAGTGCCGGTCCCAAAACAAACGCATCCTGGGTGGATGTGGAAGAAGAAGAGGAGTCAGAAAACCTCAGGTGAACAGGAGGAGCGGGTGAGTTGAGGTGAATGAAGGGACTGAATTTAAATTTTGAAGGCAAAGATGAGCCAAAGTCATGAGTGAATCTTTTTGTGTGCATAGTAAGATAAATAATAAGAGGAGGAGGAGGAGGAGGAGGAGGATGAAGGCCCCGCCGGCTTATCTTAACTGATCCTCGACTCTCCCTCACAGGTTGTGTTTACATTCTGACGGTCGCCGCAGTACGACACTGATCACGGTCGCCTCAAATGACAGGCTCCGCCGACACCGGCCATAAATCAACGGCGCCTCGCGCGCTCTTATCTCCTGCTCTCTCGCCGCCAACCTCTGTTCACCCGCGCGGCGGAGGACGAGCGCGGCGGAATCTGATCGGGGCCGTTCCTCTTTTCTTGGCGGCTGTCGGAGGCTGAGCCGCCGGGCCGGATCTCAAAAGAGCCCAAAAAAAAAAAAAAAAAAACATCAAGCGGATCTTTGCCTTGAAATTGCAATTGTTTGTTTTTCTTAATTTTACGTCCACTTCGCTCGTTTCTGTTTCACCGCTATAGACTCCGGTTATTTCAGCCGAGGCCCTCGCGAGGATTATAATCCGGGCTAAGTGACAGGCTAATTTGCGGTATTAGATTGCTTTCATCGGGTTGTTTTGGGTATGAAAAGGGCCGCTCTGCCTCAGCGGACACGCTTGACAAGTGTACCGGGTTTAGTAGTGGCAGGAAGTGGCGGAGGGGGTGGAGGTTGAGGTGGAGTAATGGTGGCGAGCCACGCTCCCTCAGTCGCGTTCAATCTTCTCACCGCAGAAGGGGAACAAGCGGGGGGAAAAAAAGAAAAGGGCTGATTGTCCCGAAGGTAAGAGCGCCGAGGAAACTTCCAAGCAGCCGGAGGTCGGCGGAGTGTTCGGTGTAATCATCGCACGAATTTACTGCGTTCGTAATGAGTGTTGAGAGTTAAGCTGAACTAAAAGGTCCGTGCAATGAGAAAATAGGTTTTCTACAGGGGCAGGAATCCATTAAAGGGGACAAGAGGCGACTCTAGTGGCGTTAACGGTGAGACAAAAACATCCAGCTGAATGCTAAGAAATTAAACACACACAGTGTGTGTGCGTGTGCGTGTGTGTGCGTGTGCGTGTGCGTGTGTGTGTGTGTGTGTGTGTGTGTGCGTGGGGGTTAATGCAAGGCACAAGCTGCGAGATATACCCCTAAACACAGAGACAACAGCGTTTTCCTTTAACAATAAGCTGGAGTCTCTCGCTAAGTCAACTTAACGCTGATGACCATTGAGGGTGTCAGACGCTGGAAGAAGTAATTAAAGGCAATAGAAAAATGGAGGATTAGTTTGAATTAATCCCCAACTTTTCCCATTTTCTCGCAGAAAATGCTGAAATGGAAGGATAGGGAAATCTAGCCGAGCATAGCAGAACTAATGGGTTGGCAGCCCCCCCCCCACCCCCACCCTGAAATGAGAAGGGGCCAAATGGATCCGTGGCCTTGGCTAAGATGGCTGAGCCAGATTGCGTGTGGATTTACGTGATTAAGAGCACGGTGGCCCGGGTCCTCGCTTTGTCACACGAAATGCAATATATGAGATTCTCCGTCTGAAGAAATCGGGGGGGGGGGGGGGGGGGGGGGGGGAGAGCACTTGGCTGCTTGTTTGGTTCGTCCCAAAGCCACAGAACTTCAGCTGAGTGGACGGGTTTTAATGATCTGCTCGTTCACACAGAATTATCTCAACCTCGGAGCTCAATTTTTTTTTTACTTCAACTTTAATAATGAGAGAAATTAATCGCTGTCACGGCCGCTGATATGTTTTACTACAGTCGTTTAAACGAGATAAAAGTCACATTTTTTTTACCGCCCTTTAGTGAGAATTGATTGTTGACTGAAAGCGCGATCATGATACCGAATTAAAAAAAAAAAAAAGAAAAAAAAAAAGGACAAGCTGAAAGAAAAGATGGGATTTAATAACATGAGCTATAACAATTTGGGCCATTTTAATATTACAGGACCATCAATTACCATTGTGTTATGTCTCACATGGAGATATGAAGGTTGATAATGTAATACTGTGACGTTATGTTATCTGAGAATTGATTGCCTGACCAGACTTTATTGCATTTTCCGAGCCATGTAAAGACAATTTATTACAAGCCGCGCAGTTATTACATAATCTATCAACAAGTAATGGAGCAGCGGCGTGCGTGTGCGTGACAAGATGATGGCGGCAGCGATATTCAAATGTGAAAAGTTGCACTCACAAGTTTAAAGGCAGTAAAAAGTTCAGGTGACGAACGCTGTTTCATTAAAGTTCATGAAAGGTTTGCTGCAATTTGGGGCCGTCGCGTTCATCAATGTTGCCGGATTGTGAAACCAAAGCAACCGGGGATCTGAAAAGAGGCTCAAGACAAGCGGCTTTCTCCTGAAATCGATCAAAAATGTCATCGCAGCGTGACAAACTCGGCGTCCAATAGAAATACATGTTTGGCCTCGACTATAACGGCTTGAAAAAGTGGCGTTTGTCACACATTTCAAGGAAGTAAGTACCCAAGAATCAAAAGGTACTTAAGCTGACATCAGAGATTTTCTGTTGCGCTTTAACGTCTGACTCAGAAATCTCAGCCCCCCCCCCCCCCCAAATTCAGAGAAAATCAGTTACCGTTGTATAAAATGGACAAATGAAGAAAAAAAAAAGTATTTTCAAAAAAAAAAGGAATTTGGAATTCAGTGTGCCATTGCCATCGCAGTCAGCCTCTCATTATAAGTGCGAGGGGAGATCCAGCGGAGGGGTGGGGACTACACGCATGCCGTTTGAAAGCGCCACTCCGTACAACCACGACCGACTTCGACAGGTGCTGGCGGATAATTGGGCGCCGTGCCGACTACAACCGCAGCGCTGCTGTCTCCTCCAGCTCATTACTATCACTCAGAAGCTCCCCTTAAAAACCTCGGCGGCCACGTGACTCTGTGCATTTGGCGAAGCAGCCACTGAAATCTCCTCAGATGCCGCCATTAAAGCTTCGTCAGCCGGAGTTGTTTGTTGACGGGCGTGCTCGGACGGGTAAATGATTGCGCTCGGCGCCGCGTCAGCCTGGAAAGCATCGGGGTTGACACGTGGGTTTAAATGCATGCAAATACATACTAAAAGTATCGTCAAAGCTTTTATGAATGGGATCAACTGTTTCTAATCAGACAGCGCAGAGTCTCCATCCACACACGCCGCAGTTTTCCTGTCGGTGATGTTTTCGGTTCGCTTCCAGTAAGAGAGAAAGGATCCCACAAAGAACGCAGGATGTTATCACCCTCCTGACTAACCGACGGAGCAGAACGCCACCCACCGGGGGCGACTGAGGCCCAATATAGCCGTCAGCAAACCACTGCAAGGGTCTGCGTTGGTGTTTGTGAGTGAGACACTGCAAACAATAGTCCAGTTCAAAGACTCGTTAGATGTGAAAACAGGCGGCGCAATCCTCAGAGAGTCAAGTTGATGCAGTGCGTGTGTCCGGTCCGATGTACAATTGCCGTCTGTGACGACGCAAATAATTTCCACCTTATGAAAGGAAAAGGAAAATACCAGAAGTTTCATACGTTCTTGGTTTGGGAATTGGTGAATCCGTCCACCTTGGCGTCACCTTTGAGTGGCTCGGTTTGAAAAGACGAGGATTAATCCATGCATCACATGATGAGCCCCCCCCCCCCCCCCCCCCCCCCCCCATCCCACCCCCACGACACCTTCAATGGTCACTATTTTTTTAAAGACATAAGTTGTTCGACCACAGATCGTGTTTCAGACGTCAAACCAAAAGTCCAATCAAAAAGATCAGAAACAAGCGTCTGCTATTACGGGCAGTACTCCCAGCATGGTCTGGGGTCCAGACTGATCGGCCCTCCTAAAATATTTAATTTGTAGACAACAATAATTGCTTTTCAGAAGTTCTTCTGTTTATTGTCCTTCCCAAGCACTGATATGAAATTCCCACCCTCCTCTGGTAAGATTCACACCCATTTTCCACTGTGTACCTTTCTTATTGCGATTAAATAACAGCCCTTTGTGTTCAGCCGCCGTCACCCGAGGGGGGAGCCAGAAGATTGCGGTTGTAGTTTAGTGTTTCACACTTTCCGCAGAAAGTGATAGCGACCTTATCAATTTGGAGGCGACTTCCTTTTGAAACCTACAGCAGGCATTAAAGACGGGCATTTTCTCAGAGTACGACATCAAAGAAGAGTTCTGTTATTGAGTTGTGCTATTTTGCAGATTTTACCGCACAGCGGTGTGACGGAGGGACGTCGTTACGCCTGCAAACAGACACGAGGAACTGAAACATTTCATATGTTGAATAAGTTTTTCGTCTTCAAAGCGAGGATGAAAGCAGACCATAAATAAGTGCATTTTTGTAATTGGGCGCTTGGGAGAACACACGTTATCAGACTCTGATACCTCCGTGTGTTCACTCCTGTATGTGAGAGATCTTCCACTGCTCAACGAAGCCTCGCGAAGACTACCTCAAGACTACCTCAAGAGGGTTTTGCTTTCACGAAGCAAAAGATATATCAATATTTGGATTTCATCACAGTTTTTAGCCCTTTGAAAGCTTTTGGTAAACAAATGTAAGTGGACCCTTAATATTGCAATTTTGGTTCTTGATAGCTGATCTCAAATCAGGTGTTACAATGATAAATATATATATCTCAATGTTTATCAACATTTTAATATAAATATATCAACACATTAAGGCAATGTTTACACAATGTTTTCCAGTGAAAATGAAGAACTTTTGTTGCAATACTCACAAAGTGCATATTTCACCGAAAGGGAGGAAATATGACCAGCATGCAGAAACATTTGCAAACGCAGCAGCAAATAAACAACAGCACCCACTAGTGGCCCAACTTGAAAACTCTAGTTTCCAGCGTTTCTGCACTTTCTGTATAAATGGACATTGGTATGGACACTTGCCCTCACAATATGAAAAACCCCACAATACAGAAGAAGCTCACCTGACCTCCTGATCATGTGATCATGGGCGTTTTTTTTGTTTCAGAAAAGTTTTGCATTCATGACACTGTTCCATAGTTTGACTTTATTTAACGTTCTTTGCTGAGGTGCGGGGTAATAACTACCGAAATGTCAGACAAACCTGAGTTAATCTACAAAATTCATTATTTTTAGAATCAAAAATACCAATTTTTTTTAGATCTGGTAGGATTATAGATAGCACAAATAACATTCAAAGTAAATATACAATATATGTACAGGACCAGTAATTCTTGCACAAGGAGAAAGTTTTGTATTTCCATATGTGGCTTGAAACTCTGGAACATTCTTCATGTGGACCTCGAGCGATGTCCAAACATAAAACGTTTTTTTTTTAAAAAGACATAAAGAGAGGATTTTTAAACAGTATAACGATGGAGTGTGAAGATGTGTGTCTTCATATTGTATATTTCTAAATATGAGTATAAACATTCCTATGCATGTCACATTTCTATTTGTGTATTTAAAATAATTTATGCATGTATGTTTTTTATATTGTCGAACATCACGTGTTGATGAAGAGCAAACATAGATTTATTTTGTAAAATGATAAATGTATCTGTATTTATTTGTGATATTTAGAATAATATCCTTCCATTATCATGATGATACTTTCTTTCTATATTATATACAAATAATTATTTACTTATACCGTTTCGTCAGATAATTAGCCTTAAAAGAGTTCTAACATGTTGAAATTAATTGGTTATTAAATAAGTGGAATCTTAAACTGTATTTTTTAATGGAGAAGGGGTGGGATTTGATACGTTTTACAGCTTTCCACTCCTTTTCGGACGTGCAACCTAAATATATTGTTCTGCTGTACTTATTCACAGTTTGTTTGGCGAAATAATCTTTGGGGGATTGGCTGCTCGGACGAGGAAACTAAATATTGTAAACGTCTCACCATGCCTTCAGGGTTGTTTCTGCTGGAGTCCAAGGCCGCGTGAAGTTTAACTGTGATCCTGAAGTAAAACTAACTTTTCGCGGCAAGTTACCACCAACCTCAACAGCATCTGGCGTAAAACAGCTGAAAGATGACCCATCATCTTCATCACTCAAGCTTAATTCTCCATTGAATCTGTGAAGTTTGCTTGTTTCCAATACGTGCGACTTAACTGCATTCATTCCTCGCTGCAGGCGGTGAAGCTTATAGACAGCAGCGTATCGCTGCGTGTCTACAGCAGCTCACCTGGCCCAGGTACAACTCCCCTCCATGTAAATGTATTCTGATAAGAGGACCATATTTCAAAAATGAGTATGATGACTCGCTCCAGTCAGGCGCGCTGTCCGAGGAAGATTAAAAAGCGCATTGCGAGTGTTTCTTCGCTGCGGGTTTTGTAATTAGCTGTCACCACCTTGAGCTTGGCAGTGTAATTGGTTCCTATGCTGTTTTAAAAACTCATTAAAGGTGGCTGTTTGAGGACTTGATTTACGCCGTGCCCTTCAACGTGAGTGAAAAGGAAAAGGTTGAGCTCCCAGCAGCGCCGTTCAGTCCGGAGCGACGAGGAGCGACGCCGTTCCTTCAACAACAACGAGCTCGAGCCAGAGAAGATCTGAGAGGCTTCATGGGTTTCCTACACTATCTTTAGTATTTCTAGTACAATGTTGTACACTGGATGCTCATTTTACCACGGCCTCTTCAATCCTCTGTGGATTCATGAAGTAAATGTTTAAACCCATCAGAAACTAGGGAGGCACCGATACAAGTACTAACCTTGCGCTACTTAATAATTGGATTTTCATATGTTCCACTGTTCTTTATTACACATATAATAGTTTTAAGGTATTAACATGATTTCTACACAGGCTGAGATTTGGGCTGTTTTTCCATGAGGTGTGTGGGTGTTACGTTGTTTGAGCAGAAAACACTGAGTCACATCTGGCAACCCTGGTTCTGACCTGCGTGCCATCCATATTTACGTCTGTCAACAGCGTCTCAAGTGCCCGGGGGTCCCGAAGCCATCAGGTCCAATCAGGTTCACAAGGCAGTTTGATAGAGGTCACGTTTCAATGTAATCTGAACGATCCCGCAAAGAAGTCGGATCCCAGCAAAAAATCGGAATTGAGCATGAAGACCTGCCGTGTGAACGGAGCCCCGGACTTCCCCTCCTCTTGTCTGATTGCTGCCTTGATGTGTTTCACCTGTGACTGGGTGTTTGATCGTCCTCACCTGGCGGCAGCAGTATATACTGAGGTTTCTTCTGTGTGTTCTGGTCGTTGGTTCGTCTGTGTGTCAGTGTCTCAGTCTGTGTTTCTGTGTGTTTGGGCTTCGCAGCGTCTCTCTCCTGCTGTATATCCAGGAGTTTGTAACTTTGGTCAATTGAATTTGGGGTTCTTGTCTTTTTCGGCTCCACCAGTCTGCCATCCTGAGTCCTCCTCCGAGCAAACCCTAACAAACTGGGCTCACTGCATACAGTTTATATTCAAGTGACTAAACTGGGTTATTTTTATACTAAATGCAATTTTTCAGGTCCCTGCATCCCAAATTAGAATATTACATTTCAAATAACAGGAGCTCCTGAAACAAATTGATCAACAACTTATTTTGCACAAATTAAAATTCTTTCTCAAACATTTTTGGTCTTAAAGGTTGCAGACCGCTGCCCTCCACCCTCTCAGCAGTACTTTTCACCTTCCACATCTGACCCATTATCAATCTAAAAAACACAGATTAGTGCAGCTTTAAATCTTCATCAGGAGCTTGAATTGTACTTCCACTGTTGATGCTTCAGTGAGTAAACTCGTGATTAAGCAGCCTGACCCGCTGACCTGAAGCGAACCTGTTCCGGATCTTCTCCGCACTTTTATTTGAATCGTTTTGATTTAATTTAACGAGAAAAAAAAATTAAAAAAATCCACCTGCTCAGTTTGTCCTGTTCCTGGTTTTGCGTCCACGGGCCAAATCGCACTGCTAATTGAATAATTTGAATATGAATCCGTCCAGAAAGTAGAACAAATTGGCAGCAATCTCAAGTGGCACCTGGAACATCTGGCTCGTACATCAACAAATCAACAGACCGCAGAGTCGCGGGACCGAAGCGGTCTGAAGGTTTGCAGTTACTCTTTTTTTCCTTCTTCTTTTTTTCATGGCACTGCAATCCCATCTCTCTCTCTCTCTCTTCCCACCCCGCTTTCCCATGTATAGCAGCCGCCGTTCAGCCGATGCTGAGTTTATTCATCGGCGCCTCCGCGGCTTGAGATTGAGAGAAAGGCGGCTGATGTAAGACTAAAGGATCCCAGTGAGCTGGAGAAGACAGTCCATTTAATTTAACGCCACGGGCCCACAGCGGCGCAGTTTTTGCCACGGCGTAGACGAGTTTTAATTTGACATTGATTTTCTCAGAGGCAGAAAGGTGAACGTGAAGAAGCATGTTCCCATTATGAAGTGCAGCCATCAAAAGGCAAGCCAGGTAGAAGTTAAATTACCATCAGCCCAGCGTGCGCGTGCGCACACATATTGTCACAGCGATGGCGAGAACGCATCAGACTTGTTAAAGCAAAGGCAGATTTCATCTGTGCACAGATGGGAGGAGAGGTCACACTGTTAGCTTTAATTTAACAACATGTTGTCTGAATGGTAATATCTGAAGAGAGCCTGGCATCTGTTCGGCGAATCAAACTGCAGCAGCTTGTTTGTTCGTGTCAGCCATTTGTGAAGCTGAAGAAATGTGGGACCAGGAGTTGTCGTTGGATTTATTTATTCACGCTGGAGCGTGGCTGGCTAGCTCGCGCCACTCGCGGCAGCAGTCGTTCAGTGCAAACAGGAAGGTGAAAGAACGACGACAACAAGCTTTATTTACACCCTTGGTCAAATGACTTCTTTATATTTTCAAGATAAACGTACTTGCTGTTTTACAGAAACGAGATCTTTTAAAAAGTTTCTCGAGCACTATTCTAATTATTGGTAGTGCCGTCTGACGGCTCTTTAGCTCCGACTAGTGGCCGGACGGCGCAATGACAGCGAAGCGACGCCATTGTAACAACCTCTGCTCAAAAGTGGTAAGAATTTAAGGCCGCCACTGCCTGAGACATTCAGCCTTCATATTCACAAATGATATTCACAGCGTTTTCACACACAAAGTGAGACTGAATTCACGTGAGAAAAGCGAGAGGATGTAACGACGGATCCGGATGGAAATACTGACACGCTTCTAAATGTATGCAAACAGTGTGAACCTCAAAATCCATGTTAAATATTTATGTGTGCCTGGTGGAGTTTGGGGCCGACATGGTGGTGTAGTAAGACTTACACCGCACGGCAAGCAGATCCAGGTTGTGTTTCCATCTCAGTGTGGAGTTGGCGTGTTCTTTACTCGCCCCGTCATGGAGAGCTGACCCACCCCAGTGTGGCCTCACCACTGCTGGGACATCAATGTTTTAGATGTTCAAAATTGTCTGTTTAAATGACTGGAAACACAAATTCAACAAAGAATTCAACAAACCCGACGGATGCTTTCTAAAGCACGTTTCTAAAAGATTAATTTTCCTTGTTAAACCATATTTGCTTCGACTCGTCCCCCAAGGAAACATGTTTGTTTTTTTTTCTTTGCATGCGAAAATGATATTCATTGTTAGAACAGCAACCACAAAAAAAAAATCTCTGAAGCCCCTCCCTTAGCTGTAACACAGCCAGTGAGATTATTTCTGTTTCTAAGAAATGTTTGCAGAGCTAAAACCAACATGTTGTTTTATTTTTTTCTTAACTTCTCCAGCTCGTTTCTCTGCTTCCATCTCTCCCTCTCATCTCCAGCTGTCGCCCGCTATGATGTAAATGAGCATCTCAGCACAGAGCCTGTGATGGTGTCAGCCCCCTCCTTGGTCTCTGGGCTCATTAGAAACCTGCTGTAGCTGACATTTACCCAGCGACTGTGTTGACTCGCTCTTCATGAGAGGTCAAAACAATACACAGTCGAACCTCCACAGTCTGGATACTCGCAGGAAAGCTAAGATGATTTGATGTTGACGGAGGCCTCGATCAAACGACAAGGTGACGGTGCTCTCTACGAGGTGCTGGATCGACCCGACAGGCTGGAAGAGACCAACCTGGCCAAGTCTAGTCCAATCATCTCGTAGCGTATTTAATTCAAAGTTGTGTATCTTTGCCAGAATCAGAAATATTTTATAATTTTTTCTTGAAAACATTGTGAACCTCACACACATGCGTGAATAGAACAATACGGTATTGGCATTAACAATAGAGAGTACACGGACATTAGTATGGCCAGATGAAGTGAATTGAAGCGTTTCTCAAAAGGTTGCACCCCCCCCCTATTCAATCCAATTTTAAAAAGTTGCATTTTCAGTGGCCCTGAGCATCCCCGATGTGCAAACAAACAAAACGCAACAAAAGTCCTCCAGCTCTTCAACTAAGTCCCAGGGATGCGTTCCTTCCCGCACGACCAAAAACCTCTCGGACAGCGAATATCTCCGTCCTCTAAATCTTTGATTTTTTTAGCCACATAACAGCCTGGACTCCTGAGCCCTACAGTCCGGTGGTGCAGCGGCTCTGCGAGTCTGAAATTAATAGGATGTCCGGGGCCATTTCCTGACTGGCCGTCCTCCCGGGACCCCGCAGCTCTGTTTTTCTGCGGTCCTCTCATCCTGTTACTAATGCCTGAGTCTGTGTAACCCTTATCTCTGCGCTGGCTACACGGCCTGATAGGGGCTCTGTGTGTAAGCAATTAAAACGGCTTATTTGCCAGATAAGTGGGAGAGAGCGGTCAGATTGAAAGCCACAGGCTGCCAGGATCAGGTCTTTAGGTTACAGCCCCCGGGTTAAATAGCCCGAGGGGTGCGGAGTGAGCCAAGCGAGGCGTGCAGCTCGGCCAGAGTGCGTGCAGGGGGATGAAACTCTGCCAGAGGAAAACACACACACACACACACACACACACACCATTGTATGTTTTCCACATAACCGACATACAATGAATATTTAACCGTCTTCATAAATAAAGATGGGCACACAGACGGATCCATAAAGCTGTTTGTGTGGATGTGCCGAATAAAATCTGTTTATATTAAATGTCGACTTCTAATGAATGTAGCCAATCCTCTGTGAAGACACTCTTATTTGTGCATCAAAGCATGCTTTCGCCAGTATTTCTGTCTGAACGGACAGCCGCAGCACGTTCTCAGTGAAGTCTCTGGAGGAAAGTGGAACTGAAAAGAAGCAAAACTTGCTTTAATATCCCAATAAATGATCACTACTGTGGACTCTGGTAGATATGATGAAGGTTTTCTGCTCAAATGTCGGAGTAGCTGGCAGCTATGTCATCCCCCCAACCCCCCCCCGTATCCATTACAAAAACTGTTGTTTACAATACTGTGACCGTTCTGTTGTATGTTGCTGCAAATAATGAGTATTTTAAAGATGCAGGATGTAAAATATAATCGTTGCCTATTTTGTGGTTATCTGTTCGCTTCCTAATTTCAGTAATCGTGACTACAACACGGCCATGAGTGGAATTACATAATAACTTGTTTTCTTTGATGAGGTACTTTTAAGGCCCTGTTGACACAATATGTTCAAGCGACAATTTAAAACTTTCGTTGTGTTTTGGGGTGTCCGTTTACATGACAACGGTGCTTAAAACGCAAGTTTTTGTGAAAATGCTCCAAATCCGTCTCAATGGAAACAGGAAATTTAACTTTTCAACATGCACCAACTCTGTATCCATGGAAACGAGAGGGAAGCGACACTTTTGGCACATGCGCACCATGGCCGTAGTTTACAGTATAGTTCTTCTGCACATGCTCAGTAGATGGACATTAACAACAATGGCGGCCTCCAGAGTGTCATGACTCCTTGTCCATATTCTTCTGGGACTTGGTTTTTATAGTTGAGAATGTCCTTGTACTCACCATTGCTAATATTTAGAGCGCATTGTTCTCTGTGTAGATTCATCACAAAAACACAACAACAGCGCCAACGCATGGCCTGGCATGCTAACTACGTCATTTTCAGCATTTCTTGACGTCGTTTTCAAATATTTGCTGTCGAAGGTTTTGTGTGTTTGAAAAATTGTCGTGTAGACGAACCTGAAAATGTCTGTAATAATGTTTTGACTTGAGAGAAAATAAGAAATAGTAAGTAGCACGTCTCCAGTTTAAGACGCCTCCGACTAGAATTATGACTCGTCAGTAAAGAAAAAACAAACTGTGGATTTACAAGCAGTCGTAATGGCACGGCAGATTTATACATGCAGTTTGTGTCTCTGCGAGACAGCACAGCCTCGGTTATGATGTCATTTCGTGGAGAAACATTTAGGGGAAAAAAATCTCCGAGTTGGATTTTTTTCTTCTTTTCTTTTTTTTTTTTAAATCGCCATTTAGAAGCAAATCCCCCACATCAGATTTATTCATTTCCGCTGTAGAATTTCACTGATCTTGTCGACTATACGCCACAACAGCCTCAGGTGGGAGATTTGCACTCCAAGCATGACGTGAAAACATGCGTGGATTAGAAAGAGGGGAAGACGACGACGACGACGCGGCGGACTGACGGAGACGGAGAAGACTTCGACCTTGGCCGTGACCTGAACACAACTGTAATGAGTTGTGAACTTTCTGCCTGGTGCTCAGTATTGCTGTGGTTTTCCAGAGTGCTGAGGGCTGGTAAACAGGATATTGAGTCCCAGATGGGCTTTGGGCTCACATCATGAAAGTACTGGGGGCTCGGCGGCGCCGCGCACGCCATCATCGGTGTCCCCCGGAATGAGAGCGAGGACGGCCGGGGACGGACGCCGTCCAGAATCCGAGTTGGTTTTGAATGCTGGAGTCGCCCGGCGTGACGGACACAAGTTCACAAGCCACCGGGCCACACACGGAGCAACGCTGAGGGATAAAGCGACCTGGTGGGGGGGGGGAGAAGGGAGGGAGGGGGCGAACGCCGCCCAGCACTTCTTCGCTCTCACTCAACATCTGCGCCTCCTTCTTCCTCTGCGCGAAATAGGATCAACATGGTGAGATAGTGAAATGCTTCATGTAACTTCTCTTTTGATCGCTCCACCGATCTTTTCGTAGACCAATCCTCCCATGCATAAGAGAGGGTCACTGAAACATTCCGGTATTTTTATTTTTTTCCCCCGTCCTGGCCCTTTGCTTTCGGTGGTTTTTGTGCCACCGTTCCAAAAGGAAGTCCGCCCACACTGGACAGTTTCTCATCTCACGATCTGCATCTCGAGCCAGCGCTCCATGCCAGCACAGGAAGTGGCGCACCCCTTTAAATATTCTCTCTCCTTTTAATAACCGTAAACTCTTCCGCAGGTGCAGACCGCGCACGCTCACGTTCGTCTAATGGGACTTGAGAGAAGAGACCAAGTAATCGTCACGTACCATCATTTAGCCTGATTCAAAGCTTCTTGGATACACCGAGTACGTTGCTAGTGAGTGATGATATTTTTAAACGGTTTCCTTCTTTCATTTTGAGCGAGTCTGTGGTAAGAATATGCACAATATGCGTGGGATTTTTTATTTTTTTTTGGCTTTATATCTGGACCGTCAAACATTGGATCCCTACTGAAAGTAATGACTAATCATACGTTATTAATCCCCTTTGGAAAAATTCCTTTTTCCACATTCACAAGTCCTGTAAAACGTTAGAGCTGCATCAGGTCGGCCTGCATGACTTTCTTAGTTGAGCTGCTCTGTGTTTAGACCAGGGGTGTCGAACACATTCTAGTTCAGGTACTACAAACAACCCAAATTCATCTTGAGAGGGCCAGACCACTGAAACAGTGCCGTAATGAATTTTAGAATTAAACTTTAAAGGAGAGTAGACCTTGTGAAAAAGTCGATATTTTTGCAAAGCCAAACAATAACTATTGAAAATGACTACAATCTCGACACAAAGCCAATTTCAGTGAAATATTCGGATAACTTCTCCGATAGCTGTTTTCCTATAGTATGTCATTGCACTAAAAACATTTCCATGCCTCATTTATGTATATACCACTGCTGTAATCTGTGCACTTTCCCCTCTTTAACTTTCTGCAGGTTTATTTAGTGTGAAACTTAAAGGACTTCCTGTTTCATTCTTGGTCTTATTAGTCTGTTTCATATTAACTATACAGTGACCTTCTCATCCTGTACAACCTCTTCAATCAAAAGTTTAAAGAAAAGCTCCACATCGGAGTCTCGTTCTGCTGTAAGTTTTGAACCATCCAGAAATGTTTCGAAACAAGTGTATTGTTATTGTTGCCATATAAAGAAACGGATCAATACAATGCACCGTGGTGAATGAACGCGTGGGTGGTTTTCTTGTCTCTTTAAGATAGTCCTGGAATAGACCACAGGTCTAGTTTGAATGAAGTTGAGTCGAGGGTGCATGAAAAAGAATGAAAGTTGAAGTGAAACCTCAGTTTCGTAATAAACCTATAGAGTAAATAAGCAATATTGAGGTAATGTGCAGTCGACGGATGAGTCCGTGACGGTAGAAAGATCATACCCTGTCAAGGAAAAGAAACCAAACATTCAAAAAACCCTGAAAATCTTGCTGCTGACTCAAGTATGAATGAAACTTTAAGGATTTTTGCAAGTAAATTCAAGATTTAGAAGAAGGTGTGTCACCGTTGGTAACATTAAAGTGAAACTGAGCCATAAATACTGTGTAGTGTCTTCAGTTAAATCTCCATAAAGTATTTCCTGCGGTTACAGTGACCTGTAACTTCAACCAGCCACAATCTGATTGGCTCCTGCTAGAATCGACAGTCTCACATGTACCAAATTTCAAGAAGCTTTCTCAGACGAATCCTGACAAATTGCAAAAAAAGAAAAAAGAAAAAGTGAGACGAATGTGAAGTGAAAGTGCTTCACCAAAATCAGATGAACTCCTCTTTCAGAGACCACATGTGATGAAAGTCCCTCCGTTCTTTTTTTTTTTCTCTGCGATGTCACGTTCACCAGAAATGTGCAGACGGACATCACAGCAGCTAATACGGTCGCCGTCGTCGTGGATTATAAGCTGGAGTGTTTCTCTGCTCTGAGAATGTCGCTTCCCGAAGCAAATTTGTGAAAACGACATTGTTTTCTGCGTTTCTGCTGTTAGCGGGCGTCCAAACGAACGATACGTTCTCACTTTAAACGTTGTGTTTGGGGGCCTCAAGCTGCACCGAACAACGGCTGCTGCTACTAGCCATGCTAGCTAGCATCGCTCAGGCGAGAGTGTGATGTTTTTGAAGCTCTTATCGCAAATAATCTGGCGCCAATCGTCACAATTATAATCTCACAAGTGACGGTAATTGAAAAACAGTTCTTGATGAGAACCGGTTCCAGTGGCCCGAATGTTGCGTAGCTTATGTCGCGTTTTCGATCGGCTCTGGAGCGACTCTCAACAAAGCAGCGGCGGCAACGTTAACACTGTGCTGTTTATTCTTTTACTTGAAATGTTGTGTATGCGGGGCCTCAGTCGCAATATGTATTTACAATATGTAAAAAGAGACAAAAAAAGTATTTTGTGGTATAATTGTTGCTCATCTTGAAGTTCATTCGCTGTACAATTCGTCTGACTGACGCTTCCTGTGAACTGTGATTGGCAGGCTGCTGGTTGCAGGTATTCGTCAGTGAGGGATCTCGCTATTTAATCAAAGCTTTCTCTCCGACACCTTTTCCAGCCACCAACCGAGTCCAAAACGCGTCTCGAAAACGTCGAGAAGTCTATTTTTCCAAGACGAATATTTGTTGTTTACCAACACTTGTCAGCTCGGTGTGTGTACACTCTGTCATAATTCACCGGGAGTGTGACACTCAGGTGAAAAGGATTCAAACCTCCTCGTCGGAACGTGAGTCACGGCGGAGGGAAAACTATCAAATAGGAAAGTTACAGAGAAGATGCTTTGCCAGGAACGGTTGGCAAGCGAGGGGAGGAATGTATTCAGAAGCAGAAGACAGAGGTCAGAGCGAGCGGCGCACATAGGAACCTCTCCGCTGTTGTTTTATCATTCCTGCGGAGCGCCTGTTTATTCAGCGGCTGGCGGTTTTGTTTTACTTCAAATGAAACAGACAGGGAGGAGAGCGTGCCGCACATCAAATAGAATGCAAAAGAGAGGGAGAACAGAATATAAAAAAAAAAAGGAGAAGCGAGGGCCTTCGCTTCCTGCTCACATCAAACGCCCGCGCAGAGGGTGCCAATCAGACGCCGATATTCTACACGGATCCCGATCGCTCTGCGGAGAGGAGAGACGAGGGGGAGGGGCCGCCGGCCCCCTCAAGACTCTCATTTGGATCAAATCTCACAGAAGCGTCACTGTGCTCCACGTAGGTCTTAAAGGGAAGATGGCATTAATTCTATTTTATTATCTTGTGATGTATTTGTAAAGAAACAAAACAAGTCGTGAATTTTCCTCAAATCTGCTCAATGGTGACACACAAAGTTCTCCATTGATTCGAAGTGTAGTGTTATCCGACACCGACGATGCCCAGAGCCGATGAAAATGCAATTTTTAGAAAACGGCTCCCAAGGTGGAACTTTTTGTTCCGGCTGAATGGAAATGGTGGGAAAACGCAACTTTTTGAAAACACTTTGACTCCCTTTCCCATGGAAAACGAGGGGGAAACACTGCTACTGTGCATGCTCGCCACGGCCAAAGTCAATAATTCCTCTGCTCATGAATGAGTAGATGGACAATAACAACAATGAGGGCTCCCAGTCTAGTCCTTGAATGTGGGAAGCCACTGATGCAGAGAAAACGTTAAATGCACTGCCAAGACAAAGTTTCTCATAATGCTGATATCTTTTCTCATTTTGGCCACGATTTCTTATTTATTCCTCTTACTCTGCTTTTCCCAATGACCTTTCAGAGCGTTCGTAATAAACCCAAAATGAGCCGTGCTCGCCGAAAACTAAGTTGGCCTGGGAAAACTAACTCCAGCAGCCCCCTGCAGTGTGTGTGCGTGTGTGTGCGTGTGTGTTTCATGTCCCAGCTGTTGGTTTCAGCTCTGGTTGGCGACGAGCAGCCGACCATGAAGGCCACGCCACAATGAGGTCATGCGACCTCACAAGAGTAGGAATTAAAATAAAGAGGGGACGGTGGCCGAATCGCCAGCGCCGGTCAGGCAGTACCCGAACCCGAAGACACGAGCAGCGATTGGCTGCTGGAAGTTTCCAGATGTTACATTGTGTTACTATAAAAGAAGTAAAAAAATGTTGTTGTCCTATTTTAGATATTTTATCCAATTTTATTGCTTGAATGAGATTTGTTTTTACAATAAAACGCATATATAAAACAGTTTCGAACACCTTTTAACCACTTTTACCCAATTTAGCCATTTTACTTTTTAAGCAGCTTTAACCACTTTAGTTATTCTATCTTTTGTTTTTAACATTTTTTGAGGGGCCATTTTAGTACCTTTAGCTGTTTGAGTACTTTCATCTCAACTTTTTAGATTTTTTTAAAATGTTTCTTCACTTGTCAAACAAACTGTAAACCTGCACTGTCAGCTGGAAACTTCAACCTCATTTTATTGATGGAGGTATTTATTCTTTTGTCCATTATAGCTTTTAAAAACTCAACATTTATAGATGATAACTTTGTCTTCACATATGCGACCTCCAGCTTATGAGAGTCTCTCTAAAATATTGTTTGGTGTACAACAAAAAGAAGGTGAGTGAGAGGAAGGCTGAAGCATCTGAAGCCCAGCAACCACTAGGCTGCTCAGGTTTTAATATAAATGTCACAAGAATCTCTTCAGAGCTCCGACACCTCCTGAATGTTATGTGTATATTAAATATTAATCATAATATTATTGGTCGGGATTCTAATTACAGTTGAGCTGCATTATGGGAAATGTAGGAGCACCTTTGATCGAACATTGAATGAATGAAAGTCAATGTTATTTACAAGAGGACTGCTCAGGTCTCACAGTCAACACAATTCCTCAAATGCAGCATTTAGAGAATGCAGCTTATCTCTCTGCGGCACATCCTTGTATTCCTCAAAGATCTACTAACTCAGCAGGACAAATCCCTTCTTTATCTGGTCAATGCAAACCTTTATTTGGCAGCAGGTTGGAGGCTGCATTTCATCACAACAGCAAACATTTGGTTCAGGTGAGCAGATTCTTTCAAAAGAAATTCCTCTTATAGCACCATGCATTGCACTGGAAGAAAGAGGAAATGCCCACATGGGTATTTACTAAAAAGAAAACACTCTTCATCGGTATTGATCTTGTGTATGATGTATCCACTGAAACAAAGTTGCAGAGCTCCATGACAGAACCAAACGCCGCATCCAAGCTGGGTTTAACTCCATTATTAGTGCTTTTACGCACAGGGATTTACGCATTCCACCATGAAATGGGAAGAAAAAAGCTAATTCATGAAAAGTGGGTATGAAACACCATTGTTAAATATGACACAGCAATGTAAATCAGCCTAATTGACGTGTGGAATTGTGTGAGATTAATATGTTTATGTGTCTATTTGAAAAAAGATCTGATGAAGCCGGGGAGCGACTCTCTCGACTCTCTCGGTAATTCTTTCAGCTTTGATTGGATATTGACGCGGTGCTGATGGGTTACAGATCCCCCCCTTTTTTGCGGTGTGCTTCTGCCCCCCCGACCGTGCGCACACAGGCGCAGAGGGGCACTGATCCCAGCCGCTCCCGTCTTTTTTTTTTTTTTTCTTTTGCAGAAAATGCGCACGGCCTGAACGGCTCTTACCTGTAATTGTCCCACTCCCTTCCCGCACCTTAACGCCCTTTTTTAAACCATCGGTGGGGCTGCTGCTGCTCCTGCTGCTGCTACAATCCAGTGCCGGGTCTGTGGTGTGGAGACATTTGGACAGGCTGAAAAAATCAGGACTGGTGGCTTTTTAATAGAAAAATAAGAGTTCCCCCTCCTGGAATAAAACGCACGGTTGTCCGTCTACTAACACAGAGTCGTGCGTATGTCATCCAAAAACGCAGTCGTCAGTCTCTTACATCCAAACCTCCAGGTTTTTTTTCCTTTTTCTTCCGATCGTCCACAAACCAAAGCCGGGCAGTCACATTCGGGCTGGCGATCAGCTTGAATTGCGTCCCGCTCGGCGCGCCTCCTCGAGTGGGTGACCGACCGACTGTCAGATCAGATCTACTCTACTCCTACTCGAGGTGAACCTGGTGATTGTGTAAAGTGATGTGGATCCCGGGTCGATCACTCCATCCCGTTGACCTGCGCTCCGCCGCGTCTCGGCTCAGTCTGACAGCTGCGCTCTGCGCGCTCCAACTTTTATTACGGAGAGACTCCGGAGCGCACGGCGCACCGCCGCTACCTCTGCTGGTTACAGCGCCACAGTAATCCGATTACTGCTCCAAACTTATGGAACGTTTCGGCACGATGTAATCTTATTCGTTGCAAGTTTTCTTCTTCATTTAAAGCCCCAGCGTGATAAAATATTCAGGGTAATTTGAATTTAGAGGCGTCACAGACGTGCGCGACGAGACACGAAATCTCACATAAACAAAAGTTGTGCAACCGATTCAAGCTATTCACGTGGTAAAGTAACCACGTCGCGATGCCTTATGGGCCAATCAAAGCAAGGTGGTCTCATTAATTAAGCTCAATGCCAACGATTTTCCCCATTAACGCCGCAATGATACCATCAGGAGCTGGAAATCCTCCCGCAATATGTTTCCCATCACCATCTTCTGACAACATGCTGAACCGTGGGACATTTATAAAGGCCCGTGATCGTAGAGGTGTGGCGCGTGCACAATGAGCCGAGACGAATTCGGCAAACTCTCCGTTATCAAGTGTTGTACACTACTGCCATCATGTGGACGCTGCAAGCACTGCACGAGACGTGGACCTGGGTGGAGTTTACAGTGATGAAGCTGTGTGTGCGCGTGCACGCCACACACCGGTTTGATCAAAAAAACGTTTATTCCACAGTGAAAACGTTCCTGTCACACACACGCACGCACACAAAAAAAACCCTCCATGTTATAATGCTTGTGAAAGAGACCAAAATAAAATCAGGGGAGAAAAAAAAAAAAAAGGTGACATAAGCACAGAGTGATTGGCTTTTTGCAGCTCAGAAATCAATGAGAACACGTTAAAAAGTCTGTTCTGCTCATGTCCATTGGAAAAATCAAAACAGCAATGTCTTTTTTTTTTTTTTGTCTTTTTTCTTTTCTTAAGGCATCAGGAGGTCTGAGTCCATGGCTCTCCGCGTCGGAGGAGAGCGAGTAAACGTCCGCGCGTTCCGGATCCCCCGTCCATTTTTTTTTTTTTCCTTTCTAAGCTGCTTCTGAAAGGCATCAGCGGCTGTGGTACTGTAGTAAGTTCATGGACTGTGTTTATTATTTTTTTTTTCCCCCTCAGCACTCCTCCTTGATGTAGATTTGTTCGTCCGTGTCGTCGGCCTCCAGGTGCTCCAGCCGGTCCGTCTGCCCGTTCATGATCTCGTCCGGGGTTTTCATGAACCTGCGGTGGGAAAAAAGAAAAGAAACATTCACCGAGTCGTTTCGCCTTTAACAGAGTTGTTAAAAACTGTGTTTGACGGTCGACGTACCTGAACAAGAGTCTTTGTCCGGGTTCTTTCCTGATGATGTTCAGTTTGTAGTAGTGTCTGAGCGCCCGCGACATCTTCTCGTACGTCATGTTGGTCCGGTTCTGTAGAGGCCGGCGGAGCACAGCGCTCGTTAGTGAGGGGAACACGGAGGAACTGAAAACACACACTTTCAGCGGATATGTTGGTGACGTTAGATCGGGGTGTGAATGTCTCCCGCTGCACTTCATCACACCTGAGCTTCAATCTCTGCACTGGCTGCCTGTGTGCCAAAGGAACCTCTTCAAATTCTTACTTCTCGTCTATAAAGCTTTGAATGATCTTAGGCCCGAATAAATCTCAGATTTACTTGAAGAATACGAAACATCCAGATCCCCGAGGTCCTCGGGAGGAGGTTTACTTAAGCGAGTCACAAACAGAGCTGATCCTGGAGAGTCCTGCACTCCCCCGGGTGGAGAGGAGACGACTGTGATTTCTCTTTTGTCAGTCTGCGGCAGTGAGCTCCTCTTGAGCTATGAATCCGTCCGCAGCACAGCAGCAACAGACAGGATCAATACGTTTTAGTCAAGTCCTGAAATATCTCCATTTTCTGATCTGACCACGATTAATCCAGACCTGGTCCGGGACCAATAAATCCTCTCTGCTGACGATGCAAACAGAACAGAATTCTTTATGAATGACGTGCCGCCATTTGGCCACTTGGGGGCAGCAGATACAAGTTAACGCTGTGATGAGTTTTGGGTGGAGGCAGGTACATCCAGGACAGATTCACAGAGCAACTTAGGGTCACCAGTGGCCCTCAGGTGTATGTCTTTGTGCCAAGCCAAGAACATGGTGACTCCAAACACAAACGCCCCAAAGCCCAGAGTTGGGGATCTTTCACCAAGCAGGCGAATATGATCCATATCTTACCGTAATTTCCAGACTAGAAGCCGTTACTTTATTCACACGCTTTGAACCCTGCGGCTAATTTAAGGATTTTCACGGGTTAACGGGTTCATGTCGCCAGATTCTACTTCAGCATGTAGATACATGCTGTTTTTGAGTTTTTATCTGACTTTTTGTGTAATTTAAGTGAGACGCTATACAATTCTGCCCCAAAGGACGTGAGACGAACAGAAGAAGATTGCCGACTGAGGATTAAGACCTGAAGTCTGAAGGCCTCAGCGAGCATGTGCTCACCTTGTGATTGCCCCAGAGCCTGGCCAGGCCGTTGGGGTCCATGATGCGGAAGACTTTGCTCTCCGGATCCTCCCAGCGGATGTAGTTCTCGTACCTGCTGTCTGAGAGGAGCTGGTAGACGTAGTCCCACAGGAGCCTGCAGTCTGCAAGGGGGAAGAAAATGGAACAAGATTGTGTTTCTTCGAGACACGCTCTCACGCGACTGCGTTTGTGACGTGTTCAGTCGAGATCCGGGACTAAAGCTCACCTGCTATGCGTCCGATCGGCATCTGCTGCTCGTCGGGAGGAGAAACGGGCATGATGACATGGTTCCGGTACAGCGCCTCCTCCTGCTGCTGCAGCAGACTCTGCTGGCTCAGCTGCTGGTGGGCGTGGACTTTCCCCTCGCGCCCGTTCTCCATCGTGGCCTGGGACAGAGCGCCGCCCCGGTTGTGCCTGAAGTCCATGCCGGCGGCGCCGCCGCTCCTCATGGGGCTCAGGAGGAGAGGGTTCATGATGGTGCTCGGCATGAGCTGGATGACGCGAGGAGGGCCCGCCTCCTGGCCCCCGGGGCTGCCCGGGCAGGGCCCCTCCCGGGGGGTGCCGCAGCGGCCGTTGGTGGTGGCGGCCGGCGACACCGACAGCGGGTACATCTCCTCCGGGAGGTGGTGGTTGCTGTCGGGCAGCTGGGAGAAGGTGTGCAGGGGGTCCTCGGCGGCGGGGCGGGGGTGGTTGGGCTCGGGCGGAGAGCGTCGGATGGCGGGGTGGTGCGGGGAGCGGGAGCGGTGCCGCAGCTCAATGGTCGGCGGGTGCTGAGGGAGGGGTTCTGTGCCGCGAGGTCCTCGCCGTACCGTGTCTGAGGACGTCAAGTTTTATAGTCGACAATCACTCTTAATAACAGACTCGGTCGTCTGTCCCTACAGTTGTCTGTTATTGTTTATGGCGAAGTGTTCTCTGCATTCATGTGTGTGCTTTCATTACTAAAACAAACACCACCAACTCGTGGTCTGGCATGTGACTACATAGTTTTCAGCGTTTCTGCCGTTTTTCTTGAAAACCAACACTGCGTTTTGGTTTTAAGGAAAGTCTCACGTTGACACGGTAACGTTTTGAGAACAAAGGCGACGCGTTTTCGGTGTAAACGAGGCCTAATACACACCTACAGTTTAACACCACTTAATGAAATATTTCTATAGTTTGTATAAAACTGTTATTAAAAACATATCCATGGTGATCATCAGCCATAACATTTAGACAAAATGAAAAACCGATTAACTCTTTAAGTGAAGGCATTAAGCATCTGAGCTCAGACCGTCTTTTGCGAAATCTATATTAACGACACGGTAACAACAATTTTGCAATATATATTGTGCAGTATATTTTTAAGTTTAAGTCACTTTACCACTCGTTATTTTCTTTCATTCCATCTTCAGAAAACTGAAAGAGAGAATGGCTTTGAGACTGACGGTAGGTGTGAGGCGCCGGTTCTTTCAAAACATTTCATTCCGAAGCTGTGACACTTGCTGGGTGTCGTGTGATCCAACCGCTGCAGGTAAATCACTGTGGCCAGAAGGGAAACTGAAGTTGCCCGACATGTTTTTAATTGTTTTAGAGTTATGCAACAGTGTTTGTTGTGTTTATCAGCTCTGCCAGGTGCTTGTTGTTATCTCCACCAGGTGTCACTAACGCCCCGCAGGCGGACCCTCCTCCCAGTTTTCCCTGGGAATGGGTTAAAATCCCCCCCCCCCCCCCCCTTCCTTTCAGAGTGAGCAGCAGCTCATGCAGACGCGGGCGAAACGAGGAAGCCGGCGGTAATAAGTGCGGCATTGTTTGAACCGGGAGCCGAACGCTTCCTGGTGGGGCAGGTTTTACCGTCAGCGTGGCGAAGAAGCGAGATGCTGTGTCACCTTTCCTGAGATCAGAGCCAGAAAAACCGCATCAGGTATTTCACCTCGCCGAGCAAACGCATCTGTGCTCGTGGGAGCTAAGAGACGAGCTGCTGCCTTTGAAATCAGCCCAATCGCCACCTCGGAGTTCTCCCCCCCAAAAAATCTAAATTTTAAATCAACTTTTGCACGTTTTACAGTGAAATGTTTGTATTTTCTTGATCGTATCGAATGTGTGTCTATTTTTCTCATTAAATTGGGAAAATATTAGATTTTGAGTGTAAAAGTGGACAAAAAAAGGGTCTATTTAGAGAAACATCTTAACAGGTTATAAGAAGCGGACCGTCGTTCAAAGCTCATTTCCAATTTGAGATTCACACGCTATACATTACGGTGTGCGTGAGCTCCTAAATCCTACAGCTTCTACCATTGGTGTGTTTTCCTCGACAGATTGCCGGGAGCGATGGGACGACTGACCTTCCAGTTTCAGGTGCTGCACGGCGCCCTCGGGCAGCGAGTGGAAGGAGTTCCCGGGGAAGTAGGCCGACGGGTACAAGACGTGGGACTTCCTCTGCTTCAGGATGTGCTGCAGCAGCTCGTACAGGACGTCGCCTGCGGAGGAGGAGGAGGAGCAGAGGCCAAGAGGTTATCGCGCGTCTCCACGGCCACACTTTTCAACGCCCGTCACGCGCAGAGGAGCTGGTTCCTCTTCTGCTCCTCGCCGCTTTTCCGGGCAGCCTGAGCAACAGTGGAAGGGCCAAAACGCCGGCCCGGGGTACTTGGTAGTTTTATAGATCCAACTCGGTCGCCTGTGCGTACGAACGCGAATGTTCACAGGGTGTCGTTCTCTGTGCACTTTTATTGCAAAGACAACTTGCCTGTCGTCTTATGAACGCAAGACATTTCTGAAAGGGGTTTTCAGTCATCTCAAAAGAGCCGACCTGTCGACTCCAGTAAATGAGCCGGGGCTGCGAAGTCGCCCGTGAGTGGGGTTATGCAGCGGCGTTGACACCCGGCAGGAAGTGGACCAAACGATTCGCAGCTGCTCCAACCGGGCTTCAACCGAGGCCACCGCTCCGCCTAATCTCGCACAACTACACACTTTTACCATAAGGAAATGAATCTCATAAAAGGAAGCACACACACACACACAAACACACACGCGCACACACACGCCCCTTTCAGTTCTCACTTTCTAAGTCCTGTGGCATGGAGTTGCACCGAAGGGGAAAATTCCCACCTCCCCACTTTTGTTTTGATTCTGCTTTTTTTGTTTTTATATATATATATTTTAACGTGAAATGAATCAGAAGAAAACGGTTGAGCGCGTCCCTGCGGTTTTTTTTTTTGTTTGTTTTTTTTTACCTGCGGCACCTCTTTCAGCCTTTAGTTCCAGTCCAAACCTGCAGCTGTGACTTGAAGTGGAGGTGCGACGTTCCCGGAAGGAAAATGCGGCTCCTCGTTTCAACTCTCGGAAAGGAAATGAAGGCGCGCTGCAGGGGCCGACGCGAAAACCGCGCTCTCATGATCGAGGAGGAAATGGATCACAAGCCGTAAAGCTGCTCAGTTCCTTAAAAACTGGAGGCCCCAGATGACACCGACGTGCAACCAGTCCGGCTTCTATCGCGTCGCCTTCGTCGGACAATAAATCAGATTGTCCAACGTTTTTTCCGGCACGAGTGACTGGAAATTAAGTGAGCAGATTAAAAAACGCTCAGACGCACTCCTCATTATGAAGCTGTTGCCTTCAAAAATAAAGTTGTTTAAAAAATAAATAAAAAGGAGATGACATTTGATCGTGACGAGGAAGCTCATAAAGTGACCCGCGAGTGACTGATTTACCTCATCAGGGTTCAAATCCGCATATTTAGAGTTGAGAATGGGAAAACGTCGAGGATCAAATGATTGTAGCGCAACAATAACATTTACATATTCATATTCTGTAATATATAATCCACCGCTGCTTAAAAAGACCAGCATTATCACCAGACTGCTTTAAAACAAATAATGCTGATTATGCTGATGTTGTTGATCTCAATGTGTAGAATGAACTGATAAAATATTCAATATGTCAGTGTGTACTGGGGATTATGGTGTTTTAGTGATATTAGTACCATCAGCATCGAAGCTAAACAGAGTGTGAACATGTTGAATATGCTGGATCTGACGCCATCATGGGTCCTTTGCAGTTTTCTGGAAGTCGTCCCTCAATACAAACACTAAACTTGTCACACTGCCCGATCTTCACCTGCTTGCACGTCCCGACTCGGCGCATTTTATTCGATCGCAGACGCCCGAGTATGAAATCAAAGCAGGAAATCTCCTTTTCACTCTCCTCTCTCGTTTGAGTTCTGAGCCTCTGGCATCGCCGTGGCGACGGGTTGAGGTTGTTCTACTTCCTGATCAACCGTCTGCTACTTCCTCCCTCTCTCACTTCGCCGAGCAGGGTTGAGTTTTTTGCCGGGCCAAACGAGGTCAGAGATTGTTTGCTCATCTTCAGTCGCTGCGTGTCACTTCTCTCTCTCCCCCCCCCCTCCTTAAATTTTTTTTTTACTTTTTCCTGCCATTGGTCCTGTTTCCATGATTTAAAAGTGCCTCTTCTTTTTGTTTTCCACAGCCGTGGACGCCAAAAATGTCTGATGAGATCAATTGAAGTGACTCATGTGTGAAACATTTCAAGGATGCCTCTAGTTTTTTCCGAGGCCGGGGATGCAACCGGCAACCCAGGAAAAAAAAAAAGAGAGAGAGGGAGAGAGAGAGAGAGAGAGAGAGAGAGGGAGAGAGAGAGAGGTACCAGAGTGAGGGGATCGGTAGCGGAAGTCCTCCTTGGTGAGGAGGAGCAGAGCTTTGCCGTTCATCTGGAAGGAGCCGCTGGTGATGGGCCGCAGGGCGAACTCCTTCTCTGCCCACCGCAGCCACTGAGCAACGTCCTCCCGGCTCCAAAACACCGGCTGCAAACCTGCAGAGGGGTGGGGAGGGAGAGAGGAGGGGGAAGAAAAAAAAAACAAGAAGTGAAAAAGCAGCAGGAGGACGGGGGCGGCGAGGAAGGAAGAGAGAAGGAAAGGCAGGAAGGAGAGGAGGGGGAAGGGGATGTAGAGAGCGAAGGGGGGGGCAGAGGCAGTAAAAAGGATATTGAGGAAGTGGAGATAAAAGCCAAAAGGAGGGAGTGATTACGGGAACGGCAGCAGAGATAAAGAGAGAGAGAGAAAAAGATGGAGGAGGAGACGGAGTCAGGAAAGGGAGAGGAGGTTAGAATAAAAGATTAGAAGATGTTTCGAGGGAAGAATACCAAATGAATCACGGGAATGGAAAAAGGAAGGTGGAGAAACAGTCAGACTTTTCTTTCTTTTTTTTTTTTAATGTGCTCTGATCTGCTCGGCTCTTTGTGAACTCCAGACGGGAACATCAGAGGACACGCGGCTTATTAGTTTGTGTATGAAAGGACGAGGACACGAGGGGAGGAAACACCCCACCCACCCCCGCCTCCTCCCTCCTTCAGAAATGTGTCTTTTTTACTGGCGTGGGAACAGGAGTGTAAAACATCTGCACCGGTCCCCAACAAACGTTCAGAGAGAATCAAAGCTCTCACTGAGTTTTACCTCTAATTTGAGCACAAAACGTCTGCTCAAGAGAAATTCTTCTATTCCATCTTCTGAATTTAGCTGTTCGTGTCGAATTCCTTCCTTTTTGGAAGATTACTCTGCTATTGGGAAGCTCATGAGTTTATCTATGTTTCATAGATAATGTTTGTTTTCCACATCAACTTCTAAGTTTTGCGTTTACATGGCAACGCCGAGTACCAATTGAAATCAAACGGTACCATGTTTTGGTCCCTAAACGCATCCTTGCGACCGAGAAGTAGAAGAGTGGGCAATTTTCCGAGGCGGACTTGAACGCAGCATTGCACAGCCGCGAACGGAGCCTGGCTGAGCGTGAGATTTTTGTCAAGGCCAAAGAGTGAAGAATTGTCGACAGCCTTAGATCTACCAAAAGAAAAGGAGTAGGAGTAACTGGAGCTGTGTTTTAATTTGTGCATTATTAAAAAAAAAAAAAAAAAAAACTGCGTAATTATAGTTTAAGGGTTTTCATGTTGAAGGAATGAAGGAAACGACTGCAATACAAACACATGGGCGGTGCTTTGATATATTAAAGTCTCTATATTGAGAAATAAATGTTAATTTGAAAAAAGGTGAGATTTTATTATTGAACAAATTGACAGTTATTACCCCATTTATACACACAAACTTAAAAAAAAAGCTAATTGGCTCAAACAGATAAATGTCCGAGGTTTATTATTCACTTTCTGTTCTTTTAGACATTATGACAGGAAACCCAATTTTAGCACGTCGATAATTGTTTTTCTGACTCTGCCCGCTGTAGTCGTCTCCAAAATGCTTTAAAACGGACACAACACAATATAAAAAGATCTATTTTCTTTGTATGACACACTGGTCTTTATTTCTCTTTATCCCAGTCAACATCGATTCGCATCAGTTTGTGCTTTTTGTAACCCGATAATTTACACTGTGACTCAGGCTTCAACTCCTCTTCTCTTTTTGTCACAGACACACACACTTTCCCGAAAAAAACGCCTTGCGACAGCGTCTCGCGCTCCGATCATTGCGCCTGCGACACCCACACGGAGGACGGCTACTCATTTCATACGTCTCACTTATCGCCCGGCCTCAAACACTTCCTCTGGGAGTCGGACAGCTGTTATCTCTGGCCGCCAATGTCACTGTCACACAAGTAATAGGAACCTTGTGCTCGCTTTTCAGCCCCCCCCCCCGGCCCCTTTAGCTCCCCCTCTGTCCGTCAAACAAAGGAAGTTTTCACCGAGTGCAATCAATATAAAATGAAACCCTGTCTAGATTGCCGGCTTCCCATTTCTTCCCTTCCCTTCTGGCGCTCTGCATTCAGATGGCAGGCAGGGCCTCCAACCGATAAGCCCCCCGCGATGGCCGAGGTTATCTGGAGCGCGGCTCGCAGCCTGTCGAGCTCAGACCCTCTCCGTGTCGACAGACATCTGAAGAAAGTGTCGGCGAACGGGGGGGGTACAGGTGTTTCGCAACCACAGGAACTCCTGCAGATAAGAGATGGTGGTTTCTCTTCACACCTTCTGACGAGGTGTCCAGTTCCTCGGCCCAGGAAGTGACACGGCTGTATGTGCCATGTACAAAGAAATGTGTGTTCACACACCTTTTTGATCAATATGTCTGAATATCGGTGGTAGGGGAAGACTTTGATGTCTGCCAGGACTGATTTAAACTGCTGATACGTGACCCCCTTTTTTACAGCTCGTACAATGGCTTTATGTTTAAATTTAGCTGGACCACATAACCAGAATAGATCTGGGGTCCGCTGGAATACCAGTCGCAGACATCAGACTTTTTATTTATTTATTTTTTTTTAAATCAATATTGGATCAAGCTGCCATCTGCACGGCATGCGCCAGCTGTACGTCGGTCCCTCGCCGCCGACTTGTGAGAGGAGCGACGCCGGGTCGGGCAGCGCCACGGCCCCCGGGTCGCGAGGTCACGGCTGCGGTATGCTCTCTCCGGGGCCGGAGAACGATGCAGCGCTGCCAAAACCCCTCGGAGATCCGGTCTGCCGGCCCCGGCCATCTGCACAGGACCCAGAGGAGGAAGCAACAAGGGGAGCAGGAGAGACGAGGAGGAGGAGGAGGAGGAGGAGGAGGAATGAGGGGGTGGGGGCAAACAAATGTGTCCCACAACGCACTCTGGCAGGAAGCAATCCAGCGTGGGCTCCGTTTCAGCACAGGAAACTTCCCGCGGTAAGGTTAGAGAGCAATGCCGGGAGGTTTTCTCAACAGGCGGCGGCAGCGCGGAGAAGAAAAGAAGGTGAGAAGAAAAGAGAAAAAAAAAATAAAGACGAGAGATGGAAATGGAGAGGAAGGAGTGGTGAGAGTCGCAGCGGATGGCGTTCAGAAGCGGCGAGAAAAGAAATAAATAAATAAATTGAAGGCGGATGAAGTAAAAGTACCAAGAACAGGAGGACTAAAGAAAGAGGAAAGAAAAGCCAAACAGGAAGAGAAGTCATGCACGGTCCCCCCATGCTGCACTTTCCCTGTTTAGGGTTTGAGCAGGCGACAGTCGCTCGTGTACAAAGCGGCACTCCATGTATGAACTCCGGCAAAGACTTAACTCTGTGACTAAAGACTGTGTATATTCTCACATCTCTCTATCCATCTCCGCCATTTGAGAACGAGCAGTTGTCCGTTTAATTGACCCCCGGCGGGACCAGCCTTCACTCCCCATGTGCTTTAAAAAAACAAGGCCATCAATGGCACCGTCGCCGGTTCACCCATTTTCTACCTCCATCTAACACATCATTTTGATATTGACTTGCTGCCTGATAGATATCACCAACTACAGCATTAAAGCCACTCTGTGGTCACAACCAGTGGTTTAGTCGTCCCTGGAGAACTGAGTATACTCTTGATTTTGTTTTTTTTAAAGCAGCCCAGAAACGCCAGTTTTTCACAAACAATGACATGCAAGGCAGTGCTGTTATTTGTCGGGGGGGTCTGATTATTTAAATCAACAGAAGAATCAGTTGCCAGGAACATCCTAAATGCCTCTAAAAAAAAAAACCTTCATGACCTATCTAACGATAACGTTCAAATCGTTCAACGTCTTAACGAATCCTTTTGGGACCAAGTTGGATTTTGGCTTCATTAATGCGTCTCAGAGATTAAAACTACGTCTGTGCCGACGTGCTTTATTTCGCCGCGCACATTCTATCATCATTTTTTATTTTTTTTTTTTAAACATGGCTCATCCGAGTCACACTGAAGCTGCAATTTTGGGATCTTTTCTGATCTGTGCTATCTGTGTGATGCAGGCAGGAACCGATTCTAAATACGATGTTAAGGTCTCCGCTGCAGAGGAGACGTCAAGACGCAAACGGTCTCTTGGCTTACTCTGAGGGGGGAAAGAAAATGGATGGCCTCGACAGCGAGTGAATGAGGGGTGGAGAGAAAAAAAAAATAAAAAAAAAGAGAGAGCACCCTCGACCCTGACACTCTGTTCCTTCCACACATTCACACGCTTCCCGGAGATGATAAATTTGTCCTCTGCGCTTGTTTTCTGTCAGAAAATCTGTTACAGGAGGAAAATCAATTTCAGTCTTCCTCGCCATCATCCTGCCTTCTATGAATGCATCTCCGGTTCTGACTGTGTGTGCGCGTGTGTGTGTGTGTGTGCGCGTGTTTGTGTGTACGTTTGTGTGTTTTTACATTGAATAAAACCTTCAAGCATGACAGTAGCAGGATCCCAAACCCTTGACTAAACCGTGGGCTCCTAATCCTCTCTGATGACACATAATTTTCACTCTGTGGTTTCTCAGGCCCCCGCTAACACACACACACACACACACACACACAGAGCGCGCGCAAGTTGCCAAGGCAACTCGTAAGCGCTCGGGATGAATGAAGGGAAGAGGAGGATGAGATCACTGGTATCCAGTTTCGTTGTTGCGGTACAGAAGCCCTCAGCTTCCCCTCTCAGCCAGACGAGTTAATGAGGTCCGTCCTGCCGCTCTGCCGAAAGGTCCCGTCCGCAATCACTCTCCCGGCGCCGCACGCCAAAACGCCGCTGCCCCGCGCCGCTCATTCCGCACCCGACTGAAAACTCCAGCCCCCTCGCTCACACAACGTTTCAAGTCATAATGCATTGTTTTGAAAAAGATGCCCATTTACACGAAAATGGCCGAAACGCTGGAAACTATGCAATTAGCTCGCCAGGCCACCAGGGGGTGCAGCCACTGTTGTTATTGACCATCTACTCGCGCATGTGCAAAAGAACTATTCATCGTGTCCGTGGTTTCAAAAACTTTCAAAAACTTGCGTCTTTCTGTGACTCCGAGCACCGTTGTCATGTAAACGGACACTAAAACGCAGTTTTTATTTGAACTTAGAAATAAGTAAACGAGACCCGGGAGTCTTTGTTTTGTTACTTGTCAAAATATCGTTATTTAATTAGAAAATCAAATCCTTTAAGATTAATACATTAATACATTTGTTTAACCAACTCGCACCATGAGCAGATTTTTTTTCCCACTTTGCGTTTTAGGAGTGAGGCATCTGTGTGGAGCCCGGAATTGAACCATCATTGAGAACGGTAGCATTGGCCATAAACAGCAGGTAAACTTACTGTACAACAATGTAGAAAGTATAGTTTCCCAAACAGCGAGGTACATGTTCTAATGTTCCAATATATAAAGTAGAGCGTTGGACAGATTCCAGTTAAACACCTGGTCTGTCGTAACCCAATGTTACTACATATGTCCAACAGGATTTTAGGGTAAACAAGATGTTATACTGCTTATGAAGGTACTTTAAGTCGTTGTACAAGGACGCCAGATCGATGCCTTGGGCTGCACAATATTAATCGTTGTCTATCGCAATATTAAGCAACAAGATCGCTTATCTTCTGTTCACTGGATACTGTGCCGCTTTAATAGTCCCGGGGATCCAATAAACTGCAATAAAGTGGAAAACATGTCCACACATGCAGTCATGAGCAGTCTGCTTCCTCTCTTTTTCATCAGTGGAACTAGATTTGGAGTCGTATAAGGATCAGGAAAGTCCGGACTGTCAGCAATCTGGACGGACTACAACTGAGTAAACAACAAACACGAGAAAAAGAAGTAAAACAGTAATGTCGGGACTTTGCTCTGAACACCCAGCGATCCTTAGTCACACCGCTCCTCGGCAAATGTTTGCTTTTTCTCTTCCGAGCAGAAGTAGGCGGATATTGGTTTTGCTATCTCGATAGAGAAAAGGTTTTTCTTTCTGCAGACAGAGGAGGAGGAGGAGGAGGAGGAGGAGGAGGAAGGAGGAAGGAGGAAGGAGGAGGTGTTGTTGTGACCTCCTGACACCCTGACTCAGGGACGTGTGGTTATTTCCACAGATCCTCCGTCTCCTCCTCGCTTTGTGAGCGTCGCCGGCCGCACAGCCCCGCTGCCCGTCAGGTGGGCGCGGCAGGGGGAGAGAAAAAAATTTAATAAAAAAAAAAATCCACCTCCACACCAACACGTTGACACTTTTACTTATCGTACGGGAGAACCCTGCCACCCCTCCTCCATCTCCTCTTCCTCCCCCCCCTCTCATATTTATTCTCTAACTTCCTCCTCCGGCGTGCACGTGCCTGTCCCCGTCTGGCAAAACTGGGCCGCATCCAGTCACAACAAACATTAAACAGATCGTCAATCACGCTCAACTTTTATGGCCAGGAAGTAGCACGACCTGTTTTTTTTTTTTTTTTTTTTCGGAGGGGGGGGGGGCGGTTAGTTTGTTGTCGAGCGCCGGAGCAAGCCGGCTCTTGTAGGTTAGTTCCTGAATCCAACGTCAACTGCCACTCTTCCTTTTGTTCTACAGCCAACTTTTTCTTCCCCTCCTCTACCTTGTTCCCCTCCTCGTTTTTTGTTTTTTTTGGTTTGTTTTTTGTAAATGCTTCAACTTCAAAGACTTTTTGTTAACCCACTGAAAAGGCCCCAGCTTGTCCAAAACCCCGCACAAACTGTCAGAGCACGTCTTCTTTTCTCCAAGTGGAGAATGGGAAGTCTTTATTTTTAGTCATTTAAAGCAGAAGTTTGATTCGAAAGAGCAATTAAACGACTGACAGACTGTAATTATTTGTCAACTGTACAAGAAAACTACACGTTAGAAAGTTAGCCGTGGTTACAAAAGCTGTTTTTAATATTTCCCAATGTTGGAAACTTCACTGATCCTCTTTTTCCACATTGCAAAGTTAAAGAGGAGTGTCCCTGACGTATGAAGCCAAAATTAATGAACTCCTCATTTTTTGAGTGTTTCAACATTGTGTTGCAGCTTTTTTTTTTTTTTTACTTAACGTCCGACAAATAAATGCAGTGTTCAATTGGCTAAAGCTTTGTTCCGTCCATCCAGGCTGCTCGATTCACGCTAAAGGCTCATTTGTGCGCGACGGGCGTACGCACAAAGCCATCGTCTGCAGTTCTGTTCATCGCCTGCAGTACCGCCGGCAACAGTAGGGGGGCGGCGTGGTCACCGAGTGCAACAGAGAAGTAGTATGAGCACAAGTTGTGCGAGATGAAAGTGGCCAGACGTGAGATTATCAGAACCTTGCCAGCGTTAAGCCACTCCCTCAAACATTTTCTAGTAGAAATCTTAAATGAGGAATGATTGGCGTGTATGACTTGTATATATTTCATTTAATATATTTCTATAGATGAATATAATCCCTTTGTAATATATTAATACAAAAACAATACAAAACCGTATATATAACAGGTACATTTTCATTGTCAAGGCTTCTTTAAGTCAGGTATTTGGATAAGTTACGTTAATGCTAAATATAATATAAACACCAAGTCACTTACTTTAATAGAAGTATTATCAAAATTTGAATAGTTTTTCCTCTAAAAGTTTAACCTATACGATGGAACGAAGGGAGAACATTTGGAGTTGTGGTTGTTAATCCATTATTTTACTGGTTCTCGATCAAATACATCAGAACCACTCGGCTCCGACACCAAGTGTGGTTTCATGGCCACAAACGTTCATCTGTGACTAATGATCCAAAAATTTCATTTTAAAGCCCAATTTTCACTCTTAAATGAGAACTGATGAGACTAAATGGCCTAATTGTGCTCATAAAACAATATTCATGTTCAGTTCTCTCGAGACTGTGCAGGCTAACTTGCGCAATGCAGAACTGTAATCTAGGGCAGGACAATAAGGACAGAATCAGTGTTGATATTGTGAAAGTGTTGCAGGGACGTCTGTCGGCGCGTTCACTAAATATTTACACGGCTTCTTTTTTTATCAGTAATGTATAGGTGATGGATGAGTGAGCAATGACGAGTGATGAAAGAGTTATGAGACGTCTATTCTAGCTGTCTAGAACTTGGTTTTGTTTCACACTTTGATATCAGCATTTGTAGAATAAAAACCACGTTTCTATGGCAGCAGGTCTGGCAAGCCCACAAGGGTCTTACACCAGCCAACAAAATCCCTTGTAATTTGCACAGATCTGATACATGTGCTGCACAGATCTCACCATCCATCAATGGCACTTTTTTGGGGGCACAAAACCAGTCAAACGTGTCACTTTTATTATTATCATGAGGCAGAGGAACTTTCTCTTTCTTCAACTTCCAAATAAGAAAGAAAAAACCCACCTGGGATCAATGTAATGCATCGTCTTATGACTTGTCTTTATCATCACACCATCAGTCTGTGAGACTAGCGTGCATCAACTGTGATGTTTTCAATACAGAGATGACCCCCCCCCCCCCCCTCCAAAGAAAATGAAGAATGCCATGCGGAGCGCGTCGCGAACAGGAAGAGAAAGGGGGAGTGGGGGTGGTGGCGCTTAGCTCCCTCGCTGGCATGTGAAAACAGTTTCCTTTTCAGAGGAGAAAGGAGAGCAAGTTAAAACACACACACACACACACACACACACGTAGCCACACACACACACATAACAACAACAACATTTATTCAGGAAGCGCTGTCTGCCCACTCAGGAAATTCCTGAGGACAAGAGCTGCTTCCAGGGGCAGGAAATTTCCCCTCAGAAAGACTAAACACGCACACAGACACAGACACAGACACACACACACACACACACACACACACACGCACAAGCTTTGCACAAAGACACAAGATTCACTCACACTCATCCACCCACTCGTACAGCACGAACAGCACAAACCCAGCTGTGAGCACACACACACACACACACACATACACACAGTCTTGTTTCCATGGACATAGATTTATTTTTTTTTTTTTAAATCGGACAAGATATTTCTTCTCTTGCTGTTCTTTTGTGTCCCATGGCTCTTTGTTGTAAGCGAACACACAGTCAGCTTGCGTTGAAGACCTCTCAGTAACGGCGTTCTCTCCGACCGGCCCCATCGTTTGCGTCACGCTGGGGTTCGTAGGCGCCGCGTTGGCCCGCCGCCGCAAGGATTACCGCTGAATTGCAAGCCGACAAATCCAGTTCGACAGTTAGCGTAGCGTCTGCGCCGCTTCGTAATCTGCGCGTGTGCGTGAGCGGGACCGTCTTTCAGAAGTCGTCTAGTCTTTCACACAAACAGCCAAACAAAACAAAGTGACATGGACGGTTGACAGCACTCCTCCGCTATAGCTGCTTAAACCCGTCGCGTCGCAGGCTAATGCTACCACACAGTCCCTGTCAAGTTTTGGTTTAAAGCCGCAGGAACAAAAAGTTAATTCATTTATACCCAAACACATTCTCTGAACACCTGACTCCATAAAGGAAGGACTACTTGTTACAAGCAAGTTAACAAGCCGTCTGCGTTACGTTTTTCGTGGCGCCGAGCTTAACGCTGCAGGGCTAGCCGACCCGCCGGCCTTCCACGTTTGGAAGAGTCTGACTTGGCTCAATGGCATCCCGACAGCATGACTACAACGGGCGGACAACCGTTGTCAATCGACAACCAGAACTCTGGTAAAAGACTGTATCGTCTAGGCTGTGGTAGGACGAGCACAATTCGTTCTAAGCTACAGTCGTTTAAATGCTTAAACAAACGCCTGGAGAGAAAAACGCACATTTCACACTGATTAGACGTCCGATCGCATATCTTCCAGTCTACTCATTCAGAATATTTAGTCCTGCTCCTGTTTTTTTTTTTGACAAATCTGTGAATAGGAGTGAACTGGTAAAGGCTAATGGAGGCAATGGAGTGGTTCTACTGCCAATTCTAACACATGATTACATTTCCATGAACAGAGTTTGATGGCAATTTAAGTCAAATTGGAGGCGTACATGTTGGAAGGACGCACAGGAATCAATCTGACGGAAATTCGAACACTTCAGTGACTGAAAATGAGACAAGAGTCGGAAAAGCTGAAAGATTTGCAACAAAGTAAAACGAACGCAAGAAAATTACTTTTTTTTTTTTTTTAAAGGGGGGGGGGTTAAAACAGAATTATTCATCTTCATGGAGTGGGTGTTTGCGGCGTGTCACAGTGGTGTCAGGCTGAAAGGGTTAAAAAAAAATGGAGCCTAGTAGCGTTCTTTAGTGTGAGGAGCAGGCTGCAACTCTCCCCGATCTAATCCACTTCCTCCCCAGGAAATGGAGAAGGCGGATTTCTGCCCACACTGCAATTTCCTCCCTCATTCTTTTTCTCTGTTTTTTTTTTTTTTTCCTCCTCCTCCCTTGCCTCCCCCTCTCCTCCTCCTCGCTCTTCCTTCCCTCTCCCCCTCCACTCAGGACAAAGTGTCTGTATATATGTGTGTGTGTGTGTAGGGGGGGGGTTAATGGACGGCTGCATTTTCCAGCACGTGTGTTTAAACAGCGATGGAGAAGAAAGGCCGTACGAGCCGTGACGAAGACGTGTCGCCGGCCGTCTGGGCGAGCGGAGCGGATCTCCACCGGCAGCTGAAATAATCTAAACACCGGCGAGAGGGAGAGAGAGAGAGAGAGAGAGAGAAGCCACAATCTCCCTGCAGATGTGCGAGAGAGAGCGGTCTGTGTTTGACATGTTACTCAAACAAAAGTGGGACTTCCACGCGCCTGCGGATGTGAGCTGACCCCGTCGGTTTGCCCCCGGCAGGAAACTCAACGCGGACCTGTTGAGCGCTCTTCCTTTTTTTTTTTTTTTTTCTTTTTTTCTGCAACAATGCGAAAGAGGAAGTGTGCCGAGGGGGTTTTCCGGCGCGTCGGATCCAGACCCAACACCCAGACGAACACCCTGAACTTCACACTTCCTCCAGAAAACAGACGTGAAGTGGTTAAATATTGACGGGGCGAAGCAGCTGGAGGTTAATCTTTGAACCGGGAGCTTCGGCTCCGCCGCTGCTGCGATTGAGTAAGAAGAAAAATAAATAAATAAAAAAGACCAAACCCAAATTTCACAGAAGTGTATATGTCACCGTGTTGCTTCACCGTTTCCCTCGAAAACTTCTTGATTCACTCACCCAAAAAAAACCCAAAAACAAAACCAAAGCTTCACGCCCTGTTTTCTCTCTTCCGGAGCATAAACTTGGTTTTCCTTCGTCTGAATTTGAACAAACTGGTTTTGCTCAGATTCAAAGCAAATATGGACAATCGGTGTTCCCAAACAACTGGTTCCACCTGGGAAACATGCAAACTCAGCCCGTTTTTACTTTGCACTACTGAAGGCAGGTGAAGTTTCAATTGGAGCAGTTTCAAGTGGTGTCATTGGAAATAAACAAAAGCGCTCCTTGTGAGATAAAAATCTCCTTCCTCATAGACTTTTAAGAACTCTTTTAATCTCTAGGTTTACTTCCTGCAGTCAGTTTGCCTCCCCTGACTTGTTAAGCCAATGGCAGTGGGTGAATTTGGTCACATGATCACGGCTCTTCACCTGCCATCAAACAGGAAGCGAATGTTTCCAGAATGTCTATATTTAGCACATAACATTGGTGAAATCCACGCACGGGCAATTGTTTCACATAAATCAATATCTGTAATACCTAAGAATATAAAAGTAGTCCGCTTGTATTTAGATTCTTTAAAAATGCCGTATTTTTGTAATAATTTCATTTTCCATAATCAAGGACCATTCAAGGACGCCTCCAATTCAACCATCTGAGCAGCTATAACGGAATCACTTTATGTAAAGAAGTACGCGTTTCAAATTTGATGACATTTTGTAGCGGCAAAAACTTCAGTTTGATTCCCAAAAGTTGGTTTGGTCAGTTCATGAGTAAAAGCTCCGTTTCTAAGTAGGTTTTGTTTTTTTTGCAACTTTTCTAGCTTCAAACATTGACAAAACATTTTAATAAAACTGTCCAAACGTGCCCTAAAGATGCACATGTGGCAAAAACAATAGTCACCCAGTTAAATATCCTACTTCCTGTTATACTCTGCTCATTATCTTCTGACCGCTGTGAGACGGTTGGTTCTGCCGGTGCAGTTGGTCCGTCAGTTCCTCGTTCAATACAGAGCAAGTCTGTCGACGGACTGAGTTTGGAGGATCAGACCAAACGAACTCCTGAGGCAAAACCCAAACATTTAAATCAATTGGTCCTCTTGGAATGATCGATGTGTGTAGGAGTCGCTGGTCATTAGTGTGTGTGTGTGTGTGTGTGTGTGTGTGTGTGTGTGTGTGTGTGTGTGTGTGTGTGTGTGTGTGTGTGTGTGTGTGTGTGTGTGTGTGTGTGTGTGTGTGTGTGTGTGTGTGTGTGTGTGAGTGTGACTCACGCAGGTGCGCAGGCAGCCTGGCGGGCTCGTCCTCCATTCGGCTGGCCGGCCTCGCGGCGGGAGCATGGACGGGGGAGGAAGTGGAGTTTGGCAGCGGGTTCGCGGAAGGACTGAAAGAGCTCCTCTCCGGCTATGAATAGACACAGAGACACAAAGCATGGCTCACAACGCTGCACGGTGCACCGGCCCTGAACCCAAACAGCCCCGCGACGACGCCGCTCACCTCGCCGTGCACCCACGGCGACGGCGGCCGCGCTTTGCTACGCCGGCGATACGAGAGCCAGCGATTTGGCCGAAAGTTTACCTGTACAGTACAGGTGGATCTGCTAACCAGAGTTCCAGAAACACGCCGACGAGAACGCTTAAGATAGTCAGGCTTGGAATGAAGGCAGTACGGTCGAATGAAACATACAAAATAAACGTTTCATATTTTACTAGAATTTCTGCCATCCATCCAGCCATCCAGCCATCCATCCTGCCATCCATCCATCCATCCATCCGCACCACTTCATTTCCGACTTGGACAGACCCCTCACCAGTCCAGAACACAGTCACACGACGTTTCAAGCGGAAACGTGTTGTTTTTTGTTGTTTTCGTTTCCGAAAAGTTTCGCGTTCACAAGGCAACTTTTTGAAAACGATGTCTGTTTACATGGAAACGGCAGAAACGCAGCTGTTGGTGCCATCGTTTGTTTTAGTAATCAAATCACACTGGTGTTTGCAGAGCACAATATGATAGTTGGATTGTAATTACGTTGACTGGCTATAAAACTACCAGGTCTTGTGAGAATATGGACTGGGAGTCATGACACTCTGGAGGCCGCCGTTGTTTTTATTGTCCATCGACTGAGCATGTGCAGAAGAGCTTTTCACTATGGCCGTGGTGCGCATGCGCAGTGGTCGCCGTTGTGTAAAACGGATGCCCCAAAACGCTACAAACGTTTGCTGTTTTCACTTGGAAACGGGGGCCTAATTCACAGAATGCGCCTTTCTTTGGACAGTGGAAGGAAACTAGAAAACCCACTGACTCAAAACCCAAACCCAGAATCACACCTGGGATACTCTTCCCCTGAAGCGAGAGTGCTCCAGCAGTCACACTACAATGCGGGCCCCTTCACCGTCTCCATTGTTATATTTAAACTGCGATTTGGTGAGTCACTGAATGAAAACTGCGGCGGGACGCTCGACAATATGAGCCGCCGAATCCGGACCGCTCCACACGGTCCAGGCTAAAGTGTGAGGTTTCCCAGTTTGTGCTCTTTTTTTTCTCCTTGCGACTGGTTTTCTCTCCTGCAAACGAAGCCACATAAGGTTTCTTGAGGAAATGAAGCTCAGCTTTTCTTTTTTTTGCTTTTTGTTCCATTTCTCCTTCCAGTTTCAGTGCAGCTGCTGTCACCACCCAGCCACGCCGAGACCTGCACGCCAGCACCAGGAATTTCCTGTGGAGGCCGAGCAATAATCCCCCGGTCGTCTATTTCCTCGTCTCTCCGATTCTAATAAGTCATGCTGCCACATGCGACTTTCAACCAGGTCCCTCTTCGCAGAGGACAAAGTCGGCGAGAAAGACCAGCCCCAAAGCGAGAACTGGCTGCAGCGTGGAGGTGAAGGGGAGTCATACTCGCTCGCTCGCTCTCTCTCTCTCCCCCCCCCTCTCTCTGAGAAGTTTCACCATCGCAGCAGAGTGAAGTGCTGATCGTTCCTCTGCAACCGTGCGCTGACATCAGACTGGCTAATGAGCGAGACGTCCCTCGTAAACAAAACACCGTATTTCACTCGCGCACAGCCAGCGCCGCCGTTTCCAGCTCCTTCACCTCGACATCCAAAATAATATTTCTACTAGTGTTGGCGCCTAACAATTAACCCGTCTTTCATGATTTACAAAAGTGACCAAACACCAAGACGGAAAAATAAACAATGAAGCCCAAGGTGACTTCTTCAGATGTGGTATTAATCCACTTGATGACGCAGCTTAAATTAAACAATTTACCTCTATGAAGACCGTTGCATATTGATCCGCCTGCTTCTCTGTCCCTGTGCGAGCTGATGAATGCACGACTCCCATGCGTCTATCGACTACTTTCGTTGAATGAATCATCCGGAACACGACGTGTACAAAAAGTTGTTGACCGAGCCGGGAGAGTAAATCATTCATAAACATCTATTAAATGCAGGATGGGGAGAAACCGATTACAATATTGTAATTGAATATTATGGGTGTTTGAGTTCTTACAGTTTTATCTTAAGATATTTCAATACTTGAAATTTTCTTTTTTTAACTAGATTTTTATAAACTGCTGCTGCTCTGCTGGACTTTTCCCTAACTTTTCCCTAATTTTCCGGTTTAGTAAATAACAGACTAAAAACTATATTTTCCCATTAAGCACTTTTTTTGTTCCTCCACTGTGAAACGCCATTTTTTTTGTAAGCTGCAACCAATAATGTAATAACAACAAATAACCTGAACAATGTGACTATTTTAGATGTAATAAAGCCAATGATAACACTTCACTTCAGGATTTTCCAGGGACACCCTGAGGGCCGGTCAAGCATGGTCAACCATGTGGCCCGCGGGGCCTTATGATGCCCAGGTGAAACACTCTTACACACATATTTCACCATTTCCAGCATAATAATAAAATCTCTTAATTGTATAAAGCTTTCACTTCATGCTATTGCGCCCCACTGGCCAATACTATGTAGTGTATTGTCAGCTGAAATAAATCAATACAAATAGTTATAAGTGTCTAATACACGTATGTGCATTAGGTCTATGTGTACATTTAATTAGAACACTTGCTTGTGCGCCAACTGGACTGAAAGGAAAAGATGTTTTACCAGAACAATTTATAACGTGATCCTCATCAATGTACAGGGGAACGAGGAGGTAACTCAGAAGGTAACAAATATGGTCACCGGACTGATAAAAAGTTAAGTGGAGTTTATATCAATATTCAATCTTTATTCATCAATATTCAATCTGCTTCTTTTGTAAGTTTGTTGTTGCTGAACTGCTGTGACAGTCGGGTGACTTTTGATACTCAATCTCAGTTAAAACAGGTTTTAAATAAATTACTGAATGCAGTCATGGAAATCCATGTTTGGGAAGAACAAGAAACTGTCTCTATGTTGTATCCTCATCTGACACTTGTAATCTGCACTGTTGTTTCTCTCTGTGTGGCTGAACTGGGACAGATGCTTAAATTCTGACTGTGTTGTGATAAAACACGATTTAATGTACGGATACATAGATTTTGGAGAGGTTCTGTCATCGCTGCACCATATATCACAAATGAATTATTATCATGATGCACAATATACAAAGGGCCCGCTAATCCCAGAGATTATGCGACAAGTATTTGGTTTTAAATGAGGTAAAGTATGACTGATCACGATTAAATTACAAAAAATTGAGCGATCAACTAATGAAAAGTTTTTAGTAGATTGATCACGTCATACCAGGTGACCTCAGGGATGAAGTCAGAAGAACAGAAATTGTCATGCATGTATCGCAATATGTTATTACGATCGCAATGCACACGATATGATCGTGCCGTCCTGTTGCAGAACCCTCGTTGTTCTCGTGTGCATCATCTACCAGAACGCGCTCTTTCTCCCGGCGACCACCGGTCAATCCAGGTTGTATCCCTCTCAGCTCTGATCGATCCAAACTCTGGATCAAGCGGTTCTCCGACAGTCACGACTACCCCCCCTCTCCTGAACTCAAAAAAGAAAAGAGCAACAGATGACGGGCAAAACAAACGCGCCTCGGCTGAATGGCGCTCCGGCGGCTCCATGATCCGCAGCGAGGACGGCAAGCGCGAGAGAGCGGAGAGGAAGTGGAGCGATCGTGTTAATAAACGGAGAGATAGAAAGAAAGGGGGATACCTTGTTTGCAGCAGAGGAGGAGGATTCAGACATTATCTCCCGTCAAACTTCTCTCCGCGTCCTTCCACTTCTCTCTCTCTCTCTGTGTCTGCGGCGCTGCGCTGCGTGGTTCGCGGGAGCGGACGCGCCGCCGCTGGGCTGCAGCAGAAGCGGCGCTCCGGCGGCTGCTCGGCTCGGTGGTCGTGGGAGGAAGTTGTGTAGTTTTTTCCTCATGCAGCCCGCTTTTTTCTCTCGTTCTCTCTCTCTCTCTCGCTCTCTCTCCTTCCTCCTTCCTCCTTCTATGTGTGTGTGTGTGTCGCGTTTCCTGCTCTAAGCGCCGTGCGGGTCCATCGCGCGCGACGCGCGGCGTGAAAAACTTCTTTTGTCTGCGTGTGTTTTCCTTCACGTGTCGGCAGCGCGCTGGTTAATAATCCCTTCCTGGAAGTCTCTCTCTCTCTCTCGCTCTGTCTCGCTCGCTCTCTCTCTCTCTCTCTCTCTCTCTCTCTCTCTCTCCCTCCCTCACTCTCTCCCTCCCTCACTCTCTCTCTCTCATTGATCTCGATGTGTGTAAAACGGCGAAATGACGTGAATTCCCAGCATTGAGCCTTGCCCCCTTTTAAAGGGAAACCCGAAGCAGGAAACTGCAGCGTTTACACACACACACACACACACACACACACACACACACACACACACACACACACACACACACACTCCCAAACTGAATTTCTACTCTTTTGCACAGTTTATTTCTTTCTCTCCATGTTCTCCTTTTATGACTCAGAGGGGGGGTATTAGTCCCTGATGGGACTCTCAGGTGTGCTCCATCACCTCTCTGCCTATAGCGCCTCCCTCCACCCTCTTCTGCATTCACACTGAACCACATCCCCCATAAAGAACCGGCAGAACATGCAAACTCCGCACAGGAAAGGCCGTCCAGCGCTTCACACTCGTCCGTATCATTTCATTTCGGGATTGTTTTGGTACCTCTAGTTACTTCGGCTGAAAGGTCAAAGGGCCCGGGGTGAAGTCCTTTACTCTGTCCCCAGACCAAGGACATATTTCTCGTAAACACAGTCCACACCGATGATGTTTACGTATTTTTCCGCCACGCCACTGTCCAGCTGAGGGCCTGTCCATACGAGAACGCCGTTTCTAGTAATCGCTTCGTTCTTTGGCCGATCATCCACACGGGGCAGCGTTTCAAGATTCTTTTTAAACAATGAGTTCCAACGAGGGGAAATTTAAAAACGCCACCTCAGCTTTGACGCGTGGATGGAGAAATGGCTGAAAATGATGATGTCATCACCTTCCTCTCGACCCTATAACCCCGCCAGACAACATGCTCCAGCTCGAGCAGTAGAAGCAACATGTTTGCTTTCTCCAATACAAGGATTCTTTTCATGCTCCAGTTTTGGTGCATTTCTGTGGCAGTTACAGCACCCCCTATAGGTCGTGCACATATACTACATCCTTTTGAGTCAAATTTATTGTGCCTTGTGCATTGATAAAATAAAACAAGAACGACAGGGATGGATGGACGCCTTGTGTTACACTGAATTTTTGACCCTTCCGTAGGAATGACGCGGCAAAAATCAAGACTCAATAGAACAAGCAACATTTTTTAATCTCCAATATTGGTGAACCTGCAAATAACTTAAAGCCGGCTTCATCCACCAACGAGCCCACTGTCCTTCGAAGGCCCCGACAGTAACCAGATCTCAATCCAATACGGCCCCTTCGGGGTTTGGCGGAACGGGACATTTGCATCATCTGCATCCAATGAGTGGCGCTATCATGTCCACATGGGGCAAAATCTCTACCTTATAAAGTACCATCCATTACATGGAATCTGATTTGACCTTGAGTGTGAGTAACCCAGATCTCAATTGGCACGACTTGCAAGTTGCAACGATTTGTTCTGGCGACGCCTTTAAATAGTGAGCAAGTAAATAGTCAAATATGCTTAAAACTACTTTTTTTTTTTTCTAGCATTTTCATAGCCAGTAAAGAGAAAATTCATAGGTATTGAATCAAACGGTTGCACTCAAGAGTTGAGTAACTGGTACTTTGAGTCGTTTTTTCAGAACTTTTAGTTTTGCAATCGAGTACAATTGCTTGGAGCTCTGGACTCATATTACGGAGATCACGGGTTCAAATGCCGGCCAGGCCTTTCTGTGTGCAGTTTGCATGGAAGAGTAGTTGAGTCACGCTTAAGTACAACGATGAGTGACTCTTGTGACGTGATACAAGTGTCGGGAGTGAGCTGGATCAGACGCAGTACTTCAGCAGCTGTGTTGTGAAGTTTGGAGATGGCGGTTCACACTCCAAAACGTGATGCAGAGTAACATCTGTTACAATACATCTTTGGCTAACGATTAAATCGACTTAAAGTACGTGATGGTAGCAGGTCTGAACACATCCACCCTGAAAAGGGCAAGTACAAGTAATAGTTTGAGAATTTAATACAAGGGGAATATATGGATGGTGTAACGTACAATCATGTGTGAAGTGTGATCTCATCAAAGTGAATGCGTTTCTTGTAAGTGTGAGCAATCTTCAAAGCGTCACACTGAAATATTTCCTCCTCATAGGATGCAATAGAAATTACCTGCTTTCGTTCAGACTTTTGAATACAAATGAAATATAATCAATTTCATTGGATACAAAATAGTAACTACTACTAGTTACCTGAATATTTAAACTAATATAATGACACAAATTGAAAAGATGTTGATCATATGAAAGAAACTTTATTATCCATCCATCCATCATCGGTGCTTTATCGTGTGCAGGGTCGCAAGAGTTCGAACCAATCCCAGCAAACTCTGAGCGAGTACAGGATACACCCTGGAAAGGTCATCAGTCCATCACAGGACAAACACACAGAGACAGACAACCAGACTCACATTCACACCTTGGGACAATTTAGGGTCGAAACTAACCTCACGTGCAGGTTTTTGGACTGTGGGAGGAAACCAGAGTAACTGGACGGAACCCACGCACACATGAGGAGAACATGCCAACTTCACACAGAAAAGCCTGGCTGGTATTTGAACCCGGACTTCCTCACTGTGAGGTGAGAGCACAAGCCACTGCTCCACCGCACGGCCCAAAGTTATTATTATTATTATTATTATTGTTGTTGTATTCAGAGCAACAGATGAAAAAAACTACTGGTACAATTGCACTTTTTTTCTATATAATAATAATAATAATAATAATAATAATAATGAAGAAGCAGAAACAAAAGGACTGTCATTTTTATCATTATTATAGTTCATAGGGCAACAGTTAGCAAGTTTAATCAAATGAAGAAACAAAGATCCAATTATATAAATATTCAAAGATAACAATAAACAAGTTAAAATATACTATTCATTTTGATTATTTGATTTTTGTGTATGATTTTTTTTATCAATTCTTTTAGATTTTTTTTAATCTAATGATTTATTCTATTTATAGTTTTTTTTTCATTGTTTGAGTTAATCGTTTATTGTTTACAATCATAACAAACAAGGACCTTTTTTCTTTCCTTCTCTCTTAGGAGCGCCTGCATGAACTCTTACGGCCCTCGCACGCCCCCTGGCGGCCATTTAAAGAATCGCAGCGTCCTCCGTCCAAGAAACACTAAGTTTCGGTTTCCAATCGTCATTAAATCATCGCGTCAGTTTCCCTTTTCTCTGAATCGGAACCTAGGGCGGACGTCTTGGTCGAGCCACAGGTGGAAGGAAGGACACGCAGCAAAAGAGCTCGGCGGGACGATGGAGTCCGACATCTTGAAGATAATCTGCGCTAATCAGGGGGCGGTGGGCTATGCTGACCTGATGTACAACCTGTGTCCCGGAGACCCCGCCAGGCTGCCCGAGCTGCTCGCGAACGGGGACAAGCTCGTCCAGTGCACCGTGAACCAGGAGGAGAGGGTGGTGGCGAGGTGCAAGCAGTTTCTGTGCAGGACAAAGGACTGCCCGGGGGGCTGCCGGGGGCTTCACATGTGTAAGGGCTTCCTCCTCAGCGAGTCCTGTCCGTACAGCCGGCAGAGGTAAATACCAAGTCAGCCAAGTCGGTGGCCTTGAACGCACCACGGCAAAGTCATAGTTTTGGCCATGTTAAAAAAACAACAACTTAAAAATACATTAGGAGTTTGAAGCTCATGACACCGAACTAATATGTAGTTTGTTTATGAATGTGGTTCAAACTGAACTTGGTTTTCTTGAGATGAATCCGATTTAAAGGCCTCTGTCCTGTGCTGTCTTCAGGGAGTATTGGGAAAGACGGAAATTTGACTAGCGCGGTGGTAATGTGAACAAGATTAAGACAATGTACTCACGTTTTCTATTCGTAGTTCATTAATTTTGTGTTAAAACTGAACTAAATGCATATCAATTGTGTAAATGGTTAGTTTATTTTAGTGCTCTGTAGAATCAAAAGTTGCTTGAGTCTAAAACAAAGTAAAAACCTCGGTAAATATATCAAGATTAACACATATAGACATTGCTGCTTAGTGTCTAAAAGGAAGTGTTTAAACACAAGCGTGACCATATTTTGATTTACAGAAAAATATGGCAGTTGAAGTTTACCCAAAATACTATATAATTCAACATGCTTTATTGTTCCTGTAATAAACTTTATGACACCACAAACTGCATACAAACAACTCTGGAATAAAATATTGTTCCAGGTAATGCCTCTTCTCTGAAGAAATGAAAAGAAAAAAGATACAGCTTTTCTTAAGTTTGACTTATCTATTGTCTGTATCTATTTGTCATTTATAAAACCTGGATTTGCTCCAAAGAAAGTTACCAGAAAATCTTTTTCATGCCTGCTTTGTTGCATATAAGGAAGCCTTTGGGTTCAGTCTCGATCCATCGCATGAGGCCACGCTGACATTTAAGGAAACATACCGAGCCCTTGAAATCTCAGTCACAACAAAAGTCCATATCATGCTTCGCCGAGTGCCGAGTTCATTAGCAACCACCCGAAGCCACTTGGCCGCTTTATCGAGCAAATACGGCAAATAGACGGCGTGTGATGAACTAAACTTTTCAAAGTTGAATTTCTCAACATTTTTCCGACAGATTTTGTTTAACACTGGATTTTGTCCCTGGAGCAGTGCGGCAACGCAATAAAGTGTTCATGTTGAAGTGCCTCCTGGAGAAAATATTGGAGGCGTGACAATTTCAGGAATTTCTAAAGGTCCACTGGCTAACTGGGATGGGATGTGATAAGAGGAGTGGTGACCCTGACTCGGCCAGATTATTTGTTGACACTGTTCAGTTTTTGCACAAAGTCCTAAAATGATCAAATGTTTCCTATAAGTGCTGCAACCTGGTGCAGGATGATGTTTATCCATGTCGGATGCTACTGTAGTGTTATACCAGAGCTTTTCTAAGCCTTTACTCAAACATTAGAGACATTTTGCAGGACTGTATTTTATTTCCTTTCTTGTTATTTTATTAAAAAAAAAAAAAAAACACATTTATGTATCCAACCTGTGCGTGTTGTTTGTTAGCAGGAGACCATGCAACTTCTCCCATGACCTGGACTCTGACCACAACCAGAAGATGCTGAAAGCCAATGGGCTGCAGGGTCTGAGCAGAGTGGAGCTGTGCACGCTGCTGCTGCAGAGCGACCACACGCTGCTGCCTCAGGTGAGTCCGACACGCCGCGGCTCTGTATGCCGTGGTAGCGGTTAGGATGTAAGCGCCTGGATTTCTTCCAGAGAAGAAGTCACAGAGACAGGAAGTGGAGCATCTAGAACCTGTCTATTGGCAATAATGTGATGATGTGATATGATGTCCTGGGACATGAAAAAAAGGGGTACACAAGCTCTGCATGAAATATCCGATTTTTTTCTGAATCCAGATCATAACCATCTTCTCCTCCTGTGCTGTACTCGCTCTGCCAGGTATGTCATGATTACAACAACGGTTCCGGTCAGTTCGGACGGTGTCAGGATGGCGACGATTGCAGGAGGCTGCATATCTGTGAGAATTGCTTCAGCGGGGAGTGCAATTGCCCCAAAGTCCATGCCTTCACCGAGCCGCAGCCGCTGAAACTCCTGCGTGAGCGAGGCGTGCCTGACGTCCTGTTTCGCTCCTTGAAGGCCACGTACGCAAATAAAGCCGCGTTGTGGTCTGCGGACAAGCTCGCCGGCAGAGTAGGCCAAAAAATCAAAAAGTCTGTGGATGGAGAGAGAGGCAGAGGCAGAGGTGGCAACAGAGGCGGCAGAGGCGGCAGGGGCGGCAGAGGAGGCAGAGGCGGCTTCCCTCTGAGCCGAGCCACGTCCCTCAGTGACATCCTCGCCAGCACCGACCTCTCAGATCTGAGCGACGGATCAAGCGACTTTCAGTGGCAACGAGGCTACGCCGTCGACAACAGCGACACGAGAAGCGAGAGCGGTGAGGCGCGTCGTCTGTACCATACTTCAGCAGGCGCCAGGGGACGAGGCGGCAACAGAGGCAACTTCCGCCAAGATGGCGGTGCAGCCGGTGGCGACGGTGGCGACGGTGCAGCCGGTGGCGACAGAGCAAACAGAGGGCCGAGACAGAGAGCTGTCAGAGGTCCGTTTCCACTGAAGCGTTTTAAAACTGTTTTTGATCCACAACAAAAATCTAATTTGGCCTTTTTCCTTGTTTCTTTCAGACAAAACGGAGATCTGCATGTACTTTATTAAAAGCCACTGTAAACATGAAGGTGAGTGTTCTACGATCGTTCCCGAGTCAGGCCCCGTTTACACGACAACGTTTCACCTGAAAACGCATCGTTTTTGATGCTGCTGTGCCACCAGTGGGTGCGCCGTTATCAAAAAGTTGCATTTTCAGACAGTCTCATGACACTTCGTCAAACACTAATCAGAAGTTTTCCGCCTTTCACAGATCGATGCTTTAAAGCTCACGACAAGATGCCGTACAGATGGGAGGCCAACGAGGGCGACACGTGGACACCGTTACCCGACAATGAGACCATTGAGAAGGACTACTGCGACCCCAAGAACTCGTACAGGTACCAACTCCACCAGTAATATGCTGCAAGAGTCTCCTCCAATTGGAGAAAAAAAAAAAAGGTGTAGCGACTATTCCCTCAACTCGACTAAAAGTCATAACTTCTGACGGTACAGACAGTTTGAACATGTAAAGTTCACCTCAGCCGACTTGTGTGATGAGACAGCGTCCCCCGCCTCCTTCGTCTTCCGTAGTAGCAGCAGCCCCCCCGTGCACTTCGACACGATGACCTGCGGAGACAAGAAAGTGCGACGACTCTCCACCGTCAACTCTTTGACCGCACCCACCTTCATCCACACCACCGAGTGGCTTTGGTACTGGCAGGACGAGTTCGGAAAGTGGAACCTGTACGCTTCAGACGTGAGTGATCGCAGCCAAGCTGCTGCTGCATGCTAAAGGTGGTGGGGGGGGGGATCTTGGCGAGATTTGAGAACAAAGTCAACCGACCCACGAAAAGGTTTGTGTTTTCACTTGACGACGTGGTGGGAATAAACGGCACCAAGACTCTTGAATAGCACAGCCTCCGAATGTTTTGAAGATCACTGCCGCCACAAAACAGAGCTCTGCCGTTGCAGCCAATCAGGGAGCTCAACCGCTCTCAGCAGCGCCACGTCACAAACATGGATCCAAAGTACAGATACTTTTAATAGGATCATGCAGGGAGGGGTTAGCGAGTCGTGAGATGTGCACTCTGACTGGCTTAGATAAGGGCCATGTGGAACTTTAGTTTGAAAAGTTACTTCTCATTCTGCCCACTCACGGTCGACTTGAAACCTCCCCTGAACTGTAAATACACGTGTTTACATAACGCCCCTATTTTCTCTTTTGACCATTTCTTGCCTGTCTCTTGCGTAATCTGCTTAGTATACAGCTCATCATTACAGGTTTAATCTGATCTTTCATGGCTGCATATACACACACACACACACACACACACACACACACACACACACACACACACACACACACACACACACACACACACACACACACATAGCTCGTTCAGCTCCGAGGACAGATTAGCTACTTAGTCATGCTTGTGCTGGACGCTTTAATTTAAAAAAAAAAAAAAAAAAGTTTGAAGGCTCAGATTTGAACCCTCCTCCACAGTTCTTCTTTTCCCCTCACATTTACGCGACACGAAATAGTACATACTAGTACACACGTCTGTTACGTTTTCACTGACTTGGATTACCGTCGCCATGTCAACGAACCCCCCCCGAAATGCAACTAAATATTTCCCGTTTTCATTTGAAAACGTCGTGTAAATGAGCCTTAAAAGAACTAAAAACTAAACCGGTACAGCCGATCAGCTCAACATTGCTAAATCGATTCCAGTGTTGAGGTTTGAAGCAGACTCTTTTTTTTTTTCTTTTCTTTTTTCCCCCCAATGTGCTGCAGACCACAGGACAGAGACACGCAGACACGGACAGTGCAACGCTGGAGCAGAAGTTTCTGGACAACGACCAAGACGTGGTGGAGTTCACTGCTGGATCGCAGTCGTACTCGCTCAGCTTCCAGGGTAAACCAAAACGCCGCCGACTTCGCTCCTGTGTCAAACGCATTTTCGTTTGGGGGGGGTGACAAACAGTCCGATTTAATCTAAACTTACATTTAAACTTTAAAGTTTGTCCCTGTGGCGGAGAGTAAATATGATTGCTTTTTTTTTTAATGAGCTGACTTTTCCCCTCAGGTATGGTGCAAACAAACAAGCGCTACGGCACCCCGAAGGTTGTCCGCCGGCGGCCTCGGTTCGTCTCCGCCGAGGAAGTCAGAACAAAGAAAGCCAGGTACGGACGTTTCTGCTCCTTAATTGAAGTCGACAAGGTTACGCTGAACTTTAAACGTCTCAAGTATCCATCACAGTTAAAAGTAAGTTACGTCTCGACTGTGTCTCTCTACAGAAGGCCTCCATTGAGTTCTGCGGCGGTCCCAGACCAGTGGGACAAGACGCAGCTCCCCGAGACCGGATTCACGGTATAGAAAAGACCCCGTTCGGTCAAACAAACAATGAGTCGTGTTTTTCCGAAGATGCCGAGCAGTATCGGCGCCCATGCCCGATACTTAGTCTCGGTATCGGTGAATTCCTAATCCAACGCGTTAATCCTATGATAATGTTGACGATTCTGCATGTTCCAGAGAGTCCAGCTGCAGACGACCTCCGAGGAATTCAAGGAGGTCAAAGCCCTCTTCTGTCGAACCTTGCCGGGTTTCGTCGTCAAAATCGAGCGGATTCAGAACAAAGCCCTCTGGGAAGCCTTTCAGCTGTACGTATGAGCTCCCTGCATTCGTCGGCTTCGCCGCCATGTGAATTGTGCTCGCCCCCGTTGGCCCGCTTCGTTTCTGGAAGTGTGAACTGGAGGAGAGTTAAAGGAAAACAAAAAGAAGCGAAACCCCATTCAAACAAATTATGTTCCAATTGATATGAAAAGACAGGCAAAAGCCGACATGTCTCCGGCCGATTAAACTGTTCATTTGTTGCTTATTCTCACCTTAATACCAGAAATAATCAGTTTTCTCAAACTGGCCTCTAAAGTTTGACCCGTGTCCTCTTGATTGGCTCGTGTGAATGGAAGGCAGAAGAATCAGATGAAGTTGAAGAACGGCGGGCGCTACGTGGCGGAAAAGAAGCTCTTTCACGGCACCGACTCCAAACACGTGTCCGCCATCTGCCTCAACAACTTCGACTGGAGAATCTGTGGAACTCACGGAACGGCGTACGGCAAAGGTGAGCGTGACAAATGCATCGTCTTGCTTGTCGGAAAAGTTTCGCGTCTCCGTGGAAACGCAGCGGAGCTCATCTTACACTGTTCCCAAACGCAGGGAGCTACTTTGCCCGGGATGCCAAATACTCGCACAGCTACACCGATGGCGCCGACTCCAGGAGCATGTTCGTCTCGCGAGTCCTGGTGGGCGACTACACCCAAGGGTCTTCCAGCGACGTGCGGCCTCCTTCCAAAGATGGCGGCGACATCAGCTTCTACGACAGCTGCGTCGACAACGTCGTCAATCCGTCGATATTTGTCGTGTTTGAGAAGCACCAGATCTACCCAGAGTACCTGCTGCAATACAAGAAGTCACAGCCGCAGGACGATTTACTTGCTTCGGTACCGGCACCGAGATCTACCATCACACCGAGATCTACCATCACACCGAGATCTACCATCACACCGAGATCTACCATCACACCGAGATCTACCATCACACCGAGACCGGCCGCGGCACACGGGTCAGTCGTGGACTTGAATTTCGCACAGCCGAGAGCAGCATCAGTGCAACGCAGCTCGCCCTCATACCGCCTCAGCGCAGTCTCTCCTTCGCCTCAGCGCGTCCCGTCGTCTTACCACTTCGCCGTGTCCCCTTCTTCTTATGCTTCTTCTTCTTCTTCTTCTTCTTCCTCCTCCGCTGCGTACCAACCCTCCACAACTCCGAGCCCAGCCGCAAGATGCACACTGCCCCGCTCGCCAAGCGCAGGTCAAGCAAAGTCCAAGGATTCCTGCGTGATCGCTTGACAAATGGCAAATAACCAAACGACGGCGCGGGTTAAAACCTTGAGGGGAGCTCTTGCAAACTAAAAAGGGGTGATTGATCTTAACAGAACACAGATAATATGCTTTTATGCGCTTAGATTTTTATACACGTCTCCATTCAAGACGTCGTTTCCCCTTTCCCGAGTCCTCAAGCTTAACCTCCTTCCTCAGGCGTTGACCTAAAGTCTCATTCAATTTCCTAAAATCAAAGATTTTTGCTGAAATGCTGTCACTGAGAAGGATTTAACTGGCCTTAAGTTCTATTCATTTGTTTTTGAATATAAAGGGTGTAAAAGCCAACATGGGTGAATATTTAAAGGGACTCGTTTCAGGTATCGTTTTATAAACACACTGCATCAGCCTTTTTTTAATGTCTAGAATCTGCTTCTGCAGACGTACTACGGGGCGATTCTCAGTATCTCGCTCGGGATCATTTTATGTTTGACCCACAGTTAGTGGGTCAAACTGGGGACACGTAACACTGCATGAAGAAATGTGTCCGAGTACAAGTCTTAGTACGGACATGAGCGACTTCATGTTGGGATCCAGGAGGTCCCCCCTTCTGGAAACGTTAAACAAAAACGAGCATCAAGCGTGTGCGACCACCGGATGCCTTTTGTTTGGAAAATCGAGGTGAATTGTGGGTTTTTATGATAGCCTGACTTCACATTTCAATGGAGTGACATACGCTCTCCGACGTTTAGCATTAAAACACGTGGATGTTGAGAGATTCCGAGGCGTTCGATATGCGGTTAAAAAAGGACATACCATTAAGGGGATAAACTGTTACTTTTAATCCTCTACAAACCACCAGATGGCGACAAAACTCCGCGTGGCGATCGGAAATACGCCTCGTGACGAAGCCATATATGCCTATCTTTATAATTTCACTCAATGCTGAAGGTACCGTGATGCTTTCCCTTTTTCCAATTCACATGATGACGCGGTTTGTTTCGCTCTGTGTTCGTCTCATAAGCGAATGGAAGCGGCTGCCAGCAGCAGGCTGGCCGGGCCTCTTGGTGAAATGAGGCGCGGCGTGAAAAATGATCAATATGGCTGCTTGTGCTTCCTGCTATGGAAGACATTAGCGCCCATCCTCGCTCCCCCACAGTGAGCGCACACACACACACACACACTGACTCCTGCTGCGTTTCCTGCCTGTCATCCGCTTGACAATGGGATTTCACTGCGTTGTAGTTTAGCCCCCGACTTTGCCCTATTCTTTGTAATTTTCTTAAAAAAAAAAAATCTGTTCAATGTAAATGATTTACAGAAATAAACTGTCTGTGTTCAACCCAAGTTTTGTTTATATTGGTGGTCTGGTCCATCAGCGTTCCGTTCTTCCCATTTTATGACAAAAAGAAGCAAACTTTATCCTCTATCATTTAAGGATCATAATCCACACTTTAGCCTGTTGTTAAATGTTTCATCCGTCACATAAATGAAGATTTGAACAGATTGTTGGTTTGTTATTAGAGAAGAAAGCCACATCTCAGTGAGATTAAAGACTTTTTTATTTTAATTTAAAGTGATTTAAATTGTATGGATTATGACCGGGTTCTGTTTATAGGTTGTTTAAATTGAGACGTTGGTGTCACTGAGCTATTCTTCCCTGAATAGCTGGGGTCAGCAGCAGATTTATTCATCCAGTATAGCAACGGCTTAACGCTTGCAGCCCAATAGTAATGGTGAAAACATTTGGAAGAGACAAGCCGCCGATTGGTCGAGCTGCATCGATGTTTAGTTACTGAGCTCTGGAGATCCGAATGTTTTGTACCAAACATTTCTAACATTGTTCCTCCAAAATCCAGATTTATAGCATGATTAATGGTGACTCACCACCATGTGATGTCAAAACACAACAGAGTATGAATGAGTCATTGCCCTGAGCCCGATGATCTATTTATAGGAGAACCCTGCGGGTGACACGCCAAAGAGTTGAAATACCTGAGCTTGGCACCATCAAATGAGACGAACCAGCCGGGTAGTCCCTTCCAACATGTGACTAAACACAGTTGATCTCATTCCGTCTGCTTCGAGAATCATTGACCTTTACCAACATTTAAAAATCCAGTTTATAACATAATGTTTCTACCTGGCTCTGACTGCAGCTGGTGTCACGTGAAACTGGTATCGAAAGATCAGCTGTTCTCAGTTGTGAGCTCCAGCTTGACAAAATCAAGATTCGTAACAAAGTGACTTTTTTTATTTATTTTTTTATTAAGGCTCCGGTTACACGCCAACGTTTCAGGTGAAGTTGCATCGTTTTGCGTTTACGCAGCAACATTTTGAAAACGATGGAAACGGCATAAAACAGTACGTGAGGACAGACAGTATTTTCTGATGGACTATTTTGATCACGGGGGAGTTTAATGCAACTTAAGAACAATGTAAGGGTTTTTTCTTGTTTGTTTTTTTCAGAAATCAGCAGTGTTGGTTACAGTGTTGAAACTGTCATAATGTCACGTACCTGCTCTGCCGTCCATCGTTTGGTTTCGCCTTTGGTTCCGTCAGAAAATCTTGTCCCAGTATTGTTTCTTCACTTCGAGGGCGTCAATCCAAGTATGGAGACGCATTTTTACTGTTGGGAAAACCATTAGAAAGTGAATTCGGCATAACATGACCCCTTTAAAAACCGCCAGAGGTCAGAGGTCAGATCTGACTGACACCAACTGCACCTGACTCCAAACTCAGCATAACCTCCCGCTGGGCTTTTGTCGTCGGAGCTGAAACCGCCGTGACTCAGCAGAAGCACAAACATCTCGGAGGAGGGGTGCACACAAACAAAGGGGGTGGGGGGTTCATATTTAATTCATGAGCGCGTGCGACGCAGTGAAAACTTGATTTCCCGATACGCAGCGGCCCGGATGCTGCAGGCAGACCGACCTACCGGGAAACGGCAGCCGCGCCAGACAGGAAGTGGCTGGTTAATGTCAGTGGATACTTACCGTCACTGGGTGGGCTGTTGCATCCTGCGGGGCACAGCTGCAGCTCCCATCGGACCGCTCCGTCTTAATGGGTGGCGGGCGCATAATGAAGCGCGGGTGGCGGATAAACGGATGCCGTGGGAGTGACAGCCGAATCCATCCTCACCCTGGGAATCGTCTGGTTGTGATCTGATGCCGAGTCGGTGTCATTTGTCTGCTGCTGCGAGTGTCGGCGCCACGTTACGCCTTGTGCTTTTCCAGGTGAAACGAGGACTTTGATAGTGTGAACGCACATCGTAATGAACCAGTTTTTTTTGTTGTTTTCTGGGGCGTCTTTCAATAATTCGATCTGGGGTCTCGACGATACAGCATGGAGGATTCCACAAATCTCTTGTTTTTGAACTGGGCGGCCATTTGTATTTTATTGGGTGGTTTCTGACAGTTGATGGCGTTCCTAAAAATGAACTCGGGTGAAAGTAAGGCTCTCGTTTACGCTCCGTTTTTTGGCGAAAAGGCGAAACATTTCGTAGAGTTTTTAGCGTCGGTACTCGGAGCTATTGACACCCCAACTTTTTGACAACGTCCTTCCAAATGCTCGCACCCATACTACATGAAAATGACAATGTTTTCAGCATTTCCAGCTGTTTTCAGACGTTGCCGTCTAAAGGCAAAACATTTCTAAAACGCGAATGCAAAAAATGATGCGGTTTCACTTGTTGTGTATTTTGTGGTTTAAGACACTCGATGGATTTAATTGTAGGGTGATCCTGAGGTCAGATTAGTCTTTGTTTACCTCGCTTGGGGAAATCCAGTCATCACAGCAGCTCCAGATTGTACACAGAAATTAAAAAACAAAAATGAAAAAGAAATGACACCGTGTTGTTTTCTTTCGTGTTGCGGGTCGACGTGCGGACGCAGAAGAAGCCCCGGTCCTGGTCGCTGCTGCAGCCGCTCACACTGCGACATGAATGGGCAACCATCCAGGTTTGCACCCAAACCGCTGACTTCATAGGAACTCACTCGTGAGCACATTTAACCGGCTGCGGATCCAAACCCCCGACACATTCACAGATTATTCGCAGTCAGATCCACTGGCGCCGCAGCTGAGGATTTCTCTTTATGGGTCAATGAGTAGAAGGCGCGCGGCGCGTTCAATTTTCATCCACTTTCACCTGATGTGAGTCGTCTGAGGCGGCAACCCTCCCCGTGTCCAGCTGGGGGAGGACACACACTCTGTTCTTTGTCTCTATTTTTTTGATGCAACAGCTGTGGCGAGATGGAGCCTGTGGGTGGAAGGGGGGGAACCCGCGGAGAGCCGCTTATGTCAAGAGCTGCCGTCACTGACACTGTTAAAGGCCCAAGTGAAATACACAAAAGAGAGGAGATTCATAGATGTGCCTTCAGAAAAGATGTTTTTTTTTTTATTAAAATGTTTTTTACTGTTGAGCAACATGGTGGAAAAAAAAAGGTGGGTTTGGGGGGGCGTGCCATTTTATAGCGTTTATATATACACTTGACGTTTGAGAGGAAAAAGAAAAGTGAAAAGGTCAATATAATTGAAAACACTTCTCGCACGCCTGTAGCGACACAAAAGCATCAGAGTATGACATGAAGAATAAACTTCATGAGAAGGATGCAGGAGACAAACTTCACACATTATGACAAATAATTTAAAAAAAATAAAATGAATCAGAGAAAATGTAAATTTAAAGAAAACATTTCACTGGAAAATCTTATTATTTGACTTTTATCACATATCTGTCTAAAATAAATGAAGAAATTGTGCAATCATATATTGTTATCAGCGGCCTTTCCCCGCCACTGTAGGGCCCACTTCTGGGTCACGAGCCACCAGTTGAGACTCTTCCCCCCCCTCAAGGGTTAATTTCACGTGCGCTCCTGTTTTTCTTTTATTGGCTGGAAGCTGCTTAATTACAGGATCAGCCAATGAGAGCGGGGAGGTGACTGCAGTGATGAAGACAACACACCCCTCACGTTCCCAGCATGCATTGTGTGAGAGAGAGAGAGCGAGAGAGAGGGAGAGAGAGAGAGAGAGAGAGAGAGAGAGAGAGAGAGGAGGGGGGCTTGGCTGGGAGGCTGAGGAGGAAGAAGAAGAAGAGAGGGAGCAGCAGCATCAATAAGGAGAAGAGGAAAGAGGAAGACCGCTCATCCTCCTCACACACACATCTGTGACAGCCGCTCAGGTAAAGTGCGCTTTTTTATTCTGCGCGTTTTTTGTTGGGTTTTTTTTTTTTCCATTTTAAATTGTGCGCATTTATTCCTTCAGCAGCCTTTTCTGTGTGTGTGAGAGCGTGAGTGTGTGTGGAGGCAGCAGCTGCTGCACGATGGAGCTCCTCCTGCTTATTATCACCCCTGAGGAGGAGGAGGAGGAGGAGGAGGAAGAGGGGAAGGATGGGGAGATGGAGAAGATGCGGCGGAGTGCGGTGCGCGCGTTGTTTCGCTGTGTCACTGTGTGTGTGTGTGTGTGTGTGTGTGTGTGTGTGTGTGTGTGTGTGTGTGTGTGTGTGTGTGTGTTACATATACAGGAGGGATTCCCTCCTCCGTGTCTGCAGCCTCTCTCCTCCGCTCCTGCAGGAGGAGCAGGAGGATCCAGAGCCATTTCAACACCCCTCCATCATAAAGTCACTTTAGTCGCGTGGTGAGACACAATGCCGTCTAGTGTGTGTGTGTGTGTGTGTGTGTGTGTGTGTGTGTGTGTGTGTGTGTGTGTGTGTGTGTCCCCCAACTAACTCTTAATCAGTCAAATGGCCACAATGATTATTTATCGACACTCTACAATATTATCCACTTCCTATAATAAACATCTCATTTTCTCAGTTGGTGCATCAGAAAAAGACCGTATCTAGTGTAGTAAGTCATTTTCAGTGTTTTTTTTTTTTTTGGTATAACAAGTTGTTTAGTTGGGATATACATATTTTAAATATTATAATGAGTGGTTATAGAAATATTGTTCTTGTTCCCACAGGGCTTTGCTTCAGGGCCGTGCACAGATATTTCTGGGTCCCTTTTGTCCAAGCAAAAGACTTTCACACTTCACAAATTGGCAGTACTTTTCATCAGTTGGCTGTTTTAAAAGTCGCGTATCATACAGTTTTTCAACAATTTCACTTAGTTTTCAGAGGTCCAACACCATTGTATTCAAACTGTATTTCCCGAAGTCCAGCCTTAGGAAGGAATCCACTCCCAGAGGGAGTGGTTATTTCCCTGCATGATGTCATGAAAGGAACATCTCTGATTGGCCTGCATGAGCACACATTTGCTAAAAAGGTGGAGAAAGTGAGACAGACTTTCTTCACTCCTGTGGCCTCATATGGAGACACGTACAGTATTACTGTTGCAAAACCATTAGAGGGGGAAATTTACATACAGTAATCTATGACCTTTGACATGTCGGCTATTTTAACATGCCAACTCCGTCATTTTCAGTGTTTCTGCTGTTTCCGCGGGAACGGACAATGTTTTCCAAACATTGCTGTGTAAACGTGAAATTTTCTGACACAAAAGTGCAAAAATGTTTTTATTGAAATTTTAAGTAAATGGGACCTAACGCTAGAAAACACCATTGTTTTTTAGATAGAATGTTTTCATTCACATTTCAATTTTTTTCTCCAATTTTGATTCGACACGGGTACCAGTTGATGGCCACTGAGAATCTTGTGGCTTTTTTGAAGAGGATTGGTTGAAAAGAGAAAAAAAAAGTAGCTAAAATGTCAAGAATGGAGCAAAAAGAAGTCAAACAGTTAAAATGGCAAAAATGTACTTACAAGACTAGAAAAAAAAATAAAAGACCAAACATCAAAATGGCTAAAACTACCAAGCTTTAAGCTTAAATTGGCTAAAAAGGTTAAAAAACATTATATTATAATCTTTATTTTTATTATTATTAATGATAATAATAAGGTACATTTGGTTAAAACTACATACGATAACTTCATAAGCTCTGTGATCTTTTATGGTTAAACATACGAATTTTATTCTCTGTACGAATTTTATTTGGTGGAAAGTGACAAAAAGCTCCTTTGATGGAAAATGTTACAGACCCCTGCGCTAAACTCGGTTAAAAACTAACTTCGCGTTCGTTTTGTCCGAATAATCCAAAGTATCAACTTTTTGGTCGTTTTCCCGTATTGTCACTTCATTACTTGACCCGCTGCATCGCGGGTCGACACAGAATGAGAACGTCGCTGTGAGTTTAAACCTGGTGGTGAGTGTGCGGCCACCTGCAACATCCAGTCCTGTCAATCATCAATCAAACCAGATTAAACCACACAAGCCATTGTTACTCTTCTCGCGTACAAACTCAATGAAATATTAACGGTGTAATCAGGGGCACAGACGCTCCGTCCACAACCAGTTATCTTCTCTCCACCCGACAGACGCTCCGCAGCATGAAAGACTTTGCTGCAGCCGCTAATGATCCTTGATTTCTGGCTCCACCATGAATGTCAAAGTGCCACTGACCTTTTTAAATTTGGTCCTTAACGAGCCGGGTTTCCACTCGGCCCTGTTTGTGACCGCCGTGTAGAAGCAAATGTGTAGTACAGTGAGGGGCCGCTCTTCGCTGAGTGAATCAATAAGATGGAAATGATTCATCGACAGCCGGCGAGTCATAACTGAGAATTTGAAAGGAGAGGATGGCGTGTTGTGAGTAGGGTCACGGTCCGCCTGCCGTTCGTTAAGAGAGCAGGGGAAGCGAAGCGAAGCAGATCAAACAGAAGGATGAATAGAAATTCTGTATTAAACTCAGAGAAAGAGTGGAAATAACACGTTTTTTTTTATCAAAACACAAAATAAATTGGAGGTTAATTTCTCAGCAAAACTTGTGTTTCATGTGTGTTTGTCACAGAGGTATAATATAGCTTCTACTTTCAAAGTAAAAGCTTCTGAAGCTGCTTTTACACTGCAAGTCTGGATCGGATTTGCTGCCTAAATCAAATTTAGATTTTTTAATTTTTTTTTACCGTGAGGTTCCCTTGTGTTTTTTGGAGTGACTCATGCCCGATTCTTGCGATTACACTTGCATATAATTTTCAGAAACATGGTGCATGCGCACTAACTGCAAAGCCACGGGTGATGACGGAAGTTTGATGCTAATGTCGCAGTGCCTGAGAGGTTTGCCAAAAATCGTCAGGACTTTTTTAGGCAGAAAATCGTCATAAACGCATCTTATGCTGCAGTTATTTCCTCCAGAGGTCATGTCACCTTCTCCTCCTGCCGGATCGCCTCTATAAGCTTGATGTTGATGACGTCAGAGACGCAATGTTAAGGAAATCCGAGCAGCCTGGTTAATAAATGGCTGCTGGAGGTAAAGCTGTGATTGGAGCCTCGGTGACTTATTGTCTGCAGTGAAGTGGCCGTGCGGTGACTCGTCTGTGACTCTGCGTCGCACCGGGCCGCCGCTTCTACTGCTGGAGACAGACTCGGTATTAAAAAAAAAGCCAGCCTGCCTGTCCGGCTCTGCGTTGGCCGACGCTCTCACTTCGGGGGCGACTTTCTCACTACCACTGGCTGTTATGTCTGCAAAGCAGTTTCAGCTGGTTTGGAATTATAACTCACAGCTTAAAAATGGCTGCATTTCTTAGCACGTTTGTATGATTTTAGATTTGACCAAAACTATTCCTTCACATCCTCAGCCACATGGTACGACACAAGAAAAACTCTCAGACGGTCTTCTGCACCGACCCGTTTAATATTCCGCATCATAAGTAGCAGTTGTGAGACTCAAACCGAGCGTTTTTGCTGGAGCTTTAATGTCGCTTTGGTCGGAGGAAGCTTCCCCGCACCATGTTTACCCTCTTAGTGCACTCCTGGCAGCGATAGTAAGACGGTGGGAGAGTGCTCGGCACGCAGCGGTGAGTCACAATGTTAACATCGCCGTGCCCTGAAAATGTGGGAGCCGAGTGTTGCTTCACGGCGCTGCCGCCCCGCGTGTAGGACTCAGAGTAAAATGAGGCGTGGGACTGCGGGAACACTGTTTTGTTGTTGCGGTCTGAAGCCTTTCGACTGCAAAGTACAAATATATTTAGGACTGTGTGCGTGCGGTGGCGTCTGCGAGCAGATTCTAAATGTTAAGAGTGAAAAAAATCGTTCTGGTTCGAAGCCCAAACTTATGTGGTCTCGGCCAAACCTGGGAAAGATAGAATAATAACTTACAAATAATGACAGTTTGTCCTTTTTTTCTTTGTTTTAGTGCTAATAGGAAAGAATACAGCATAAAAAAAACGTATGCTTTGTCGCAATTAGCCGTTTCATCACCCTTTACAGCTCAGATCATATAGATATCATATATATATCATATCATATTGCAACATTAGCGTTGCAAAACTAGAATGTTTTATTTTTCCTTTTTAGACATTTTTTTTGCAGTTTTTGTGCAATGTAAGTTACTTCTACTTCGATCAAAACGACAACAAAATAAGAACATAATTCCACCTTAGAAACCCTATTAAAATCAGAAAAAGTCACAATTGTAGAATTTAATGGACAGATTGGCAGAAACATGCTTGGACACAGAAAGCCTATAGATAAATATACACAGCACCAGCCACAGACGGTTTCTGTTTTATTTTCGTCTTAATTCTGCCATTTGTTAAGATAAATGTTACTTCATAATTACACAAGTCTGGAAAGAGAAGCAGCTTCTATTTTTAGCCAAAACAACAGATTTCGATGTGAAGATGTAAAAGCTCTGGACAATAACAAGACAGATTTTATTACAGGAGCCTGGAGGCAGGAGTGCTGTGGAGGAGATTCGTGGAAATTAAAAAAGATCAGACAAACTGAAACAGGCCGTCTGCCCTTTAGATTTCCCAATTTTTTTTTATATATTTTTCTTGCTTCCTGCTGAAATCTTGTGGTAGTAAATCGAAGGAGAAGTCGCAGGAGTCAGGGCAGAGATCTGCATGAACCACATGTTTGAACCAACAAACAGCCTTGATTCCCTGGGAATTCTCCGCCAACAACCATCTTTCTTCAAGTCCCACACGGTTATTAATAATCCCCCAGAATGCCTCAGGGCAGGTTAGAGCCACGTCCTCCTCCCTCCCGCCGCTCCCACCTCTCCTCAGCTGGAGTCTGCGTCGCTCTGACTCGAGTCCAGCCGGCGACTCTCTGCTCCGACGGCTTACAACACCGGCCTCTGAACTCAGACTGTCATGAATAATAAAGTCTGCGTCGGACTGGCGTGACTCGCTTTACTCCGCCGAGATGTGAGAAGATTGCTTTAGGATCGCGCCATCCCGAGCACTGCTGGAGCGTTTGATAGTGAAGCGTGGAGGCAGGTTTTGCTTTAGATTAACTGGACTGGACTGGTTTCACATGCTAAACGGGGTCAGAGTGTTGAGACATATAAAGTATTCTAACGCGCTTCAAATGCAAACCGATGAAATCTAGAAAAGCTTCATGTTCACACGGCAACATTTTGAAAACGATGTCTGTTTACATGGCAGCAACAATGTCGTTAGTATGCTTCAGGAATAGTCTGCTTGGTTTGGGCAGTGTGAAAGCTCCCCCGGTCTTTGGTCCACCTGAAGACGTGTCTCTGAGTTCACTTGCAAGTGAACTAACGTCCGGACCACAAACTGTGAAAGTGCCAGGGACTATCCAGTGGACTAAGAGAGAAGAGGCGACGTAGCGCACAGGGCATTCTGGGTAGCGAACCAGCAAAGCTAACAGGTCGAATCTGAAGAAGCATACACAAAGAAAACGTTGGAAAATATCTTGTGGGCAGTGAAGTAGTGAGGAAGGACTAGTGAGGAAGGACTAGTGAGGAAGGAGCTCGATAATATCTGGTTTGAAGACTATGTATTGCGGTTGCTTGAGGCTATCCTTTAGCCACAGGCTAATTAGCCCCTTTAGTCCCCACTGGGACTTCCACTTTCGGTCCAGACCAATCAAGCTGGGTTTCTACTTCATCATGCTTTTCTTCCTCTCTGGTCAGTGTTTGATAGTGCTCCCAAACAAACAGCTGTTGTGATCGCGTGACAGTGTGAAAGCAAACCCAACCAAATGAAGGTGTCAAAATGTCAAAAAGTTCTCTCTGTTAGGAAACTGAAGCACTAACTTGACCTACGATAGCAATTTTCCCTGATGACGCAGAAAAATGCTTGTACACACAATTAATACCTTTGGCAGGAACGTAAGTGGAAAGTATGATGGGGACAAATTGTAGAGTAATAGTGCCATAATACCCATTAAACCTAAACATTCTAGTTTTTCTTTGTTGTGGCCCACGTCATACTTGCTGAAAGGATTTTCCCACTTTAGCCATTTTACACGTCGTCGCTATTTTAGCCTCTTTAGCTATTCATAGAGAGATTTCACTTTGAAGTGGGTGAGGTTAAGATTTTCAGGAGAAGTTAACCTTAAAAACCTTAGAAATTTCAACCTCTTGCCCTGTGTAACGTTTGCGAATGCAAAGATCCCATAGCACTCGGTGTGCGTTGCCTGTGTTGTGTATCTGAAGAAGATTACAGAGCACTACCGCATGTCCTTCACCCCTTCAGTCAGGATGTTAATCAGACTTTGATGTGTGAATTCACAGCACAGCCATCCAGAATATTTGATAGATTTAACGGATTCACACACAGGATGTGAACAGCGAAGGGACGGGGAAGGAGCTGCTGTCTTTTTACACTCCGTCTCCATTAACTACAAGATTTCTTTTAAATATATATATAAAAAAAAGATAAAAAAAATCGACTGTTTGCGTCAGCGGGGGTCCAAGAGTGCGGTGTGGCATTATCTAGCTCTTCCCCATCATTATACAGCCTGTGATTACCGCTGAGCCAAAGTCTTGTTTGCAGTGGGAGTCTAAAGACTTCTCTAATATTTCCTTCGCGCGCTGCTTGTGGTCCCACTCATTGGCTGCCAATCATCCGGAGCGTAGTCTGGAAAATCACCTTATATAACGAAAAGTTTGATAGAGATCCCCAGCAGCGTCTTTAAAATGAAACGCATTAAAGGAAAGACTGTGATTGTACGCGAAATAACTCGGCTGGTCTGGATCAAACCGCTCCTCTCAACCTTCTCTTATTCCTTAACAAACTCTAATCTGCATGGTTTGTCACCAGGTCGGCTCTCGAACAGCAGGAGGTTTCTGAGAGGACACACTGAGGCGAAGCCTTTGAGGATTTAATAGCTTGGAGCGCCGAGAGAAAGCAGCTTATGGGGTGTTGAGAAAGTGGAGAATGTGCCAAGTGTGTAAAGATAGTGATTTCCCGCAGACAGCAGTCCAATGGATGGAGGACGTTTAAAGGGGAGGGAGCCGGCGATTGTAATTGTCAGTGTTTGTTGTTTCTCAACATCGCCGTAATTTGACGTGAGCCTCGCTGGCCTGCTCAGTGGGAGCTCCGTGGTGGCGGCGGGAGCCGCAGTGCTTCGCCGAACCGCCGGAGGCCATCTTGCATCTCCGGCGTTGTGTTATTCCTCATGACAACAAGCAGCTTTCGCGCTGAAACGCCTTCGGGTGAAAACACTGAGAACGAGTGGATGACTCAGATATTATTCTGCATGTTGTTAACATATCTCAGGCAAGGACAAATAATTAAGAAGTGAGTCAACTTGGAAGGTATATTGAAGGCTGATATAGCTAAATCTTACATGTTACAGAGTTCCACTGATGAATAGGAAGTTGTTAAAGATGGATGAAGTAACCATCTGTTGGGAGAAGATTTCAATGATCCAATTCGAAGCTGGAAATAAAATCAAGTTGGTGCTCCACGTCCTGTTTACGTGAGGATTTCTTGTAAACTCAGTTGACTTTTGTTGCATTTCGGCATTTCGACTCCCTAAGATCAGCCTCCAGAGTTCCTTGAGTTTTTGGTGTCTGTTTACGCGACAACAGTTTTCGGAGCCACGTGTGAGGAAAGCTTGCAGGTTCTGAACAGGTGTATGTGATCATACTGATACTGAGGTCGTTTTGGAGCTCCTGGTCGTCCTCGCTCCTCTATTTCAGGCCAGGATTTGCTCACGTAAAGTTTTTCAGTTATTCACACGAGAAGTGCAGCATCCTGGTTTTGTGTGGGGAGAACTATGACACCACACCACAGCTGCAAACAGGAATAAAACGGCACATCTTTCGTGCCTACAGATGATCAGACAGACGCGTCAACATTCTCTCTCCGCACAAAGACTTCTGGATCGTGAGCGCCCGACTGCGTGAACCTGTCAAGATGAAACATTTACCCAGCATCCTCTCCCTCCCGCTGCGGGCCTGTTCGACTCTCCTCCCCCTTTAACAAAAAGCGGCACGCAAATTCAGCCGAGACGCGAGTTAGAAATGCACTTTTATCTCATCCGAGCTCCATTTACTATGAGAGCAGCCCAGTTTTAATCAGGTTTCGGGGTTTATGCCCCCCTCCTGTTCTGCTTGCGTGTTTACTTCACTGCGGTCTGATAGCTAATCTGTTTGAATGTCTCATCTCTGCCACACTGGGTTTCATGTCTTATATAACTGCTTTCTCTCTCCCAACGGGTGCTTTCTGTTGCACAAAGAAATGAGCTGAATCTCATCCAACTTTGCATCACCACTGCTGTGTCACTGAATGTGTCGTGCTTTCCACCCCCCCACCCCCCGCCCTGCGTAACTTCATCTTATGCAAATCAGGTGCGACAGATTCATTCAGAAGTCAGTGCAGAATGCCCTTTTCAGCATCAGCTCGTGTTTGACAGCTTCGGAAATGTGTTTTTCTATCCCTGTCTTTTCACTCGACGTTCAATGTTTATTTACCTTGAACATGATTTAAAAAAAAAAAAAAAAAAGGTCATATTTTTAAAATCCGCCGCCACAAAATCCTGCGCCGACATACAGCAGGCTAATAACTGATGATTGCCAGAACTAAAACTCTCAAGAATAATCACCATAATCCAGACTAAAAATAACATCCTCTTGACCCCAAGCAAGAGGACTTGAAGAATGAATTAGATTAAGCTCTGAACAAACACAGCCTCCTATATTTTGTATTTCATGACGCGCAGAAGAAATCATGACATTTAAAACGACAGGAAAACTTGAAAATGTGTCAAAGTGGCTCAAATCAGGGTTTATTGGGGTTAAGGAAAAGTAGATAGGAAAGGAGAAAGGAGGGACTGTTCGGATGCACCCTGGGTTTGTTTGAGGGCAGATGAGACTCACCAGCTACTTTATTAGGTTCACCTGTTGCTTGTTAAAGCAAATGGATCATCAGCCAATCACATGGCAGCAACTCAGCGCTTTAAGGCCCCATGGTGAAGAGGAGCTGGAGTTCAGACGGAGCATGACAATGAAAAGTGGTTTGAGTGGCTGAGGTTCAGAAATGTTGATTAGAAATGATGAAAAAAAACAAAACATGAAATGTTTCACGTGAGTAAATTTACCAGAAAGGAGAAAAACACAAAACCCACATTCAGTTTCTGAGATTATGATTGTTTTGTATGATGTTTAAGACGTGATAATCCACAATCTCACTGAGGGTCTTTGACTTCCGTCCAAAACGTCAGAGTTTATTTTAGCTGCTTTTAGTCCATCGGAAGTGAAGTTATTCAGCTTTAGATATTTACCAGACCTGTTTTTGGAGGATTTTCCATTAAAATGGAAAATATCTTTTCATATCAGTGAATATGAAGTTATGAATTAAGGCCCCTTCATACTCCCAATCCGTGTGCTGCGTATGCGTTTAGCTTGTAACCTCACTACTGTATAGTCCCGCAGCTCGTTAAAATGTCGGCGGGCGGGCTTACGTGATGCACCTGAACGCTTCACTCGGCTCCTGCGGTTAAAACCGAACCATCATGGCGGCTCAGACGCGAACGTTCTGTTTTTATTAATGAAACAGTTCAGCGGAATGTATTTCTGAAAACATTGGAAGCGAGAAATAAGCTGTGCCGTTGAAAACTTAAAACGCTGCTTCACAGATGTGTGCCTGCCGTGAGGGGGTGTGGCCTGCGAGTTCGACGGCTTCTTCACGGAGTATGACCTTGGCGTCACAGCCGGACTTTTCGTCTTGTTCTTATGGGGGTGTGCAGAGGAAAAGACCTTTCCCTTGTTTAAAATAAGTACGAAACACTGCAAATTCCCAATAAATCCACTATAACACCCCCACGCAAATAAAAAAAAAAAAATCCCCAATAGAAAATGGCAAAATCCAGAAAAAAAACCCATGTTACAAAATCCTGAAAACACAAAATTTCACAGACTTCTGTCGGTCCAATCGGCGATGAGTGTGTCATTGGCAGCGCGTCCCATCAGTGACGACCCGAGTGACGACCTTTTCCATCGTGTCTGTGAATTTCGGGGTGTTTTGGGGCGTTTATGTTTTCCACCTCCAGGCCACCGTAGCAGACTGAAGAGATTTGTTTTTGCGTCTGCGTTGGTTCACTCCGGCTCCGCCTTTGTAGAACAATTCTCATTCTATGAGCGTTGCCGTTCATATCGCTGTGCTCATGTTTCGATTATCAGTGTTTTCATTGAGGTGAGATGATGAGACTTTCCGTTTCCTCTGCAGGACTTCCGGCGTTCTTCCCCCCCACTTCCTCTGGCCTGACCGACCCACCAGCCCGTCGCCATGAACTATCTCCGCCGGCGCCTGTCGGACAGCAGCTTTGTGGCCAACCTCCCCAACGGCTACATGATGGATCTGCAGAGGCCGACCCCTCCGGGCTCGTCCACTTCCTCTCCAGCCTCCCCGGCCACAGAGAGGCGACAGCCGCCCAGCATCCCCATCCAGAGCCAGACTCAGGGTTCGGGATCCGGATCCGGATCCGGTTCGGGCCTGGGCTCGGCTGCAGGCTCGGCACCTGGGAGCTTCCTCAGCTCGTTCTCCAGCGTGGTGAAGAGCGCACAGATGGCCCAGAACGTCGCCGCCGCTGCACACGCCAAGTCGGCTGCGGCAACAGCCGCCGAAGGCGCCTCTGCAGGGAGCAGTCAGCCCGCGAAGCCTCTGATCCGCAAGCCCAAGATCCTGCTGGTGGTTGATGATCAGCACACAGACTGGTGAGTGGAAGACGTTGCTCCTAGTATGAGTAGTGAAAGTTATGAAACTATGAATACAAAGGCTGAAACACAGAATGCTGACGCAGCAGGAAAGACAGTGGTGAAGCTGAATTGTCAATGTGCTACTATTCTAAAACGGTTGAAACGTTCAATGGAGTTCACTTATGCTCAGTTTGGGGTTCAGGTCTTGCTCAAGGACACTTTGACTTATGAACGGACGTCTAACCTGCAACCTCCTGAGCTCCATCAACTGAGCCACAGCCACCTCGTGTCTTTTAATCACATTGGGTTGTTTAGGTTCACAAATAGAATTAATTGCATCGTCGGGCAACCACGCAGCAGTCGTCACATTATAATTAAAACGGCTTTGCAGAGTGCGTCTCATTGAAATGGTAAAACATTACGACGCCATTCAAAAGTTGGGAGAACTCCCGGATAAACAAACGGGTGAAAACTGCATCTAGAAGTTGCGTGGGGATCAAAACGAGCCTGAGAATTACAAGAAACCGTCCAGTCATCTTCAGGGTCGCAGGCGCTGGAGCCAGTCCTTCAGTTATGATCAGACGTGAAGCTGCTGATGCAATGGATGATTCATGTAGAGTGGCAAAGAGGGAGGCTGGTGGAACTTGTGTCTTATTGTTCAATAATCCCAGCATGAGGGGCATCAAATTTAGCTCCAGTTTCACACTTGTTTTATCACTTCTGAAAAGACTGAGACATCATCCTGTAGAGTTTGAATGTCCTTGACTTTCGCGGGTTTCGCAGCCTCCCGAGCCAGAATCGACACCATCGTCATGCCAACGGGAGGAAAGTCCCTTTTTGCTGTGGGGATGAGTGAAAAGTAAACGAGCTCTAATGAGAGGACGTGGGTTCGTCTGGCGGCAGCTGCACGCGCACGAATGCGAGGGGCTGATATTAGCCTCCGCTCACCGCGGAGCGATTGATTTCCAGTGCCGCTGCAGTCGGGACGCGCTGCAGCCAGTTTATCATGTTTGTCTCCCGGATCGATAAACCGCTCTTCCATTTCATGAATTGTTATTTCTGTTGCCTGACATTTGCTGGTAGATCGACCTCGCCGAGGCTGTTATTAGCCTTTAGAAGCCCTTTTGAATTTATCTACAGAATTGGAGGCAATCATTACAGGCGGAGGCCGCCGTCTCAAAATGACGCTGACAGCTGAGTCAAAAGAGCCAAGATTGCTCAGTTCTCTGTAATCCGGCAGGCTGAAATCCCGAAAGGACTCGTTCTTCTTCACACCCCGGTGTTTCTGAAATAAGTCGTCGCGGGATCATGACTCCTCCGAGGGGTCTGGGCTCACTCAGAGGGAACGTGCTCGCTCTCGACGGGACTGAAGGAGGTTTTACTTATTTACATCGGGGTGTCTGCAGCCTCAAGGACCTAAAGAGCCGTTTCTCTCACTTTACATCAAATACTAAACTTCTGGAGCTACAAAACACGTTTATGAACATTTGTTATTCCCGTTTTAACGGTTAAAGTCCCCTCAAGAGGTTCCAAAGGTACAATTTAGACTTTTAGTACATTTATAGCTATTTCAATTAGTCTTTCTTTGTGTTTGCTTGTGCACACTTTCAGCGTTGCGTTCAAAAGATTTTTTTTTTATATTCTATTATGTTTTTGGCAATTTCATGTATTTCTGCTATTTTTTTCCTTTAACATTTTTGAAGTCGTTCTATTTAATCACTTTTAGCATTTTTACATTTTATTAGACGGCACAAAAGTTAATTTGAGACTAACAATGTATGCGATATATAGAAATTATTAACATGCATTAAAAATATAAATCTTCACTGCAGAGGGGCTTTATTGTGTTTTTAATATTCACCTACAGCGTAATGAAAATGTAGAGAGCAGACTGAGATTTTAAAACTTAAAAAAAAAAAAAAATGTTTTCCATTCCCCTTCTCTTCTCTAAGCGGTTCTCCACAGGGTGTCACTGCAGCCTCAGTGAGTCCCTGCTCACAATCAAGTCTCTGGATGTTTGACTGTTTCTGTGTGAGAGAAGTGAGAGCTTTGCTCCAGCAGATGGAGATCTCTGATCGGCTGTGGATTCCCTCCGCTGCGCCACACTTTGTAGCTTTGGCATTTAAAGAGGCGCGATATTTCATCTGTGTGCAGATCTGCTCCTCATCTGTCTTGGCCTTCTTGCTGCTTATGAATAAAAATGGTATATCTATGTATTTACTTTATATTATGATATGAGTGGATTAATACTGCAAGTGTGTATAAAGTGAAATATAGCATATGCTTGAATAATTCATGATCCTCTCATGAATGATTAATATATTTTGATGTGTATATACAATTAGATGTGCTAAATACTAATAATTAAAAGCCTCTGAATGAAACCAATACGAGAAAAATATTTGTATAGGCTTTACAATACCCAAAGTGTTTTTACATTTACAAAATGTCACATTGCAAACAAAGAAACTGAATAAAAAGAACGGCTCATAAATGTCGATTTAAAAGGAGCTGTCAGTCTAACTTTGCGTGTTCTCATCGTGACTCAGGGTTCAGGTACAGCTAAGGCAGCAGCTGAACACGTAATGCTGACTCAGTCACACATAAAACCTGTAGAGGTAAATATTTGGCTGCTGCTTGGACGACGTGTGTGTGTGTGTGTGCGCGCGAGAGTGTTTGTTCAAGACGCTACAAAACAAACGGGATGTTCTGAATGTTGGATGCAAGTCTGTGTTTAGTCTTAAAACTAAATCTGTTTTGGCGTTTCCATTAATCAACATCGATTATCAGTCGGGCAGCAGCTGAACTCGTGACTGATGGATTCACTTTACTCTGCTAATGAGGAGTCGCAAAACACTGAAACTGGCCCCAATGCTAAAAAAAAATTTACTTGAAAGACTAAAACAAAATAAAAGAGCCAAAAAAAAACTAACAAAGTAATTAAAACTGAAAAAAAAATAGAAATGAACTAGAACACAGTCAATAAAAAGCTAAAACGGCTACGATATCCTGCACAGCAAGATTCTAATGTTATCTAGTTCCAGATGAATTTTCTTCATTGAGAAGTGGTTAAAATGTCTTCCTCAGTTGTAGCTGGGGATTACAGACGAAATATGACGACAGCCTCATTTCCAACTCTATATTCCGCTCAACGATGACATATTGTTTCGACTGTTGGCGTCACATTATGAGTTCAAATGCAGTCGCTTTTTAAAATTCACCACACTGCAAGTTGGACACCAAGAAAAGCAGCAGATGGAACCAGTGTAGTTTATCTGCTGGATTTTGCTTCTCGACAAGCTTCTTCTTGAAGTTTGGCTGTGATGTCAGACGGGTTGCTCATCAGTTTGATCGGTCTTCCTGACCGGTAGCGTGTCCGTCCATCCCTCCCTCCCCGGGGCTGAATCTGCTCCTGGGGGCATTCCAGCGGAGAGGCTGGGGTCTCTGGGGAAACCCTGCTCTGCCCTGACAGGCTTGGCCTCCAGCAATGACTGATGCACAATAGCAGTACACAGGACTGCGAGCATCACTGCAACCACCAACAATCCCTTCCCTTTCTGTCTCCATGTCTCTCCCTCTATTGGAGGGTGAGGCGGAACGCCGTTTGCCAAGTAGCCGTCAGTCTGTTTGCTCTGGGTTCAGAATGATTTGAGCATCTGATTGCTCAATACGTCCCAGCTCGGGCGAAGAACTCCCTCCTCCGTGTACGTCGGACTCCGGGACCCACCGGTTTGCCCCGAGCCGTGTGAAGAAGGTTTTAATTTCATGTTTTGTCTAGAGCAGAAGCGGAGAGCCCACACACTGGCAAGAAGAGGCTTAACATCCTCGCGGCATTTGTTAATCCAGGCTGCGTCTCACGTAGAGGGCAAAAGTTGAGAAACGGAGTGCAATCGGTAGCAGGCCAATGTTAGAAAGTTTTATAGTTTTAAAGAGATCGCAAAATATGGGACTGTGTGCCGGTATTTTGTACTGTCTTGTTCGGTCAAATTGAATCCTCATCTTTTCCTTCCCGCACCTCACGGGTTTGTTATGATTGTCAAACAGCAGTGAAAGTGACAGCTGGAGCTCAGCTGCTGTGAGAAATGAGACTTGCATTGAGATCCTGCTTCAAGAAACTCCCAACAAAAAGCCTTCTGCAAACACACCTTCGGCTCCTGAGACCATTTTGGCAAAAGCATTGGCTGTAATGAGGAGACTGACTTGCAAAGTTGCGTGGTATTCAGTCCTAAAACACCCAACAAAATGAGCAGAATACAAGCTCATTTGCTTGATATTTAAAGTAATACTTTGCATTGTTTCTAGTTGTACTACCATTGCTCCTAACCACACCTTACAGTGAGAGGATGTCTCTTTGTTTCATTCAACTTTGCTGTTTGCTCTGGTATGGTGAATAACAGTTCAGCTTTGCACATGAATTTAAAAAAAAAAAAAAAAAACACTTACCCACTAATAATATTACCACAACCAATGAAAATCTGATCAGACTTGATTAATCCCCTTGTGGAAATTCTTTTTTCCATATTTATCCATTCTATTTCTAGGATGAGGCAGGCCACATTAAAGCTGGTGGGGGTCACTTGCCCAGGGACCCACAGTGGTGATCCAACTCAACTCTAAACAATGTAGTACATATGCCAGGCCTATAGGTGGTGCTGTAACTCTGCCACAGAAATACACCAAAAATGGAGAAAACTTGCAAAAATCCTCGTATCTGAGGAGCCGAACATCTCGCCTTATTGAACCAAATATATTTGGGTTAGGATCCGTGGCTTGTGCAGCACGATCTGGAGCATGTCGTCCGCCATTTTTGTTGTTTTTAAGCGCCGCCGTGGAGAGGGTCGTGAGGACATCAGGTGTGATAAGTGGGGCGATGACGACATCGTTTTCAACAAATGTGCATCTTGCCCATCCAGACGCCAAAGCCGAGGCGGCGTTTTCAAATTTCTCCACCCTGGAACCTGTTTTCTAAAGAACCGCATTTTCGAGGGCTCCGCGCAAAAGACCATGCGGTTACATGAAGCGGCGCCATCGTGTGGACATAGCCGAAGCTCAGTTTCACCCCTCTCTTGTTGATATGATCGACTGGCCATCGTTAACATGCCTCACCATGTCCATAAGAATGTCCTTGTTCTGCTTAATAATGTTATACTTTCATAAAAATCTGTGACGTTTACATAAACAATCCGTTCAGCGCTGTCGATGGTGGATTGGACACAAATAGAAGCAGTCGTAGCTGTAAGGAGGAGCGATTGCTTTTAAACACATACGTGACTCAGACGCCTCCTATTAATGGTACACAATGGAAGGAACTTGTTCTCATGGTTAAAAAAAAAAAAAAGAGAGTGAGAGCGAGAGAGAAGGAATTCAGGCTCATGGTGTTTATGTAGTGGGTGTGTGCGCGATTGAGAGATGGAAAGCCCAGGCCTCTACTGCGGAGAGCCGACTGTTTACATTTGAACACATGTAAAACTCTTGTTCAGACCAGAGAGCCCGGCGGATCGTAAATTAAACCCATCGCCCAAACGTGACGACACGTTTTGTGATACCTTGAAACGCATACCAGTCATTTCCAGCCTGCAGGCTCCGGGCCTGACTGACGGCGGGGCATCGCCCCTCCAGTATGTAGGTCAGTCGCGCTGAAGATTCATGGCTTCCAAAATTACAGGGAATGAGACGGCGAGCGACCAACAGCTGGGAGACGTTAAGAACAAGACCCTCCTCGGCGACCATAATGAACGTTAATGAACGGACCGTAAAGGACAGATGTGGGCAGATGAAAAACAAAGGAGGGGTACAAGCTGAGGAGGAGGAGGAGGAGGAGGAACGAGGCTCCGTGATGAATCGTGTAAAAGGGAAATGTGTTTTCGAAAGTCCTGAACAGCCTGTCGCCGTACCCCGAGGCTTCGAGCGTGTCGCCTCGACCGTCCTCGCGGCTGCCCGAAGCCCTCGACAGATTACCAGCCTGCGAGGGGGTTGAGGGTTCAACGCCGAGTTCTTGTCTCAAAGACGACGAAACGGGCAGAATTTCACAGCTTTCAATTTCCTCGGTGACGACTTTTTGTTCTCCGCAGCCCACAATCCGTCACCGCTGCAACCATCCGGTCACGAAAAGTTACGATTGGCAGGCCTGCTCCCTTTTTAAACGGGCCCACGTGCATTTGTTGGATGGGCAGCAAAGATGAGTACGTGAAAGATTTGCTGATCAAACGGCTTTCCTTTTCCAGTTGTGCTCATGTCACAACTGAATTTTAGTATCACGGCCATAGATCGTGTATATAAAGAGATCTCGTGTTTTCACTTTGCCATATGGTGCATGTACTAACTATTTTGCTGTTTTCCGCAGATCATTTTAAAAGTGTCTCAAGTGTTCTCAAACTAATATGCAAAAGTGATGCATTTCAACATGAAACATGTAAACGGGGCCTAAATCTGTGGACCATCATGACTCCTGTGCTCAGAACGATCACACACTTAAAGGTTGTTTTTTATTCGACGCAACGTCACAGCACAAATGAGACAATACAACGGGGGCAGAGTTGAGATATTATGACTTTGCGTTTTGAGTCACAGGAAACAGTCTGGTTCCGACTGGAACAGCATGTTAGCGTCGCCAAACAGCCAATAAACAGGTTTTACTGCGTTGTGTGCACTTAAATTGGGCAAACAGTGAAATGCCGTCACGTCAACCTTCTGCTGAGGGTTTGCTACATACAAACGGACGTGTTAAAAAACAATCTTTATCTTGCCATCTTTGGATTCGGTTGACTTGGAGCCCTACAAGGTCAGATTCTGTAATCATGGAAAATGTGAGTCATTCTTTTTTTTTTTCCCCCACTTGCAAGGTATTCTGGAGGGTCAGTTGAAATTTAAGCTTCAAATAAGCGAAAAGAAGATATTTTAAGGTTGTCCTGCTCGGGAAGAATCCACATGTCGAAACACACTCACACACACACAGACACACACACACACACACACACGACCTGAAGAGAGAGACGAGTCGGCCCAATGCAACGTGGTTATTTTTACCCGTTTAATCTCATTTCGTGGCTGATTTGTTATGACTGCAACCTAAATAAAATGACGCTTGGGTGATTGAAAAGCATTCTTTTACCAAGTTTGTCCCTCTTTTCTCCGCAGGGCCAAGTATTTCCGGGGAAAGAAGCTGAACGGAGAGTACGAGATCCGAGTGGAGCAGGTACGGTAGTTTCTCTAAAGACTTTCTCTTCAATTAATTGTGAGAATTAACAGGTTCAAAGATTCCGAAATTGCCTGCAGTCTTGGGATTCCATCAGTTATGTGAGATTTATGAGAATCTAATCAATGATTTAACTATCAGGGAAACAACAAAGCGAGTGATCATCTATGCAATGCATTATATCAGAAAGTATGTAATACAATATGCACAGGGATGTATTTATATGTCTAGACTGGAGTATTTCCAGTGTGGATAGTTAGCGATACATGTGCATGTCGTTGAGACCGGGTCGGCCTTTGAAATGCAGTGGTGGGTTTTATGGGCGAAGGAAAACGGGAGAACAAGAAGCTTGAGCGCTGATTTTATAGCCCGTTTTCTCCGCTCTGCATGTTGCGGTCGCCAACGTCTTCTGGGACGAGGCGAAGGGAGTTTCGTCCGTCGGATCGGCTTCCGCGTGTACGACTCGTCGTTCGATTCCTCCGTCTCACCCTGCCCGTGTGCGGAAATGTACTTCCAAATTCAATGAGAGCAGGCAAAAAACACTGACCCCAAGATTGCAGCCAGTGGAGATTGAACCCCTTGTAAATGAAAGTGAAAAACCTCGAGAGTGCAGGTGGTAACAATGGACAATATAAGTGAAGCCCGTTTCCCATTTATTTGCACTGAGAAGCAGCTTAAATTTGCCGTTTTGTCATTCATTCTAAAAAATGTCATTGCACGGCAACATTTTTTATTTTTATTTTTTTTGTCTTGTGGCATCATGGTGGTTAAATCTCCCGTTCCCAACTCGAAGTTCAGCTCCTGCTTCAACTGACCTACTTGGACACTGTCCGGCTCCCAAGGTCTTTCCCAGAAAGCCCTCCGCATTGACGATAACAAATCAGCCGCTAATTGCCTTCAGCAGCCAGCCGGCTCTTCTTTGGCTGTTTTCGCACTTCGCTGGGAGCCCGGGGTCGGCGGGAAACCCGATCTCTGTGTGAAAAGTTGGCGACACGCTGCGGTGAACCCTCTTCGGGTGTGACAATAAAAGCCGGGAGGCCCAATCACACTTTCTCCTTAATTTCTGAAAATCCCGCCCTTGTTGGATTTCAACATCTTGTCAACTCAATAATATTGACACTTTTCTATATTGGCGCCGAATACTTAAGATTGTTTGGAATCCAGAGCAGCTCTCGGCAACAAATGCACGTCCATCATGCTCTCTGAAACTCTCCAAAGTGGTGCCGTCGAGCCCCCGAACCTTCGCCACTCCGGTCTGTCTCTCTTTCTGCCATATAAGGTCTCGTCTTCAGAGCCACCGCAGCACGTGATGCTGCGGAGAACCGGCCCGGTGCCAGCCTGTATGAAAGAGAACAAGGAAGAGAGAGCGGCTCGGATGGGCCATCTACCGCTAAGGCCCGCACTGCCACCTCCACCTTCGCCAGCCGCTGCCCTCTAAGCAGATTGAATTGTGGATTATTCCCTCTTATTTACATGGTCCACTTTGAAGTTACATTTGGCAGCCGCCCGAGGGCCCGTGTCCACCGGCTAACTCTTTAGATTTATTTTACCACTCGACAGATGCTGGTGGGAGCGCTGCTGGTGGGTTCTTTGTGCTTTTAAGTGACTAATAAAAACAGGCTTGAAGCCCCCCCTTTTTTTTTTTTTTTTTTTTGGCAACACGTGTTCAGTAGCAGTCGAAAGCGTTTTATGTGCTCAAAACCTCTGTGTGGTTTCATCAGAGTAACGGTACAATCTGTGGCTCGCCGATGAGATTTGTCATGTTGAACGTCACCGTCTTCAGGGCCAAACACGAAGAGATGTGTAATGCAGCGGACGTGCGTGCAGCTGGGAGTCGTCCAGACGTTTCTCTCACTCCGCCAGTTAATCCCGGGTGGGCCGAAAAGCAGAGTTAATGTGCCGTCACACCAGGTCAGGGCTTGTAGATCAGGAGCCCTCTCGCTCCCCTAAATCACGAGATTGAGAAAGATGTTGAAGGAAAGTGAGTTATGTTATGTTTCTTCTCTTCAATCCTCCTGACATTTTAACATGTTAACAGGAAGACTGTTTAAAGCTGTATTAGTGACTTTTGTAGTGAACCTCAGTACGACCAGAACCAAGTTATAGATTTTCAAAAGGGAGCATGTATACAGTAAATCCAGGGTCGTTATCCCAGCTGGCAGTGGGTGGGGACACGGGTTAAATCGCCAGTCCATCACAGAGCGAATATAAATGGGAGAGGGTTATTTCACCATTGTGTGTGTGTATACACAAGTATCTTCAATAGCAGATTTATCCAGAATCAGAGATGGACTTGAGCTTCAAAAACTCTTCAAGGTCCTCAACACACACACGATGAGGTTGACGATATGCCGCAAGCTCATTTTTTATCAAAAGTCGCAGCAGGATGGATTCATTCAATATATTAAAATTTCATTCTGCAGAAGAGAAATTATAAACGGGTGCCAAGGATTGTTGCTGATTGGATAAAACTGTTAAAAGCTCAAGTATCAACAGTCATAATTGTATTTTTTTCTTTCATAAATGCGGCAAATTTGATAAATATGGCAAGGCTTTATTAGGTTTTACAATTTGTTATATTCATTTTGAAAGTTATCTCTGCCCATTCTGATTAATGGAGATTTGGCAAAAGGCAGTAAACATGCCGTGGGACTGTAGTAAAAATCCTCAGGCACTATAGAAGATCAGACTGAACAGAAAAGAACCTCATCTTTTGGTATTCTCATAAGGAATTCCTTTATTTAAAAAAAATAAAATAAAAAAAAAAAGTTATCTGACTTCTTCCACCCTCACTCGTCACCACGTCCGCTGTGGCCGTCGGCATTTCTAAAAGGTACGACTTTTAATGTCTGAATTCCGAACCGTCCGACAGCTGCAGTGGGAGTTGATCAACAAAGCCAGCCAGCAGCTGCCCGACAAACAGCCACCAGTGCTATCCACCAGTCATAAACACTGCGATTTACACAATTGGACAAATTAAACAGAACTGAAGAGGCCTGTTGTTTGTGAAGGAACAAGTGGGGGGGCAGTCCTGTGGGGCTGCCGGCCCCATGTGTGTGTGGTGTTCGGGTCGTGCGGGGAAACATCTGCTCAGCAGGCGTACGGCTTCAGTGCCGTCATCGCTCCTTTCTGCAGCGGTCGTGGCTTCCCAGTCGCCCGTTTGTCACCCCACACTCTTTGCCTCACCCAGGGCAGCTTGCTGAAGATCATCCTCTCGGTTACTGGCTGCAGATGTTTCAGCGGTCCAGCTGCTCTCGGGACTTCAGTTGCTCCATGGATTACGTCTCATGCTGAAGGTGGAAGCGATTAGCAGCAAAATACTTCTCCGTGGCGCATACCGAGAGTCGGCTCTCGATTGCACCAGTGTGGGATTCGACCGAGTTCGTCAAGAATAACAAAATGGTCGGATGTGGTGAAAGTATCTGCCCTGCAACTGCCGAATCAAATCACTTCAATCTGTCATAACAGGACTGTTCGCCATCGATCCAAGTATTTGTCTTATTGAGGGTTGAACTGACCTCGTCTAAGTCCATCACGGAGAAAACACGAAGTGTTCGACAATCTGCAAGCGATTTCTTAGTCATGCTCTGTGGTTTTCAAACAGAAAACGATCTTGTGCAACCAGACAATCAAAGTTAGTTTTTTTTAACTACCGGACCAAAGTGTTTTCCCACTACTCTACTAATAACCCAAACAAAAGTCACCTCAACCTCTGTGACGTGTGTCTCAATCTAAAAATACTCGGCAAGATTCCAGATGAGCCGCCGTCGACTGGCGTTTAGAGAGCTGCCGACCCCTTCACGTGACCTTACACTGAGGCGAGAGTTCATTTAGTACAGCAGGACTCAATGACACCTGCCTGCAAATTGCTCCTCTGTACTCCTAATGTTGCAGTGCTGTTTGTCGAGAGATTCTCTTAAAGCAGAAGGTCCTGCTTGTTCAGTTTTGTCAAATGGTACAATTCCCTTATTTTTACTTAAGGTAGGTTCAGTTTCCTTGAACAAGCACATAATCATAAGCCTCCTGTCCCCCAAACCTCTGCTCCTGCTGGCGTTTTGCTTCAAACCCTCTCTTACTTCAGCCTGGCTGCAGGTTGGGAAGAATCAACCCTGGAGGCAGTGGCCTCATGTATCACTTCCTGTTTTCCTTTCCCAGGGCAAGAGCTGCGCCGAGACAAGTGTCTGAATGTGTTACCCTGATGGTAACCATGGCGCTGTGAAAAGCCTCCTGTCCTGGCTTCTGGGCCTGTGCCCTGCAACCAGCCACTTCATCCATTACGGCCCAATGACAGGCGGCTGTTGAAGCTCCTCTCACCCAGAACCGGCCAATCGGCGACTGCGCTGGCTTTTTTATCTAGCCAGAAACGCCGCTGCCCACTCGCTGGTTTTATCAGGTCGCGGCAAAAAGTCATCGCAAACTGTATATCATTTAACAAAAAAAAGATCAGCTCCACTCTTCAGATTCACTTCTCTCCATTCAAATTCAGTTTTTCGATTCAATGATTTGTGCCACACATGCGGGAGCTGGCGCTAGGCAAAACGAGTCGAACACAGATGGGAAGAAATCGCTGTTATGACAGTGACGCGCTTTACGTTCGTTACCTTGGGTGGGGGAGGTTTTTTATTTTATTTTTTTTTCATATCTTCGCAAACCCCCCTCTTGCTTTTGTTACATTGGTAGATTATTTTGAAAGCCAGCTCACTCCCCCATGCAGAGTTTACATGGGCCACGGCACCGGATGAAAGCGAACTTATCTCTTGAGGGAATATTGCTGATAATATTCCCTTTTCATGTCGATGAAAGCCCATGCAAAGCAGGCTTACGGTCCTGAATGACGATCGCAGCGTGAGGGCGTGTGGAAAGCGATTGATTGAACACGCCATGCAAATGTGCAGGAGCCGGGGGTGAGCGGAGGGTCAGCCGTGGGATTTGCTTCGATCGTCATCCGCGCCGGCGTTTCTATAGGCTGATCTGTAGGCGCCGCGTGGCGCCAACGAGACCATCACACTATCACCTGTGTGGATGGATTATGAAAGTAACGCCACATGATGAAGTGAATCTTCCAAACACCGATAATCTGAAGCGAGACGATGCCTCGCCGTTGCCTCCCACTCCAACGGAACAACCTCGACGTTGAGCGCCGCGCACGCTGCACAATTGGCAAAGCGCCTCTCGTCTCCACAATAATAATAATGGAAAGAAGTCTGTCATACGCCTACCTGACCCAGTTGTGAGCGACTGCTCAGAGCAGCCGTCAGTCACGATGTTCTAAACTATTTTAGACCATTTGACAACTGACACAACACAAACAACAACAAAAAAAACCTGCCTTAAAGCCTCCAGGCAAATTTAGACTCAGTCACTGTGCGAGGAAACTGAGGGACGCCGAGAAAGTCTGAGATGATGATTGAATGTATTTTGGATTGACTTTCAGAGATCTGTAATCTTTTTTTAAATCTAGTTTGTGGTTCAAACTTCTTGTGCTGGCGTGACACCCCCCTTTCTTGACATTGCGAGCAGACCACCCGTGGTTATTTTCACTTCATCTGGTTGGAATAAAGGCTCAGTTAAGCACTTTGCATGCATGAAAATACTGTTATTGTCGTTTAAACTTCCATGCATTCAATATGTTGGAATGGGCGTTTGGCCTTGAGTCCACTAGAGGGCGCAGGTCTAAATCAATAGTGCTTTTCAAGTTTTTCTTTCAGGAACATTTCACGATTACGCGTCAACCTTTTGAGAACTATGTCCCTTTACACAGAAATCTACAATGATGTAGTTTCCAAATAGGGCTGCTAGTGGGTGCCGTTTGTTTCTTTTCAAAAAAAATTCCACCTTGGGAACTGCTTTCAAAAAGTTGTTCTTGTCGTGTAAGCAGACACCCAAAATGTTGCCTTAAATGACAAATGGTAGAAATGGACAGAAATGTAAAACACTGAGCATTTCGTCCATTTTCTTTGGTCCTTTTCCGCTTTGTTTTACAAGGTAGCTGGATTATTACCTGCAGAATGCTTCTCCCGAGAGCAGCTTGCGCTTGAGAAACTTTAAATCCCCACAGCAAGTCGCGATTGAGCCACAAAATGAAGTCGGTTGTCGTCAATGGACCAGGTTAAAAAATGCGGACCCCTGATCGTCGATTTAAAAGTTCTTAAACCCTCACTTAAGCGTCGTGCACGTGTCTCGAAATGCGAATCGGCTTCAAAGGCTCTTGCATTCCCCTATTTGTTTATCTATCCAGTAACCCTCCAGTCACAAACCTACTTTCTGATGAGCTGACTGCCACATGCAGCCCATGTGTGCAGGGCTCCAGTCCAAAAGACAATATATCCTTTTGAGTTTTTGCGACCCTGGATCCCCCTCGGCAAATGTCTCCATCGCAAAATTTTGTGTTTGTTCCAACTGAACTAAATAGGTTATTAAGTTATTGTGTAGAAAATTGCCTCCATAGGGTGAAAAGGTTCTGGTCGATTGAACCAAAACAAAAAGCTCCTCAGATGCGTCCTGCTTTAGTGTGATACACGTTGCTGCACTTCCAGTAATCCTGATTGAGGACCTCCAGCCAAAAGCGGCACTGACACACACACACACACACACACACACACACACACACACACACACACACACACACACACACACACACACACACACACGCGGCTATTGTGTTTTTCTGCGCTCTCAGCGGCAGCATGCCTGTAGTCATGTGACGTTAGCAGCAGGGCTGGTAAACAAACTCAGGCATTTGGCTTCAGTTTGATACTTGTGTGGATGGCATTTTTACTCAGTGTTTGGTTTTTTTTGTTTGTTTTTTTAAATCTTTGAGTAATGTTTCATCGGTGCGAATTGGACGGACAAGTTGACCACGTCATGTCAAATCCACGAGTCAGCAGGCTACTTGTTTCGGGCCCATTAAACTCGCAACATTAGTGTCACGTCTCATACGCGGGTCTGATGTGAGGACTGACAAACGGCAGCTTCTCATGCTTGAGGTCAACCAGCTGCCGTTTGTCGTCCCCTCCGGGGCGCTTCGAATAAAAGCTTTGCAGATTAAAGTTCATGAGTACGCCGTTGATTCCGGCCCGTCAGTCAGTGAACCGGGGATTTAAGTGATCACACAGTGAGTCTGAGCGACCGAGGTTCTTTTTCTCACATAGATTGGAAAAACTCTTGTTGTGTTTTGGGGGGATGTTTACACAACAACGCTGCACGGAGCCACTGAAAACTGACTTCTGAACCAAACGACTGACCAGTTTCAGTTTTGATGCTGAACAGATAGTGAGGATATCACAGCCCCTTTTTGCAGCCTGTGCCATATTCTACAAAGCATACAGAGGCCAGATGAAGGCCAATTCGCCACATCGGAGCCCAATATAATCCACAAAGCCATGCCGTTGCTTCTTTGTGTTAAACTAGAAACGCCAATTTGATCAAATCTGCCCATCCCCACTGTCGGTGTTAGAAATAAATCCACGGCCAATAATGTTCTTTGTTTTGATGGACTGTTTGCATCACAATGAGTGATGGATCGATCACCTTTGACTTCTGTCTCTATACATGATATTCCTACATTAACCCAGAACATGTCGAGATTCACTTTGCTGTTGGTCTCGGTGCAAATCGGCTTTCGATTTTTGTCTGAGCTTTACATTTACCCGACATAAACAACTTATTCATCTTTTTTTCGTTTGTACAGGATTGAAATCTGGTCCAACGCCTTCAGGGTCAGCATATCATGACAAACTTCTCAAGAAAAATCCAAATGTCCTCGTCTGATTGCTTTAATACAGAAAGTCCATTCCCAGAAGGCCCTTGCTGCCCCGCCTCTGGAGGCAGTTTGACTGAGTCATTAGGTAGCCAGGCTACGGTCTTTCACAAGGCCTTCACTGTCCAGGAGGCCACAGGCTGGGGATAACTCAATTTGCCTTCTCTCACCCACTCACTCCGTCTCTGTGACTTTTGTCTTTTACTCTTTTTCTGTGGAGATGCAGAAATGTAAAATGAAGTGAAAGAGTCTGTTGTCAGTTTTTTTTTTTTTTTTTTTATTCACAAGAAATACAGTATGTGGAGTTAAAATGCTAGAAAGTGCATCTGGAGCTTTGCCGCAGGGTTTTTAGGAGTCAAATGCATTAAGTACCCATGTACTCACTGGGGAAACATGCAAACTCTGCAGAGAAAGGATGTGACTGGACTCAAATCAGGGACGGTCTCATTGAGTGTAACCATTCTGTACATCAGGGGCGTTAAAAACATTTTAGTTCAGGCCACATATTTGGACGAGGCTTGTTTTGTTTGGCTGCCAGACTAAATGAGAGTCGCGAGTCACCGAGTTCAGTCTCTGTACACACAAACGTGAGCTCGTACAGTTGGCGGTCGCCGTCTAAACTCGTCTCTCGTGTTTGTTCTCCTCCGCAGGCGGAGTTCTCCGAGATCAACCTCGCCTCCTACGTCAACTCGGGGTGCATGGTGGACATGCAGGTCAACAAGAACGGCACCAAAGTGGTCAGGTGAGACGCTGGAGGAGAAGTTCTTGTTCTGTCGCGGTGTTTGATCTGAGTCATCGAGGCAGACGCTCTGGGAGAGGTTTTTTTTTTTTTTTTTTTTACAAACACTTGTGACAGCAGAGAAATAACAGCTAAAAGTGGAAAAGCACAAAACTGACGTTTCAGCTATTCTGGACTACTAAATACAAATAACATGAAATTTTGCACATCTAAAACCATCAGTTTCACTCATACACACACTAACCTGTACAAAATTCTGCAATAACTTGCCTTAAAAGATCGGACATGATATACAACATCTGATAACTCTACAACTGAGCCATTAGATGTGTAGATAAATGAATACCTTTTTTTTTTTTTTTTTTAATTTGCAGTCATAGCGGTGGCCTCGGGCTGATGAGCTGCAGCAGCACGACGTATGAAGTTGAGTGTTAAATAGACGGCTCTGTTCAGTGAAGTGAAGGACGTAGATCAGCTGATCTGAGCTGCAGAGATGATTTCAGATTCCTTTTGCAGCCGCTGCAGCGAATGTCAAAACACAAAATGAGAACCAACCTGAGTTTAGATCATATTGCAGTTTGGAGTCACGGATCTAACTCGACTGTACACGAAGCACCGTGAATAAAATGTATCATGAGTGCTGTCAAACGATTAACATTTTTAATCAGATTAATCACAGGGTTACTGCTGAGTAATTTCTATTAATCACAATAAAATTCATTCAACTTTAATGTATAATAATCTAGTTTAATTTTGCATGAACAAAGAGACTCAATAAGTAGAATGTATATGCCTTTAAAGTGTTTATTAAACACCTTAACAGTTCAGGTTAAGAAAGAACGTCCAAACAGAAATGTATCCACATTAATGTGGCCTTTGTTACTCCTTTTTTTCAGTCAGCTATAAACTAACGTGTTGACAGTTCAGTGAAAAGTGTTTCTGCAAACATTCGAGGTGAGAATTAAGCTGAGCAGCTGCAGAATCTGTCCTTGTTTTGGTTTCACTGCAGCTGATTTGGACCTTTGACAAAAGTAAATCGACGTGTCGGACTTCCGCTCCGGGGCGATGCAGCCCACCTTCAAACGCATCGCAACACACCCAGCATGCACCGCGGTGCATTTCACATATGCAATGCATGGGAAGCGGGAAATTGACAGATCCTGTGGACACATGCCTTCATTCTGCGCTGCAGAAGGGTTAATTTCTTAAAGATTAATCAGATTAATCTGTGTTCATTTTGATTGCCCTAATTAGAAATGGTTAAAATTGCATTCATTTTCATGAGTTGGGTGTTGTGCGACTGGTTTAGGACTTGACTCAGACTGTCTGAATCTAACATCGGTCAGTCGAGAATAGACTGTACAGCACTGTTTTAACTCTTCCACTCATAGAAACACTGAAAAGTATTCAGGTGTCGATCCAACAGATGCATAACCTCATGCGATATATTCTTCTGGTTTGGTGTGCTGACTGACTGAACCACGTGGGTTGTTCTCTCACACCAAAGTGTGTCTAATTCAATATATATATATATATATATATATGAAGAACTACAATCAAAGGAAGCAACACTGTTGTAACTGTGTCAGAATATTCAAGTCTTCTTAGGGGAATAATCAGCTAATCTTGTGTTTTGGCCTCCGTTCCACATCAGTTACGGGAAATGGCCCGAGCGTGGACTCCAAATCAAGTGAGATAATCGGCGAGCTCGGGCGCTATAACGCCACAATGCGACCTGTTGTGGGAGCTGACACTGAGGTTATTGTGCGCGTCGGGTATTTTTGGTGATATTGCCATAATGACAGAGGAGCGAAATTGGATACAGATGGTGCGACCGCTGCCTCGCTCGCAAACAATGACATTTTCTGCTAAACTGTTGCAGCTTCTCGCTCTGAAGTGGACTGCAAATTATATAACGCTTGATTCCCGCCGAAGCATTTGCATCGGTTGACACGGTTTTCCCAAAGTTGCTATCGGTCCTCGTGTCCCCTCAGATCTTTATGTTGGCTGAAAACTCTGAAAAGAACAGATTCTAATCAGTTTACAGAGATCGTGGCCAATGAAAGCTGATTTTTCTCTTTGATAGTGTGTTTCCGTCGCAGCCAGAGGGGTGCAGTAAGTTGTGCGCTGCTCTCTTTGATTACATCCTCCCCTGTGCGAGCCCGCCTCTCTCAAAGTGCGGTTGTGGCTCTTTCATGGGTCCGCTGGCTGACGCCGCTGCGACCCTCCGACCTCCCGCTCTATGACCCCGGCTGCCGGCTTCGTGGAGCTGCACACGTCTCGCGGTTGTGTTGCACTGCAGTCAGGTTTCTCGCACGCTTGACATACTTGCTTTAGAAAAGAGGCTGATCGGAGATGTTGTACAAAAGGTGCTAAATTACCTGCTTGCACCAACAGATTGCACTTTCAGTGTACGCGCCTCCTGCGGGTCATCAACTAAGAATAACGGGATGGGTGACATCGTGTGTAAAAACATTCAAATGCTGCTAACATATTGTTCTCTGTGTATGTGTGTGTGTTTATGGTTTTATTACAAAAGCAAACAGCCTTTTTTCCTTTCAGACTTTCTGCTCGATTCTGTGGCTCGTTTGTTAAAGGAGACGTGTCCTGAACAAAGTTGAAGCCGCAAAAATCTCGAGAACAAGAGCGAAAAACAAGAACCGTCCAAATACTTTTGGTTTGCGCGCATCACCATCCTGCACAGCGCGCAACGTGGCATCTGCCGTGCTGAGCGGCGGCACAGTGCGGCAAAACAACTGGCCACAAGGTACAGCCGCTGCGGCGCGTTGTTCCCTGCGGCCCTGCTGCCGTCAGCCCTTTAGCGCCGCCGCTCTCCGCTGCCAAAACCTCCAGCGAGCCGCTTCTCTCGGAGAGGGCGCGCTGGTCTGGCTGGGGGAGACGTCGCAGCAGCCAGGCCATGATAAACCACAGAGCAGCAGTCCCTCCTCCTCCGTCCTCCTCCTGCCAGTAATAAAACCCGATTATCAATCAGCCGTGATTAATGCCGGCCGGCGGCTGTGTTTACCGGTGGTGACGGGGGATTTCATTGAGCCCGTTTCACTGTCGCGCTGGCTAAAATGTGAAGTGAAATGTGAGGTGGAGGGTTTGCATTGTTGGGAGGGATTTCTGTCGTTCTGCATCGAACATTGGGTATGGCAAAGGAGCAGAATTCAATAATAAAAGCCTTTACTGCTCCTTGAGGACCTAATTAACACTGCTGCACATGGTATTGTAGCCACGAGGACGCGGACCTCCATCGATTCGCAGTCTGAGGAGGAAACTTCACACGAGCCACTTTGTACTTGCTTTCTATGTCGGCACCATTAACCCTTTCAGCCCCGTGCTGTGAATTTATACTCTGATGAATGGATGAAACCCCGAGTTTCAGAACAACATGAGGGTGAATTCAGGCTGTCATTCAGTTCATGTGGATGTTCCTCAGCAACATGATATTCCATATTTGTCCATATCCTACGATTCGGGTTAACTACTAAATGGTGTTTCTACCGCTACGTCTCTTCTGCACAGTTATCAGTCACCCAGCTGACGCTGGACGGTGTCTTCTGATCAGGACACCATAAGGCCGACTGCCAGACGCGGACGTCCATGTTTTCTATAGTTTCTCTGGAAAGTGTTTTTACGTAAACACGGCGCGCACAGATGACGTTGAGGTATTACTTATGATGTACTTCCTTGCAACGCCACCGCTGTTCACACTCGCCACTTGTGATCGGACCGACCAAAACGCATGTTAGCAAGCAGGTCCGAAGATGCCGATGAGATTCGAGTATATGATTTGAATTGTTTTCAACAATTCTTTGAAATCGTCTCATTCGCCGTCAAATGCAAATGGTTCTCGAATATCCCGACCCCCGGGTCACATTCCTCGTCGTTCTCGGCCCCACAGATGGACGGAAGGAAGTAGGCAGCCGGATTACATTAGCAGATCCTTGTCTGAGTTCTGAGTTCAATTTCCCTGCCAATTTTTTTTAGTACGCCTTTGGTTACCTCAGGTGACAATTTACTGCGACCACACAGAGGCCGTTCACATGTATGCCCACCCAAACGTACAATCCTGTATGCCCCCTCCCCCCACTTCTCCCCCCCCCCCCCCCCCCCCCACCCCCCGAGAGACCATTTTAATCAGGCAAGGGGACTCTCCGCCTGGAGCGGCCTCAACACCTAATACCTCAGACAGGTTCATCTTGTTACCGAGCAAATAAATCCCGCTCACAGACACGCGGAGTTCAGACACGGCTTTGGGAGGCCTCAAGGGTGGTTTCCTTCAGGAGGGCCGCGGCTGTAATGAAAGCGTACAAGCGGCCGTGAGGCCCACTCCACCATCTCTGCTTTTGTAATATAGCCATGAATACAAATGGCCTCGCTAATTCACTCAAACTCCTAACAACGCTCATTTCCCTTTCTGCCAGAGGTCATTTGGCACTCTATTGCTCTTACAGCTCCTTTCCTCATTACATTGGCCTCCCATGGGACTCGCCTCCAAATTCTCAACATTATCCTGGAACTAAATTGCACTATTTAGTTTTTCTGGTCGGTGTGCTTAAGTCTCACCTCTTCCGTTTGAATTTCAAAGATATTGAAGGAAAGTCTTTCTTATTAAATTCTTTCAGACCATTTTTTACGGGCGGGGGTTGTTGTCTACATGATCTTCCCTGCGTTAAGCTTCGGGGCGGAGAGGAACTGCGATGTACCATCTCAAATGGAGAAAACCCAGAATTATGGCCGGCCTGATGGAGCGTCCGGCCCATGTCTGCCATGCTGCCATGTCAGGCTGGTGCCACCAGGCCTGGAGCCCCAGTTGCAACCACAAGGAGTCACAGATCCAGGCCGCAGCATGACGTATGGCTACGGGAAGTCGCTACACTGTGATAAAGGATTGCAGTTGTTTGGTTATACTCTTCTAGTTAATATAACTGTTAACGGTTCTCTACTGATCGAGCTATTATCAGCTTTTAAAGGAGTCATCACCCGGAAATCACGTTTCCTTGTTAAAACACGGATCATGTCAGCACAAGTTGGCAGATTATTAAGTTTGTTTAAATATTTGGTTGTTTGTGTGATTTGGGCGCGAATGTTAATGTTTACAGCCGGTTGTTCTCTGTACGCATGTGATTGTGGTTTTATTACAAAAGCGAAGGGCATATTACACGGCGCTCCATTGTTTTCAGCCTTTCTCCTGTACACGGGCATCCTTTTCAGAACGGTGCTGTGAAAGTTTTTGGAAACGAAAATGCAAAAACCGATGCGTTTTCGTCTGAAATGTTATCGCGGAAACGGGGCCTAGATTGCAGAGCTGTTGCCTCTCAGGCGTCACAGATGAAGCTGAAACGAACGTTTCTTTTAAAAGTAAAAGTTATCTCTTCAGCAGATGCACCTGTATTATCTACCGTGTCCTTTTGTAAGTTTGCCTTGTTGTTTCCTCCTGCTTCCCGTCGTCACACTCCTGCGGGATGTTTCCTCATTTCTAATACTTCAAACGGGTCTGTGTACCCCATAAATCTACTTCGCCTTGGTCCTCTCAGACTTGTCTCTCCAAGGTGCACCCCCACCCTCCCATGATGGAGCGCCAGTGTGGTCACAATGCGCCATTGTGTACCCGTGCGCCGCGCTGATCCCCGGTATGTACTGTTTGACATTTGTGGCATTCCCGCCGAGTTCTACCCCCGATTATCCTTATCAATGAGAGACAGGCAGATGGAGGAAGATAAGACCCTCAGCAGCTTTTGAGCAAGGCACAGCGCTGCTGGGAGGACAAACATTCCCCACAATTCCGCCGTCCCTGCGGAACCTACTGGAAGGTCAGCGATTCTGTATGATAAATGGATCTGGAGACCGAGTGGCAGCACATTGTCCCGAGTTTGAATAGTTGCCCGCTTGAGGAATGCTGATGAAAACATCCTGTTGGCACCGTTGCACAATATTCTGTGTAATAGACTGATGTAACTGCCGGGCCCGCTGTGTGGTCATAACCAGAAAATCTTGGGGTCTTTAAAATGTCACTTTGAGAAATACCTGCCCCCTTTTTTTTTTTTTTTTTTTTTCTCCAACCGAGACATCTGTAACCTTTTATCACCAAAAGAGTCCTATATATATACTTGTATGTTAAATTTACAATATTTAAGAACTTCAATGATGTATGTAGAAGTTTTCATAGTCTTTAGGTGTTTAAGTTGGTTCACCGGTTTTTAGCCGTTGTGGCTTTTTCATTTTTTCTAAATCTTTCTGGCTGGATTTAGCAACGTAGCAGGTGGAGCTTTTTCAACTTTCTTTTTGAAAAAAAAAAAGATTGTATCTGTGTTCAGTCATTTAACATTGCATCAATTGCAGCTCGATTATTCTAGATGATTTGGCAGTTTTATCACCTGCAGGAGACATATTTTACTTGATCAACTAATTAGCTGTCTAATTTGAATGTCCCGCTTGTGTCCTGGAGCTGCGAGATAAGTCCAGCGATAGGTCCTTTTTCAGGACTGTTTTTTAACAAAAAAATAGAATAACAATAACAACTTGATTGACAAATGGGGTAGAAGACATTGAGTAATGGAATTGAAGGCAAATAATTGGAAGGCAGTTTGTCCAAGTATGTTTGAGCCCTTCAAAAGATGAAGGGGCACACAGAATGTGTTTTAATTCCTACATTGTTCGTCTGATTTGAATTCAACAGCCCTTAAAAACAGGTGCAATTCAGCTGATTTTCAGCGCTTCTTGATTGTTTTATCCATTTTAAATTGTTTGTGGTTTTGTAAAGAGGTGGCCTTTATGTCTAAATGTTAATAGAGCTGCTGTTTCTCTCTAATTCACGGATGAAAAATCAAAGTCCAAGGCCATGATGACCTTTATTGTTACCTTCCTACGTTACTGGGGATTTCTCAACAATGCCATGATGAAGTTTTAGCATTAAAACCTGCTGTGGCATCCATTTTGTGTTCAAGAAACATCTCAGGAAGCCTAATAATTATATATATTTCTTTGCTCTATTCTTCCAGCTACATTGGACGCTTGTAACCACATGTAAAAAAATAAAAGATGTCACTGAAGTTATATAATTCTGAGATGGAGTTTAATGATATTCCCATGTAACCGGTTTAATTCTGGCATCTGTAAGAATTATGTGTTATAATGATGTGTTGCAATTATATTTTCTCCCCACGTCGAGCTCTTTTCTAACTTGGTTTACTGTCGGCGTGTTATGAGTGGGTCTGCAATTCCACGTGGATCCTCGCTGTCCTCCGGTCCGAATCTATAGCCCTGCAATACCCCATCAGTGCCTCTTATCAACCCTTTATTGCACCACTGATAACTCTTTCAAAAGGGCACATTAGCATATTGTCCGTGAAGTGGCGCCTCCGGGGCCCGGGCGATTCAGATCGTAAAACACAAATGTGCTGCTTTAGTGTTAATCTTGGACTCGCGGGGAATCGTGCTCCGGCAGAATGAGTCCGAGTGAAGGGACGGGAAAAACAAAGTTAATGGGTGACAAACCTCGGTAATGCTCCGCCGCTATAGGGCACTGCCTCCATTAACCGCAGCCCGGTGAAAGCCATCCCACCGCGCTGAATGTCTTCCTCATCTGGCCTTTCGGTGCTAATGAACTCCTCACAAAGGGTTAGTCTGTCCAAGACACGCATGCACTTAACAACACAGAGAGAATACCACTGCCTTGTGATGCCCGACTGCTGTGATGCTTCATATGCAGGAAAAGCACCAGGAAACACTTTTCTTGATTTTTGCAAATATACATTATTGTTATTATTATTATTATTATTATCATTTAACAATGTGCAGATCCCCTTTATTTCACTGAAACGTTGCTAATCCAATGAGGAATGGACTCTTAAGTTCTACAAAGGTGCCCTGAGGTATCAAGCACCAAGATGCTTACGACAAATCCTTTAAGTCCTGGGAGCTGAGAAGTGGGGCGTTAGTGGCTCATACTTACTTCACCAGTGCATGCCACAAATGTTTTATTGGATTGAGATTGAGGAAAACTGGAGGCCCTTTGATTAACGTGTCTCTGAAGAGCCAAACCAGGTTTTATTCCACAGCTCAAGGGGAAGCTCCATTGTAGGGACATTCTTGGTCTTTAACAGTGTTTAGGTGGATGCTCGGTGTCAAAGTGGCCCATTGCTGAGAAAGCAGCACAGCCATTAATAAATAGTGCTTGTCTTTCCTCTTCCATTATTCCCTGGCAAGTTTTTGTAGCTTTGACTGGTTAAGTACTTGCCCGTTCCACGTGCAGCGCTGTGTATCCTGACAACTGCAGTTGCTTTTCTGCAAGACTTGACCACAAAAACAAGCCTGACTTAACATAAATCGGTTGGTCTGTTTTTTTGGTGGTCAACTTTTTGGACTGTGTTTTATAAATACCAACATCTGTAGACTAGAAAACCTCGAGGTGGGTTGTCATACAGATGCTTTGTTACACGTTGACACGTTTTTAAAAAAAATGTTTAACTCTCTGATTCAAATGTTCTATTTTAGGCCCTGTTTAGTGAAAAACGCATGGTGTCATGATGTCAGTACCAGCCGATGCTGCATGGTTTTGTATAATGTTTCGATATCTTGACACGTGTCGTCGTGTTTATGTTGTCGTCTATGGTTGTAAAGTCAATAATGGAGGTTTAATTATAAATATAATTTTCTTTTTTGGGGGGGGGGGCTGATCAAAGCAGGAAACTTTTTTCCCATGCATGTACTTTATATATGTATTTTCGTTTAGCGTTAGAATCTGCAGAGTTACATACTACTATGGACAAATTCTCCTTTTTGTGTAATTAGTTGTTTACTTTTAAGAGGTGGTAATAATTCTGCAAACTTCTCACGCCCACGTTTACCCGGAATGTTTTGGAAGCGCTGCATGAATCGGGAAGCGCTATGGCGTCAGGTTTTGGTGGTGGAGCCTCAATAAACGGCTCCGGTCAGTATAAATAGCGTTTGGTCTGGTGCCACTGTGGCCGAGTGCTGCTGGAGCAGCAGGGAGGAGCAGCTGTAGTCTCTCTGTCGCCGAGGCCGGGTCACTCCTCTTAACTCAAGTAACACTTGAGGAGCCAGAGGTCGCTCCGGAGCCTGGCTGTAATTTCACCTGCACATTTCTGAGTGGGTCCCTTTTTGTTGGAACAGTGACTTTAATATGCTTTTTTGCTTTATTAAAGCTGCAATCGAAACATATTTGACTTAATCAGCTGATCAAGTGAACGAGTTGATGGCAACCTTTCGTGTTTCATGTCTTATTTTCACTTTGTTTCGTTGGCAGTTATTTAATTTTTTTTACTTATTACAAGCAAAAATACCTTATTTGCTTATAACTTATTTATGAACTGGCCTTTCTTCCAGACGATACACAGTTTAACTTCTGTTTGTCTCATAGGTAGGCAACTTTAGTTTTTACACGAAAGCTTAGTTTGTGTTTTCAAATGATCGCATTACAATTAAAAACTGAAACTATTGTTTAAAAAAAAAAAAAAAAATCTAATTATGTTGATGTATATTTCTTTTACAGCATTTCTTTTCAAAAGCCAAAAGATGAAAAAAATGAGATCATTACTGAGAAAAGGCATTTTGATTGGAGAAATATTTCCCTTTTTGGTCATTCTCTTCATAAGTCACGTCATATTGACATCGATCAATTAGTCACCTTAACGGTGTTCAGGTTGGCAGCTCGGATTCAAAGAGGAGAAAAGCGCCTGTGGTTCCAGGAACGAGAAGCTTCTCGGTTTGTTCTCGGCAACACTTCGGCCCGGGCTTGCCTTCTCTCCCTCAGCTGCGGCGGGGCAGCTGTTTCCTGATAAAGTCATTATGCACCACCGTCCCCATGCCAGACAGTGGAGCAAATAAGTTCGGACACTGGCAATAAAAATGAATTAATGGAGCTGCAGTTGCTGCTGTATCCGTTTCCTCGATCAGCGGTGTGAAATGCTTTTCAGCTCAGGGGCCACATACAGTCCAATTTCATCTGGAGTGGGCCGGATTGGTAAAATAGAGATATAATAACTTTTAAATTGAAAGTCGGCGCAAATTTATTTTGACATTTTTGCATTTTTCTTGTGCACCTGTGAAAAGAAAGTTCAGTGCATTTCAACATCCGAGTACTGAAAACCGACACATGATGTTCCCCCCAAAAAAATGAATGCGGGATCCGAGTTGCGCAACACCGGAATCAAACTGGGAAAATGTCAATAGGTTAGAAAAATAGCTGCGCTCCATGTCCTGAGTTAACGTGGAATGTTTGCCTTGCGGGTGCTCGATGGGCCACTTGGCCGGCCTCCAAGAACACTTTGTAGAGGAAGGATTAGGTTGTGTTAATTGGATAGACGGGCCAAAAAGATTATGTGTGCTCGCCCTTTAAACCCGACTCAGACGAGGAATAGTAAAAGTCTTGATACGGTGTGTTAATGTGATGACAAGAGCTGCCAGCGTGCCGGAGGCGTCTGACCCCGAGCAGTCAGCTGATTTCAGGGTATTAAATCATTCACTTCACCTCCCATTATCATCACGCTTTGTTTTCAGTTTCCCCCCGAAACTTTTGCAGATTGAAATCCAAAGAATTTCTAGCATCCGTGTTTTAATGTTTTTTTTTTCTTCTGTTGTTGCAGATCCTTCAAGCCCGACTTTGTTCTGATCCGCCAACACGCCTACAGCATGATCCCCGGCGAGGACTTCAGGAACCTCGTCATCGGCCTCCACTTCGGCGGCGTCCCGAGCATCAACTCCCTCTTCTCCATCTACAACTTCTGCAGCAAGCCCTGGGTGGTAAGAGACGTTTAAAACGGCTTTTTCTGCTCCACTTCAACCCGCACGGCGGCGGCGCGAGTCCTTCCCTCGGCGGCTGCCGCCGACTGATTTATTTGGGCCATTAAATGGCGCCGTAACACCTGTCCGGAGCCCGCGGAGCGGCCGGCCTCCAACAACACACATTATTACTCACGGTGGTGATGGAAGCTCCAGAACCTGCAGAGAGCAGCGTGTGCATTCCTGGCTCCTGCCGCCGATCGTAATTCCAGTCTTGTCAGTGACGGCGTTGGTTTAAAGCAGCAGGTTCGCTGCGCAGAAGACAACATGTAGTTAAGTAATTTGGTGGAAAGCTCTTGTATATTTACAGCTAAAACCAGCGACTGTCCACCAAGAGTCGCACAGATTCTTCGAAATCCGATTATCAATAACTATATCTTGCAACTATTTCCCCATGCAGGATATCAGACTGCAGCTTATACTCGTTGAGGTTATGGTTCACATGTAGATTATAGGTAGACGCCGCATTTTCACAGACGGTCCCTAAATGCTTCAACTTTTCGACTGCAGTTAACAGATGTTCCTTGAATGTCTCGCAGGCAAATTATAGGTGGACGCTGCAAGTTACAGGCGGACCCGACTTCTTCACATGCAGGTTATTTGACTATTGCTAAATGTTATAGTTCACCAATGCTTCAAACACAGATTATGAATAGACACTTAAATCCCATCAATACAAGTTATATTTTTTAAAAAATCCTCTACGCATACAAAAAAATATGAAAGAAGTACATGATTGAAGTAACAGTTACTATATTTTGTATGTTTGAGATGAAATCAAAGTAAATAAGTAATTTGAGAAAAAGTAAACTTATTTGTAGGTATATCTATATTATTTATAACATTTACAAGAACTGAGATTTCAAGTTTCTTTGCAGATTTTGACATTTAATGCATTGACTGAATTGGTTTAAAGCTGAGATACCTTGATGTTGGAACTTTTGAAAGATGACTGAAGTGCAAGTATTCAATCTTGAATCCACTATTAAAATAAAGATTAAAGTAGGATTTAACTGTGTTCAGCACTGTGAGAGCACGCCTTTCTCTGTAACGCTACAAAGTTCATTTTCTTTTTTCCATTTGAACCGATTTCTTGATTCTCACTTTACAAGCTGTACAAGAGTGGTTTACAAATTCTCCTGAATGCTTTACACATGTAAACACTATGATTTGCAGATGTCCACTAAATGCATCGTATGATATTAATGATGATACATTAATGATTTATTATGATTATAATGGTTAGGTGCAGGCTGTAGATAGATACTCCGTTTACAGATGTTCCCTAAATACCTTTAATCAATTAGCTGTGCAGTCTGAAACATTCCCCTGTTTCGTCCGGACCACAGTTCTCTTTGGGGAAAAAAACGTTTCATTTGGGCGATGTGAAAAAACGCCCACCAACTCTGAACCGGAGTCAACAAGCCACCTCTGGTCCCCTTCAAAAACCATGTCTCGGTTCCTTTACAAACAATCTTTCTCGCGGGCAAGGTGAGAGGGCTGATGTAGTGCGCTATGCATTCTGCGTAGTAAACAAACAAAGCTAACGCCGCGAATCAGAAGAATTAGACGAAGAAAGAAAAGGTTGGAAAATATCTTGCGGACAGATGTGAAGTATTAAGGAGGAATTAGTGAAATTGAGATCTGGTCTGAAGATTAAATATTGTGGTTGTTTGTGGCTGCCCGTTAGCCACGAGCTAACTAGCCTAGCCACCACGGGCTAAACCGGCGGGACTTCCCGTTTCGCTCTGGACCAATCAATGAGCTGTGTTTCTTATTAATTCCTCTCTATTCAGTGTTTGTTTTGGGGCGACAGCGCCCCCTAACCAGCAGCTGTTGTAATTGCGTGACGTTTTCCGGGCGGTTTGGTCCGGTCTCCGAAGTGAATGTGAACACCACCCGAAACAATTCAAGGTGTAAAAATTCTCGGCTCCCCACCCTCCCAGGTGAATCGAGTCTCGGACGATCCGAATGTCAAAGGCCCCTAAAACAAATCCAGCTCAGACGTGTCTGGCCTCATCGGTTTGAAACAACGAATGCTGGGAATGTTACACTGGTGACTGGCCAGTGTGCGAGCGCCGATGTAAAACATCAAGTCAATGAAACTACTTCTTGTGACCTCCAATCCAAGGTTTATTTAACAGCTACCATTCTGGCCTAACACTTCCCAAGTGTATGAGGTATAACTACAGCTTATTGGGCAAGAAACTGCCCGAAATACAACGTCGAGCAAACCTCCCATTTGTGTCAACCCTCTGCTGAGTGCAACAAGTCGAAAGCCGTTATAACAGGTGAGGCAGTATAATGTTTTTAGTACAGGGCAAATGGATTTTTCTTTGGGGGCTCAAAAGGTGTTCAGTCCTCCGCAGCTGAAGGTGAGTCTAATGGCCGCGATCAACTTTCAATACACAACAGAACAGGCACTCAGGTTGTTGGGTGTCGTCGCCACTAAAAGCTTTTCTTTAACCTCTCCATTCTCCAACGACGGCGCCTGACATGTTTTTTTTTTATTTCTGCTCGCAGTTTTCGCAGATGATCAAGCTGTACCACTCCCTCGGCCCGGAGAAGTTCCCGCTGAACGAACAAACCTTCTATCCCAACCACACGCAGATGGTGAGTGCCTCGCAGATATTATTGTTCCTTTCAAAACAGCAGGGGGGCGGGGGGGTAAAGAAGACACACTCTCACGCACGCAAGACAAAGAAGCCTTCCCTGGTCCGTTTTTCATTAAATCTTTATTATAAAAATAAAAAACACAGAAATTAAGTCAAACATTTCTATAACCCCTACAAGGAAACAACCCCCACCCACACAATTCAGGAATCGGTGTTTACACACAGACTGTACACAGCTTCCTTGATAGGATTTTTTTTTTTTTTCCTTCTTTAAGGATCAGACTTGACCGAGTGTTTCTGTGTTAAGCAGACAGTATATTTACACAAACGTGAACCACAGAAATAACGACACAGGAGAGCCACGGCAGGCGAGAGAGCCTCATGAAGACATTTCTAGACTGCTGTCTGTCGAAACTTGCTTATCAATGTTTTGGGGGCAGTTTGAAGAATATTCATTGAAGATTGATCTAATATAAAAAACAAAAAGTATGATTTAAGGATGTGAATTTGGCTTTTTAAGTCTGGGAATCAGCATTTCCCCTCCTAATATAACCTTCTGCAGCTTGGAAATAGTTGCAAAACGTTTTGTTAAATTATTTGCTGTTTTCCCAAAATATTATAAATTAGAGAAAATTTACTTATTCAAGTGATTTTCTAAAGAATTAGAGGATTTACGACTTCCAGAACTGCCAAAGTTTATCAACTAAATGTCCTTTTTAACTTTTGATTCCAAAATCTTTAAATTTTTATATTTGTACCAATGAATGAAACAAATCTATTGGCACAGATATTTTATAAAGTCAGACAACCCTGAAAACTGAGCTAAATGATCAAGCTTCATGTCGATTAAAAACAAAAGTATTCTCCGTTTTTTTTTTTTTTTTGTTCATGACGCTCCCTAAGCGTAAATGAGAACGAGGCCACTCCCCCATCCGCGGCCGCTCTGTGTCCGTTAATGGAATGGACCGAAGGGAAAAACAAAAATAATGACAAATAACACCTTAGCGTGGGAACGGGTGAGGATAGAATGAATTTAGTGACAATAACGTTACGAGCATTTTATAATTTCCATTTCAAATAGTTAAATAGAAAAAGATTGAATATACACTTAGAAAATATGTCATTCTCTGAAACCTCTGCTGCAGTTTTATCGGGTTGTTGAAGAGTACCAGTCTGAGGGAATATGACGAAGCAGGAAAAAAAGGAAAGAAAGAAAAAAAAAAAAAAAAGTACCATAATATTTAACGTGCAGATGCTGGTCCTTCATTCTGGACGGCTGAACATGCGGTGCTGGATTTCACAATGCAGTTTAGTCCTTTTTATAAATTTTTTTTTTCTTTTTCTGCACATATAATCACATGGCTACCGTGTAATCCAATAGATGTATAAATAAATGCATGACAGAGGTTTCAGCTGAGTTGATTTCTGTAGCTTATGTTATATACAGCAAAAAATAAAATATCACTATCTCTGCGAAAAAAAAACCCCCAAAAAACAGTACTTCCCCCACATTGGCGCCGCTATTTTCTTTTTCTCTTATTCTACAGTGCTCAATAGAAACGGTTGCTGTCTGGGGGGGGGGGAACGAGTTGAACAGCAAACATTCAGGGAAGCAGAGATACTACCATCGTAAAGACCAACGTTACAGTCAGAACTGAACAATCGACGTGGACTTCACCGGGAAACAATACCACTTTCCAATTTTTTTAAAAAAAAATTTTTGTTGAGTTTTTTTCCACAGATCCTACCTCATGTCGATGAAGCTTTGATAATCTTAATATTGGCCCCTTCCCATCACCCCTTTGCAGCTCTGAGACGCAGGACTGTTTGATATTAGTGTGGGAACGTTGTCTCAGAGGGTCAACCGGACAACTGTGAACCGAACAGGCACTGTAATGGATTTGCTCTTTACTTTCTCTCTCTTTTTTTTTTTTTTTTTCTCGGCCACCCAGGCAAGTGAGTTTCAAGAGTCCTGGACTAGTGATTGTGGATGGGAAGGAGTCGGGGGGGGGGGGGGGTGGCGGCGGCAGTGGGCGAGGTGGCATTCAGGGGTCGGTGGTGTTGATGGTGGTCTTGTCGCGGGACGTCAGGCCCCGGTACCAGCTGCAGTAGCCCTCCTTCTGCTGGATGCAGGCGTAGTGCCGGGACTGGTAGCCGGGGTAGCCGAAGTGGGACAGCATGTCCGTCCATAGACACTCGTTCTTGGAGGTGACGAAGCAGGGCAGGTAGTGGCACGGCTTGATCTGGAGAGGGGAGAGAAGCGAGTCGAGATGAGGCGGACGGAGACGTAAACAAGTTTTGGACAGTTTGTGTTTGTTGGCTGTTTGAGTCTGAACGCTGTTGGCAGTGAAGACTGAACACGGGATTTCGAGGACCATTTAGGGTAAACTTGTTTGATGCTCCATTTCAATGAAACTGGAAATGGAAGATTCCTTTTATGATTAGTTCTAAATGATCCTGATGTGACACTAATGAAATCTTGAACGAGCCCACTGCAATTTAAATAAAGCTGCCACTTTCTCTTCTGATTTCCTTCTTCTTCGTCTAATGCGATTAATCAAATTGGGGATTACTGACTTTGTAGACGAGGGTCAAATAAAAACTTCTTATGTCTACGCAGTTATTATAAACTGTGATCGAGCAGATAGATTTAACATAATCAAATTTAGGAGGGAAGCTGTTCACATGTAGAACTTCTAATCCAATGTTTTGTTGACTGGTTACCAAAAAAACTGTTGCCTAATGAAACAAACTAAACATGACGATACATTGCTGCAAAAGCACGATTCCTAAATGAATGCATGATGTCATGTAAGATATTGCGATAAATCAAGTAGAGGATGGTATTATTGTGCTTTGACATTTGTTTTCCAATGTTCAGTTTGTCTTTTGCGACATGTTGCGAGTGTTGATATTAGAGAAATTTGTGGGTTTTTTGCATGCATGTATGTATGTATGTGTGGTTTCATTATAAAAACAACCAACAGCGCCAATTCGTGGGCCAACATGCCATCGTGGCCGCGTAAACATGAAACTTTTCCGAAACAAAAATGCGCCAGACTCCTGCATAAAAGTTTGGGCAAAGACCGAAGCAGGTTTAACTCAATGGGCAGTGATTATAAAGAAAGTACAAGAGATAAGAGCCTGGTTCATTCAAGTAGAGGAGTGACTTTTCCATTATTGAAAATGGAAATGAGGAACATGGTGTTACGTCTATAATCGTCTCGTAATTTTGTCTTCAATTAAAACTTCTGCAGTGAATGACTGAAAGCACAAACTGATCAGGTGTAATTAAAAAAAAGAAAGAGAAAAAGACAGCTTTTCATATCATTAACAAGTACACCCAGGCGTTCCGTTTTGTGCTTTGGATGGCCTTTCTAAAGCGCGGCACTCATTCCAGTTTCTTTAAGGGGTTCAATTAGGTTTCTCTCAGCCTCCGCCGTGCGTCACTCCTCCAGGTGCTCGCACAAACAAAAAAACGCATCTTCAAAAACCCGCCGGGATGAATGTCGAGCACGAGCCGACAGGAAGGTTCACAAAACCACTCAGAGGTGGCGAACGGAAAAACCTCCCGCGCTCGGCGGCGGCGGCGGCAAAACTGAGTCATCCGCCGTAAAGAGCTGCACTTATCTGGATGTGAATGCAGCGGAGTCAATCGGCACGATAAAGGGGCTCACTTCTCGTTTGGGCTGTTTTTGTCAGTCCGGGCCTGGAGATCCAGTCCTCCGCGGGTTCAGAGGCTGTTGGAGTGCTTTAATCGATCCGCGGGGAAATGATTCTCCCAACTAGTGCAACGTACTCCCTGCTATTCACTGGAGTAAATCATCGTCTGTGAAGGAATGCGAGCGTGTCGAGCATTGCCTTGTTTATGCCGTTCACACTTACGGACTCAGATTTTGGCGCCTCGGTTGATCGATGGCTTTTCCCTGGGCTCTTCGCCATTGGCGCCGTTTGCAAATTCTGGTTCGCTCTGCTAATCCACCCGTACTGACAGGGGGCCGATGGCGTAAGCAGATGTCCAGAACGCTGCTGTACAGTAGGACGTTTTACGAGGCGGGACAGCAGCTGCACTGCGGCGAACTCCATATTCAAGTCATACGAAACGAGGAATGAAGACTTGAGCGTCGTCCAAACCTGTTACTTAATAACTCCCAGTGATGCTAGTAAAAGTTGTTTTCCCTGTCGCTGCTGAACATCTCCGATGTATGAAAGTGGGGAAAAATAACCTCATAATTCAATCTTTATAAAAAAAAAATAAAAATATCGACTTCTTGGCTTGCAGTCATAGAAGAGGAGCCTGAACTTATTCGACCCTTCGCACCGTGAATAAGTAGTTCCTTTCTGGGCTTCGCGTAAAGCATGCACCAGCAGTTTCATGTTTGTTTTTGTCGTGAAAAAGGAGGAGCAGCTCACTGGAGCTTTCTGGAGGTTTCCACTCACCCTGCAGTTGCAGCCCAGTTGGTACCGGTGGTTGATGCCTTTCTTCTGGGCCAGCGACAGGCGCTCCCACCGCTCGTTGAAGTTGCAGAGTCCGGTGTAAACCTTACCGTCGTACACGCGCCCTGCAGAAGCAAAGAATGGAGGGGATCAGTCCCAATATGCATCCATAAGCTGTTATTTGTTGATTTGAGTGCCGCTTGAACTATCAGTTATACAGTTAAACATGTGATGTACAATGATAATATAAACACTTACGCAGATGACGTTAATGTCTATACGTTGGGGTTTTTACTCTGAGCTAACAGTGCTCTTTCTCTTGCTCCGAATTTACATCAGCTGTGTGGGCCGTAGTTTTCGTTTATTTTCACATCTGCAGTTCCCTCCAGCAGTGAAGTAGAAGTGGTTTGTTGAATTGCTTTATTTGAGTTGTTTTAGTCTAGGAAGTTTTTGTGTAGCTACGAGCTACAAGCTAGCACACGCTATCGAATATGCGCCAAAGCGCTGTAAAAGCCACTGTAACCAGAATTTTTTGCCCCGCCTCTGGGCTTGAGTTGCGTGGTCTCGCCAGCGCATCGCCTTCATGTACAGTTTGCGTTTGGAGTATAAATTAGGTTTTACGCAGGAGTGAAGCAGCGTATGTTCAAAAGCCTGTAACAGCGGGTGGATTCTCCAACTTCCTGTTTCCATTTCAACAATAACACCCATTCCATAACATTAAATGGAGGATGAGTATTTTTTTATTTTTTTAATTGTCGAACGTGAGACACAAACTTGCTCTAACCCCTAAAGAATGTAAAGTTCTAATAGCACATACAAGCAAGAAAACTTTAAAATAACAGTTTTAACAAACATCTCATGACTTAATCATGAGATTGGCAGGATGACACCAAGTGAAATACACAAGTGGTACACAACATTCCATGTAGTGTTTTTTTTTTTTTTGACCACACACTGTAGATGAGAGCATCCTCTAAAATGCAAACCCTTAAAGCAGCTCGACCACTAATCAAGACGTCACGGGCAGTCACTTGATCGGAGCTGCGCTGAAAGAAATACTGCGTGACACGCTCATGCCACGAATGCACGCATGCTATTTCATTATTCGTCTAATTTCATAATCCTCCCCATGTAACACGGGACGCTGCCAACACGGCGTGCCGGCAGGCCAGCGTGTTTATCTATGGTAAGACAATCTCTTACCTTGAGCCCATTTTAAACCAACGCCCCTATTTCTGAATACCCCAAAGGTCAGCAGACGTCTATTTCAGGCCCAGAATCATTTGCAGCTCGCCGACTCCTGGGACAGGTGCACGTCTACGGCCCTCTGGTGCGCAAGAACATCACGGTTTGTCACCGTGTGTCTCCTCTATAGTGTTGTCACCACGTGGGAATTTGGCAGCTCACAAGTATGTCCGACCTCCCCCTTCTGGACCTCCCTCTCTGCCGGCATCCCCCTCGCTGAGATTACTCGAGTCACTCACAGGCTTATTACATGGTGTTGAGTGTGTGACATGCGCCTAGAATACTAATCGGGGCCGAGGCACTCCAGGCTTGATCAAAGCGGGTTCGGGCGGCTCATCTCGCCGGCCCCTCTGCGTCCAAATTGCCCCTAATGCATTCCCGATCATATTCAGGACTTATTATAGGACGCCCTGACAGCAGCGAAACACACTGGTGATGTCACTCGCACCCCGAACAAGGGTAAACATAGCCCGGCGGTGCCTGGCAACGCCGCCTGGTTGGCATGCGCTGCGCGGTGGGAGTTACAGTATTTACAGATCGGGACTTAGCGACAGCTATATACACCAAACGCCGCAGGGTCCAAGGTAAACTGCACCTCTGTTGGAAATAGCAACTCATAAAATGCTTGTGCTGGAAAACGCCGGTCGCTTCCTGTTGGTTAATTGCAAGTTGTGTAAGAGATGAAAAACGTCTGCGTTTCTGCTCCGAGAAGTCGAACGGGGAGTGAGTGCAGAGGCTCCAGCGTGGACTGCACAGTGGCAAACGGGATGTTATAAATAGTGGGGAAGTTCATGTCACAGGACAAATGAAGACGTCCCTCGGGAGGTGAGGGGGGCCGGGAGTTATTTCCACCAACAAACTTGGACTGCTGGACCCCGAGAGGCCTCCCACAGGGAACAAGGGCAGAAAGCTGACAACATCTCTTGATTTTATAATTCATGTTAATAGATTGCTGCGAAATAAGAAATAATTGTCAGGGATTGAACTGATATCACCTTTAGTTTCTTACACGTACCGAGTACCGACATATGTACTTGACCCTAATTTATACTTCATGTGCAAACAATATGTAAAGGCCATACTGCCACAAACCACCTTCCGCTCTCATTGATCAGTCACACTATAATCATGTGGAGCATTACTGGTGTAACTGCAATCCAACCTGGTCATCTGTTCATATGAATTTCCGCATAATCTGCTTTGGTGATGTTTAAATATTACCTGCGTGCATGTGTGTGTTTTTTTTTTTTTTACAAAAACAAACTGCACCCACTAGTGGCCCAACGTGAAAACTACATCATTCATTTTAAGCATTGCCGTGTAAATATTTTCCAAACGTCACTCAAACACGAAGCCTTTCTTCAACGGAAATGTGTCGTCACTATTTAATTTATTTGAACAATGTAGTTTCATTAGGTTTTTTTATGTATATATATTTTCTGGTGGTTTCACCCTGTAAAGCTGACAAATGGGCACGGAGGAAGAGTCATAAATCAGTGAGGCTGCTCACCTGTGATCAGGTACTGGTACTTGTTGATGTCGAACTTGACGCCACAGAGACTCTCCGATGCGTCCGTGTAAATGTGCTGCACATGCTGGACTTTGTCGAATCCTTTGTACATCTGTGAGACACGAGAGAAAGAAGTTTAGTAAAAAAAAATAATAATAATCTCAGCGTGGAAGCACTCATCCCTGACTGCTCCAACCTCTTCTCAGAAACAACCGGGGATAAAAAGAGCACGCTGGTTTTATCAGATGGCACTTCCTCAGAAATGCCTCGAGGGAGAAGTATCAGGCTCCGCTCTTAACCGAATCACAGATAACATGGTTACGTTGCGTAAGAGGTTTTGAGGCTGTTGTGGCGCTGGACATGAGCTCAATTCACTCATAGCAGGTATGTGGAGCTTGGAGTCGATGTTTTCGTCTTCTCAGAACTGTTTGGGTTTGTTTTTTTTCCCCCCCAGTGTAATTTATTTGTCTGGGAACAACAGGAAATCCCTGTTTAGACGTGTCGCTCCCAGAACAAACCATTACTTAAGCCAGAAAACACTGAAGCTTTGGGAAAGCCAAAGGCATGCGTCTCACAGGATTTGTTGAAATTTTGGAGGGAATTCTTTAGAAAAGGAAAAACACAAACTGTAATACAAATAAATAACTCAAGGAGAGTGCAAAGGCCACATCTAATTCCAGCGGATGATCCTTTCAGTGCTTCAACTGGAGGCCACTTAAAGCTTTTGTTCCAAACTGGGGATGCGGTTGTGCGACTCTGATGAAATGTTTACACTCGGCGCGAGGAGGAGTTTGGTGTAACGCTTGTAAGCTCGCTAATCCTCCGGCCTGGCTCCTGTCTGAGCAGCGGGCCGATGTCAGCATCTGTCGGAAATATGCAGCATTATGTAAGAATATAGAGGAAGTGAAGAGCAGGCTTTCGGGATAAATATCTCCAACTGCTTTTCAGATATTGCAGAGCAGCTGAGGGGGCGGAGAGACGTCGGCGTGACCGAACAGCCTCTTTAGCTCCCAGTTAGGTTTATTCAAACGGGAGTCCAAAGGAAAAACGGAACAACAATGAAGGGGAAGTTTAAAAAAAATATATATATAAAATGTGGTATAGTGTTTTGCAAGTTTGCATGTTCTTTCTGGGTACTCTAGTTTATTCCCCAAATCATGTGTAAGAGCTCATTTTAGTTCAGGGGTCGCATTGAAATAGTGCCTTAAAGTGTTTCTTTATTGTGGTTCAGAGTATAAGTGATGAAAATGTCAATATACAAAACACTATAATCTCAACATATAGCTCATTCTAATGAAACTTTATGCTCCAAAATACAGTCAAATGTCCAATAAAAAAAAAAAGGTATTGCGTCATGCATGTTTATACAAAATCATGGCTTTCAGGCTAATGCGAGTTTGCAGGCGGCTCATGAGTGAAACATGAGGCCAGTGGGCCAATCGGCCGGCAAGAGGCTCCAATCCGCCCAAACCACCAAGCAAATTGTACAAATTTCAAAGAAAACAAGATGTTTTTTTTTTTTTTTTTAAACAAATTTAAAAATCGCAGAAACAACACAACACTGAGACCCGAGCTGAGATATCAGTGACTCTGGTTTCACGGGTCTTATGTTTGACACCCCCGGTGTTTGCGGTATAATTGGTGCCTCTAAATAGTTCACGGCCGTGAATGAGTGTGTGTGTGTGTGTGTGTGTGTGTCTTTCTCTCAGTCTGAAGTTGATTTAAGCCGTCAAGAAGATGAATGGTTGATTGGATGGATAAAGAAGTTGCAAAGTGAGCAAAGCATTGCGATCAATAACCGATTTATTACACCTCATTGTGGATTAAAGCATTAAGTAATTGAATTGAGAATGCTCAGGCTTATTTAATGATTTCTCTGTTTTCACTTTCCCCTCATTTCAATTCTTTATATCGAGCGACCTATAATGTTTACTGTTTCAGCCAACAACCGATTCAGGTGTAAACTGGTCTCGTATGCACACATTTTCATATGTGTGCTTATGAAAACATTTTCCAGTGTTTGAGTTGCATTTTGTTGTATTAGCGGTGCTATAAAAATCTAGATTAATTATTTAAATGATTGTGTATCACCAGCTAATAGCACTCTACGATCCACTGCGGTCTTACTAAGTAAACTACTTCCTTGCAGATCTTACATGATCAGGTTGAAGATTGTCAATCCTAAGCGTAGACTAGTAGAATAGTGCCATAATAACCTTTAAATTAAACTTTTCTTTGTTGTGCGGCAGCGTATACATAATGCAAATGTCTATATTTTCACAAAAAACAAACAATTACTACTGAAAATGACTCCACTCTCAACAGAAAGTCAATTTCAATGAAACCTTCTGCTGCAAAATACAGTGAAATGTCAAAAACACTTCTGTAGCTGTTCATTATTCATGTTTTTACAGTTTCACCCCTGACGGCTTTGAGTCTTAAATGTATTATTTTATTTTTTTTTCGATTTTTACCATTTGCTTGGTTTGGATCCGGATTGGAGCCTCTTGCAGACCGGTTTTGTCACATGGGCCTTATGTTTGATGCCCCTGATTGAAAGTGTAATCTCAAACTTGATGTATCCAGTCTAATTGGATGACAAGAACCGTTTCCCACAGTTGAAATGGTTCGAGCGGTTAACACCATGCATGGCTTGCATCCGATGTTCGACATCATCTGTAACTCTGACGCTGGTGTTGATCCTTTCTGTGCTAAAACACTGTCTTTAAGCCAAAAAAAGGGATTCGGCTTCTCTCACCTTCATTTGCTTGACCGTGTAGCGCATCGTTCCAAAAGGTCCGTCCCGCAGAAGCTTCTTGCCCACCACTTTAGCGCGAATCACTGCGGAGAAAAAAAAAAAAAGAAGAGAGAAATGGTCACATTCCTCTTGAGCCTTCATTTCCGATCCATCAAACAACCCTCTCCCTCAGCCAGTAGGACGCATTAGTAAACCCCCGATAAACACCATTTCAGAACCAGGTTGGCACCGCAGTTAATCCGTTTATCCGATTTTCTGCATTTCCGTCGTTTGCCAAGGAGGCTACAGGAGAGAAAAAAAACCACCGGAGACTTTTGAGTTTGATACAGAAATTAGAGTTAAAAAAAATTTAATAAAATAAGGCTTGATCGGCTTGTAACAACCACAAACGTGATCACATATGCATTTTAAATCTTCATTTGTGTAGATGTAGCGCTGAGATAATCGCAGAAAGAATGCGACCCCCGAGCTGATTCATGCCGATTAAAGCAAAGACCATAACACAGTCACGTGTGTGTCTGTTTAAACAGGCTTCTTTCTGTACGGGGACGAGGGCTCGAGGAGATCTTATCGGGAGCCTCGTGTAAACGTCGGCGAGGCGAAAACTCTGGGATTTATTTGCTTTCACTCCCGCCGGGAGTGAGGGGGCTCATTGTGAGCGCAGAGCGTCGCAGTAACCGGGGCTGCGGGACCTGCGGGACCTGCATAACCTGCGGGGAGGTTCACCTGCTGCCCAGAGCCGAGCGGCCGCAGACACAACCTACACTGGCCGCGTTTGTTATCTTCTCCCGGTGGAATTTCCTCGCCACATTCTTCATGGGCTCGCCCCCCCACCCCCCAAAAAAAGTGCCAGAGCTTTTTATCCTTTTTACCTGGTGAAAAATTAGTCATTTGGCATCTTCAGTCAGGTCTGTAATCGTCCCTCAAAATGGACAGTGGGGCTAAAAATACAAGTCAAACAGGAAGCAGATGCGGCGCGACCACCCAAAAGGTGGCGGCCGCACGTTTATTTTGGACACGACGTCCCCGATTTGAACCGGGAGTTTATATAAATGCCTCCGAACATTTTATTTCAGTCCAGACGCATTTGGAGAGCGATGCAGGACACTCTATTTAAACCTTATTTGGTACGTCCGGGAGAAATCATAGATCATCAGAAAGCAAACGGCCAGTTTCAGGCCTCGTTTAAGTTAAGACGCATCGTTCTTGCGTTTTCATTTCATTTTGAAAATGTTTATTTACGCTGAAAACGATGTACTTTTCATGTTCGGCCATTAGTGGGAGCTGTTTTTTTTGTAATGAAACCACACACATAAGAGAACAATATGCTATAAACATTAACAATAGCGAGTACACCGACGTTCGTAAGGACAGACGACAGTTGGAGCTCGTATCAGAGTAGAGAGTCATTCATAACATTTTCACGTGGAAGAGCCTCTTGGTCAGTTTTCCTACGCAACTTCAAACCACAACAAAAAAACATCATGTGGAAGCTTTTAAACTGCTTTTCAAATGGCACCGTGCCTCCCCTGCAGAGCTCCGAGGGGCTTTTGTCCCGAACGTCCAGCTCTGTGCCGTCACTCACTAAATGTACCGAAGAAAGAAAAAAAAAAAAACCCCACCGGAGCAAGCTCGGGTCATCTCAGTCCTTTCAGTCTGAATAAATAGCTCCCCCCCCCACCTGCCCTCCACTTTTCAACCTCTCACAAGGAGCGTGTCGCAGAACATTTGATCCATTAATCTGTCAACTCTTCTGATACGAGCAATTACGCCCTCTGCTAAACGCACCGAAATGCTGTTTGACAGACCCTCGCCGCTGCAATTACAGCAGGAGGGCGGCTCCATTACGCAGGAATGTGCGGATACAAGAAAATACACTGCCGCTGTACCCCCCCCCCCCCCCCCCCCCCCCGGTGGCATTCGAAGGGCCACGGGAGAGTCGATTCAACACCCAGATAGGAGCCTCCTTGTTGGCCGGCGATGGTGGCATCACCCGGAGGACTGCGTGAAAGGCCTCAGCTGCTTCTTAGATGGAGGATCTGTGTCCCCCCGCCCCCCACCCCCCCCACCCACCAGCGACCTCCTGACCTCCGCTGCACTCACCAGTTATATTTACGTACAACCGCACTCCCGCCTGCTCGCGTCCAATAAAGTCTTCATTACTAAGTGTTTGTTTAACCCACTTTCAAGGTGCGACCTCACGTCGCTTTGGTTCAACTGGAAACCGCGTCGATAACGGCCTGAAGTTAAACTGCACAGAAACGTGTGGAAATGCTTAATGTGGCTGGACAACTCCCTTCGACGTGCCAGAGTTGGTTAATACGTCAACAGTTTTGAGTAGTATTTGTGTTTCGTAGCAAGTAAACATTCCCCCACAAATATGCAGCAAGAAGGCAACTTTTATCTAGAAACAATTCCCTTGTGGAAACTTGGGAGCTTTTGGTACAAGTTCGTAGTTGTAAGAAGCCTGAAAATTTCTAGACGGAAAGTATTCAGGGGTGAATATCGAGCAATTTCTTGTATGACTAAGAATTTTCCATTAGTTGCTCAATTTAGCTCCGCATTTCCTGAAGAAATGGTTGAACACAGGTTACAATACTTCCACCTAGTGGTAAAAGTGGGAAGCCGGCAGGTGAAATGGAAATTATGGTAGGATCTTATTGCACTAAAGTATGGATGTGCTCACTGCATTGTTTTCTGCATTTCAGCCGTTTTCAGGAACTTTGCATTTTCACTTGAAACCTTCATCTGCAGCTGAACCTCCCGGTCAGGAATGAAATCGCAAATGAAAACACGAGATGGGGTGTTCAACCTCAAAAAAGACAATTATCTGTGAAGGTTTAGGGTACCGGCGGGGCTACGTGAAGCAGGTTATGGCTCAGCGGTGAAACATCGTTGAGCTGATGTATCTGTCAGCCTCTCTAAACTGAAATCTATGTCTCCCTCTTACTCGGCTAAACATGTGGAATTACAGCCCAGCACTGTGACGCACAAGGATTCATCTTCTGCAGAGGATCTGACACACATTCTCAAGAGTGGGAGGCTTTTTTTTTTTCCCGTGATAAGAGAGGTAACTAGGGTCTGACAGAAAAGGAAGAGGAAGGATCCATTTCTCACTCTGTATCTCTCGCCCCGAAGCAGGAGATTACACAAGCGTCAATGCAAATGCTCAATCTTAAGGTGAGCATGTAATTTATTTCAGCCTACGTACACTGTGGCAAACTGCAGGCATGACGAGAACAGGGTTGTGTGTGTGTGTGTGTGTGTGTGTGTGTGTGTGTGTGTGTGTGTGTGTGTGTGTGTGTGTGTGTGTGTGTGTGTGTGTGTGTGTGTGTGTGTGTGTGTGTGTGTGTGTGTGTGTGTGTGTGTGTGTGTGTGTGTGTGTGAAATAGAAAGCAAGGCAGCAGACCGGTGAGTGTGATTTTAGTATGCAGAAAGTTGTCCGAGTGGGAGGACGAGGAATTCTCAGGATGACACACTACCACGCTCAAAAATAAACACTGAAACTGGATCTCTGCTGCAGGACCGAGCGTCGCCTGGAAAACACCGGAGTAGAAGGCCTCGTAACCTCCACTACGGGCAACACGGTGAATTACGGCAGGCGGCGTCGTGCGTGCAGCTAATCACCGTCATGTAATCACGATTATGCAACTTTCCAGTCACAAGGAAGAGCGATTCAACGTGGTCGTCCAACAGCGCCAACTCATGGCCTGACATGCTAACTGCAGTGTTTGCAGTGGGTAATGGCAAAACTTTTCTGAAACAAAAACGCAAAAAAAGATGCGTTTTCACTTGAAGCGTCGTGTAAACGGGGGCCCAAGACGGTGTTCCAACAGTTGCTGTTTCACTAAGCTCCTGTTTCTTGAGGAGACGGCCTGTATTCACAATGTCTGGCTTCAATAGTCACTTTGTGGCTTTCAGTTCGTAAAACGTCCAGATTAAAAAGCGTCTCCCTCTAACTGATGTAACTTGGGCTGAACCGTGCCGGCAGCTCAGCCGAGGCGTCACAGTAAAACTTCTCAGCTCCTCTGGGATCCCGCCATGGGAACGTTCAACCAAGCGGCTGTTTTTAACCGCTACCGTCCAGCTAGCAGACCTCAAAAATGCTACTTGTCTCCGCGGAAATTGCTGCCTTTTCGTCGGCTTTGGCCCGAAGTATTTAAAGCTTCACAGAGAAGTCGTCGCTGCCTCTTTTCTCTAAATGAGGGCGTAGCCATGAGAACTCGGCCAAACACCTGAAGCAGCTCACCTGACCTGACATTATGTGAGTGGACCTGCTTTGCATTGGCCTCTTTTACATGTTTATTGCTCCGACTCGTGCGCTCTACTTGGTCACTGCCCTTTTACCTTTTCTGGTTAGGCTTGTTGGACAAACTGTTCTGAATCAGGAAAATAAAAAATCCACCTGACTGCTAATTGTTGCAAGGTTAATGAAGGTCACCTAGTCAAAGTGTTGAAACGTCACCAATGCAGAGTATTGGTAATTGCACTTTAATGAGAGCGTCGAGCTGTGTGAAACTGAACCCCATGAAAGCAGTACGTCATCAGACCAGAGGAGGTGCTGAGCCGGACATTTGATACGCTTGTCTCAGAGGACGGACGTCCCAAACTGGTGCGGAATTTGGACCATATCATCTCCTCATAATTTAAACTCACTCTCCGGAGAACTGTGGCTATCTGATCACATAAAGCATCTCCTAACAGGAGTCCTGGTTTTGGGTTATCGCCCCTCACCTGCTGACCTCTGGAATGAGGAGGACGGGGGGTCAAGCTCAGGCCCCTGGAAGGTGAAGTGAAGCAACCGAACGCTACATAACTCCGAGCAGGGAACGTGCTGGTACCAGGATCACGCCGCCACACGGCCTCGGGCCGCTCATCGCCCTAAACCTTACTCCGCTGCATTTATTGACAAATCTCCCGCAGCGGGGTCGAGTCGCTGGCTTTCCTGTGGCCCGAGTCCCAAACTCGGCATGAACGCCATATCACGCTAATCCTCGGCAGCTAACCTGCTTCACAGCGCGAGTGTGTAAAGGTCTGTTCCCGTCACCTCGGAGCGCTCTGGAGCGAGCGGCGTCACCAAGTGATATTAAATTTCAGGGTCAAAGCTTTACTCCCGGGCCTCTAATCTCACTTTGGAAAAACAAGCGCTGCTCACTACCCCCCCTCCCCTGTGAATGGGCTGCTTTAACCAAGGACCTAATAATGTCCAACTAGGTCTTTGCATAACACGGGGGCGGGGGTCAGTGCTCAGGTAGCATGTAGCAGGTTTAACTGACCAACATGATGAGATCGGAGCCAGAAAACCAAAGGCGTCAGTTCTCCGAACCTCTTCATGCTCTTAAAACATTTTTAATATAAATTTTGTCAAGTGAAGAAAGGCACACTGCAATAACCCAATTCCCAACTCTTTAGCCTAATTGTGATTCATCCAGTGGAGTGCCTGCGGGTGATTATGGGTCAGGACCAAGAAAACAAGAGCAAAACGCTTTGAACTCCACTGCGGGTCTTAAAATGGGAAGATTCGGGCCTTTGAAGTGAACGGTGAGAATTACAGGGTTTTCTCCCTTGTTGCATTAGCATTTCAACACCGTGCGCCATTGTTTCCCACAACTCCCGTGTTCCCAAGATGGAAGCACAAGTGTGACTTTTGAATTCCGCTGAGAGAAAATAATTCAGTCTTTGGGTGAAACGCGACATGATCGCCACCTGTCCAGAAAACTTGACCAAAGTCACTCAATGATACTCAACCTCTCTGTGAATTAAACCGGCGCTTCAGAAGTGCTTCGTTCAGAGGAGCAAGCATTCAAAGAACACTTCAAGCTTAGCCAGGACCTTGAAACAGGGATTTGCAGGCGCCCACAACTGATCACTAGTGCACCCCCCACCCCATTGAAATCAGTCCCAGATTCTCCGTTGGAAAGCCAGAGCACTTGGCCAAAATCATTAACAAACTGTGAGAGGTACTGCATGTTTTTGTAGAAGACACATTTTTACCCGCTCCAACCAGGTCACTTGGCCCAAGATGCCTCAACAGGCGTAATGACCAGGGGTTACCAAAGTGCAAGAGAGGTGTGTGTGTGTGTGTGTGTGTGGCCATTTTGGGTCTGCAATCCCAAAGTATCTGTATCCTATTTCATCACCCTTCTCTAATAAATAAAGTCAGATCCTCAAAAGCCTATAATTAACCTGGATTCACCAAAGCATCGTCCAAAGTTAACACACATACGCTGGCGCCCAACGCAGAGGCTAAACCCTTCCAGGACGTGCTGGTTGCGCCCTCCAAATTTGGGCAAAGATTCCTCTTTTTGATTTTTTTCTGGGAACGGCAAAAAGCTGCAGAGCGATTATGACACACATGAGAAAAGAGAAAATGCAAATGAGGTGACATTTCAGAAGCGACGTCGTGTCTACACTGTTGTTCGACAGAGAAGAGTGGAACGATTGTTCATGTTAAAATAATTTAGTATTCCTACTTTTAAAATCTCAGTATTTGATAGTTATGTGTCTGTGGTAAATATCAAGCCACCAACAGTAGTTAGCATAGCATAAAGACTGAAAACTGAGCAAACGAAAGTCACGCATGAGCATTTCTAAAGCTCACCAAATAAGCATGATAAATCTCCTTTGATTCACAATAAAAGGTCAAAGTTAGACGAGCTTAACATGATTCAACAATCTTTTTTTTTTTTTTTTTTTTTTTTTAAATGGAATCCAAATCCTCAAAAGTGAAGCTGGAAGTGAGGTAGAATCTGTGTTCACGATTAACTAACAAAAGACATGCAGTGCATCTCAGAAGCTCTCCAAGCCAACGTGTTGCATCTTGTTTAACCTCGAAAGGTCAAACGTAGCCAGGCTGTGCAGAAGTCAAACGCGACGTAATTTAACAAATAATTATTGTTCTCCAAAATATTTCGCAAGATAAATATTTTTTTGGGCACTGTGCCCAAAACAAAGCATCAATCTGAACAGATTTTATTGGGATTTTGCAACAACACGTGTTATGTCATCACTATCGGCCTCTGGTGGTGAGCAGTGGTAATGCAGCGTCATTAAAAGTGACGTCAGGTTTGTGTGTACAGTGTCTTGGAAGGAAACCAGTGCTTCCCTCCACAGAAGGAGTGAGAGTCGATGCATGGCAGCAGGGCGGTTCAGTGTGTGTGCTCAGCTTCGACTGAAAGATTGTTTGATTGTGTGTCAGGGTTTTTAAGCATGCCTCACGACGGTTCCACGTTTTTGCGGTCAAATGATACCGACTCAAAATAAATCTCTGCTAAGAAACGGTACCAGACCACCTGCAACCCCCACAAAAAAAAAAAAAAAAAAAAAACACACTTCTCCCCCCCCACAGGTCCCATAAGCCTCAGGTTTTCACCAGTGTTATCCAAAAACAGTGGGCCAGGTTGGTTTGGCGCTCCAGTCTAATGACCCAGAGTTCATGTTATTGTGGGGAGCTGGCGAAGCAGGCGTTGCAACACGCTGCATAAACTCGGCGGAGGCCAGGCTGTTGATCACTGAAATACCAGAGCATGCACATAAATAAGCGGGATTTTGAAATCTGCAGGCTGGCTGTGGGTCTCATTATCAACTGGTGCCAGTTCACAGGCCTCTAACAGTTCACCGAAGCACCCAACGGCACATTTGAAACTGGAAGTCGATCCTAAAATGGACTAAAATCTGCATCCATTGATCTTCTATCCTGCTGATACCAGGTTGAAGCACCCAAAATCCAGAATTCCCCCAATCCCAGATTCGAACCAGGGATCTTCTGCTGTGAGGTGCAACACTAACCACTTTGCTCATTACAGCAACAATTTCCATACACGACTATCTGCAACAAACTGAGACACTGAGTGAGAGGATAATGATGATTGGTAGCCATGCAGATCACTTTCCTTATATTTTAATTGCGCATGATGCACCGTGATGTCCTCAGGTGACCCTAAACAAAACAAAAAAAACCCACGTCTCCTACATTACAGGACATATATATACCTTATGACTAAGTGATTGCGTGCTGGAGGGAGCCACAGTATGTAGTTGAGAATCTGCGTCCTTGTGGGTTTAAAATCCAGCTCATGTGTCTTAATGCGGTCAGAAAGGAAGATTTAGTTCAAATTAAAATTAAAAAAAATAATACAGCGATTTTCTTTTTAACGAGTGATCGTCTCCGTGGGAGCGTTTCCTCACCTATGTCGGAGTTGCAGAATGCGTCCTGCGGGTGCGTCAGAGCGCATGAGCAGCCCTCCGTCAGCTGGTGAACCTGCAGGCTGCTGAAGACGAACAGCAGGCTGATCAGGTGCTGGTACCACGACTGCATTGCTCCCAAAACTTTCCCCACACGGCTCTGGAATAAAGTGATCTGGGAGTCCGCTGCGTCTGCAGTTCAGTGCCGAAAGACTCTGTGCGTAAAAGAAAAAAGAAAAAAACCCTCCAAGTGTCGCTGCTGCTGCTGCTGCTGCTGATCGCTGTTGCTTCTCTCCTCCGTTTGAGCGTATCTGTCTCTCTCGGTCCCGGACAGGCGCACAGCCGTACATATAGCGCGCCCGGGACGACGTTCACGCCCCCCACACCCTCCCACCCTCCACCTCTGCAGCTCGCGGCAGCAGCGGCCAATCAGGCGTCGTCAGGAAACGCAGACGCGATGACACACTGGAACTTTCAGTGCGCTTCATCTTATTTTCCCCAGAAGGACCAAATAAAACAGCGCAGGCATGAGTTGTAGGATATGAGCTACCTCGATGAGGAAAAAAATAGAAAAGCATTTAAGAAAATATTTTCTTATCCAGAAAGAATAAAGAGAAATGTTAAAAAAAGGACATTTCTCTTAAATTGGAAAAATAACTCAGGAGTCTGTAATCTAATTTGTCGGGAGCTAAATAGACCTCCAAATATGTTCAAACTATGGCTCACAGGCTGCAGATTGTACAAATATGTAAATACTTCAATTCTTTATAATAATGGAAGGTGAATTAATGATTTGCGAACCGAAGATCAAGGATGTCAAAAACATTTTTAGCCACATACAGTCCAAAATCATGGGATGACGTCGTGCCATAATAACATTAAAGTTTGAACCCATATTGAATTCACTTTATAATGGTTTTCTAACGGTCATATGTGTCCCCATTGCCTATGTATGAGGCAAAGTGAAGAAAGTCTGTCATCTCTGTCACTTGCTTTCTCCACTTTTTAGTGAACGTGCGCTCATACATAAGATTTTCCCTTCATGACATCACGCAGGGAAATAACCATTCCCTCTGCTAGTGGATACTTACTTCGACTCTCCCACAGGTAGACGGAAAGATTACTGATATACTGCATTAAAAGGCCAGTGATACCCGGATAAGAATGTTTCAGTTGATGACATAATAAAGCATTTTTTAAATTTAATTTATAAATGCAACTATCAAAAACGAATCAAGACGATTTCAGAGAAATCTTTGAGATTTTAAGTAAATTTTGAGACATTTAATGCTTGATTTTGTTCATTTTCTACAAATGTAGTCCGTTCTGATTCGTAAAACATGAAACCCAGTAAATCCACAACATGTGACGAAAAATGAGGTATTAATGATTAATGAATTGTTTTGTGCCGCGTTCTGGATAAAAAGCAGTCTCCTTCCTTCCTCCGTCCTCTTTTATTTTATTTTTTTTTAAAGGCAGCTCCCATTTTGTTCATTTATCACCCAGTGTGTCACTGAGTCATCTCCCGACGCCCCCTTTAATATTTCTTGTCATACCAAACACAATCTGCAGCAACGCCTGGCAACCACATGAAAGTTTACCCGACAAAAGTGAAATCATTAGATGTGATGTAACACGAGCTGAAAGCAGGTTTTGTGTTTCGTCTCTTCTAATAATTAATCAGCGAGCATAACGGCTCCGAGTACCTGTGGCTGCCCTGGTTCCTCTGATCAGGCTTCAGTGGAGCTCCTGGCACAATCGGTCAGATTAGCCAATTAAACCTGCTTTTCTCTCCTTCCTATCCCGTGTCCGCGGCTCGGCGCCGAGTTGCGTTATCGCTGCGGGAGCTTATCTGCTGAGAGAGCGAGGGAGCTATGTTGGGAGTCGACGGGCACCCGCTGTTACATAAGCGAGCCAGAAATAATCAAGTTGGGGAACTCTGACCCTAAACGTACCTTCATTAGCCCTTATCTGAGTCTGAAGAGGCCGCCGGCCAGATTCGAGATATTGTTTGATGCTTAAGCGCGGCGTTGATAAGCCTGTGTATGAAATTTAGGTTCAAAAAGTGACTTTCATTTCATAACAACCGGATGACGTGACTGCTTTGCTTGAACGGATTTCATATTGGGGAAACAACGCTACTGAATAGGACGACTTTGTCAGAGGTTACGAGGTCGAAAGATTCTCTTTGAGAAGAAAGACACAGTAGATATTTAAAGTTCTCTAAAATAACTTTTAAAATGTGACAAAAAAACACGCTTTACCCCTTTTTTTTAAGTTATTCCGACAAACACAGTTTAGAATGGAGTGTATTTTTACATTTAAATACTTTGCGGCAGCCTTTGACGGGAATTCCGAACAGAAAGTAACTGGTTAATTTCAGGCACCGTTTCCATGACGTTTTCTAATGAAAACACAAGTTTTCTGAAACGAAAATGCAAAAATGATCAATTTTCAGTTGAAACGTTGCGTGAGTGAGGCCTTAAGAAGGTATTCTTTGCTGTAATGTTATTCGGAGCCTTCAAGCCTAATAAATACATAATTAAGTTTATTGGAATAACATGCAGTTTGTTGTGACACATTCATTCATTTCAGACGTACTATTTCAATTGTGTGCATATATATATATATATATATATATATAAGCGATTGATAATATAAGTAATTAAATATATGTAGAAAAAAATTGAAAATGTATAAATAACCATACATACATACATACATACTATATCTTATTAACATGCCTGAAAAGTTTCATGTTTAAGTGGGAGGAAGGAGGAAGATGCTCTATTATTTGAATATCAACTGTTAAAGAACAAAATGGATGTCAGAAAAAGCTTCACCAATACTGTTGAGAAAAACCTCCTCTGGGGTCTTTGAGCTTATTTATCTTTTTAATTCCTCGGTATCACGGCACATTATGTGAAGCGAAAGTGAAATAAAGTCGCTCTCTCATTAACGACCTCATCGTTGCTCATCTGTTTTTCCTTTTTTTGTTCTACTTCCTTGATAATAAGCCGGTGTTAGTTCAGGTCCGGTGCTTCAACACATTTTTGTTTAGGCACTCACAGATAAGAAGTGCGGCACATATCGTCATCCTCATCTTCATCATCAGCCGGTCCAGAGCAAACAGTAAGGGAAGCGCGTCAGCTGTCGTTAACCATTAACAACACCCGGTCAGATATTATTTTAGATCCCAGCCACAGATCTTGTGACATTCCTGAGTTAGGCACTGGAACTGCGTGTGCGTTTTTAGTAAATTTAAGTTCTGTCCGCCGCACAGAGGCGATGAAGACAGGAAAGTCCTGGCTCGCAGGAAACCACAGGGAGTGATTTTTACGTACGACTTCACTCGTACATCATGAGGTGAAACATTCCTAACATATATCCCGAAGACAAAAGCCTGGATCAGGTCCAGCCGAGCAACAAACCTAATAAGGCCATTATGAGATCGACTGCTGAGGAAGGGGAATCCAAAAACAACAAACACGGTTTCAGTGGAGGTGCGTTTGATTGGGTTTGATTTTGCTGCTTGGTGATTGGCTGGATTCAGGCGGAGTGACTCACCTACGTTGGCAACTTGGTTTCCTGAGCAGACCAAAGCGGGTTCCACTATTCAGGAGTGGAACGTCGATCTGAATGCAGCCAAGTTATGTGGAGCGTGCTGTGCTGCGTTTCCGCCCAATTAAAAGAGTCTTATCAGCTCTTATCAGTCCCATAGATCTTCTACTGCTTTCTGATCACCCTCCACATCCCGGTTGCTTTCAGAGTCGAGAAGCACGAGTTGTAACAGGCTCCCTAGTGATGAAACTCAGTGTGAACTCTGAAAACGTGGAAAATACCAAGTTAACAGTTCCCACTGTGGGTTGCCCGCAGTGTTATCTGTAGTTTTGAGTGTTTCCATCGTTGTTCTTGATCATTTCACTGGCTTGTACTTGCAGCTCGCGGCTGCAGTGTCGTCTTTGAGTATGAAGTTCTGGTGTTTTTGCCAATGACATACTGCGGAGGGATTGAACCCCGATCCTGTACGATACGTTTCTGATGCGTCTTTGCTTCAGCACGTCTAAATGTAATGATTATGTCGCCACCAAGCTTCTACGGCCCCGACCACGCAATAAGGTTTCAAGTGAAAATGCATCGTTTTCAGTTTCAGAAACTTTTTGTTCCATAAATATGAAGATAATGTAGTTGGCATGCCAGGCCACTAGTGGGTGCTGTTGGCTGTCTTTGTAATGAAACCACACACGCTATAAACATTAACAATGGCAAGCACACAGACATTTGTACGGACAAATGACTAAGTTGGATAACCGAGCTGACTTTACTTAATACTTTGAACAATTCATTTCAATCGGACTTCATCCATGTTGTTCTTCAGAGTCCCATGTTGGAGGCCGTGTGCCAATTTACTGCCACAAGTGGGACGAGATGAAGCCAAAGGCTCCAGACCATTGTGTGTGTCTCGCAGCCCGTCACCGTGAGTTGAAGGAAAAGAAACAAAAATAAGAGGATGTCACCGAAGTAGGCCGGTTTACTGTAAGCGTTTCCAGTTATGGAGAAAGCCCAGTTCTCCTGGGGGAGCCGACAACAGCGTTGTGTACTGGAGGTCTCTGAGATCTGTGTGGTTCGGCCTGACAAAAGCAAACAAGAGCGGCGACTCAGAGGAAATACCCCTCATCCGACGGACAAACCGCCAAAGAGACACAGGAAGAGTCGAGGCTTGAAGCGATAGCACCGCCGGGAGCGAGGGAGAGCGTCCAGCACTGACTCACTCGGCCCTGTCACGCCGCCCACATGCTGGTTGAGTTAAGTGGGACAGACGGACGACGGCCGCTCTGCGGCGCGAGGAGAACGAGTCAGATTGGAGTAATTAATAGACGCTTCCTCGTTGAACACAACGTCGATTGTAGTCGTCAGGATGTGCCGATGGTTTGTGATCTAACAGTTTGGCTGCGGCTCGCTCTCCGGCCGGATGGATAAGAAACACCTGGAGGCTCGCTGCAGATCCACCGCACGGAGCGATCAATTTGTTTTTCAATGGAGAACGGTTGAAGATCCAAACACGACATGACCTGATCCAGTTATGCTCGTATATTATTTCCGAAGGAGCTACGGAGCAAATTGTTCACTTTCCAATCAACTTCAGTGACTTTGATTCTCATTTTAACACATTCGGGCCCCGTTTCCTCACTTTCTCATTTCTGAAAAGATTTTAGGTTTTTACAGCAGCGTTTTGAAAACTATGCCCGTTTAGACGGAAACCGCAGAAACATTGTAGTTTACATGTTGGGCCACTAGTGGGTGCTGTTATTAGTTTTTTGTATTGAAACCACACACACACACACACACACACACACACACACACACACACACACACACACACACACACACACACGCACAGAACAAAACGCTATAAAGAAAGTTGCGTTCTCCCCCGTTTCCATGGAGACGGAGTCTGAATTGACTCGTTAATGAGCAGCGGTGTTTTAGTGTTTTCACATCCACCAGATGCAACTCGCCTTTAAAAGTTCATTAGTTTTACTCAGAACAACTCTACGCTGGACAAAAAAAAATGCATCTTTATTTGAAATGTGATGATCTTGTCCACACCGTGCCTCGGGACTCTTCAGGAGGTTCCGTGACCACAACATGTCGACCAACCCGGACTTGTTCCGAGAAATTAAAATCCTGGAAATACGTGTTTGTATGAGTGTAATGACAAATTTCCCTCAGAAAGGTATCTACAACCTTTTTTAAACCTAATCTTGTCTACACCTTTTGATTTCGACAAATCACAGTGACGAGAATGATCCTCAATGTCGCGGTACGTCGCGGAAATCCGATCAGGACAGAAGGACTGGAACAAGCTGGAATTTGGTGCGACGTGACGCAGTTGTTCCTTTTATCTGGGCAGCGAACAGTCGGCCGTGAGTTGCACACCGAGAACCGTCTGGATAAGAAGAGGTTACGGATTCCCGGATTCCCTTGGCCTTTCAGCCCGTCCGCTGCGCTGAACTTTTCCGCAGCTGCCCGCCTGGTTTTCCCGCACGTCGGTCAGCCGACGTGCAGTTAAGACATCAGAGGAGGAAACGCAAACACGGCCCTGACCCCTGATCCCACTCACAACGGGACCGCCCCCCGCAATAAAATATGATGAACGGTCAGTAACTTCCGACTCAGGCGGACCAGAAGCGACCGCAGCGCTGCCTTCGCTCAGACGCAGGGTCCCCCGCTGAACGCCACCCAACATATTTGGTGCGCGTGCGGTCAGGAAACCCCACAAAATGACTATGTTGTATTACGGCCTGAGACAATGAGACACCAGGCCTGACCATAAGCACGGGCATATGACAGCATGGAAACGGCGCTGAAGGATTCCTGTAGGTTGAGCGAATGCCTAACTTGGGCTTAATGCTGAGCGCAGTGAAAAAGAAAAAAAAGGTCTGTTTAGTTTAGATTGATGGCGCTTTCTCCCCAAAAGGGTTGTAAAACTAGGTCATCCATGTTGTATTTCAATCTTAGAGCGATTTATTGTAATAAACTTCAGAATGATGACATTTTATTTTCACTGACAAATGGAAAACATGAAAAAATCCTTTTTTTTTTTTATCAAGTTCTTGCAGCTTTTGAGGAACGATTGGTCGCATATTTCAACTGACACACACACACACACACACACACACACACACACACACACACACACACACACACACACACACACGGCCGCGTTTCAAGAACAAACATTCAGGTGTGTGCGAGGCAGAGAGGTTAATGAACGTTTTCCCGAGTATAAATACTTTCATGTATTCATTGAGGAAATAAGATTTTTTTTAATAACTTTAAAAGGCCTGATCTACTAATGCTTTTCCACAGATCTTGCAAAACATTTCTCTTGTTTACTATTTCATTTTTTTATTTCTTTATAATTTTTTTATACATGTTTAAGGCCTAGTTTTATGACGGCGTTTACAAATGAAAATATAAAACTTTTGTTACATTTTCAGCGTCTGTTCACATCACATCACAACACTGAACAGTTTTTGAAAACGTCTTCCCAAGTGGAACTTTTGGAAAATGCAATAATCAAAAAAAATTAAATAAAACTAAAAAAAACCCGGAAAAACAGTAACTAAATTGGTGATGGTAAAATCACTAAAAACAGTCCAAAACAGTAAATATTGCTAATATAGCGGTTCTAAACTCTCCACAGCGGCTATAAACAACTTAAATGGCTAAATTGATGAGTTTTTTTTAAATAGTTAATCGGAAACTTGCCTACAAAAGCAAAGTAAAAATTTCTAAACTGTCTAAATTGTAGCTATGAAATGTCTTGAAGTAAACATCAGTTTTTAGTATGTAATGAAAACTTTATTTATTTTTTTTCATTTAATAAACTTGTTTTGTGGCTCAAGACAAATTTTTTGGTAGAAAATGGTGAAAACGGCTGGTTTGGTCATAAAAGTTGTAGTGATGAATGTCCGTTAATGTTTATAGTAGACATGTAAATAGATAATGACGGCTATTTTCAGATTATTCAGCGTTGAGCTATATTTACAAACTTGCGTGAGAAAAAGACGTGTACATGTTGAGAGCATTTTCTCTAAATATGCGCCTTTCTCCTGAAGGCAGCACGTCGTGGTTGTCGGCTCCGAGCCGTAAACATCTGTTCAGAAAACTGTCAACGAAAGAAAACAAAGAAAAGAAAAGATTTCCCAGAAACCTGAGCAGCAGTGGGAAGGTGTGTGTGGGAGGACGTTGAAAAGAGAAATTAAATTTACAGCGGACGGCTGAGTGAGTCATCAGGAGGTCAGAGGTCGGCGGGGCTCACAGGATGCTGACGTGACGCCCGGAGAGGGTGGAGAGACTCCGGCAAGGGGGTAAATTTAGAAACGACATCACGTTGTCAGGACGCCCCCGCAGGCCTTTTGTCCCCGACTTGTCTAAGTTTACTCTATGCTTCATCCCGAAACCATTTGAAACTCTCCGGGCTCTCCCCGTAATGTTTAACAGGAAGCCGATGCGGCGGGTGAGTTACTGCTTCAGGAATGACGGGGCATGGTGTCACTTCATAGACTCAAAGGAAGGTACAAAATAATGAGAAATGATTGTTTAGCGTTAAACATTTCACAAAAACCAGATGAGTCCTCAGAGGCTGGTAAATTACCGCTCAGTTGATGCGATACGTGAAGCCACGTTCAAGCTCTTTAAGGTTATGATAATACATAGATCAACCAGCTTGACGCACAACCCAAAGAAAAATGGGCCTTTTGTGGCGTGGCTCTTATCTGTCTGGACTGCAACAATTTGCAGCTACTTTGACCAAAACTGCCACTAATTCACATGTTTTGTGACTTTTCTCTGGTCAAAATGTGCCTCACTTGTGTGTTGATGTCACATGACTCTCACTCGAGGCTCACATGGCACTCACCAAATAGAATACATTCATTTCTGGGAATTCATTAATACGGAAATTACAGGGTCCCTCTCCAGTCCAGCAATCGTTTTGTCATCACAGGTCGAGAAAAACCGATCTCGTAGCAATTCCAAATGAATCCTCAAACGGTAAAAAAACATCCCATTCCCATATAAAGTGGGTGGGAGAGGCACCTCATGGATCACAGCACATCGGCACTGCTCAGTGTTTCACAAGGCGATGTTGTTAGCCGACAAGCTCTTTAGCACTGATATGAGCAGGTTGCAGGAAGCTGGAGACGATCATGCTCACAGGACAAAGAGCAAGACGACCTGGACATGCCGTCAGTCCGTCGCAGGACAAACACCCACTCGAATACTCGCACTCAGTCACAGATTAACCTCCTTGGATTGTGGGAGGAAGCCGGAGCACTAACTTTCATTATTGTATGTCACTTAAAATCTAATAACTCCATGTGGTAGGGAATGATTTACAAAGATCCTGTACAAAGTGTAATGACATAAATGACAAACGCTAAAAACAAGGGAGTTTTTTCCTGTAGGGCCACTAGTGGGTGCTGTTTGCCTTGTGTTGCTTCATTGCTTTGGCCCATTTAGTATCTTTATGGAGCGCCACATCTCTCGAGGAAGTTATCAAACATATCGGGGCGTTACAGCAAGTACATTTGTTGGGAAAATATGAGGGCTACACTATAGAAAATTTTTAATAAATTTCCCAAATAAAAGTAGTGGGGAGCCACCTGAGGAAATGTCGCTTAACAATGACAGCAGCATCTCAGTTAAAGCCTGGACTGATCTGAACCTCCTTATAAACAAGTTAAAACCCGCAGCCACTGTCGACGAGGCAAATGTTTTCAGACATTGTTACTCACGCTGCGTGTTACAGATGAAGCTTTTCATCGGACAGGCTCATCGTGTTCAGGGACCGCAGTACAAACTGTCTCCCCGTGAAACATTTTCTTGTAAATTAACGCCCATACGTGATGCACTATCTGCACAGGAAAAGAGATTTTCCATATGTTTCCTTCTTATTTGTTTTGAGACATGATAAGCGGTTGTTGGGAGTTTTCCCTATTAAAGCTCGTCACCCGTACGGCGGCCGGTGATGAACCTTCCCCCGGTGCGGCCGCGGGGTGTGTGGGCGCCGCTGCCCGGAGCGCACCGCGATTCGCTGTACAAACCACAGCAGGAGGCAAGTCATCCCACACTTACTTTTTATGGCTGGAATCCCCCCCATTTACAACCAGGCGAGAGAGACTACACAAACATTTGTGCACAGCATGGAAACATGGTCGCGTTACGGGATTATTTATCTCGCTGTTAAGAAATTCTTAATGGCGTTTTGAGACCTTACAATAACAGTGTCTTTGTGGAACTCGCAGCACATCTCTGGCCTTTATCTAAGATCGAAAACACTCTCCCCTCTGGTGTGTTTGTTCCTTTTGGCTCTCTAGGAATTTAAAATAATCCGGTTATGGAACAGATGCATGAAAGGTCATATGAATATTACCGTAATAACTGGTGTATACAGATTGGTTTGGTTTGTTCTGTCTAAAACCTTTAAGTGGATTATTCAGATAGTGTCTGTTGGATCACATGGAGGCTTTTCCTGGTTTGAAGCTTGACTTACCGTATTGTTTTGAATATAAGATACGTGAACGGAAAAAAAACCCATAACCAGAGCTGTTATTCAGCTGAAGGCACAGAAAGTCTCCGAAGAGCATCAGCATCCCTGATTTTGAGTTTATAGTCAGATATGCTGTCGGAGAAGATTCTTGTAACAGGCCGTCTCGATGGGGAAGAACAAAAGTGGAACTCGAACCACACTGGGACGCTGCTGACTTTTCACTATTATGTCATCAGTCTGTGGAAAAACACCCAGACCCGCCGAATCTGAGGTCTTGTCGATAAAAAGCAACTCTACAATTGTTTTGACATGCCCATATATGGGCAGTAAATCTGTGATAGTGAGGTCCAGTGAATGAAGAGTTGGTCTCTTTCAGCTATATATATATATATATATTTATAAAAAGAGTTAATTTCCGCCACCAATATTCAGTCTGCAAACCTTTTTTTTCCCCTCAAATATGAGCCTTGTAAAAGGGGAGGTCCATCTTCGGTAAAGTCAGAATGTTATGGTTCGGGTTAGTGTTCTAGAATGAAGATCAAAATCAGCTTCAGGTAAATTTCTCTTCGCCTTTCTGTTTGATTTATTGTTAATTGGTGAAGATTACTGCAGTGGTTGAGAGTCTGAAATTTTCCTGCGGCTGGTATATCAATGGAGACCAGCTTTGCTACATCCAGCTGTTCCTAGACACCCCCCCCCTTCCCCAGTACCGTGTTTTAATTGGAACCAGTAGCAGTGCTGACACTGGAGGCCGGGCCCTGGTATGTGCTCTGCAGACGCCTGCAGCCTTTCCTTCCTCTGCTGTCAGACAATATTGTTGACTCCTGCTACCTGATGCATCCTCTCATTTACGGCACTTTGTCAGAAACACACACCAGGAAGAAACATGCTTTCAAATGTCTCTTCTTGTTACGTCTGAGTGAACTCTGTGGATGTAGAAATCCAGCTGTTGTGTCTGCTTTTGTTCATCTACTTGATTTCTGCAGTATTTGAAGCGAGGTCTTATTCAGTCCAATAATCCTCTGTTACACGGAGCTTGAGTGGTTTTATACATCTTTATCCGAGTCCTGGGTTCCAATGAAACGGAGAGTGATTACGGTTTATTGAGAGAAGAGACTGAACTGCTCTGATCGTGCCGGGAAAAGCCACAGATGAACAACTTTACATTGAGAGGTTGTACATTAGTGGCGTTCCAGTTTTATAGGTGGTGCTGGAAAAGAAATATACTCAAAGTGGAGAAGAAGACCGGAAGCATGCAAAAAGCTCATATTGGAGAAATCCAACGTATCGCCTCGTTAAACCAAATATTATCAGCAGCTTCTGCAGCACGATCTGGAGCTTGTAGTCCGCCATTGTTGTTGAGTGACACGAAGCGGCGTTGTGGTGTGGCTACGGCCAGAGACTCAGGGGCCACTTGGGAGGAAAATCGAGTGAAAACGGTGATATTGCAATGTATTTGGCTAGAAGTAGCCAAACATTATTTTATCTGAGATTAGGAAAAACTCTTCTAGCTCCACTTCTCAATCGGTCCAAACAAACGACCCTCGTCAGCATTATCGCCGCAGGAACAGGAAATCATTTGTTTGATTGGTCCATTGGTGAAGACGATCTGGTATGAGCAATGTTGTTTGCACACATAATACTCTTCGCGCTCTGGCGAGCTGCACGTTTCCTGTTGTGGAGTGAAAACGCAGTGCGAATGGAGTTAAAGTGCCACTCTCTCCGCTCCGTCAAAGCCAGACACTAAACATCTGCTTTATATCCCCGAGTGTTACAATGAAGCTGCATGTTTAGTGCGTCCAGCTTCCTTTGTTTAATGTGTTTTCAGTGGAAACAGGATAGTGGGGCAGGACAGAGTGTGGAAAGGAATTAGAGACCGCTTGGATGTTTCTTTGGTGGGGGGGGGAGTCATGTGGGTGGGGAAAGGTAGAAGCAGCCAAGCGACTTTAATGGATGGCAACAACTGCCAGCGGTGTGTCGAGGTGACGTTTGACTCCTGTGAGCGTGTACAGATACAGGTAGGGGAAAATCCGGAGTCTAAAGAAATCCATTTGACGTCACCGTCAGTATTTTTCGCCCGTTTGCGCACATCCTCATCGGTCACATTGCTCGCAGGTGCGGCTTCGGATCTGATTGTTTTTGCCAATATTGCTGAGCTGAAAGGCTCGACTGAATGATTCCATTCACGTCATGCATCACGGAACGATGACTCCGAAGCTGAGAACAGCCACCTCATTTCTGCTCAGTCTTTTCCGAGATGTAATAGTGCCGAAACCTCTGGAAAATGGCAAAGCAGCATCACTCTTAGACAGGGTGGAATGTGGCACGGCATTGATGGCTTTTGCAGGATTGGCTCTCCGAGGCCCGTCTGTCCTTTTTTTCTTCTGAAGCAGGAATGTGGGTTAGTGAATTGATTATTGCTAATAGAGCCTGTCCGGGTCGCCATTACAGAGTGACCGCAGAGGAGCTGGACTTCAGCAGCTCTGCTTGGGTGCAGTCTGGACATGTACTTAGTGAAACTTTCAAACAAATCCGTGTTTATTTGAAATGAATAGACTGGACTCGAGTAGCTCCTGTGCTCACCATCTAGAATACTAACGGCCTGTAGGATCGATGAGATCACAAACAAGACGTTACCAATATTTCCATTCTGTAAAGTCAACCAGCTCATGTGTGAGTGTGACATATAACCCAAAATCACAAGTGCTTCAATAGTTACAAAGTTAATATAGTTTATTAGAAAGCAGATGCGTGTGTGCTCACCCTAACCCATACGAACGTCCATGTGTTCACCATTGTTAATGTTTATAGCGTATTGTTCTCTGCGCTTGTTGGTGGTTTCTTTATAAAAAAAACTAAAACGGCACCACCTACTGGTCCAACATGGTAATGTGAAGCTTTTCTGAAACGAAAACGTAACAACGATGTGTTTTCACTTAAAACGTTTCGTGGTACATCCACTCAAATCCTTTTTCTATACCACAGTCGAGTAATGTGATGGTGTTAATGTTAATGTATGTAATTTTACTATAGTCTATAATGTCACTACACAACTAACTCATTCCTGAAAATCCCTGCATTATCTGTGGGGGGGGTGTAAAGCCATTCTATTTCCTCCTTCCCCAAACACAAAACGAAATGTGATGACAAAGCAGGTGGTTTGAGCACCACAAGACACCACCAACCATCTCTGTCGCTTTTCCGTCAGCACCTCGGTGTTGTTAAGGGGAGCATCCGCCCTGGAAACTTCCATCCCCGGGACGAGCTTGTGTTTTCCAGACAGCTGCCTCCCTTGTGGAAACACACTAGAACAGACTCCTAATCGGAGCCACATGAGCTTAAATTCCACAACAATAATTACCGCGCTTCAAGAGACGGCGTTTAATGTACACACTGCAACACAATGGACATCTGCTGTAGTTTCTGGCGGATGTTGACCCGAGTGGGTTTCCATGACAACTGTTTTTAGGGTCTGCTAATAGGGGGGTTTATTCAGGAACTACCGTGTGTGTCATGCTGATGTCACTTTTAGTTTGGGGACATGTGTAAAACTCGTGTTTGAAGGTTTACAGCCGGACGAACTCAGCCTGCCGGGGTTTGTCCGTCTTAGATACAAATTAAGACAACAACATCTTCTGGGGACGTTTTTCATGTGAGAACTTTGTAAGAGCGCAAAGGACCGTGAGGTCTAATCTAAACCAGATAAGCGCCTGACTTTGACTGATAGTGGACTGTTTATTCCAGCTCAAAGGAATACTTTGATATTTTGGAAAATATGTTGATCAGATGAGGAGATTGATTTGCTTTGGCTCGTCCACATCAGTATTTTGATGGAATTTCTTGTGAATGCACAATATGGGATCTATCTTGTGGCAGCAGGGAGTGAATTTGAATTTGGTAAATCTGAATCTGAATGGTCTACTTTGAAATAGAATCGGTTGGTTTGAATGTGTATCACAACAAAATCTACACTCTCTCTCATTCAATTGAAAAATCCAGCTCCCGAATTCATTCTCACTTTTCAGTTTCACTTCTCTCCGTTCAAATTCACTTTTTCGAATCAATGTTTTGTGCGACACATCCGGGACCTGGTGTCAAACAAAACTAGTCGAACGCAGATGGGAAGAAGTTGATAATACGACGGCAATGCATTTTACATTCTTTCCCTGGCGTAAACACCCCAGATACAAGTATGTATTGGAAATACGACGTGCCCGACGGCCTGCTGCCCGGCTGGCATACCGGGATCCCAAAAATGATGTATTTTCATTCGAAACGTTGTCGCGTTAACGGGGCCTTAAATAGAACGAAGTGTGAAACCTGCAGACGCGTCCCGTTTTACACCTTCACACCTCCTCACGATAAAGCTCTACGCTTGTGTCATCGTCACAGTTTATAAGACGTCTTGCTATTTATTTTTTTTCAGTGTAATAAATGTGCTTTAGAAATGGCCACCTGTGTGTTTATCACAGCTCCAGAGTGAAAGGTTACGTTCCAGAATTCATTTGATACTTCAGATTCACCTACAACGCCTCCGTCAGGTGTTTGGATTCAGTCAGTATCTTTGTTGGGACGGGCGTGTTTCACATCACTGGTCTCTGGAGGCTTGTTTAATCCGTGGGCGGGGTTTGATGTGGGCAGGCCGTCTTTGGTCCCACTGCGGTCTGACTCTTGAAAAGGATTCTGGGTCGGGGGTCCCCCATGCTCTCGCCGTCTGCCTAAACCATCACGCTTCATGTCCTCTCCTTGATGTGGCAGGTTTGAGTGGCCATAATAAAAATTAAGAGATCATAAATGTAGGATGGATGCACCATGTGCTTCGCTTCCCCAACGCGCGAACCCCCAGAGAGAAGTTTAGCTCCCGCCGCTCCCGACTGACGCTGGGCTGCGTGCGTGTGAAGCCCAAAGTAATATTTAACAGAACCCATTATGATTCTGAAGTGTCAATTGGAAAGTAAAGAAGGTTTTGTGGTGTCATATAGGGGGAGGGGGGATCTCGAATGAAAGGGATTTTCTCGAGTGTTTCATGAGTCGTGTGGAAAGATTGTAAAGGTCATGATCACCATGACAAAGCAAATTCTTCAACGTCTCGGAAACACACAGCACATATTTTCGTGACCTAATGTTTGAGTTTTATTATGTAATTGTAATCATGGCCAGAAATCCTCCGTCATCAGATCAGTGTGAAGGCAACAGGAGACTTGGTCCATAGTGTTACAGCTTCACAAAATCACATTTCTCTCAACTGACTGATAAATAAAGACTTTTATTCTGATGAACTTTCCAATACTTACAACACAAAGTCAGCATATCTGTAGAAAACCCGCACAGGGAGAAGGTGTAAACTCACAAAGATGCTTAGACCCTGAGCCAAACCCTGGTCTATACTTGCCGCCACACAACCATGCAAATCAGGCGTTTAACCACCGGCCAGTCATTCTAGGTGTGAATGCAAGACTGGATGTATTAAAAATGCCGGATGACTATTAATGTTTTACTGCAAATTCACTGCTTGCTTGAGACGAACATCAACAAAGTAGAAACTCTCGTAGTCTGTTGTTTAGGAGAGATGCTTTGGATTGTGTATATTTGAGTTTAAAGAGCTTCAGCATGTTGAAACCCTCTAAAGTGCTTCCAGTGGGCGCTGCTCCCCAGACACAGTTGGCCGTTCTAACAGACTGGAATGTCACGTTGAGGTGTTTTGTCCTTCGGCAAGCGTGATTCACCTCGTCCATTGAGGAGCGGGCGCGCACGTGCAGTCGGCAGCAGGGGTGGTTTTGGTGTTCGGGTTTCCCTGAAGCATTTCCATCATGTGCCAGATCTGATCATCTGGTGCATTTTACTGTAAACGCAGGGAGCCCGTGTGTTTCGAAAAGGGAAACGTAAGACTGGTGGAATCGCCCGCTATGTAATTAGCTTTTTTAGCATGTGAGTTTTTAACATCTTGACCACACTGGATGCCTTTTACAGATTTCTGCTGGGAACAAAAGACCGAGTGCTGCACAAGCAACCGAGATGAAACAGAAAACTGACGTTTCAAACCAGAATTTCCACATCTAAGACCTTAAAGTCGCTAATGGTATTTCTTTTAAGGCGCGGAAACTTGTTCTGTAAAACAATCTCATGAGAGAATATAAATCACTACAGGATAGAAAATATTTCCATAAACTAGTCTCCTGCATGTCTGATGGAAAAGCACTGATGCTCTATTTTCATAGCGACGATATCCATGTTTGACATCATTCTTAATCTGAATATACCCACTGTCGTTCCTACTAAAGTAGTTCTAGTTAGTTGACATGGTCGCTGGATTAGCTAGAAAATAGTTTGGGTTGTTCGCGTCTCTGGCTCACGCTCCATCAGGGGATAAACAGAGGACCAGATGTGGTCGTCTCATCTCCACCAGTGTGCCGTCATTGCCACGCTGATGGGAATGACGGGAAGGACAGAGAGACCCAGACAGAGTGGGTGGCTGCAGCCCCCTTCCACCCAAAACACTTGTGTGCAGCACACAAACGCACACACATGCACGCCGCGCGCCTGCCAGCCTCTTCTCAGATATGTGTCGAACCTCTGACCGTTCGTCATGTGACGCACACCGCTGCCCGTAGAATTCTAATACAGCTAGAAACTTGGTTACTGAGTAGAGTTACAATAATTTACAAGTTACTGCGGACAAAATGGAATTAGAACTAGTCTTTGCATTTCTGTTTCAGAAAAGTTTCGCCTTTACATGGCAATGTTCTGAAAATGATTTCTCTTTACATGGAAGTTTCAGATACGCTGGAAATGTAGAAATGATGTAGCAAGCACGCCAGGCCACAAGTTGGCACGGTTTTGTTTTTTTGTTTTTTTGGAGCAGCATTTTCAAAAATGTGAGTTTTCCCCCGGTTTCCATGGAGACTGAATCAGAGAGTTTGAAATAGTTCCACCTTGGAGACAATTTTCAAAAAGTTGAGTTTTCAGTTGCTTCATGTAAACGGGGCCTGAGTCACTCATGAAATTGTTGGAAATTTGAGAACTGATAACAAAAAGTACCAAGAAATGGACGATACTGTGGATACCAGCTGATGTTGCTCAAAGTTTGACGTGTTTTTTTATTTATTTTTTGTTACTGCAACTTGAAAACTCAACATAAGAAGTGAGATACTTCTGTAGTTGCCAATGCTACACGTAATATTGCTGCTGCAGTCGACGCAGACTAATCAGGAAAGAAGTTGGATGGATTGACAGGGATCGCAATGAACTGCTGTGTCTGGAGACGAGACCATAAATGCTGTAGTTTTATTCAAAATAAATCAAAACCATTTGCTCATTGCCGTAATTCAGTCGATGTCCTCCAACAGTTCAGATGCTATCCGTAGTGTGGATGTTCCTCCCGTCATGTAATCACTTGTAATGTGAAGCAAATTGGAAATGTGTTCCAAAGAGGGCTTTTTGGACTCGCCCTCACCTCCGTCTTCATGTTTTCTGGCACTCGGAAAAGTGATAATGGACACAATTAGAGTACACTTTGTCTTGGCAGCGTGTCGGCCAGCCCTGAACTGTCAGGAGCTGTCAGCGAAAGCGGCGCTCACGCCCTCGAGCGGCTCCGTGTCGGTCCGATGCCGCGCTCAGAACGAGAAGGATGTGTAGTCCTGCCCCGACTGCCGGGGAGGGTTTGGATGGAATGATAGCAGCGCTCCTAAGATGTTTGATCCCGTCTTTCCATGCGTGATTTGGCCCTCTGCCTCTGGCCTTGCAACTTGTTGGATTACAGTGTTTATTTTCTTATCAGCTTCACCTGGCAGTGCCCACGGACGTCTCCTGTGGAGACACTTGTTTTGCCGCCGCAAGTCCCAGGAGAATAAGGACAGGGAGTCTTGACGCTCTGGAGGCCGCCATTCTTCATCTACACACACCTGAACGGTTCACTACGGCCGTGGCGCGCATGCGCAGAAGCAGCGTTTCAGAAAAGTTGCGTTTCCTTCCATGATGACATGGAGCGCAGGAGGCAGTCGGTCTCAGAAGTAAACGGCACTCAAACTTTTATCTGCAGCAAAACTAATGAAATGAGTTTTAAACGATTTATATGATGGGATATGCAGAGAGAATAACATTAAGCTGAAAGGTCTGTCGATTTATTATTCAGCTTGTTTAACAGTAACAAAGTAATTATTAAAGTGACGAATTGCTTTTGAAAATAGGTAGTCAGTAAAGTAATTGGATTACTTTCTTGGAGAAGTAATCAATAACTAATTACTATTTCCATAGTCCACTATTGATCGGGGCCAACGTGTGTGCTTATAAAGTCTTTTGGATCCTTTTCGCTCTATTCGGATCTCATTTAGTTTGAACAGTTTATTATATGAATAAAGACTGAAACCTCATTTGGACATTTGGTGAGATTTTCTCTTTAGTATCCGTGTCGGATCAGTAATTGACTATCGATTGGGAAATGAGTACCGTCGTTCTTCGTGCCCGGTAGTGCTCGCTTTTTCACACAAGGGTGAGGAACGTGCTTTTGAAAGTGGAAAAGTCCCTCTTTAGCACGCCTCCGCCGAACGACCGTATCAGTGAGTTTATCAGGCGTGAACCACGGGGCAGTTTCATCCTCTCGACTCCCACAGACGATGAGAAACGGCTCGTTTGCGGTCTGTCTGCTCGGTCCAGACCTGTTCCTATAAGCCGGGCCTCTTCCACCCAGCTTTCCCAGAACCTCTCTCTTTTGTGTAATAAACATAATTCTTCCGACTCCTCCTCACACTTGGGCGGCTGTGAGTTTTAGTGGGATGGCATGAGAGTGGGTTCTTTACAAGGCTACGGTCCTGGACACTTGGTGTACACATCCGAATGGGCTGCGGAGGAAATGCTCGTCTGATTCTTGGTTGTGTCTGAGTGTGGCCTTCACCACATGTCTGTACTGTATATTTAGAGTTGCCAGCAGATTTCTGAAGGTCCCTGTGTGAGCGAGTCTTTCCAGGCCTGTTCAATCTCTTAACTTATTCTAACTTTTTTTTAATTTTTTTATTTCATCACAGATATTTGGTAAGCAGCTGTAAGAAATGTCAAAGTCGTCTTTTGTAATGACAAACATACCCTGATAAACCTCCTGCCCTTTTAAAACACACAGGAAGCCTCCAGTGTGAGCTGATAAAGAGCTGCTTCCCTCGGGGGGGGAGAGGGGGGGGGGTAACATTTGACTTAAATTTAGCAGAAAGCCTGAAGCTGTAAAGATTTGATTATGTCACCAGTGTTTACAGCTTGTGTTCGGCGTCTCTCTATCTTCTGTACTACACGAGGGCAGGATACACCCTGGACAGGTCGGCTGTCCTTCAGAGTAAACCAAACACACTTCATTCTGTGGTTTAATTTCAAGTCACCAGTTGGACCGAAATCCATGTTTTTGGGAAATTCGGATTCACTAATTGGTCTCGAGCTTCATTCACATCACAACGTTTCATGTTGTTATTGTCCATCCATTTGTAAATGTGCAGAAAATCTATTTGCGGCGGCCGTCGTGCTCATGTGCAGTAGCAGTAGCAGTGTTTCTGAGACGTTCCGTTTCCATGGAGGGAAGGAGTCAGGGTGTTTTTAAAAAAAACTTACGTTCTCCTCATTTCCGGAGTTGTTACATTTTCAAAAAGTTTCATTTTCTCCCATTTCCAAAGGGACAGAGTTGCTGTGTTTTCAAAAAGTTGCACTTTGTATCCCACATATTTGAGTTGTTACCTCCTCATCCCAACTCATTCTACATTAAGCAGACTTTTAAATCATTGAGTCGAAGCTGATTTACTGAGCGGGTCTCTTTCAGTCAAATCTCTTCTTGTCGCACCGCATTACCTTTGTAACGGTTTCATTTTGTCTCTCTGTCTGCAGGTGAACACCCCTTCCTACCCGGTGGTGGTCAAAATGGGACACGCTCATGCTGGCATGGGAAAGGTGAGATGCTCAAAACACACAAACGTGGACATAACGATCAGTTTAATCCATGCAAGTACTGATCATTTGAAATGATTTGAATCCATATTTCACCTCCACTTCTTGGAGTAACACCAGTCGGTGATTTAAAAAAGAAATATCGCGTCTATGATCGGCTGCATTGTGTGTAATGCGTCCTCGTATTTACTCTGCGTGTGCATATCTGATTGGGACAAAGGCTCGATAAAATCCCCTCCACCGGCATCTTACTGAGGAAGTTTTCTTTCACAACAGTCTGGGTGACGAGTTCAAAGCATCTCTCAGTGACTTGTAGTCTGACTTACGCCTCTGCTGTTACATCGACCACAATGTGATTCACTACATTTCATGTATTTATTCAAAGACGGAGATGGAGACGTCAGATAAAGCCGAGGCAAAAGTTCACACAGACTTCATCTTCTTTCTTTTTTTCTTTCTTTTTTTTTTAATTTCTCAGGCTGTGTGTACGTCTTTCGCCCTCGTCTGTCTGGATGGGTTTGGTTTCCTGTTCGGGAGCCAGACGTGCTATAGAGTTTCCCCATAAGGCTCAAGGGGAACTTGGAAGGCCCATGTAGGGCAGGACCTTGTTTAACCCTCACAGAACACAAAATGTGGACTTTAGGTCGGTACGGAATGATTTAACCATCACACTGTCCTGAACCAGGTTTAAAACCCCAAAAAGCTCATCGAGACTAGATTCCGTCGATGAAGACAAACTGGAGGGCAGTGACGATTTCACAATCCTCTGAACCTTTATAAGTACTGCCAATAAAGACATTAAGGCAGAGGGGCCTTCAGTTGACTCAATAACATCTGGAAGTCGAAACAATCCAGCCTCAAAATCAAGATCAGACCTTATGACGGCAGTGTTAAAGGAGTCATCACCTGGTATTATCCAGTCTCCCTTAAATTGTCTTTTAATTTAATTGGAGAAAAAAATCTAAGGTAGATCCGATTCCGATTCTGATGGCAAACTGCTACCAAATAACCGCTCAATTCAACAGAGTCGTGTTTATGATGTTGGCCTCCTGGGTTGATGACGATCAAAATCTCCCGGTGTGGGGTGCGCCCCCTTGTGGGTGATTCTAGTTAGACCAAATAGCTCCAACAATAAAATTCTTGGGTCCATTAGTCAAATGGGAATCTACTTATCGAACTTGTACTTGTACTTCTCTTGACTATAGTGACGAAATGTACAAGGAACTCTTGGAAATCCCTTAGTTTTCTGCTGGAATTAGTCATAAAAGACATCAAACTCTGAATCGAAGGTCTTCAAAACGTTGCACTGATCAGCAGATCCTTTGTGACAAACCAGAAAGTTCCAAGGTTTTTGGCTCAGATGAGCTCCTCTGGCCTTCATTAGCAGAAGGTTCATTTATTATTCCGACAGCACTGTGAATGATCAATGGTTTCGTGTAATTAAGATGTAAAATACAAGAATGTTCTTTATGTAGGATTAACTTACATATACATTGTGTATATAGATTTGCACTTGTGGCTTGGATCCAGATCAGCTCACATCCAATTTTATAGCGAAAATCTAATTTGCTTTTGTTCCACTTGCTTGTTCAGCTTATTTGAGTAACTCATTTAGCTTCATTTGTGGGTTTTTGACGAGCATTTACACTGTCATTCCCCATCAAAGTGACAGCGCTGTTAACATCACCACATTAACCATCAAAGTCGCCCATCCTTCTTTCGAAAATTAAAGTGTTGCTTTTATTGTTTTTGGCCCCCGCTCGCTCAGATTTTCCCTCTTTGTTTCCCTGTCGCCGGGGCTCGCGCTCGCTTTCAGAGGGTTGCATCATTTTTTTTTTTTTAAAGCTCCCCGGGATTTCTCTGTTCCACCCAAACCACTTGTCGTCCTTTTTCTGCTGTAGTTAAGGGTGTGTGTCGTTTGCGTGAAAGTGCACAAAACACTTAAACCCTTGTAAACACACTATTAAGCTGGTTTTCCCAAGACCTCACAAACTGTCACATGTCGAAGCGTCTCGTGTGTTTCCATTCCTCCTTTGTATTTATTTTTTTTTCTTACAAAGAAACTAATTCCGATATGTTGTTTACTTAATCCCCCAAAATAAAAACGGGCAGCAACAAACACAACCCTTCTAATGTTGTTTGAAAATGAGATCACGTTTTAAAAGGACACAAAGCAGGAAGTCATCCATAAATAGATAAATAACCGGTAACACAAGTTTATCTTTGGTTTCACTTCAGGATACATTACATTATTTTCACAAAGGCTCAATAGATTTTCGGCCCAGTTTACACGACAACGTTCCAAGTTCCAACGCTTTGTTCATTTCAGAAAAGTTTCGCGTTAACATGGCAACGACAGAAACTCTGAAATTGATGTCATTAGCATGCCAGGCCATGAGGTGGCACTGTAGGTTGTTTTTGTAGTGAAACCACACACACACATGCAAGCAGAGAACAATACGCTATCAAGGTAAACACAATTGTTTCTTTTGAAATGAATGAAAAGAATCCTCTCAGCTGAAACTCATTTCCCCTACAAATTGGTTGGTTTCATTTTAAAATCCCCGTCACAGATTAAAAACAAAGTGGAGAACTTCGATTCCCAGAGGAAGAACACAGAAGCTCCTGTTTGTCCCCTTCTGGTTTGTCTTTGCTTGTGATGGCACACCGATGAGCGAGTGGAAGGCCTGGACTTCATCATTTTGTATTGTTTGTCATTAAAGACTGTAAAACCGAAGCTACTGATCATTAGGATTGTCTCTTTTCCCGGGACCTGATGGGACGCACCTCATAAATCACTGCGACAGATTCACTGAACGTCTTTATTGAGCAAACAAAAGTTACGTTTTATAACTTCTTCGGTGATTCCTGAGAAATGAATCCGGCAGAGAGTAGAACCTGGTCCGTCTCCCCTCCAACTCCCACTGACGGGCAAATATTTGTTACCCTGCTATGTGAGCGCATCGCACCGAATTGTTACCTAATTATCGAAAGTTTATAGAGGAAAGTACCTTTAATACAACAGACATGTTTTGTCAATGAGTATGTGTGTGTGTGTGTGTGTGTATGTCAACAGTGGAATAACTTGATGGGGGGGGCGCCGTAGTTCAAAGCCGCCGCTCACGGTGTTTCCATGCAGGGACCCTTCATTATCCCGCCTGTATACAAGTGTGAGATTCCTGTGGGGGACTCTGAAGCAGCCGGCCGCCATCTTTGACGGGCGTCCTCTGTAATTAGCCGCTCGCTAACAAGCCGCGTCTCTCCCCCTGCAGATTAAAGTGGAGAACCAGCAGGACTTCCAGGACATCACCAGCGTGGTGGCACTGGCGGGGACGTACGCCACCACCGAGCCCTTCGTCCAGTCCAAGTACGACATCCGCATCCAGAAGATCGGCAACAACTACAAGGCCTACATGTAAGAGTTCACAGCGGTTCTGTCATCGCTCATGAAAGCCTATAGTGTGAGGCGGCATCCCGCCAGGCCTCTAATTACTTCACGCAATTAACCACAAACACAGCAGTGTTTGAATAAGACTGTTTATTTTTCAAAGTGAGCCCTGAAAGCCTGAGCCAGCTGCTGGAAAGCTTTCTTTTTTCTCAGCTGACTGATCGAAACAACGTTGACCTCTCACATGATTACACCTCAAAGATTTAAGCAGTTATATCTTATCTGAGATAAATCTTGATGTTTTCACACAAAATTAGCTTTTGGAAGATTTTGAGGGTTTTGGATCATTGGTGGAACTTCATCGTGAAATTCATCTGCCGTTTCCCACCAGTGTGGACGCTTCAGCAAGAAATCAGAATGTGGAATAGAGCAACTGTTGATAAAGGACAGAAAAATATATAAATATCTTTGTCTAAAATCCATTTTTTTTACCTCCATATCAGGTCATTTTTATGTTTTACAGTTTAATTCTCTACTAGTTCCAGTGAAATTCAGAGCCCAGAAGCATATTTTCTGTATCTGCACACAATTTTTTCCCCACTTGGGAATATCTTATATTATTCCTGTTTGACTCGCACTCAACCTCACACTCAACCCTGATGTTGTTTTACGATACCTCCCACAAGTTTCCTCAGATTCACGTGTGAAGCTCAGTTTTAGATGGCCAAATGACCTTTCACATGCAATATCACATAGAAACAAGGTCATCTGTGCCTCTGTTGATAATTTGAATCTGTATATATATTTTATTGCAATTAAAGGCTCGTTCTAATCACATTTGAATACATTATGTACAGTATTTGCATTTTGTATTCATTAACATCTGTGTTTTGATGGTTACATTCCTCCACCATTACTCCATCTGGAACGGGACGCCGCTCTTTAATCCACCCGAGCTCACAGCAACAAAGAGCGTGATTTACCGTCCTCTTAACGTTTAAGACTTGTTTTTAAACAAATGTGAGGCAGGGTGTATCCAGGCCTTATCTCATCTCCATCTCCACCCACGGCCTCACCACTGAAGCCTTTTAAATCGCCCCTGACACAAACACGATGGATGAAAGTCCTGATGAATGCACCATATCTTGGTTTGTTTTTTCAGCTCCACAAGTAGTGAGTGACCAACTCGGAACGCAGGTTGATTCATTTCCTGCTCACTTTGTTTTTTGGTTTTGTTTTGTTTTCCTCCCTGTCTTTAGGAGAACATCAATTTCTGGGAACTGGAAGGCGAACACCGGCTCGGCCATGTTGGAACAGATTGCCATGACCGACAGGTAAAGTCTCTTTATTCCACGTGGTGGAGAGCAAAGTGCCGAGTCGCGGGGCTTGTAATCAGTGCCTTATCAGTAAAAGTTGGATGTTGCAGATACCGGATGTGGGTGGACTCCTGTGCCGAGATGTTTGGCGGCTTGGACGTCTGCGCTGTGAAGGCCGTGCACGGAAAAGATGGCAACGACTATATCATCGAGGTCAGTGTGTTTTCAGGAAGACCCCCCCGGCTTCAGTCTCAAAGTTGATTAACTGTCTCCGGTCCCTTCACCCTGGAAGTCGGATGCGCTGCGAAGCAGTTCACTGCTATAGCACTAGGGGGCGTATCAGGAGCGGCGGTGAAACTGCATAAAACTGTGTTCATTTTTCGGACTTAAAGATTTACCCGCCGGCTGACGGTAGTGGCGAGCGACAAGCCGGCTTCAGCACTGTGTCGTCCATCCTGTCGGAGGTGTTTCAAAACGCTGTGGACGGAACCGTCAACTTCGCTTTTCTGCCTTGCCTCTGGGCGGCGTTTGTCGTTTTACTTTTAAATTTAACAGCAAATCTCCAATAAAGTGGACAGCCTGCTCGTACCCTTTGCATATGGAGTATAAATAACGCCAGCGATGGTGGTTTATCTGTTTGAAATGTGGAGAGAAACAGCCAAAAAGGTAAAACGGCTAAAAACGTAATAAAATCTTCATTGTTCCAAACTGGAGAAATTGTAGAAACTCATAATATAAATGCGACCCAGTAAACTGTTTTTTTCCCCGATATGGCAAAGCTATAAATAACATTTTAAGAGCTTTGTTTTTCCTCCTTTTCAAAGGTTAAACATGTTTGGCTTCTCCAGACAAATTGTGTTTGATGGAAAGAAGTGAAACGTCTCTTCTGCTCGTAAAGGTTGCAGACCCGCGGCCGGAGGCCCCGAGTCCTGGCCGTCTGTCGGACAAACAGTCATGATCGTGGCCAAAGTCCCCAGACTTGACGGCACACGATCATGATCGGTGCGTAGACCAAACACAGGCTGCGCCACGAAAACAACAGCGGGGAACCTGCGGGTGACTCAGCGCGTCTGCCCACGCCGCAGGTTTACTGCTAAAGTTTGAAACCAGAACCGCGGGCTGAGGAGACCAGGCCGTTTTGGCGTGAGGTTTTTGGGGGTTGGTTCCTCGTTTCTCCATGAGTCCTGGCAGTTGCCCCGCCTCGTCAAAGTTCCACTGGAGTCAGCACCTGCAGACATGAGCAGGACCACGTCCAGCATTACGATCCGTCCTCACGCTGCCCGGGACCAAAAGAAACCCTTCCTCTTCTCGCTTCTGACAACAGTCCCACATTTCCAGCCTGTTAGAATCATCCTTTGTGTCCTAAATGGGCTAAAATGTCCAAACCACAGGACGGCTGCAATAATACCGGATGCTGGACCGTCTACACACGGTTCTGCTCCATTCTTCAGCTTCCTGGAAGCCGCAGAGCGCCGGCGGCAGGAAAATGAAATAATTGTTGACGGAGCAAAGCCATTAATCACGATCGGGAGCGGATCAAATCTGAGGATTTATAAAAGTGTGTCCGTGTTCCAGGTCAGGTCCCAGGTGAGCCGCACCAGTAAATGGTAGTATTATAATCTTCATTTTAATTCGCTATCGCTATGATTGACAGTTCCTGCGGCCAATCAGCACGCGCAAACACCTGTACCGGGCAAAATCTCGCATGTGCTCTCAAGAGCAGAGGAAGTTGCGGTATGAATTTGAATCATGGATTCAAAATCGATTAGAGGGAGACTGGATGCGTCAGAATAGCAGGTGATGAATCCTTTAAGAAGTTTACTTTGACTGAACTATTCTTTTAAAACAGGTGAAGAAACCTGACATTTGTATACAAGAACTGCAAATTCGACGATAACATGCGTCAATTCACCATGAGCTGGGACTCATATTATGATCATTTCTACATCTGTGTAGTAATCCTGATCACCAGTTTCAGGTCTCCGTTTGAGTCTTGAAGGTAAAGTAGCTGTGGGAGGAAAAAAAAAAGATTCATGTCATGATGGAAAACCTTGGGCTCTGGGTATTTCCCCAAAGTAAAGCAGCAACTCCAACACCTGCAGAAGCTGCTAATGGACTCGTTTCAGGGAAGACGCCTCGGTGTCGGCGTCATTTTCACTTGTCCCGCTTTATAAACGCTCGTGTAGGTCCGCTCCTTTGCTTTAAGAACAGAAGTCAAACGGTTGAAACGACTGCGGAGGCAAATTGTTGTTTCATTTGTAATCAGCCGAGTTTGCGCACCAGCTTCCTCTGCTTTCAAATCTGAGGAAACAGGCCGGGCTGGGACGTCTGACGTGTCCATATTTAGGCTGCGAGCGTGACATCACTCCTCTCTCTCTATCTATACGCTGGGTGAGGTCAGCACTGAGAGAAAGTAAGCCTCCGTTTTTAAACTCCAGGAAATGTCTCCCAGCTCCCCGGGGGACTTGGTCTGCTTGTGAGGCGGTGGAGCAGCAGCGCTCCCCCCTCCTCTTCCTCCGCCTCCTCCACCTCTAATGGAATCTAATTAAGTGCAACAGCGAAGAGCTGCAGTCCCTTAAAGGAAGGGATCTGCGTCGGGGTTTCTTTTTGTTTCGGACAAAGACAACAGCCCTGACGCCTCGTCCTAATGAGACGAAACGAGACACGTCATTAACACGTTCCTGCAGCCCGTCGTCACATCCAGAGGTGACGGCGATGTGGCGTTACGCAACACGATGTCCCACAACATGACGCGGCACATCGCAGCCTGACGAGGCTGCGTGGACACGACTCTTCAAACACGACGATGTGTAATCGGCCTCGACAACCTGATGCAGTAATACTTAAGTGACACGGACTGGATGATAACGTGACGACAGTTTAACGCTGGAACCAGACAGCCAGCGTCGCCTCCCGACATACACGAGTCAGCTTTTCTGGTTCACTGCCACAGTATCGATTGTTCAGAGACGAATCCAGGTCCAGTCGAAAGCTGAAGCAGGACTCTGCAGCCTTTGACTTTCAACCAAATCAAATTCAGCTGGAGCCGCGACACACGTTTCACCTTTAACAGGAGATGAACACAAGCTTAGAAAGTTTCACATACAGTTTTAGATCTTAAGTTGGATTTATGAATTTCCAATTACAGTTCAGGATGGGGAAACTTTTTTTTTTTATTACATTTTCAGCTGTTTTTCTACCTGATTTTAGCAGCTTCACCCTTTCCCCCCAGTATATTTTAAACAATTTTGACATTTAACTGTTTTAACCTTTAGGGCTCTTTTTAAAAGTTTATTTCCCACCTCTATTTTTAAGTTATTTTATGCTTTTTTACTTTACAGAGGCGCAGGTTACAGACCGTCACCCTAAAACATGGCATTAAAAGAAGTCCCGCTGTCTTGTTGAAAGTTTTTTGGGTGAATATTCTCTTAAATCAAGTGGGATGAGACACTTTGACTAAAAACAAGACTAATAGAGTTCGTAAGATTTAGAGTTTTTGCAGCGTGGGTGCACTGCAAAAAAGTGGCAGCCCGAATATAACTTATAGACACTTCGTTTCAGTGTGTGGAGCAAGTAAATAGCTAAAATGGTTTGAATGACTAAAAATAGAAAACCGCGAAATGGCTAGAAAAGGTAAAGCAGCTCAAAAATGTCGAATTGCCTTGAATTGGAATGTTGGAAGGGTTAAACACGGGGGCGTTTATTTTCAGAGTCGCAGCCTCCTGATGAGTGTTTCTCCCGGCCAGGACAGAGGGACATTGTGACATTTCGCAGGAAGCAAAACATCGTCTCTGTTATGATTTGAACTTTTGCACATGTTTGCCACGCGGCGTCGGAAAGGGAACGTCAAATAAAGTGACTGCGTGCAAGCGGGAGGACTGCACACGCCGCCGTCTCCCTGACAAAACATCCTCCTCAGAATGTCCCGTCGCCGCGACCGTAACCCCCGCCGCCAGCACGTTCCCCACGTGGTGTCCTCTGTAAACTTTCCCATGCCGCGGTGGCACGCTGTGCAGACGGAGGGTTTAAAATACGTGCAGGACAACACCTCTCGTGTTCCAGCCCGGGCCCCAAAAACTCTGGATCCTAATAAATCAGCAGGGTGGATCCCGGCTCCGCTCGCCGCCGCCGCCGCCGTTTGAAGTCGGGCCCGGCCCGCTGGTTTGCCAGGACTCCGCTCGGTTCCCCAGTGGGTATGACTCAACTGACCAGAACACCGTGCCACACCCCTCCTCGCCGCCGAAATCCTCGCCAAGAAGCTGGGGACAGAAAAAAGAAAGGCTTTCAAGAGAGAATCAAACGGCCTGAAAAACAAAGAGAACCAGCGCAGAACAATGTCTTGTTATTGTCTGGATTTGAAGAAATCCCCCATTTTCATCTCACAACTCAAAACACCGACATAATGAAGAGAAACTAAATCTCGGACTGTGTGAATTTCCTCTTTATGAAATAGTGCATAGCTGGCTGCACTTGTTATATTGTCAAAGGATTTTTCAAACGCAGCTTTAATCATAAAATGACCTTATTGGCTTTATTGCTATTAAAATTGGCAAAATTATAGACGTCTTCTTCTTTGGCAATATGTGATATGGCAATATTCTATAGCTTTTAGTCTTTTACCGATGCAGTATTTCTTTTTCAAATCTTTAAATCTTACAAACGAGCAAAACTGCTGAGAAAAAATATAGAATTGTTATTGTCGTCATTCTTGTCCTTATATTAGTCGTTGATAAGCTTTGCACATATTAAATTAGCCAGCCTCATTTCAAAGGTTAAATGTTGTTTTGTGGCTCCAGTTTAATTTGATTTGGTGGAAAATCACCAAAGTGGCTCTTTTGGTAATGAAGGTTGCAGAAGAAAAGGTGTCTAATGTCTAATGTGGCGTCTTTTTGTGCATTAAGTCTGTTTGCTGTGTGAAGCCACGTCTGATCATCATCTTGTTGTTTTATGCTCAATTAAATTGGTTAAATATCAGAAGAAAAAACAAACAAAAAACAACTTCTTCAGATGCAGAATGTCGTGGATTATGTCAGGAACTGGAGAGGGCCAACACACACACACACACACACACACACACACACACACACACACACACACACACACACACACACACACACACACACACACACACAGAGAGCTCGGTGCACCACACAGGACGTCTGAGTGGAAACCAGCAGCCACACTCCTCCTCCTCCTCCGTCGCCGTTTGTTTGGTTCTTGGGGAAAGACGACGGTGTGTGTCTGAGCTCCACGTGCTCTGAGGTTCTGTCTCACACACACATACACACACACTCACTCACACACACACACACACACACGTGTGTGTACATGTGAGCTCGAGTGATGGGAAAGTTTCTTTTCTTGTTATTTTTTCTGTTGTCTCCTCTCCTAAGGTGATTATTTGTGTGGCGGGAGAGTTTTGTCCCCGGCAACATAATATTTACCGACAAACTTTGATCTTCCTGGAAAGTCTAATTTTAGTTTTTTGTCCATGTGAGGGTGGCACAGAACAACATCAATCTGACAGATTAGATTTGCATCAACTGGAGAAAGGCTCGGCGGCCTTCGGTGAGAATCCGTGTTGACATGCCGAGTGGGCGGCTCCGGGTTTGTTGCTTGTTTGCAGGAAGTGGCGGGACAGATACAGGATGAGGGGCTTTTTCTGATGGGAACAGGCAGCGAGCGGAGTCCCGCTCTGGACATCCGGCAGGTGAACTGGATTTAAAGCCAGCGCAGGGTGGAAGAGCTTATGGCCTCTGACCCCGGCGCAGACAGATCCCATCGCCGTCTCTGTGAGCGGCACAAAGTGACTCATGCTTTTTGGCGCGGCACCAGTGAATCCATTATCCCAGCCTGCATCAGAGGCCGCCCTCGCTATTCGCTCTGCAACATCACCATCTGGTGGAGAGCGGCGAGCCTCAGCCTCAGCCTCAGCCCCAGCCTCAGCCTCAGCCCCAGCCCCAGCCCCAGCCTCAGCCTCAGCCTCAGCCCCAGCCCCAGCCCCAGCCCCAGCCCCAGCCTCAGCCTCAGCCTCAGCCCCAGCCCCAGCCCCAGCCCCAGCCTCAGCCTCAGCAGCTCCTCTGGTGTCTCGCAGGTGATGGACAGCTCCATGCCGCTGATCGGGGAGCATGTGGAGGAGGACAAGCAGCTCATCACCGAGCTGGTCATCAACAAGATGGCCCAGGTGCTGCTGGGAGTTTGCACGCCTCAGACTTCTTCTGTCAAGGTACGACTTCATTCAGGTCATCGGTTTAGAGCTGCCGTATTTGTTTTAACGACGCGGTGAAGTAACTATCACTAAATGGTGCAGAGAGATCCGAAGGATCTGCTGAGTTTTAATTCACACATGAAAATGTGTGTTTCAGGTGAATTAGTAGGTTTCATCTTCAAATTTACAAATTAATAAAGGCAAATCTTCCCCAAAAATGTTATTTTAATCCCAATAGATCATCAACATATTGAAAGTGAGACATTTTACCATTTAATGGGAGATATTTGCTTGTTTGCAGTACATCTCCAAAAAGTTTAGACAGGGCTTGTGAAGTGAAGAGAGTTAATAGAAAGATAGATTCTGATATCTCTTCATGTTGAGCATGTTACAAATTAAAACACAACAATAATACTACTACTAATAATATGAGAAGTTCGCTCAAACTAAATAAATAATGTGAAGAATGTCCCATTCTTGTCTGATGAGGAGAGAATATTCAATTTCAGTGGTATTACTTTAGAGATAAAGTAATAAATACTTTCTTCTTATCTCTCCCTCTTTAAACAGACCACACAGCCTCGACGAGGTAAGAATACTCTTTGTTACTACGAATGTTCCACCACGAAATGTGTGATCAAGTAAGAATGGAAAGTGTTTTGGTTTTTAGATATTTTACTTTGGACTAAAGAGTTAGTGGACACATTTGAAGGAAAATGGGTAAAAAGAAAATCTCGACAACATTACATGGCTTTATATGGTCATTTGAAGTCCAGCACATCTACAGCTATTATAGTATTAAACTCCAACAAGAAGTCAGAGATGTTTACTGGCCAAGTTCACAACAGGAATCCTTCATATGACTGTAAAGTTTAATCAAAGTATGTGAGTGCCTTTTAAAGCATCACTCTTGATCTATTGACTCTATTGAGCGCTTCTGCAGCCGTGCAGGTTTATTGATCAGACACAACAGTGACTCGTACAGATTCCCATACCAGATGTGTAAAGTCTGCCCACGTGCTGCAGGGGGTCACCGCTCTGCTTCGGCCTCTCCGTCCCAGTCGGCCCAGGGCTCGCCTCAGAGAGCCCGCTCCGCCACCACCTCCCCCAGCCAGGCCTTCCAGCCCGGGCCCATCCCGGCCTCCTCCGGCCCCGGAGCCCCGAAGCAGTCGCCCCAGCTGAAGTAAGTCTGTCAGTTGATTCTCTTTCGTATCGAATCCAGAAACCACGTGTGTTTTTAGTGCCGTCACAACAGGAATCCGTCTTTTTACATCCATAATCTCAAATATCACGTGAGAACCTGCACGAGGAAAATCAGAAAAACACCTTTTAGCCACCAGGTGGCAGTGTTTTGATCCATCCCAGGTCATTTTTAAACTCAACAGTTCACACACTCCACCATCAGCTGGGCTGAATTACACAAAATAAAAGCAAAGGTGCAGTACAAGAACATTAGTAGATACTAACCATTCAGTTTGATGCACGTTTTACAAAATCCTTTACTTTACTTAGAATCATTTACTTTTGTAAATACTTCTGTTTGTTCTTCCCCGTCTTGGTTTTTGATATGTAATACTGCACTGTGAGTCACCTTGTGTCTGGATGCTCGAGAATATAAAATAGCCAGCATCCGATCCTTGATTGAAGCAACTTTTCTCTTGTTTCCACAGTAAATCTCAGTCGCTGACCAACACCTTCACGGAGACGTTACGAGGCAGCCTGACCGACGACGAGGCCAAAGCCGAGACCATCCGCTCGCTGCGACAGTCCTTCGCCAGCCTCTTCTCCGACTAAAGACTGGGCCCGGTCATCAGGTTAAAAAAAAAAAAAAAGAAAAGCAAAACAGGATAACTGCTGAGTCCCTTACGGAGTCGCCTCTCTTTCCTCCACCTCCCCAACTCGCTGTTGGCTCTCCTTCCTCCTCCATGCTTGTGACTTCCGGCTGTCGGCAGCCGAAGGCGATCAGTCAGATTCACCAAGAGGTCGACATGTTTCCTTTCTTCCAAGTTTTAAGTGTTGTGGGACGTCGATTGAACAAACCAAACTCCTTTCAGTTTTCTATGACTTCTGTTCAGCCTGATTGTCTTGTCTGTTTCTTGTCTCCCCCCCCCCCTGAACGCGTAATCCTTTGTGTTTTATTGAAACCGATCATGTTCGTCGACCGACGGCATTTTTCCAACCTTTTTTTTTTTCTTTTTTTTTTGAAGATTCCAGTAAATAATCCTAATCTCGCTCGTACTGCTTGGTGTATAACCGTTTTCTCTGTCTAACCAGTGAATCTCTTCCTACCTTCGTTCGTTTACTGATGACACTAGTTGACGCAAAGCTTCCAAATGGTTTTGCAAGACGTCTACGGCAATACCCCCGAATCCGATTCCACCGTGAGAAACGTCTCGGTTCACCAGCGATCTCTTCAGACAGTTCAGCCAGCAGTCCGCGTGCTGCAGACGCACCTCGGGTTCACGGAGGGACTCGTCTACCTTGACCCAACGTTACCAAAGTGCTTTTTGAAGACCCCCGAGAACCCCAACCCCCGCTCCTCAGATAACAGTCGCAACTCTAATGAAACCGGAGGTTGTGGTTTTCGTGAGGGAAATGCTGTCTTGGCTTCCAGCCGTCGTCTTCCATCACTGCAGTTCTTTCCCTCGTCGTACCGTTAAGGCAAACAGAGAGGATGTCATTATGCTGAGACTTAAGCTTCCACTGGGGGTGGGGGGGGTGTTTGCTTGTTCAACATCGTCTTCTTTAACCAATTACCGATAATTCATGATCGTCTTTTTTTCTTTTCTTTAAAGTGTGGTAGCACATGTCCTCCTGATTCTTCCTGTTGTGGACATGCATGGAAGTGAATGTTGTATTGGGAGTCAGGTTGGTTTCCCTCTAAATCAGTCTGAGGCGGCGCTTCTCTTCTTCATTAATGATTTCCTGCAAAAAAAAAAAAAAAAAAAGAAGATTTTTGTGCAAGTTAAAGTGAACATTATAGAGAAGGTGCTTTATGGCTTATTAGATGTATATATATAAGCCGTATATAAACAGTGTCGGGTCTTTTTTGTTGGAAGATTTCCTGTAAAGAAGTGCTTCAAAGATAGAATGTGAATTTTAGTTAAAGAAACATGACGTTCTCCTGTGATTTACTATTAAGTCCATTCAAAAGCAATCTCAGCAGTCCTTAGTATTAGAAAAACAAATATTGTCGTCTTATTAACTAAACTGTTAGGGCTTTTTTAAATGCAAAATAACTCTGGGGTGCAAACATCAGTGCAAGCGTTGCATCCAGCTCACAGGAGCAGATTAATTGTATAATTTAGCTTCCGATGCGAAGCACAATCCCAATCTGATGGTCTTTAAATTGAGCGTGAAAATCACTGCGATACCAGCGAATTGGCTCCGTGCTTATTTGTCTTTCTGCAGGATGTTACGAGTAGGATCTTTGAATATGTGAACAGTGTTGAAGACATGACGACGATGATGATGATGATGATGACGGTGGCCCCGTTTTGTGAATAATCGTATTGAAATGCATGAAGGTGTTTTGTGGTGGCGTGTGTGGGTGATCACACTACAAAACAGGAGCGAGTCCTTTTTGCAATAATTCCGTTTGGTGTTTTGACGCTCTTCCGTTGGTTTGAACTGTAAAACTCGACACTTTATGAGAAACTTATTTTCCGCCCCCCGTTTACACGACAACGTTTCAAGTGAAAACACGTCTGTTTTTTTTTTTTTTTTTTTCGCTTCACAAAAGTTGCACGTTTTCACTGTATAGTTTTGAGAACGGTGTCCGTTTACACCAACACAGGAGGAAACACTGAAGAAGTTGTGTTCTGCCACGTTTCCACGGAGACACGGTTGTAGCGTTTTCAAAAGGTTACGTTTTCCTCCGTTTCCACGGTGACCGAGGGTTTTCAAAAAGCCCCACCTTGGGAGCCGTTTTTCAAAGAGCCGTATTTTCAGCGACTCCGAGTACCGTCGTCGTGTAAACCCAAAATGCGACAAAAGTTTTGTGTTTTCACTTTAAAAAGGTTGTCGTGTAAACGATGCGTCAATCAAACTTTTTTTTTTTTTTTTTCGTTTTTGTTTTCTTAACTTATTGGCCATAATGGGAAAAATAAATAAAATAAAATAAATAATAAAAAAAAAAAAAGAAGATACAATTATATATGGTATGAATGATCTGATTGGTTGCCTGTATATGTAGTGGGAGGAGCTATAGAATGCCATTAAGCCCCGCCCACTTAGCTATTCTACACAACCATCAAGCTTTGTGTTTTTTAAAAGTGATTATCCAGTTTACAGTGATATTGGTGTCAGATTTCAAACCTTCTGAAGAATATGCGTCAGACAGAAGTAATATCACTTCTAATCGAGCTTAGCGGTCATTGCTAGTTAGCTTGTGAAGCTAACGCCGGATCGGAATGGAAATGCTTCTCGTTTCCGTTCAACCGAGTTCGAAAGCAATCAAAGACTCTTAAATATGCAAATAACTGAGAAGGTCTAACGTCTGAAGGCTGAACACCATCATCAGGATGATTCAGTGCTTTTCCAAAAGTGTCGTTTTACGTGAACTAGTAAAGAAAACGTGTCTGAATGCTGTTGAGCTTCTTTGTGTTCGTGCCAAGCCAATAAAATCCTGCTTCGCTTAAAAAAAACAAAAACCTTTTTTTAATTTTAGATTTCAGATTAAACACTCTAATTCAGTTCAACTGAAACAAATCCCCACTTAAAAGATTGAACTTTAGACAGCGAAACATGCTAAAGCCTATGAGGAGAAAATACGAGTCGATTATTGTCACGAATCTCAACACAGCCATGAAAATATTTTCCTCTGAGGGCTCGTGCCTTTTGCTTTCTTGAACAATTTATTATTAACGCGGTGTCTTTCCGTCGGGCACTTTTGCGAGCGTTTTCGAACCAGCGGCACTGTGTTGTGGACCAAATTAGCATTTCAATGCTGGACCCCCTCGAAGGTTTCCATCATATCGCTTCGTCTCTCCGGTGAAGCTCGATCCAGTTCTAGGATGCGATGCAGCAGTGTGATAAGCCATAACTTTAAAAAAAAAAAGGGATTAACGTTTCCCTCGCGTGCTGTGACATCACGGCGAAACCGCTGATCACTGTGTCCGCAGTAACTCTTCCAGACGAGTCGTAGCGCCGGGTTTAACCATGTGCTCCATCTGGCAGGATATAGAAAAAAAAACAACTTGATGTCACTTTTCTTTTCTTTTTTGAAACTGCACTTTGGGTTAAAATGCCGCTTAAAATCTGTTTGGTCAGCAGATACTCGATGACCAGATAAGTTATGGTTAATAAAGAGTTGCTCGTTCGGCTGCTTCATCTCAACACACCCGGCGTCTCATTGCTTCGCGCTCACGTGGAGCCGATTCCGCTCGCTTTGCTTCCTAGTAACTACCTCAGGTTGGGCGGCGCTCTGTGGACCGCGGAGTGGCGGTGCTGACGGGGAGGTGGTGAAATGAGCAGCGGTCGTCTGTCCGGGCAAAGTTTCCAGCAAGCAGTTTGATCGAGAAACGAAATGGATGCGGCGAAGTTCCCGTCAACACTGTCCCACTGTCCACGGGTCGACGTTCAGTTGATCATTAAGGTGAACGAGGATTAAATCGGGGGGGGTGTTTTCTAACACGGATGCTGCTCATTTCACATCATATTTTAGCGAGAAAAGGCAATGCTCTGCTGTTTTTTTTTTTTTTATGTTGTTTTTTCCATAATCACATGGTGTGTTGAGGTGGAACACTGAATCCATACGCCGCCATCGGACACAGCTGATACTGCAAGCGAACTGACGTCCTCTTTTAAATGTCACTGCACAGGTTTATTCTTCAGTCCACTGTGCCCCCCCCCCCCCCCTTTCTCCCTGCTGAATGGTGGGTGGTGTCGTTTGGTACTTTTAAGCGTATTAACGTTCTGTATATTTGGTGTAAATGTGGCATGAACTCCGACCCCCCCCCCCCCCTTCTCGTGTGCCTCAGGTGTGTAAAATCTGGTCGTCACCGTGATCTCAGTGTCTGGCTGCTTATTCGTGAGAAGTGTGATGCATCTCATGTGTTTCTGTAATTTATTAGTATTACTCTCATTTCTGTACTCCCCCCCCCCCCCCCCCCCCCCCTTCCTTTTTGTCTGAAAAAAAAAAAAATTCTGTTATTAAAAGTAACGACTTTTATTACACCGGCGGCTCGTGTGTGCATTCCACTTTCTACCCGTCAGCCACAACCTCTCTCTCCGTTTATGGGCACGGCGAGACGCCTTGGCTCACGCTCCGCTTTGACAGAATTCCCGTTTGAAAGCTTTTTTTGGGATATGTAGTGATAATCCTGAAATCCCTTCATCTTGGATTTGGAGCCTTTTCTTTTTCTTTTTCCCCTCCCTCTTGGCACGAGACTCTGGGTGTTAAAAGCTGCGCAGGACCACAGAGAGGGGAAACCTGCTGGAGCCCGCCACCGCCGCCACCTTTCATCCGCTGCCCGCCGCACCGCCGTTTGAAATTAATTGCGCTAAAGCGGTAATTTGAAACACATTCGGTCGTTAACGTGTCACTGCACACCGGTAGGATTTTCTCAAAGAATGCCATCAGAGAGTTCTCGCTGGACTTGACGCCTGGAGCCGTAGTTCACGTAACGTTTCAAGTGGAAACTCGTCGTTTTTTGTTTGCGAAAAGAAGCGCTGAAAAATATGTAGTTTTCGTGTTCGGCCACTAGTGGGTGCTGTTTGTTTTTTGTATTGACCACTCATGAGCGGCAGCAGCGTATCAGAAATCTTGCATTTCCCCCCCCCCGTTTCCATGGAGACTGCAACGTTAACAATTACCTTGAGAGTGAAATAGAGAGGCGTCAGCTCCATAACAGATTTTCTCCTCGACAAAAGTGAAAAGTTGCTGCAGATTGTACAGATAAAAGAAAGAAACGGCCTGCAGGGTGAAGTATGTGAAGCTTGCAGACCACCCTGATGACTTTCAACTGCAGCTGAACGCCGAGTGATTTTCAGATAAACTGCAGGTAAGTATTGTTACATCACATCGCGCTGCTCCTACATATCCTCCATATCCTAAAGTTCATCGTCGACTCCGATGTAATTTACTGTCACACATGTTTATTGGACATCCCCCCCCGTTCGCCCTCTGACCCCCTCAGAGTTTGCACCGCGCTCCTCGTTGGTTTCCTCCAGCCGCAGACACGTGTTTGCATACCAGCCTGATGGTAATCTGCTGCCAGCGTGATTTCTCGCATTCTTCGGGAGGAATGTTCGATCTTTTATCTGCCGCAGGTCGCTGCCTGCAGCTGCAGCGGCGGCGACGACTCCAAACGGCGTCTCCACAACGCAGAAGAGGGTAGAGGTCAATATGATGAGCGGGAAGACAAAGGAGCAACAGGTTCCAGATTTACTGGAATAGCAAGTTGAGTCATTACGTGGGGAAAACATTTCAAAGGGAAACTAAAATACAGGTTTTTTTGTTCTGTAGTTAAAAAGCCACAATGTAGAAATTGCAATTTCTGTTCTTTAAAGATTTTTAGTTCAGGTTCAGATTTTGGTAAAAATGGCTAAAGTGGTAGAAATTGGCTATAGAAGTAAAAAAAAGAAGAAAAGTTTAAGTATATTTAAATTGCTGTTTTTGCACAATTCTCCAAAGAACATTAACTATAAGCAACATAGTAATATTCGGTCACTATTTGAACAGCACATTGACATAAAAAGGCAGCAAATGTGAAAAATAATGCTTGCTGAGGCGGAACTCCAACCTCTCAGGAAACCAAACAGGCCTCAGTAGCTCATCCACACCAGTGGGGGGCGCTATCCCCCCAAAGAAAACGTGTGTCCTCTGTATTGGACATGACTACCCCTCCTCTCTTCACTCCTCTGAGCTCCTTTCAGTCTGTTGTGGGTTTGATATTGATTTGTTACAAACAGCATTAACCTTAGAGCAGAGCATTTGGAAAACAAGTCCAAAAAAAAAAAAAAAAAAGACAGAGGATTCATCTGGGCCCCTTAACAATTGAACTGAAGCACGATGTGGCTCTCGAAGTTAAAGATCGCGATGGCGGAAAAGCAAAAACTCCACCAATACTAGTGCCTGAGACCTCTGCGTTCCAAAATTAAAACGAGAGACGTTACTCACCTTGTGAAGGGAGGCGTGAGCGGGAAGAATACAAGAAGTTGTTCCCTAGCAACTAAAACCAATAATTTAAGAAGAATTACCCACAATACTGCTTTTTTTTGTTTTGTTTTTTTTCGTATAAAAGGTGCTTGAAGACCACCAGCTGGGAAGGTACTTTAGGACCTTGGAGATCGTGTGTGGTCACAATCGGTACACGTGCACCGAAACTGAGCCCAGAGAAGAATGAAGTGTTTTGATCGCTGCCTGTTTTTAAGCGAAGGTGTTTGGAAAATCACTCGCATGAGCGCTGCAGAGCTGATGGCATGGATCAGCAAAGCTCACTAGAAAGTCTTTTTGTTGACTTTTTTTCTTCCTGTCAGTCGAAAACTGCAGTAATGGAGGTTTTTTTTGTTGTTGTTTTTTGTGCCACTATAGCAGCATTCTGCCGTCACACAATGACACCTAGTGGTGCAAGGTGGTATGTACCAGTAAACTCTGATATGTCACTTCCTTATCTATAACTTTATAAGTAAATGATTAAAAAAAGTTGCATTTATGGTCACAGTTCACCTCAAAGTTGTTTCGTTTTCATGACTTTGTGATGATTTCCTGGGTAAATGGGAACTGGGAAACGTCCAACTTGTAAGTGGGAAAACATACATCTGAACAGGCTCAAACTGGGAAGAACATGGGAATAATTGGAGCGTTAATGTAAGTGACAAATATCATCACATTAATGCATTTACACGGGTGTTTTTCTTATCCATGAATTTACCTTTTAAAGTGGCTTCATCGGCCTGTTTGTCATTTCTTTGTAGATTTCTCTGGAACTTTCAAGTTTCCCAACTTGGAAATGGGAGAGTTATCAACTGGGAACCTTTCCAGGTCTTGATCGTTTTTGGTTCTCTACGAGTTGTTGCACCTGAGTGAAGAAATCTGATATTACACCATTTGGATTGAGCCTCCCCCTCCTCTGTTCGCCCCCCCGGTGTTGCGTCGGCGCCGCCGTTGGTTGAGCGTCCTACTTCCTGCGAACTCGGCTGTGTGGGACAAACCCTCCTGTCCCCACTCAGACCTGCTCGCTGTACAACAGCACCTCTGTCACCATAGTGAGCGTCTTCAAACCAGGGAAAAGGCCTTGGTTGTCATGGCAACTGTGATGCTCTGCAGAGCGCGCAGAAGATGGAAATCCACAATGTCACTTTCTACAGTTTCTTTTTATTTCCGCTGCTGAAATGTTTCCACACAACAAAGGACTCATATTGATTAGAAATGATCCTCGACACTTTATAACAAGAACTTCCGCATAAATAAGCTCAAGCGTGGCGGCTTCCTAACAGTGTCCAGCCCTGTGAGCTGCAGGTGTACAAGTTAAATATCATAATTGCACATTTAATGTGACACTTCCTGTTTGTGGATCCAGGATGTGTGGTCAACACATAATGTGGGCAGGGAAGATGATGGGGGGTGTTTTTCCATTTCTATACCTTAACACTGCGTGGAGGATTTCATCTTTGTTTTCTCGAGTGAAGTGATGATGTAAACGAACAGATATACACATATATATATATATATATATATATGTGTATATGTTTATGACCAATAAAGACATTTTTTTCCACTTTTCACAAATAAAATTCATCAGGAGCCACAAAAATGTTTAACCTTCAATATAATACAACTACGAAATGTTGTCATTATATTTTTACGGTTCAGTGATTTAAAAAAAATTTATCTTCAATCTGTTTAACTCTTTCATCATAAGTACTACGCATGTGTTTAAATAATAATAATAATAAATACCACTTAGTGCCATCGTTTCCCCCGTTTCCATGGAGTCGGCGTTAGACCAACACCAACTAGTGGCCTGGCATACTCACTACATCGTTTTCAGCGTTTCTGTGTAAACAGACATCGTGCAGCTTTTCTGGAATGAAAACACAAACATTGCGTTTTCCCTTGAATAATTAACTTTTCCATATTTTTGTGACAATAGTTGACATGTCGACTAATTATTCACTTTATTCGGTGCGTTTTTGTTTTTCTCCTCCGGAGTGAACTTGCTGTCCATCACCCTGGAAATCGGCTCTTTCAGCGGCGCGCCGGCGCACCGCCGGGCCACTCGGCGAAGAAGCACGTGTTATTTGAAGGAGGTGGAACCGAAGAAAGAATCGGCCTGTTTACAGAGGAAAGGTTCCCCCTCTCCACGAGCCTTTCATTTCCTCTGCGATGAAGATACCGTGCGTGCCTCCCTGTTTTTCCTCCTCCTCCGGCTTGTAAAGGAAAATTTCATTAAGAAGCTCCCGAGATCGCATCTGCCCCTCAAGTGAGTCCCTGAAAATAAACACGGTGTATTACAGAACATCCAAAATAACTCCAACTTATTGATTCTGGTGGTCCTGGTGGGCGATCCCTCGTTGGGCTTGTCACTCATGAAGCGACTTTTTCCTCTCTTCTTTAAACTCTGCATAAATCCTCAAATGTACATACTTTAAATAATTAACTTCTCTTTCAAACGCAACATTAAAACAGCTGTGTGCACCTTATTGACGGGCCTAAATGGAAAATAATGAACTTACAGTCCACTGCCAGTTTTCAATCATTTACACCGCAGTGGTTGTAAGTTTATATTGGAGACCCAAAACATTTTAGCAGAGCCGTTATTATTCCCAAGTGAGTTTATTCAATCGAACAAACAAAATGAGAGTGTGACAGATGTTGTCCTGAGTCCTCTGCTGTTTTTATTCCATATTTGCCGCCCGTCATACGTCCCCCGGTCGCAAAGCTTTTTCTATGCAAATCTAAAGGGGTCACCTTATTATTACATCTGTTTCCCGGCAACGGAGTGCAGCTTTTATTCCCGCCGATGTCTTCAGTCTCCATGAAACAGTGACGCCTGTCTGCTCCAGACACGGTTTATACACGCCGGGGCTCCAGATTTAGGACTCGTCTGTGTTTTGTTTTCAAGAGTTCTGCTCTTTATCTTCATATGAGGATTCTGTGGGTGAATAATTGGATATAGAGGCTGACTTCTTAAAAGATTTGACAGATCAGACGTGTTTTCTGTCCTCTGTGCAGGAGAATTCTCCTCTTTTCTCTCTCCTGAGTGAATGAAGCACCTTTTCTTTTCCGCCGCTGCTCGATCTCTTTCCACTCCAGCTGCCAAGTGTTCAGTGAGACGAACCCGTCACACCAACGTTCAGAGAAAACAACTGGTAACTTTAAACTCCTGCAGCAGTGAGACGAGATCATGTGACGATATGATACTCGGATGGAAACGCCTGGACTTTACACTTCATAGAGCGAAGACCAAGATTCCAAAATGTTTCATTTCCTAAAACAAAATGTGTCTCCGAATGCCGCCGTGCTTTCACCACCAGCGCACCACACACAACGTAAATCACAGAGTCCAGGCTGGACGGCTTCACGTTCTAGATTCGGTGAGTTTGTGTGTTTTCGGTCCTCAGCTGACGATCGTTCGGTCTCCCACTGCAGCGCCACGTCTCCTTCCGGGTCTATTCAGCTCCACTGCTCGCCGCTCGTCTCCGGGGGCCTCCAGGTCGGACAGAGGATTGTCTGAGTGAGGAATGGCAGCAGGAGTCGGCTCCCCTGACTGGTGCAGGGAAAGGTCGGGGCTCCATCCTCATTCAAAGCTTCTGGAGATAACACGACGGCCGATGGGCCAGAATCGCGACTGAAAACACTCCGTCCTCACAGACGCACGGTTTTCTGACGCGTCGACCACAGCGAGAGCTTTTTCTCTCAGCTCAGTTTCTCTAGTGACGCGATGAGAAAACCTCACGTTGTCTCTTTCTGATTTCCCCCCCAGGGCGTGTTTACTGGGAGGTTTCCATTATTTTCCTCGAAAGCAGGCGGAGGATTATGTTTTTTTTATACTCGGATACTCGGAAAGCTACATGAGCCCGGATCCACCCGGCATTGTTCATGACTGTAACACGATATGGAACCTTTACAGGACTATGTTTAGAGGGTGTTTTGTTTTGGGGTTTTTTCTAAGTACAAAGGAAATTACCGTCCCACCTTCTCCCTCTTACCTTCTATTCCTAAAAGAACTGAACAGGTTTCATCCTGACCTGCAGTGGTTTATATAAGCATGTTCAGCTCCGAGAAATCAGGTAAATTCACAGGTCAAAGAAAAGGTGCCGCGTTTAAGCTCCTATTCCACCTCACTGGAGGTTTGACTGTGTGTTTTCTGCTTCTGGCCGACTGTCCTGCATCTTCTTCTTCGCGTCTTCTTCAAGGTTCACCATGTTGTCCATCCAGTTGATTTGTTTCCATGTACACAAGGCCTGAGTATCTGGAGGCCAAACCGTCGCTTTCCACGTTTTTATCACTTAATAAATTGGTACAGATATTTTCTTATGAGTAACCGCATCTGACAATTAGTATTTACTGCTACTTTATCTTTTTAGAAACAACTGCTGTCCTCTGTAGAATAGCTACAAACACTAAAATATATATATTTTTTTAGTGTGGGATGTGATTTAAAAGTATTTTAATTGTTCCTAGTGAAGAAGAAGCACCGTGGTCTTTATGAAAAGATGAAGAGAAGTGAGAAAGGGGCTGCAGTTTGCAGTATGCACACAGATTAAACCTCCACTTTGGGCCTAAAATGGAACTTGGCATAAGTTTTCTGGCTCCGTTGCCGCGGAAAACATCTGCAGTTTAGAAAGATCTGTATTAGTAAAGAAAGATCTAACCAGAGGCTGACGCAGGTGCTGGTGGACTGACATGAAACAGATTGTTTATGGAGGGTTGTTTTTTTTTTTTTTTTAAACACAGTTTTAAGGAAGTTATGCAATGCTGGATGAATGTGAGGAGGTCAACAAGCTTCCAGTCGGCATGTTACTTCATTTTCAGCTCTTTATTATCTCCAAGTCGGCGCCATGTAGATGTGACATTCGATAGGGACATTTCCTCGTGTGGCTGAAGGTGTCCACGTCATCAAGACCGATTATTATTTGAAACCGATAAAGTGCTCACGGAGATGACATTTAGCATCTGTGTGGCCGCCCACAAGGACTCATTAAAAGAGAGGCTGGTGAGATATAGATCGGATTTTAATTACAAGTGCAACGGCTGATCGTTTCCATCAGAGACGGCTCGGCATACATCGAAACGGCCGGCCGCCTCGCGGCAGCGCCAAGCGCTGAACCCCGACACAGCTCCAGCTCGCAGCCTTTTCTTGGAAAAACAAGAAAAAAAAGTCTTGATTCGTGTCCTGAAGCTCGAGCTTCCCGCGTCCTGCACAACCACAGCGAAACAGAAGAAGGTACTGGACTTCACCACAGGGCTTGCTTACAGGACGGACATCGATAAATCTGGTCTCAGACTGACAGGTAAAACACCGTGGATCCCGCTGTGCTTCTCCGATCTCGCTACACGTACACATTTTGGGCTAAAGCACATCACAATATCCCCCCTACAGACAAGATACAGAGAGGAAAGTCTACATTCTCTCCTTTAATATTAATAAAAACCTCGGATCTGCTGCATGCTTAAATGGGACATGCACGATTGTCTGGCTGCCCTCTGGACTTTTTGATCGCTTAATAAGAGACAGAGAATCATTCAACTTTCTACATTTCTGATTCATCCTGGCTAACGTCTATCCACACTATGATCCAAATAAAATCTGAAGTTTTCATTACAAATAAACATCATTTGACTGTTTCAGAGGGAGGAGACTTTGCACTTTGGACATTAGAGTAACAAAAGAATATTTTTTCCACGTTTGGTCCGTCGTCCACTTTGGAGCTCCGCGAGAACGTTTCATCAGATCGTCTCTTCCCTAGCTGCTGATCTTGGTCAGCATCTTGTTGATGGCCTGTTTGACGTGCGTGGTGGAGCTGCGGCGCCTGGCCTTGCCCTGCACGGCCTTGCGGCGCCTCACCTCCCGGCAGAGCTCGTGGAAGGCCTCGGCCACGGCGCCGCCCTCGTCCGCGCAGGCCGAGCACTCGTAGAAGGCGCAGGCCATCTCGGCCGCCAGCCGCTCCCCTTCCTCCGTGCCCACCTGCCGCACGTGGTCCAGGTCCGACTTGTTCCCCACCAGCACCAGGGGGACGTTTTTTGGTTTCTTCACCTCCTCCAGGAGACTCCGCAGCGGCGCCACCTCCTCGAAGCTGCCCCGGTCCGTGATGTCGTACACGATGACGAAGCCGTCGCCCCACCGCATGTGACCCTCCTTCTGCTGGACGTCCTCCTGAGACCAACAGCAGAAACAAGGTTTTGGTTTTTTTTTGTTTTTTTTACTGAAACCTGTGAACACACTGTTTTATAATCTCATTCGGTCAGAAAGATTAAAGTTTTTAAAAAATTTTCAAGATGGTGGTAAAAAAAAATTCTTTCTGGTACAAACCCATATATGAACACTTTGTTGATAATCTCTATAAATAAAGAAATGTGTATCTTAATTACACAAAATAACTAATCTATACCCAGTATACCCACACCTAGACATATTGATGTACATAAATGAGTCATATATCTAGTTTAATCGCCCCCGTCGCCAATATTCTATAGTCACATTTTATGCTTTGCCTGTATGAATAGAACATAAAGTTACATAAAACATAATTATATCGTTCTATAACCAAAGCCACTGGGAACTTAAGCATGTTTAATATATTTCTTAAATTTAAAATACAAAAAACCCCAACAACCTGAATTTCGCTCTGGATTATACAAGTATTTATCGATTTATCCAATTAATCTGAATGAAATACAAATAGATATACCTGGTCTGGATGTATAATAATAATACTTTATTACTAGAGCGAGGCGAGTGGTTGTCCAATTCTGCTTTTAGACTAAGCGAGTTTAAAGTAGATAAAGTGGTAGTACGACGCTAAATTTCTGTATTTTAAAGTTAGTAATTCTATCAACAAGGACAAGCCCACAAAATATCTTGGACAAAATAGTCAAGCAAGGATTTTATTTTTTTTTTAATTGTGGCTTCTGCATAGCAAGTTTATAGTATAGAATTCTGTCTTTGAAGATCAAAATAAGTATTCCACTTTGGTGGTATTCTGGTATCATCTTTGTATAAAAAGCTAGTGAAGCCTGAGCTTGGAGTCCCTGACATCGCCTCCCCTCTCTCCCACACTTCCCTGAGCAATAAATTGAATCCTGCAGCCATCTGAGGAACGCAAACAGTCCAGCATGTGCTCCTAATTTGATCACGTTGAGGCAGAAAGGGTCTGTCCGGCTGTAACAGGAGCAAACTGGTCGCATGGCAGCCTCCAAATCATAACCAGGGAGGAAGAGGAGGAGGAGGAGGAGGAGTGAGGGGCACGCACAACCTCATCTCATTGTTTTCGGTGGAGGGAAGATTAAAAAAAAAATACCACATTCCTCCCGAGGACTGACGGGAGAGTTGGACGTCTGTGTACCTGACCGACTTCTGAACCTGGAATTTACGAGCCGTCAGGATGACGCCGACTCCACAAATCTCGGGAGTTAGCGGAGTGCTGGGGAGCCGAGCGGGAGGCCTGACATCCCGTCTGGAAACGTCCGGAGCTCGTCCTGATTCCCGGCCGAAAATAGACTCCGACGTAATGAGAGAGATGACTTTAGCTGAAGTGTCGCCGGGGAAATCAGCCTCCAGCAGAACACCTACGCAGCGCTGCGGCGTATTCGTCTCCAGCTCCGGCCTTACGCAAGCTCTCCCTCATGGTCACAATCTGGCAGCGCTTCTGTCATAAACTGTCGTCTCATTCAGTGCCGTTCATTCTTGGAATGGACATGTCCCCGAGACGGGCAGTGAGAGGAAGACTCCACCTGACGATGATGAGGAGTACTGAGTGGAATCAGACGGAATAAGAGCTGAAAGTACAGAGCTGGACTGAAGGACGCTGATCTAATGATATCATTTAGTGCCATGCCTGATAGTCGCACAAAATATCACACAAAATGGATTTAACACCTTCCCTTGAAAGAGTATCGGGTTATATCATGGGTGTCAAACACATTTTAGTTTGGGGGGGGGCACTTGCAGCTCAAGTTCATCTTGAGTGGGCCGGACAGGTACATTAGTGGCATAACCCAGCTTTTCTTAGTTTTCTTCAAAGTAAGATACAAAGTGGAATTAACCCGAGAAGACACACTGATGGGAAGCCGAGCTGCATCTGCAATTGTCACTTTACACCGGGTGGAGCTACTAACTTCGATTCGAGATCACAGGGATTTGATAGGATTGATGGATTATCAGCTGTAACTGATGAATAAGATCAAATAAAATATTTAAAATAGTATAAAATAAAAAAAAGCGGGAAAAAAATAAAAAATTGGCCCATAAATAAAAAAGAGAAAATAAAAGAACTGGAATATAAAGAAATGTTCTCATAATTGAGATTTATTACAGCTCTAGGCTCAGTTTAATGTTAGGACTTGATAGAAATGCTGAAAACATGGTTGATTGACTGGCTTGACTGGCTCACAAAAATATGATCATATTTCACCCGTCCTCTCTTCTCTGCACTGGCTCCCAGTGCAATTTAGAATTGATTTTAAAATTCTGTTATTTGTTTTTAAATGTCTTAATGACCTTGCCCCTCGTTACCTGTCCGACCTGCTCGTGTCGTACTCCCCAGCACGTTCACTCAGGTCAGCTGATCAAGCGTTGCTTTCGGTCCCCCAGACGCATCGCAAACTCAGAGGAGACCGAGCGTTTTCTGTGGTTGGTCCCAAACTGTGGAATGAGCTTCCTCTGTTCATTAGACAGGCTGACTCCCTTCATGTTTTTAAATCACATCTTAAAACACGCATGTTCTCTTTGGCTTTTAACCAGTGTTGAAGTTGACTTTTACTGCTCAAAGTGTATTCTGTGCTGCCACTGTATTGTTGTATTTATAATTGTATTTTTATATTGTTGTACAGCACTTTGGTCAACTGAGTTGTTTTTAATAGTGCTTTATAAATACATTGGATTGGATTGGATTGGATTAGATGGCGTTCTTTATTTTTGGGGCATAATTTCCAAAGGTATGAATGAGATTTTTTGTTTTTAATTTTTCCGGCACACAGAAGTGAACAGTGGTTTAATGAGGGTGACCGGTCCCACCTGCCCCGCAGTGTCCAAAATCTCCATGGTAACGACCTCGTCGTCGATGTTGGCCTGATGACGATACGTCGACTCTGAAAGAGACAAAAAGAGGGAATCCGGTTTCATTTGAATAAATACACGACGACTCGTGGTTGAGTTGAATAGTGTCGCCTCCCCGAGAAGAATGAGACGGACTCACTGTGATTCACGGAGTTGCCAGCTCACACATCACTACAAAGGTGGGCGCAGATTCACTATTACTCATTTCACAACTGAAGAGAATTCCACCTCCTCTTTTTGAATATTCAGAGGATCACACATAAAAAGAATGACGATGAAGACCGAGGCAGATTAAACTACGATATCCTCCTGGGACTTGGCAGTTTTATAATTGACGGTCACTTTATTCACGACCCACCTTGGTGGTCTGTCCACTACAATGTCTGCGTTCGCCCATTAATGTACGAGCTACAAAATGCAATGGAACGTCAACGTTTTTGCTTGAAAACACATAAACAGGAAGTTAGTCGGCTTCTTCTTCAATAGTTTAGCGAAACTGACTGAAATTTCCCCTAAACCCATAAAACCTTTTTGTGTTTCTAAGATTAAATGTCATTTTGAATCTTATTTAAATTTTTGGGGCTTTTAACCCACCTTCAGAATCTGCTCCTGTTTTATTCGTTTGCCCTCTTATCTTTTTTTATTATTTGCACTTAGTATTTTTTTAGCATCTATTTATGTGCAGCACTTTGGTTCAGCTGTAGTTGTTTTAAAGTGTTTATATAAAAGTCATGAACACCAAAAGGTTCCTGTGTGATTCAGAAAGCAACCATTCATAGGAGAGTTTGGCTGGATCTATAAATATGACTGAGAGCTGATGACATCAGTCCTGCTTTTTTGTTGGCTATCAGACGTTCATCATCATTTTTCTTTTTGCCTGACGCAGGCAGGCCAACGCACGGCTCGTCCTCTGAGAGGCCGCCACATCACCGATTTTTGTTTTTTCCTGCCGTCACTCATTCCGATGCCCGTGGATCTTTTGTAGGTCAACGCAGCGGCGCGGACGCTTTCGGAGCGCCACGTCTCTTTGGATTCCTCCTCCATTAACTCGTTACTTCACATTTCACGGCCGTGCAGCTTTCACGCTGCCGCCGGACCCCGTCACGGTTGCCAGGTGGCGGCTGACACGCGCGGTGACTGGAAACGACCCGGGCTTGACCTCGGGACGAGAGCCTCTTGATCCCGGCGCAGGAGCACAGGTGTGAACTGTGACCGTGACCTTTTCCTTCCAGCTCGGGCAGGGCCGGCAGCTCCCTGAATCACCATCTGTGTAAACACCTCCAAAGCCCCCCCTGAAGCCATTCCTCCTCACGATGAATCCCGCGGGGCTTTGCCACCATCTTCACCGGAGGACTCGTGATTTTCCTGGTTCTTTTGTGATGAAAGAATATTGGAAGGGGTTTTATTAAGCTCTAAAGCTCTGCGAGTCTCTTATTTTAATATTTGCTGTTTAATATTTAAAACGGTCTGTAACCTATTTATTAGTTGGGAGGACGAGGGTGGAGAGGAGAAATATTTAGAAAAAGGAAATATTCAGACTTTTTCCCGGTGTTTGGTATTATTGAAATACTTTTTGAAATTGAACTATTTTCTCTAGAGAAAAATCCATGAGAACGACATCCTGTGACGTACATGAAATGTCACAGATAAACAGAAGCTGCATGTACAGCTGTTTGGCTGGAGGCGATGGGGAGCGTCTCCGAGGAGAACCTCGGTTCCACACTGTGCGACTCGTGGGACCGCCTATTCCAGGAACCATCATCATCATCATCATCATCATCATTACTCCATCAGCGCGGCGACGCTTACTGGAGTGCCTGCCGCTAAATACTCTGACAGAGGGCAGGCCTGGGGTGATTTAAACAGCCCCATCAGTCTTCCTAAAGGTCTTGAAATAGTAAAAGTAAATCTCCTGCCTGGAAGCAATTTATCGCTTAGATCTCTGGAATTCTGTCGACGCAGGACAGAGAAGTAGAGAACGAGCTCCGACGTGTTGTTGTGGCATTTCCTCCACTGGCTCCCCACAACTTTTATTTGCTGACTTTATTTTCAGGGATTTTTCTCGCGTTGTTTCGACCGATCATCGGTCATCCTGTGTTTTTGGGGGGCATATGTGGTTCTATTAGGGTTCTACACCGGTCACATCCAGTCCACTCACTGCATGGTAAATACAAGCAGAACCTACCTACCTCCTACTATAAACCTCCTTCTTGCCACACTGTCTTCAGACTTACGGTGACAAAAGCTCAATATTTCCCAGGCTGCACGTTTCGTGCAGATTTCAACGTGCATGTTTCCGCACATTCGTCGTTTGGCTTTGCCGTCGCGTCACTGTTTAAAAAAACACAAAACCTCCCTGCACTGTGAGATGCAGCATGAGGCACCGCAGGCTCCATTTTCCGCGAGCTGAGGTTGATTATTATTCTGCAACCGGATAAGATTGTAAAATTGCGGCCATCTGCATTCTGAGCAGCTGCCGCCATCCCGCCGATCAATCATCTCGCACAGTATCTGGCACGGCCCCCGCGCTGGAAGGACCAGCGAGCGGCAGTCATTATCCGGAGTGGGAGAGCACAGCAGACCTTGTTTATAAAGCCCATGCAAATAAATAGAAAGGTAACAAATGGAGATGAATGGCGAGCCGCGGCGGGGAGACGCGCCGAGACGGATGAAGTGCAGCACGCGTTCTGACAGCCGACACCCCCGACCGGCGTGATGGGCCCATAATAGTGCTTTAATAATGTTTCGACCACTTCAGGGGTAATTTCAGCCGGGCGACGTGATTGTCCGCGGACGCCCTCCCCGACGGTGCCGTTAAACCCCTCGCGGATGTCGAGCTGCGGTTTGTTGGCCGTGACGCAAACCGCTGTGGTAACCAAGGAGGCAGATATCAGTCTCTCACCGATCTACTGAATGTTTCCCTGACAGTCGCAATGCATTCCGCACAGTCTGTTCAGCACATTCAAACGAGGATAATTTAATGGCACAAAGAGGCGATGTGAGGAAGAAAGAGAAACCCTGAGAGGCTAATGAGCGTCTCCGCGGCTTAATTATAGCTTATGGGATCCATATTGTAGGACTGAATGTGCAGAATGAGAAGTCGCATCAAGGACAGTTAAATAATATTAAAATGAGTCAAGTGAATTCGTCAATTCCAGGCTACACTTACACTTCGGGGTGTTGCACTCCTTTGAGTCCATGTTGGGTTTTTCTGCATGAGTTTGCATGGGTTTGGTTTTCTGGGTACTCTGGGTACTCTGGTTTCTCCCCACCGTCCAAAAACACATTTCAGGCAAAGTGACGAGTCAAGCGTACGGAGAATGGATAAAATATGATTGTTGATTGAAAACATTTAATTTGTGCGTCTTGTTGGTGGTAAAAGACAGGCCTCACTGGGGCTGGGCTCAGTTTTTTCTTTTGTACCTGTACCGTGTCACATCCTCCTCCATCCTCCCTCCAAAAGCCTCGGTTGTGATCTGAGCTCTGTCGTTTGGACCCGTGATCCCACTTCCAGGAATTCTAGAGTCCTCTCTCAGGCCTTATATTTCCACTCATTAATTTCTCCTCATCCCTTCTGTGATCTTATCTTCCAGCTCTGAGATGCGAGTTATCATGCAGCATGTCCAGCTTCTTCCTCTGCCTCCTTTTTTATCGCCGCGCTGCTCAATTCATTTATTTCCTCCAATGGGTGTTACTATTTTTTCTGATATTGTATTTGTCCCTACGCTGGTTCTATACATCATTACTAAAAGTACCGCATCTCCATGCAGCCGACATGAGGACCAATTAAATATGTCCACGAGTGGGGACATATTCACGAATGCTGAAGGAGCATGATGTGAACAATACATCGGCTCCGACACGCCGTTTGCAGGCTTTCCAGCGCTCTTTGTGCTTTGTGATTGCAGCGTGGGCAGCCGGTTCAGACAACATGAGCGTGTAGGAATAACAAGACCAAACCTCACCTCGTCCACCACATATGCCTTCTCGTACACGGTAGCAAATATTCAGAAAGATTGAGACACTTGTGTGTTGTTCTGCCCGTGATCATAAAGCCCTGATGTCTCGATCCATCCTCGATGACTCTCAATACCGCCCGGTGTTGCAGAGTGCTGGAGCTGATCCCATCTACGAGGGACGGCAGGGTCCATCACAGGCCAAACGTACACCGGCATTCACGGCTAGGGGCAATTTTAGGCCCCGTTTGTCACCATGGAAACCAGCGGATTACAAGGTTATTTGATCCACCACACCTTCCATCAACTGTCAAGGTCGTTTGAACTGCTTCATGTTGTCGCAATGTTAAGGTTAAATTATGTTCAGTGGGTTCCTATTCTTCTGTGTTACTTGAACACACTGTTGGAGTGGCATGTGATTGGCTGAGAGTGGAGAAGAGGGGCGGGGGGGGCGGAGTTAGCAGTGGGCTAGCAGAAGCCTCAAATATATGTACGCCACTCTGGAGGCCGCCATTGTTGTTGTTTGTCCACCTACTTGCACATGTGCAGAAGAACTATTTTCTACAGCTGTAGCGAGCAGGCGCAGTAGCAGCAATTCAGAAAAGTCGCATTGTCAGTGACTCCGAACGCTGCGGTTGTGTAAACTCACACCCAATACGTAAGAAACATTTTGCCGATTTCACTCGAAGTATTTCAGGCTCAATGAGGCCCTCCTCCTCTTCCTCAGTGGAAGTGGAGGTAGATAATGAGCGGACGGACGGTCGTGATGGCTTACCGAGTGTGGGGTCGTACTCCCAGATGAAGCGTCTGGTCAGGAGTCTCACCACCAGCGCTGCAACCAAGAGAAAGAAAAACACGTGTTCAGTCAAACAAGCACTTCTACCAGTCTGTGGATTCACACAATGTGTCTGCTTCACGAGCTAATCAGCTGTGGATAACCCACCAAAAGGGTCATTAACCCCCACCCCCACCCCCCGGACCACTTTAATGCACTTCTCATCTAAATGCTAATACCTATTTGGACAGTTCCACATTATCGAGGCAGAGTTCAAACAGGATGAAACATCGTCTCTCGTCATTCCACGGGATCGGTTCGCCTGTCCGCTGCAGCCTCAGCCTTCCGCCAAAAGAATACAAAAACAAGCTCCAGTGTGAGCCACCGTTATAATGGTTCACCATCAACAAGCGATCTGGCAACAGAGAAATGTTGATCCCCTTTCATTAAGACAGAATTAGAGGGCCATTATCTGTGTATGGCCCGGCGCTCCGGGCCGGTCCCTGAGCTGTTTGTCAGAGCCAAAGCACCTGTAAACATCCATTTGAAGTGAGGTTGTTTATCTCAAACACTGTAACGTGTCTCTTTCAGCTCAGTTAATGGACCACTGAGCACATCAGGTTATTTCCAGTAGCTTGTTCAGCGGGGTTTAATACGGCGTGCGTACGGGCAGAACAAGCAGACACACTCATTAGAGAGAGTCGGTAATCAAAGAGTTTGGGATTTGCAGCGTGTGATTAGTGAAAGAAAAAAAAAAGAGACCATTTCTGACTTGGTGGTCTCATTTTACTCTTGAGTGATTACTTTAAAAAGATGCAATTTTCATTAAAATACATGTAATAAGTATCAACCATACATTTATACAGGATGGTGGCAGTTAACCGTTCACATTGCATCAAGGAAAATAATCATATTGACTCACTTTGGTTTCTTAAAATCACTCAAATCAGCCTATTGTGACGTGACAGCCGATATATTGTTCTTCCCTATTATAAGAAAATAAATCAAATACAGAAAATACTGAGAAAAAACACTTTTTTTTTTTTTTACTGTTTGTTTCATTGTTTTCATTTTGCTGTTTAGTCTGAGCAGAGTCTAATCTATACATTGCTTATTTCTTTTTCTTTTTGTTCAGATAACTGAGGCAATTATTTGATTGTGTGGCCGGAGGTACAGACAGTGTGTACTATCAAAGTTGAATTTAGTTCACGGTGTTTTTTTTCTGTGCCACCGTTTTGCCAATTTCTTTTTTTTTAATGTGTTTTTGCCTTCCGACACGCCGCAGCGCAGACGTGAGGAAGTGATACTGAGTGACTCCTGAGTCCAGGCGTGTATCTGGGTCGCCACCTCAGAGGGAATAAGACAAGGAGCTTTGAGCCAAAGCAGAAAAAAAAAAAAAAACTCGGCCCGATTTCCAATTTACCGCAACGGGGGAAGAAAAGAGCAGCTATTATAACAGCGGGAGTGTCCCGGCCACCTTTCATTACACTCTTACAGTCCAGTCTTTTAGGTCAGAACAGCAGCTGATGACTGATCTTTATGTGCGAGTGCATAGACGCACATGTCTTGTTGATTTTTGTGCCTCGCTGAAAGTTATTCCGAGGATTCCAGGTGGACAAGAACAACCAATGGGGTGTGAAGTCCTTCCCTCATTAGAGGAAACTGTATCTGCCGGCCTTTCACCGCCGCTCGGGGGGGGGGACAGACGGACGTACACGTGGCAGAGACGATCCTTTGTTACCGGCGTGGACACTCTGGCCCAGATTCACTGCAGGATTGTGAAGCGGAATAGTGCGTGATGTATTATCACCAAGGTGAGCGGATCACACAAAGGCAGACGAGAGCTGATCACAAAGCCTGCAAGGGCGAAAAAAAAAGACTCTTTGGTGCATGGTGGAATCTGAACAGCAGCGGCTTTTATTCTATGACGAACGCATTACTGTGTCCTCACAAAAAAAACCCTTTTAAAAAAACAACCGAGATGGAATTTTAAGGTTTTCTTATTAATAATTGTGGGTGAAATCACAAAAGAGTTTTAGAAGTCAGCAAACCAGCATAATATTAAAAAAAAAAACAGAATATTATGGGAAAGTTTAATATTTGGTGTCAGTTACATCAAAGTGGCACTTTGAAAAAAAAAGTGTAGAAAAAAAAAATGTAAAGAAAAGAGAAGTACCAGTATAATATATAAAGACAAATAAGTAGAAATGAATTTGTCATATAGGATTAATTTGTTAGGTTGGTCTTAAGTAAAATTACATACCCATGTAATGTATGAATATTATTATGTCAATTATAATACAAATATTGTTACATTCCATGTATTGCGGCTACTTTGATTTTCAAAATATAACAATCTTTTAAAAAAAAAAATCATGAACCAGATGAAACGGAAGCCATTATTCAATGCTTAGAAGTGCATTTGTGGATATTTGAAAGTAGTGTTAAGAGCCATGGCGTGGCGTCGACTTCCTTCCGCTTCGTTGTTGATTGCATCCGTGGCAACGCCATAGCAACCAGAAAAACAACCTGGCTTTGTTGAGAAAGCTGAAAGACTGTACGTCAAAATGAAAAAAGTATAGAGCAAATTCAGAAACCGAATGGATTCTCTGAAAATCAAGATGAAGCTCAAGCTACAATATCTTGAAATATTGCATCTTCCACTGAAAATAGAATAGATGTTTGACATTTGCTGCATTTCCGCTGTTTTGCACGTAAACGTAAACGTGTTATGCTCATCCTTTAGCCATAATTCTGATAATAATTTGAATTTATGGTTTTGGCATGAATTGCATATCGATTTTTATCGCAAAATGTCACAACGGAGTTGTTTGGTAAATTGTTAACTTCATTTATATAGAGAATTTTTACGTGATCAGTTACTTTATTCACTCACAAAGTGACATAATGACATTAGCGGCAGAAATTTGCTGAAAATGCAAACAAAGCCAGAGCAATTAGCGGCGGCGTGTTCAATGGAGCCGCAGCGATGTAACTGATTGAGCAGCCTCTATTGATTCCCCGCGGCCATCAGACGGACACCCACAGCTTTTTGGTTCCCTTCCGCCACAAAAACGTCTCCTCCCCGGCGCTCTGTGAGCGGCGCCGCTGCAGTCCAGTTCTGAGTCCATTGTGCTCGTGTCGCGTCGGGTCATGTCATAACGCCGGCTGTGCTGATAAGACGACAGGAGGCCGGAGCGGCCTGAAAAACCAGATTGTACCACAAACAGTTTGCTGCCACTGTGCAGCTCTCTGGCTTTACATTACTGCCTGAGATGCAGTAGAATAATATTTAAATGTGTTTTGGTTTCATTAAAAGTTTCACATTTACACAGAAATGGCAGAAATGCTGAAAATGATGTAGTGAGCATGTTGGGCCACCGGTGGGTGCTGTTGGTTGTTTTAGTAATGACTGGGAGTCACGACACGACACGAGGCCGCCATTGTTGTTATTGTCCATCTACTGAGCGTGTGCAGAAGAACTATTTGCCATGGCTGTGGTGCACACGTGCAGTAGCGGCATTTCCGAAAAGTTGCGTTTTCCCTGTTTACACGGAGACCGAGTTGGAGCATTTTTGAAAAGTTTCACCTTGGGAGCCATTTTCAAAAAGTTGTGTTTACCATTGTTTCGATGTAGACGGAGTTGGAGCCGTTTTTTGACAGGTTGTTCCTTTGGAGTCGTTTTCAAAAAGTTGTATCCCCCCCCCCCCCCCGTTTCCACGGAGGCCTAGAAGGAGCGCTTTCAAAAAGTTCCACCTTGGGAGCCATTTTCCAAAACTTGCGTATTCACGGCCTCCGAGCACCATTGTCGTGTAAACGAACACCCAACATGCAGCAGAAGTTTTCTGTTTTCACTTGAACATGTGTAAACGGGGCCTAAACCAGCCTGGGCTGCCCAGATGAGCACAACCCTGTCTGCAGAGGCGCCAGATGAAGAAAGAACAGCAGCTCATAATAATTCTTTTTTTTTTTTTAAAGAATACAGTCCGGATTTGAGTGTCTGATTTGATTTCCTCGGTGTTTTGGTGTTCTCACACCAGTTGTAAATGAGCTTCCCAGCTGGCAGGACACACAGTTTTTGTAGGTGAGCGGCAAAATGAATCAGCAACCAGACGAGCTGTTTGATTCCTTTTATTGTATTTGGGTCAGAACCAGTGCAGACATTCGTGGGCCTGCTGCTCTGTTGGCAGACGAAAAGCATGAATTTACTCGCCGTGTGGCCCCCAGCATGCTCTCAGCACACTTTACGACACAAAGTTAACCAACCACAAGTGACCCATGTTGTTTCACTTCTCTGAAGTGAAAATGACCGTGAAATTACCATCTTTTGAAGCAACGGTCACTAATCAATACCCTGACCGCTTATTGGGGAGCGGGATTATAAACCGCAGCACTTTAATCACCGACTCGTGAAAAGAGGAGACTGTGAGAAGCAAAGGGGACATTTTAATCCTGCAGCTTTTTTTTTTCTTTTTTTTTTAATTGAAACTCGAGGATTATTTGTCGACGTCTGAAAAGCCTGCACTCAAGAATCCCTTAAGATGAAGAATGGAGAACGGAATTAACGTGAAGAAGAGACAGAAACGCGGCAACTTACATAAATAAATACTTCTGCGTACTGCTTCCAGAGTTCAAGACGATAAATCAACTTTCTATTGACGCTGTTTTGGGCCGGGAGAAGAAGACGCTCCTGCTTTATCATCGTTTCTCGGCGGATGGAAACACAATAATGCTTTGCTCTGTGTTGCTTTTTTAAATCCACGCACACACACACACGCACACCGAGTGGTGACAGCCCCCTGACACAAGAAACAGGTAAACAAATGAAGCTATGAAATCTCCCAAAGCGCTTCCTGAGGTCAGACCACTGGTCTTTCCCAGAGTTCCTTTCACCGCCGCCCTCCTCCCGGGGGCGCGTCTGCAGCCCTCGCAGGCCGAAACCACCATAAAGACATATATGTACGTCTGCATGCTGGGACTCCTCCGCGCCTCCAGGGACAACAGTCAATCTACGTCCAACACCCGATATGGAGAAAGATCCAGTCCGACATCGCATCGTCTCAGACGCGGTCCACATCAGATTACGTCTTTTTTTTTTTTTTTTTTTTTTTTCCTTCCTGGGATTTAACCAGTAACCTCTGTGGGAAGTCTTGAGTGAGCGGAGTAACAAAAACACACAAGGCAACAGTAAACATGTCATCTCCCACAATTTATGGCGTCTCGGAGCAAATATTTCCCTCTGTGTGTGAGCAGAAGTTCACGAGAGAGTTTGAGCCTCAGTCGCGACTCTGAATCCAAAGTTTGAAAGGTTTACCCAGATTTAAAACTAAATTTATCAAACAAAAAATGTACGAAAAGGCCTATGTAAAGGTGAAGCTATATCATTTGGGGTTTTTTTTTTACGCATAAATCTTCGTTATTTAGATTATTTTGCCTGATTCCAGGAGCCTTCCCATTTAACAGTGTTCCAGCCTGTCAACGTGCAGCGTCAAGCGCTTGTAATTTGACACCAGTCTCAAGTTTTCACCTCAAATCGTCGACCCGAGACATTACATGTATGTGACACATATTAAAAACGGCAGAAAGAAAACCGAGTCGTCGTCTTCTGCTTTTGTCTGCTTGTTGGATCTACTACCACCTGTTCTGACTTGATTATCAACGTGAACCAGATGGAGGATTTCTTTTTAACTTTCTGATCAGGAGATCAACGTGAGCAACGACACCCGCCATGCAGAGCCGGGGGGGGGGGGGGGACTTGGGAGAAACGTCTCAGACTGCCGCCGGCTCGTTGTGAGAACGTGACTCATCGCTTTCCTCTCCCCCTCGGCGACCGGCGCTCACAGATTCCTGCTTATTATTCTCTGTTTAGCTTAATGAGATGTGGGACATTATCGGCACAACCGCTCCCCCGGGAACGACAAGCGCCGGCATTCCTGCCTCCGCCATGTTTACTAACTGTCGTTAACAGAAGACCGAATTAATAAGTGAGCCTACTTTTCGCGAACGGCAGACAAATAGAAGGGCTGTATGTGAACGGCTCTTGCGAGCGGAGAGGGTTCGTTGTAAATCTCTCTCGATGCCTCACGTGCTGCAGCAGGTTATTTGTTAACCAGAACCAATCAAAACAACCAAATTGACCCTTATTATTTGGATATTTTAGCAGAAAGTGGAATTAAATGCCATTTTCCTTTGCAGAAACAAAGTAAAGTTTGTTTTAGCAGCATTTCTTTGCTATAGATTGTATCCTGCTGGCACACCAGTTCATTCAGATTGATGTAGAGATGCATTCATGTCAACATCTTATAGTGGGACAGATTTAATCCCAAGTGACACGTATGGTCCATCACAAACACATTCACCCCTACAAGCAGCTTGAAGTCACCAAGTGATCATTTTAATTCATATTTTCTAGACTGTGGGTGTGCCTGGTATCTAGCATCATATATCAAAAGTCAACTGTTGTGCCTTAATAAACATGGAATCGCTGGACTTTATACTGTATACCTTTGGCTCTTTTGAAGTGGCTCCCTGAAGCTTCCACTAAATTATACCTCAACATTATTTATCGTATTTTCATTTTATTTACACACCTGGGTCACTTTTATCTCTTGAGTAAATAAAATAAATCACAGTAACTAAAATGGAAAAACCAAAACTGCCTAGAAAGAAGATAAAATGGTTAAAATGGCAAATGCAACGAGTGTTTTGGTGTGTTCTAGTTAACTGAATCATTTCTGTGCTTATATTAGTCACATTTAAGCCTTGTACATATTAACATTTAAAATTGCTTGTTTCATTTTTATTGTATGGTATTTGATACTCAATTATAATTTTTTTTATTTACTCTGTGTGGATCAATGCTTAAAGGGGAAAAAAAGCACAAATAGAGTTTCTATTTAATTTTATTCTGTTAGAAAATGAAGGTTAAAATCAGGTACAAAACCTGCTGAAAATGTTGAACATCATGAATTGTAATCAAAAGATACCGTTTTTGTTTCAAAACTACTGTATATATGAAACTTTAGAAGCCTCATTTTAAAAGTTAAATGTGTTTTGAGGCTCCAGGCAAATTGAAAAAAAATCGCGAAAACGGCACTTTTGGTCAGATGCTGTCTACCGATCGGCAGTTCAGACACATGCCCCGATATTCACCTGCCAGTTCTGAGCCAGTCTGGTCAATAGTTTTCACTCTTTCATAGAAAACTGTATGTAACTCAAGAGGCATGGATAAAACATGACCACATGTCTGTGCTGACATCCCCGGGAGCGGCCTCCAGCATGTCGCCGCCACGCCGCCTATTTAAACGCTGCAGTGCAGCAAACACATTCCCCGTGTCACTAAAAGGTATTTTGGCAGCTGAATTGGTTTTGCTGCCCGCAGCCAGATCCTCATAATACATCAAGCTGCAATTAAACCATCAGGTGTCGCAGCGTTTTACTCTCCTCGCCCATTAAAACCTTCCCTCTATAGAGGGAAGGGATTCACCGGTTACACGGCAAAGAGAGAACAATGTCGTGTTAGCACCTTTCATTAAAGTCTATCCGATATACTCGACAATATCTGCTCCAGATAGAAGATAATTTGATCACCAACCAGGGGGTTAGGGTGTGTGTCCACAGTGTACGCTGAAAGACATTCAAACTGCTGGATTCAATTCACGATGAGCACAAGGAAATCAAGTTGAATAACAGCAAAGGTCAAACTCTGCCGGATGAGCTCAGCCGACACACAAAGGCAGCAAAAGAAGCGGATTTTCATTCGTCCTGTAAAAATGGGACACCAGCGAGGCTTTGATTTCACGTTCCTAGAGGAGCGAAGCCCGTGCTTATGGGGGAAGACAGGAAGGGCGTGAGGATCCCAGCACCGCATTCATCCCTTTAATTTCGCCTCCAACAATAGCTCCGCCGCACTATTCATCAAGGGTCACGAGCGAGGCTCACGTAGGAGGAGAGGCTGTGGCAAGAGCACCTCAGAGGGCGATCTTCACCGTGATTACAGGCATGGAGGTGAAGCGCTGCGCACAAGGAGCAGCCGACAACAAGCGAAGTGCCTCTCTTCTCCGTCAGCCTGGGCATTACAGCCCTCGTACCGGAGACCCTTGTTTACTGCAGACAGTTTAAGTGCCCGTCGAGTCGAAACAGAAGCTCACGTCCGGGCCACTTTGTTTATGTACGTTCAGAAATTGTGCTCAGTCAGTCTTTGTAAGAGCGAACTCAGTGTTTCAAACGTATGACAGTTTTCTGCTGTAGGCGGAGAAGGTGTGTTCTGCCTCCGTTTGTACCGGAAAGTCGTATAGCGGCTGTCGGGCTGTAAAAATCCACTGTTTACATATTGAATTACCTCTTTCACTCAACGCCGAGCACATGTGAGATTCTCTAGGAACTGGAGTGGCTCTTAGATATCGGCTGAAAACACTACTTTGTCAAAACGCTGCTACTCCACATGTCTACCACGGTCGTAGTAAATAGGTCTCCTGCGCATACTCAAGTAGAAAAAATGACATCAATGGCGGCAACCGTAATGTCATGAGCCCCAGTCCGTATTCTCCTGCGACGCGGTAGTTTCATAGTTGAGTCACCGTAATAAGAATCCAACCTCATCTTCTACCCATATGAATACCATGTACTCGCCTTTGTTAATATTTCGAGTGTATTCTTCTGTGCGCGCATGTTTGTGTGATTTTATTACAAAAACAACCAACAGCACCCACTAGTGGCACAACATGACAGCTACATAGTGTGAGACCTTCCTGAAATGAAAACACAAAAACTATTGCATTTTAAATGGATCCTTGTCGTGTAAATGGGGCTTTAGATTCCAGTGACTTACAGTGAGAGCATTGTAAATGAAGAACTTAAACGTCACAATGATGTATTCGATTAATGCTTCTCAGAGCTTCAGATTTCCAAGGGGCTCAACAATAATCTGTGGATTTATTTATTATAAATATAAATCAAATGTAATTATCAAATTTGAACTGAATGTGGCGTGATAGCAATAGCTCTGGCTCAAAGCAATTCGGAATGCTTCCTGTTTAAGTGGGTGCAGCCTTAATATTTCAAACATGATTTAAATGTTTCACAAGTTTGAAGATAGTAAAAAAATAAAAAAAAAACCTTTAAGGGAACAATTAAACTTCTGGAGTGCTGAATAACTCAATCGTAGCCGAAAGTGGTCCTGAATATTAAACACTTGAACCTCGGCAGATGACGCACCGTCAGGAGCGAGAAAGAAGACGCTTAATGGACCCGTCATGAAATTTTAAAAGCGACGCTGGCGAGGTTGTTAAAAAAACATGGCAGGAAATAAGCAGCGATGACTCACAGCCCTGGACGAGGACGGCGGCGGCCGTCTGAATGCATGAGCGGAGAGCGGACCGTGTGTGGAGGCTGCGGAGAGTCGGAGGTGTGCTCTAAAAATAGTTCAAGAGAGAGGAATAAGCACCACCACCTTCCTGTGACACCATCACTTCGCTTCTATAGATCCACCGAGCCTCCGTGTGAGTCAAGGGAACACTGATTAGTTTGTTGTTGTTTTCGCCGAACAGAGACGCCCGGCATTGGCGACCAGACTTCAATCCTGTGGGTGGAACGCGAATAGAAACCCGGAGAGAAGCTCAGGCTCTGAATCGGAGCAGATAGCCTCGAGAGCACGCGGAGAGGAAAGGTATTAGGCAGTGACACAGTTCTGAGTGCGTGTGTTGTGATGAATGGAAAGCCAATGCAATCACAGAGGAAGTGGAGGAGGACGGAGATGGCGAGACACCAGCGACGTGGGCACGCGGGGAAAACTCACCGTCTTTGACTGTAATGGTAAAATAAAGAGGCAGGCGCACAGAATGAAAGTTGTGGTTTTGCACAAACTTGTCGTCATTTACCAAAGTAATTAGAAAAAACACATGTTGGTGTACCCTCAAGCTGTGGTTACAGGTTAAAAACGGATGGGTAGAACCTTAAATCATCGAGTTTCGTCTTCTGTTGACCAAGTTTTACGAGTAAGCCTGCGCTGAACTACACTGTGCATGTCTGAGTTTGCCAATCCAGATAACGCAGAGTTATCCCGGGTATGTTAAGCCCACTTCATAGTAAAGGTCTCTTGAGTGGGGATGTTGGATTTAGACCAAGATGTTTGATTGGATGTCAGAAAGTAATCTCTCCGCCCTTCGTTGGTCATAACGGCCAATGCCACTGATGACCTGTGGGGGCAGTGTTGTGCAGAAGAGCTCGAATCCAACGTATCTTGGAACAGAAGGATCCTTTGAAGATAAATACACCTGTATACAACCAAATGTACAATATTACGTCTCAGGAACATGACAAACTTGTTTTTTGTTTATTGAGCTGAAGGCCTTCAAACTGACTGACTCCTGTCAATGTCAGAACGTGTAGAAATCTGTCTTTACCATGACACCTCGGTGTAGGAGCTTTAAAGGGGAGACCAGAGATCAGACCAGGTGGGATGGCGTCCATATGGTCAGTTTTTCTTCATCACAAAGAGAAAGGTAAGTCACTTTGTAGTTGTTCCAATGCCATCCGATTTAAATCTTCTGTTTGAGTGAGCGCTGTGGCTCGTGTCCACAGTGTAATCAGGTTTCTTTGGAAGCAGCTAACACCCACTTTGTGGACTTAATTGCTCACTTTTCGAGATGGATGTGTTTTTCACAGGCGCAGCTTCATCACATCAGCCTCATCCGCTTCTTGATGAAGCCTCAGTGAGATGATCATTGACGGAATTGATGTTCCGCCAACAGACGATTCATATCAGCGTAAGACAGAACAGCCTGCTTGATGATCTGATGTGAGAACGGCAGTCCGGGTCATTTCAGGATACTCTGACTCAAATTAATTCTTCCCCTGTTGAACAAAGTCACAGTTTTCCTTTGTTGCGTTTTGGGTGTCCGTTTACACGACGGCATTGCATGGAGTCACTGAAAACGCTCTGACTCCGTCTCCATGGAAACAGGTGAAAATGCAACTATGTGAAAACACCCCATCTCCATGGAAACAGGTGAAAACGCAACTTTGTGAGAACGCTCCATCTCCATGGAAACAGGTGAAAACGTGACTTTTTCATAAGGCTCTGACTCCATCTCCATGGAAACGGTGAAAATGCAACTTTTCGCAAAAATGCTCCGACTCCATCTTCGGGTATACCCGGGAAAACGCAACTTTAACGAAACGATGCTACTGTGCATGCGCACCACGGCCATTGTAAGTAGTTCTTCTTCACATGCGCAATAACAATAATAACAACAATAACAACAATGTTTGCCTCCTGAGTATCATGACTCCAAGTCTATATGCTCCTGGGACTTGGTCTCTCAGATTGGTACTCCTCATTGTTGATGTTGTTATAGCGGATTGTTCTCTGCATGCATGCGAGTGTGGTTTCATTATAAAAACAGCACCGACTAGTGGCCTTACGTGAAAACTACATAATTTTCCACGTAAACAGACATCATTTTGAAAATGTTTTCTGAAAGGAAAATGTGAAAGTTATGTGTTTTCAGTGACAATGTGTTGCTGCAGTCCTCTTGAATCAAACTCATGAATCATTTCTGTGAATAATACATTTTTTTCTTTTTTTTTTCCTATCCAGACACTTCAATTACCAGCTTCAGTTTCACATACACAAAGACCTACTCGACTTTTCACTAACACAAGTTGCTGTGAAGTTGAAACCCGGCGCAAATACCATTTGAAAGAATGCCTCGAAGTTTTGATAAAGTCTTACGTAAATGCACTCAAGTACATAAAAGCTTTAAGTTCATCACGGCACGTCGTTTCTACCCTGAAAGCCACTCGGGAAGCTTTTCAGATCTCTTATCTAAAAAGAGTCAAACGTACCGAACACGCTGATTAGAGCACTTGTGCGCCGGCATAATGCCTTCGATGAGTCACTCCTCAGCGGGCCCGGCGTGCAGAATGAAATTGGGTCGGGAGGCAGGTGAAGGGGGTTCAAACGCTCTGCCAGCCTCACAGCTGTGGGCTTTCTCAGCTGTCAGAGGCTAAAGATGTGCCTGGAAACCCGAGCGAACTCTCGGCGGGCTTCTCGCCGCTCCGTCTAATTGCTCCGGCGCGCTGACGGAGGAGCTGTAGGAGTCAGGCAGATGGATGTCACATCAACAATGAGCCGTTTGATCGCTCTCCAGGACTCTTCATTTCCTCCGGCAGGACGTCACAGGTAGCTGATTTCGAAAGCAGCGTGAGCTCCGCTGAGGTGATTTTGCCGTAAACGGCTGGCTGTGCCGCCGCTCAGCGGGAGGCTCGCTGGAGAGTCATCCCAGCCTGACGATCGGAGTCAGAACCATTGTCTTCCACAGCAGAGGATCTCAACAGGTTGGGATTTACTCCTCGATTAAACCCTTAATGACAAGCTGCGGCCCCAAAAAGGACCAATATTCCACTTTTCAAAGCCTTTGAGTTAAAACACGGTTCAGAATGCGAGTCCGTTTTTTGGCCCCGTTACCACGGCAACGCTTCAAGGGTTAGAAAACGAGGCTTTAAAACATTTTCATCATCTTATGTCCACCTTATTTGCTCATCACTGACCCATCAAATGTAAACAGAACTGGAGTAATACGCCTTCTTTTCTTTGCTCTGGACCGGGGAAACGCACCACGGGGGGGGGGGGGGGACTCGGTCTGGGTCCAACATAGTAGCTGCTGCCTGTGTTGATTTATGTGGCGTCGTCTCGCCTGTCGACCCTCCAGAACGACGGTTTACATTTTCCATCCAGCTGATTCACGCCGCCGTTGAAGGTGGTAAACAGTAGTGTTTATGAAGCAGACAGACACGTTGGCTCGCTTCTCTTTGTTATTGTTCTGCCTTTCGGCCAGAGACGTCACTGTTTTTATGACTTTTTATGAGTCGGAGCTTCACACTCCATGAAATAAATTTCCCGACCCGTTATAAAATGCTGATATGGCAGCCGAATCTTAAGAAAAAAGAACTTCATGAAAGAAAAAAAAGCACTGCAGACAGTTTGTCACTACACATGGATAGTAGTTGTGTCATTTAATAGGTTAAACATCGAATGAACTATAAAGAAATCTTCCTTCTTTTTTAAGTTTTAGGAAAAATGTCTCAACACGACAAAAACTTTTCAATCAAATCTGAAAATTAACCAGCTGAAATCCTCTTTGTCACAGTGACTCTTGTCAGACTCATTGGCGAAAGCCTGACAATTCTCAGGCTGCGTTCGATGTTCTAAAACTCGCCATCTGAGGCCCCATTTGCACGTTTTCAAGTGAAAATGGGAAAAAAAACCTTTGTTGCACTCAAGATGTCTGTTAACACGACAACGGTGCTTAAATACTGAATTTTGTATTACCTCAACACTGAGGCATGCAGCAATGGTTATGTGTGGGCAAAAGGAAGACAATCACCAGTGTAAAGAGTGACGAGGCTGTGAGTCACTCCTGTACGTCTTCACTCTCGCAGAGAGCAAAGAGAGGAGGAAGAAAGTGTCTCTTTGCTCCGGTATTGATTGAGACTCTGCAGCTCTGCACAAAATCATCTGCCGTCATGTTGATCCTCATTTGTGTCACAAGTCCAATGAATGTGAAACAGACACGGTCCTGCAGGGGGCTGGGTATTTACTTAACGACACTGGCAACACAAAGTGCAGACTGACGGTATTTTATGTGTGTTGGAGCAGCTACATTGGAGGTACGGTAAATTGGATGAATTTATCTTATTTCCAAGCTCCAGTTTCCCTCCACTGAGTCAATAAACTGAAAGACAGCCCTACTTGAGTTAACACACTCGTCTCTTTATGAGTGTAATATCACTCTGCAGGGGGCCAGGTCAGCCCCCCCAACTACGCCGAGGCCCCCTGCAGGTCTGCAGCTTCTCATTAGAAACCAAAACAACTGGAACACAAACACCTTTAGGCTGTTTTGAGGACTGAAAACACAATCGGCACTATATATTCAATCCATCACGTGCAAACAGAACCATTTCTACTATACTAAATATATATGGACATATACTAGATATATGAAGAATGTATAAAATATCAATCAGACAACAAATTCTCCAACAAATTCTGAAATCTCATCCGTGGACGAGTTGCCCTACAATCTTTTTAAACAGAGGTTCCAGATTCCTCTGATCTTTTAACTCATCCGGTGATGACATAAATTCCTGTTAATTTAATGAGATTTTCTGTCTTGATAAAAGAAAAAAAGTTTAATTCAGCGGTGATAGAAGAAACATGCTGATGTGTGGCTGGAATTCAACGTGTCGTTCAAGGTCATGTGATGAAACATCGAAACGGCAGCCAGTGGTTGTGAGTTTGTTACTCTGCAAGCGATCGCTTCATGGAGGGAAAGGCTGTTATTTGTACCTAAACACGGTGAACTCATTGCCGACGCGAGAGTTGGATCAGCAGGGAAAAATGAAGATGACTCATTTGCGGCCGTCGGTTTCCACTGTGGTGAGACGAGAGCGGGTCATTGTTGGAGGGAATCACCTGGGCGACGCGTAGCGTCAGATGTGACAACAATGTCTGCTGCCCCGCCGAGTCTGTGGCGCATATGAAAGAGCAAAGTGGAGCAGGGAGCAGACGAGATGCAGGAAAGCAAAAGCTCCTGTGACAAAAGAAAGTAAGACCCCGTTTACATGGCACTGTTTCAGGTTCAAAATGTATTTGGTTTTTTTTTAAGGTTTGTTGATTGTTTGGTTATGTTTTTTTTTGTTTTTTTTATTTGCTGGTGTTTTGTTTTTTTTATTTGGTAGTGTTTTTTCAAAAAATTTTGAATTTTCTGGATTTGGTAGTGTTTTCTGAAATTTGTAGTTTTTTCACTTTTGTAGTGTTTTCTGGATTTGGTAGTGTTTTCTGAAATTTGCAGTGTTTTCTCTGCTTTGTAGTGTTTTTTGGATTTGGTAGTGTTTTTTGGATTTGTAGTGTTTTCACTTCTGTAGTGTTTTCTGAAGTTTGGTAGTGTTTTCTCTATTTTGTAGTGTTTTCTGGATTTGGTAGTGTTTTTTGGATTTGGTAGGTGTTTTCTGGAGTTTGTAGTGTTTTCTGAAATTTGTAGTGTTTTCTCTATTTTGTAGTGTTTTCTGGCTTTGGTAGGTGTTTTCTGGAGTTTGTAGTGTTTTCTGGAGTTTGTAGTGTTTTCTGGAGTTTGTAGTGTTTTGCACTTCCAGGCCAACATATCTTTTCCTTTTTTCCTGTTAAAAAAAAAAAAAAAAAAAAAAGCATTGTTTTTGCGTTTTCGTTTCATAAATGTTTCAGGTTTACGTGGCAAATGTTTTGAAAACAATGTGGTTTTCATGTGGTTTCCAGACCACGCAATGAATCGTTACTGTGTGGAAGCTCTGGGGTTAAAGCTCAATCTTCTGTCTGCTCAGGCAGACTAAATTCAAAGGGAAGGTAAAGTGTCTTCTGTCTTTGCAGCCATTGGGGGGACCGTGTGAGCTGCTCCAGAATGTTTCCGAGCAGATGCACATCGTCCCCAGAGGACGAAGCCTGCTGACTTTGGCACACCCAGACTTTTCCTGTCGCACCACCGAATATCTCGGAGTGAAATGTCAAACTGTTGAATGGTTTTTTGCCAAGAAAATCTAGAGCTGACATTCAAGCCCTCCTGAGAAATACCCGTCATTGTATATTTATTTATTTTATCTGTTTAATTAATTTAGTCCCCAAAAAAATATCTTTGAAAATCAATACATAATAGTTGTAAACTCCTTAATCCTTTTTAAAATCCTGATATACTGTGAAAATAAGACGTGCTGGTAATGGAAAACGCTTATAAACATCTCGACTGGAGCCCCTCAATTAGAATTCGGTGTCATCAAAAGGCCAAACTCTGCAGAAATGACTCGTAAAACAAGAACATAACATATTTTTCTCTCCTCTTCCCAGGGTCCGTGGCTTTCTTCTCGAAGCTTTATTGATTCTCCAGTTTCGCTCCATGACACACACACACAGGCATCATTAGTGGTTTTGTTTTTAAGCTTTAACAAAAAGTGTGTCACTAACAAGCAGCGAAATTAGATGCCTTGTGGCAGACGAGCCTGACTCCACGGCCTTGTAGTGTTTTTATTGGTCTTTCTCTTGAATCCAGAAAGAGACTTGTTTCTGCCACGTCCATCGTCTGTGCAGGATTGTGGTGATGTTTCATGCATGCATGACTCCTCTCGTAGTTTACAGTCTCTGGATTCAGTTTACCACGGCGCTCTGAGGTTCGTCACCAATTTTAAATGTCCAACACGTCATTGTTTGCTGCACACTGGTGTTGGATGGTCTTCTTTCTATACCCAGAGACTCAATCATTGGTGTTTCCTTATTTATAAGTGTACTTTAGGTCTGCTCCCATCCTAACTTCATGTCTAAAATTGTCTTTCATTGATTCTGTATTGCTTAAAGTGTTGATATTTTCTTAAATGTTTCGGCCAGGGCACTCTTGGAAAAGAGATTTTCAATCTCAATGAAGTTTTTTCTTGGTTCAATGAAGGTTAAATTAAAAAAAATAGTCCTTGGGGCAAAAATAAGTGTGGCGCTGAAGGATTTTGCCAGAAGACGGGATGACTGGCAGGTTTTAAGAGGACAAACTTGCGAGACTGAGAGACGGCCTCACCGTTATGAACTCCTCAGCTTACGTTTCAGTGAAGCACCCGGCCTCCTCCGACATATTTACGGCCTTTCTCCAACACGGAGGAGATCCCTGAGCATGCTCCCTGAAGTCCGACTGCTACGTAGAGCCCGTCCGCCTCCACGGGAAACACATGGTCTGCGTTACTCCGGAGGGAAAACAGGCGGCGTGCCGGCCGAGGCCACGCTCCTGCAGCTTACGGAGGAATGCCGAAAAAAAAAACAAGCGATAATGACTCGTCGCACTCGTCTGTGGGAGAGGAGGCATTCAAGCCGGGCCCGAAAAACAACCGCCTTCCGAAGCGTCGACTGCGCAAACAAAAGGGCGAATTTATGTGGGAGAATAAAACGGTGACGAGGGAAAACACTGGAGAGCGCACGAGTCCTGGTGCGACGCACAGTCGCAGCATAAATGATGCCGAGAGAAAGAAAACACGGTCTGGAAAGTGGAGATGAGAAGCATAAATTACTCGGAGCAATAAAATGCATTACAGTCAAGCTGAACGTGTCTTGGTTATGAAAATACTGTTAAATGAGAAGTGACAACTACAAACTACAAATCCATGGTGGGATCCATTGAAAGACTAAAACCACCACAGTCGTGAGGACGATCAGGGCAAAGGGTCACTGCACAGCTGAAGGGAAGCGACCGATTGCAGTGAGCGTGGAGATTTAATTGGATTTAATGTACCTAGTTTGATTTGCACCATAGCAATTGATCTTTGGCTAAGCCCCGCCCCCTTTAGTTACCGTTGCCAAAGGTCGACTATCATTTGATATGGTACGTCATTTTGGAAAAGTAACCGTTTTACTGTCAATCTAATTGAAACGCTGGACGTGACAGTCTTCACATCGACTCTAGGTCTTCTTCTCTACTACTATTTATGGTTTGGTTAAACCGACACAACATACACGCTGGGCTTTACCTGACTTCCCCACTCCGGCCCGGCCGAAAACCGCCAGCTTCACCTCCGGACTCTTGGCCATGACGGCGGCTGGGACCAGCGAGGCTCGGCGAGCTGATCGGTGAGCTCCAGGGTCAGCCCGCCATCCTCTCAACGGCACAGTAGGAAGCAGCGTCTGAGGAGACAAACACACCCTGTCAACAACTGCAACTGCCTGCGTTTCTCTATTTGGTTTTGTTGGATGAAGTCTGTGTGGGAGGTGGACGGCTGTTGCTCTGACATCTCCACTGTGAACAATCCAATTCCTTTGCCACAGCCTCTCTGTCCTTTCCTTGATTTTCCAGTAGCTCCAGGGCTTTCATATCTGCGCTGCGCTCAGGAGCTCAAGTGATAAAAGGCCTGTTTCCTTTGCCATCCATCCATCCTCTAAACCGACTGACTGAGCCAGTCCCAGATCCTGTTGTCCTTTGAGACTGTGGACGATCTCTTTGCCTGTCATGTGGCGGCTTCCGACCAGACATTTGAGCTTTATCTCTTCCTGCATCCTCAGTAATGTGCTTTCGAACAATTTGGGCGTCGAGAGGCGTTGGTTTTCTGGACAATAGACGAGGTTTAACCAAGACTAAACCAGGTTAAATTTTAGGCTCGGTGGCCTTTCTGAGTTCAGTCTGCATGTTCTTCCTGCCCAGTTTCCTCCCATTTCATGTTAAGAGTGTGTGTGACGTGCAACCTGTTCAGTGTGCTTTGCTTTTACCCACAATCAGCCAAGATGGACTCCAGTCCCCTCATTTAAGTTGAATAAATCAGAATAGAAGTTATGATTGATTTCTAGAATTAGGCGTGATAAAACAGGTGTTATTATAAGATTTTAATATCATTTAATACCTTGTACAAACATTGCAGCCAGTGTGAGTCGGCACGACTTCACACTTTTCCAAGAAAGTAGGTTATGTTAACATGGATAAAAAAAAAAAACTGTTTTCTTTTAGAACTATACCTGTGACAGTCACACTGCTTGTTTGTTTTATTGTTTCCGTTGACTTTCGTGAATAATCTGAGGGACTCAACGAAATAGTGTCAAAGTAATAATCATTTCTCATGCATTTACTTATTTCTGGAAAAGAAGCTGAGGGGACATTGTTGGAGACACTCGACTGATGTGCCTTCAGATGAACTTAATGAGTAAATCCATCATTCGACTGACCCACATCGTGCCGACGGCTCGGCTCACGTATCACAGAAACACAAAAAAACAACTAAGTCATTGATGTGTTTTCACTTGAAACACTGTTTAAACGGAATATTAAAACAAATCAGTTTGAATAATTTAAGGTACCTAACTCCTTTGTGAAGAAGTAACTGATGATGCTGAAAGGCAAAACCTCAAAAGACCAAGTGAGCTGGGAGCACACGGAGGCCCGAAGTCTTCCTTTCAAAAGGAAAACACAAGCGCGGCCCGATTAAACAAGCAAGCGCAGGCGTGTTTAATCAGAAAACAAGCCGCCGTGAAGTTATCTCGTCAGGTAATTGAAGCCAAACTTCTGGGTCGCTCGCTCTGTTTTTCCCCCCGACTTTTCACCGCAAAACAAACAACCGCCGAGGCAAACAGGGGGAAGCTGAACCTTGACGCCTGCAGAGGAATCCTGGGGCACACTCGCACAAAGAAGGGCGCATTTCAAATTCATCTTGTTAATTAGCGCAACAATCGACCAAAACATCCCATTTTGTTTGTTTATAATATCAATAAAGTGTGAAACTTGTCAATTCACAAGCAAATCCAAAGGCAATTCTCTTGTAAATGCAAAATATTGGAACATTTCTAATGACTATCAATCCTGTCAAAAGACCCCCCGAAAATGATATAATTATAGCTTAATAAAACCCAAAGCATTTCTGGAAAAAATTTTCTTGTTTATTGAGGGGAAACTGAGTTAAGTCATTTTGAAAAATAGAGGCAAAAATTGGATTTATAGAATTTAAAGAAAGTATAGAATATCTCAGAAAGCGCAGCCTACAGAGTTTCTTGGAAATGATCTATCTAAAACAAACAGAGCCAGATTAAAGTTCTTTTCTATTCATTATATTTATCTTTTTAGTTGTTTTCACAACATGAATTAAAAAAAAGATAAAGCCAAAAAAGTCATTTGGCTTTTTTTTTTTTCTTTTTCATGAAATCAGTTTTATCTTCTCATAAAATCCTCATAATGTGTATTATTGAAAAGACAGTAGCAGGACCAGATTTATTCATTTAATAACGCCACTCAGATAAGAAAACATGCCTTGTTGCTTCACAGAACATCATTTTGAATTCAATAAACTAAAATGTGTTTGACACCGCTGGTATGAACATGCGTCATCACTATTTACAAAAGATCTGTCACCAGCTGCTGCTTTCCACTTCAAAACCTCCTCATTCCTCTCTTGTTTGTCGAGCTAAAATAGGATCGGGTAAGAAACCGGGAGGGCAAAAAGAAAACCACAACAGATGACCAGTTCAGCACGAGTTAAACAAAAGCTTAATAACGTGTCCACACCGGAAGCGACTCCGCCAACGTCACGCTGGGTGAAGTTATTAGGTGGCAAATTTCCAGTTGCACAGACTTCAACCACACGTTGTTTTTATTTATTCTTACAGCCAACACACACACACACACACACTGCTTCAAGTGGAGGTCCATTCTCCGTCCATGTCTCCGGCTCAGCGGGGGGGCCGCCGCCAGCGCCCTAAAGTGTTATTTTGTGGTTATTAACGTGAGCTCTGCTGACCAGACAGTCAAAACACGGACTGATGTTGTAGCAGTAACAGTGACAACAGAAACATTTTGTTCTGTCCGGCTGGTTCAGTTCAAGGTGATTGACTATGTGTCCCTTTTCTCAAACGCTAGACAACCAGTTCACAACGTTTATTGTTTTCAGAGAGAATAAAGAATATTTTGGACCTGCCATTAAGAAAGACCCATCGATGTGTTCATATGTTATTATTCTGGCAACATTTATGGACAATAACCAAATTAGTTGACGCAACAAGCAGGAGGACGCCGCAGGAAAAGTCTGGCATCTCGTCGTGGCAACGTCAGGTTGAGGTTGGTGAATTTGGTGCAAACGTGCTTTTTGGAGGCTTATTGAGTTTCTTAAAGTCTGAAACTCTGTCGACACGACGACGTGTCAAGTGAAATCCACCTCGCTTTTGGGTTTTTGTTTCAGAAAAGTCTTGAAAATGATTTGAACAGTCGAGACACTGAAAACAAGGTAGTTTCAATGTTGAGCCACTAGTGGGTGCTGTTTATTTTTTGTATTGAAATCACACCGATGCAGCCAGAGGACAATGTATAAACATTAACAATAGCGAGTACATTTGTACATCCCAGGATAATCTGTCACTCTGGAGGAAACTGTTATTAGTGTCCATCTACTGAGCATGTGCAGAAGAACTATTTACTACATCCGCGGTGCGAAAAGTTACGACTCTGTGTCGTTGAATCTCCCAAATCTATAACCAACGTACGGTACTCTCCATTCATGAACTCAAGGCCGGTTTGCTGAGGAAAAAGACAGACGCGTCCATGCATGACAGGTTTATACTCGGTATTTTCTCGGCTTTGACACAGACGACACAACGTCACACCACAGCAGATCGCAGTGCAGGAGGGAGGGGCTTCGGCGTAGTGTTAAAAAAAAACAAAAAAAAAAACACTACGACTGGAAAAGGATCAACAGGGTCGACAGTTTCTGTTTGTTTGCTGTCATTTTGCCTCGTTGCTCATTTCCGTGTCCGTATTTTCTCTCTTTATATTTCACACCTATCGCTGTGGCCAGACACACACACACACACACACACACACACACACACACACACACACTGCAGTGATCCCTCGCTCTCCCACGCAGCAGCAGCAGGGAATCACCAGGGGAGCGGACGAAGACGAGCACACGGCCGTATCGCCCCCAATCGGAACGCGTCTTCACATTTTGCCATTTATGGCCTCCACCCGCTCCACCCTTCATCCGCTCCACAACAAGCCACAGGAGCGGCGGCTTCGGCGAGGCCCGCTAAGCCTAACACGTGGTCGTTTCTGCTGTGGGTCAGGGCGCACGCTCTGCCCACTGCAATGCACCGCCAAGACCAAAACAAGCCAAAGCGGCGTTTCAGGGGAGGGTGAAGAAAACGCTGCGAGCGTCCACCGGCAGCAGCCTCGTGCTGCGTGTGCTTGTTTGCCACTTTTGCTTGTCAGACAGGACGATCATTATCAACTTGATCTAAACCGCGTCCAGAAACAGACGCAGGCAGGCAGGCCGCGACACGCTCAGCTCAGCTCGGCGTGCAACCCGGAACCAAGAAGACGGTCCGAGTCCCTCAAAAACAACAGATTACCATCGTTTTTGTGAATCTAAATACTGGGGGTGTCATTTGCATCTTTTCCAGATGAAGGGATTAAAAAACCAAAACGTGAAGTTGGATATCATGGAGCTAATGCTATGCAGCTTTTGTTGCATTTGGGTGTCAGTTTACCCGACAACGGTGGAATTAAAAAATAAATAAATAAATGCTCTGACTCCTTGGAAACAGGGAAAACAATTTAGGGTAATTTTGTGTGAATTTTTTATTCATTCTGGCCCGCTGCGAACGACCAGGTTTGACATAATGTTGAATCAACAACTTGAAACACAATCCTTCATCAACCAGAGATGTTTTTGTTTTGGGTTTTTTCTGCCGATGACTGGCTTCATGTGGGAACTTCCTGTCTGGCTCGATCTCCTCTGAACAGCTTGATGCTAATTCTGTCCAAATGGCACAGATCTCCTCCATTGACCATCTGAGATGAGAAACCGCAAGCCTTCTCTGAAAGTGAGTCAGCAGCATGTTTGCCACCACATCTCGAAGGAGAAAAAAAAATAAAGTTTATCAAATCAATAATCTGATCACGAGTTGGCACGTCATAGTTTCACTTTGAATTACAGTTTTCACCCCGAACAACAACAGAATAGACAAAATGTATATTTGAATATTTCACATCTTCAAATATCTGTTCTGCTTTAACTTTAAGGTGAAAATATAAAGACTTTTACATGAAAGTATAAGAATGAAGATGAACATTTTTCCTTTAATATTTATGTAACTATTTCATCATTTATGCGTTTCAGTTCCAGGAAAGTTTTGCGTTTACACGGCAGCGTTTTGAAAATGGCAGAAACACTGAAAACTAGGCATTAGGATGGCAGCTCACGAGTTGGTGTTTGTTTTTGTAAAGAAACCACACACATACACACACATGCACACAGAGGACAAAATACTATAAATATTAACAATGGCGGGTACACAGACATTTGTATAGTGACGAGAAAATGCTATTGCTATTATGGGTCCCCAACTAAACCAGGCTTTGAATCCCTCCCTTCAATCTATCCGTCTGTCCTATCCTGTTTCCCTTCACCCCAACCGGGACAGCAGAAAGCCTCCACCCCCGAGCCTGATTCTGCAGGTTTCTCCCTTTTAAAAAGGGAGGTTTTTTTCCTTTCCACAGTCGTTTATGCTTGCTCATGTGGAATTGTTGGGTTTCTGTGCCTAGAAATGGCTGTTTTATTTGGCGTTATATAAATAAAGTTGTATTGAATTGACTCTCAACTATGAAACTACCAAGTCCCAGGAGAATATGGACTGGGAGTCCTGACACAAACGTTGTTGTTTTTGTCCATCTACTGAGCATGTGCAGAAGGGTGCACATGAGCAGTAGCCGTGTTTCAGAAAAGTCGCATTTTTTCCCCCCGTTTCCATAGAGACGGGGTCTGAGCGTTTTCAAAAAGTTCCACCTTGGGAGCCACTTTCCAAAAGTTGCGTATGCAGTGGCTCTGACCACCATTGTCGTGTAAACTGAGCCTCAAAACGAAACAAGGTTTGAAACCTCAAACACGTGAGATCCACGGCGTCTCTTTCTCTCAAGTCTTGTGTGAACTTGTGCACCTCTGTCCCACAAGGACTCCGTCCAAACTGTCAGACTGGGCACGTGCTTTTCTTTTCTTTTCCCCCTCCCTGTGTTCCCAGCTGGCTTTTGGGTCATTTTTACCCTGAGAAATGCATCTGGGTGGTGGTGCTGTGGTGGAGCCAGATTACAGACCTCGGCGCTCCAAACCATGGGAGGAGACCTGCTGCACCACAGGCTATAGAAAGACAGCAGACCGCACATCAGAATGCGTGCACTGCCTCAGCAGCCAGGGGGAAAAGATTTCTACTCAAACTCAACAGTGAAAAGACATTTGCTCTCAGGACATCAGCTGATCGTCAACTTTTCCAAACGTCGATGATTATTATTTTCTGGGCGGTGTCCCATCTAAACTTCCCTTTAAGCACCTGCCACAGTCCTCAGTCCCCAGTTTGACAGGCGCCGGTGTGCAGAGTGCTGCCTGACCCCAAACCCCATTGAGCTGTGGGGCCGTTATGCAACACTGGAGCCGCTCCTGAATGCCAAGTGCGTCCCTGCAATGGAAGCCCGGAGGAGAATGCGGGGCTGCAAAGTAGGATGACACTGCATATTCATGAAGCTTGATCCGGAGATGCGTCCCTGTGATTGTAATACACTTTGGATTTGTTCTAGTTTAATGACTATATGAGGGGGGAAAAAAGACTTGTGCCAAACACCCAACTGTTCAACCCCAATGAAGAATGTTAAATGAAACTTATTCACATCTCATGTCTGTAATCCCTCGTCTCATCTCAAAGGGGATCACACAGTTTATGACCTTCCATCAAGGTGTGACTCTGTTAAAATATGAACCTTCATGGCGGCGAAAAGACGCGCAGTTTACCTGAAAACACCTGCAGAGCGACTTACCGGGGAGCACCTCGAAGCAGCGACGATCCTCGGCGGTGATGGTCTGATCAGGTGAGGGAGAACAAGGAGGAATGAGGAGGTGGAAGTTACCCGGTCCCCAGATAGAAAAAGAAAAGAAAAAAACGCTTTGCGCGCAGCTGCGCACCGCTGGATGGAGGAAGAGGAGGAAGAGGAGGACCCGAGCTGGAGGTGCGCAGGGCGGATGAGTGGACGGATCCTGTCCGGGAGGAACCGAGCAGCTCGACTGGGAGTGAATGAGGCTCTAAAACAGAGAGTCAGTGGAAATATACGGAGAGGAGCTACTGGAGTTTCTGCCTCTGACCGGACTGCTGCCACTGCGTGCCGCTGCATGACGCACAGAGGCGAGACAGCGTCACCTCGTGGCCATCAGGGATAACACAGGCTTTTTTCAAACCGATTCATTGATTCATATCAGAGGTCTTCAACCTGTGGCTTGTAAAGATGGTTTGTAAAGAAACTTTTTGTATATATACATAGCTATTGCTTTTTAGGTTTGTTTTTCTTAATTTCAGAGCAGCTGCATCTTTTGTGGCTCCAGACAAATTTTATTCGGTGGGAAAATCTTGAACTATATCTCTGTTGGTTGTAAAAGTTGCAAACCCTTGATTTATATCTCAACAGGAATTAATTATTGCGTACCAAAAATCCCCCAGTCAATCATTGATTAGATTCACATCAATCAAACCATTTCACATTATAATATTTGAATACAGATTGACAATAGAGAATAGAGTGAGAACAGAGAATATTTTGTGCATTTATTGACAGAAACCTATTCTTTTCAGTGTTATGAGATGGAATAAGGGCCGTAGGGTGTAGGAGTTGTTGGCGTTCCAATTTGTTGCACCAATAATTTCTCCAAGAAGATCAATAAAATATTGTCATTTTCTCGTTTCTGTAAATATCAGATGAAATGATCTGTGTGTTTCTCAGCTGAAGATTATGAAGGCAGTTCTCCTCAGACAGATCCTGTGCTGACAGTGAGGCAGAAAGCCTGGATGGTTTTCTTCATGTGGATAATGGGCTGGATTCCACGTCTTGTTGTCTCACTACATTCAATCAGGCAGGCAATGATTGACACCTGTTCTTATTTTTACCACTCCCTTCTTTATGTCTGAATTCCACCAGACATAGCAGGGTGTGCTTTTATGTGTCGTTCACTTAGAATGAGTCTGGAAAGTCTACATTTTCAAGTTATGCGAGTCTGAAATCAAGTGTTATCGCTTCTGCGTTACCGTAATGCTAAATATAAACGCGCAATAGACATTTTGAGGCTTGCGTGTTCTTACGGATTATTACGGTAAAAGATGCAGGAAGCATACAGTAAAGAGCTGCCTTTAGATTTTGCCTTACGTGTTTATCGTGATTATTACGGTAAAGCAGCAGGACGGATACTGCCATAGACATTGAGCCTGCTGCTTTTTACCGTAAAAACCAGTAAAAACGCTCCCCCGACTCCATCAGCAGCATCCGCAGCACGGCGGCCCTTCTCCGCTCCTCCAGGCCGCGGAAGGACACTGCGGGGCGGGGAAGCAGGGTCGCGGCGAGTCGGAGGTGGACGCCGGCGGCTTCCCTAAATGCGTCGGTGGGAGCCGCTTCAGCCGAGAGAGAGCCACGGGAGCGAAGGATGAGCCGAGGAGGAAGAGCAGGAGGAGGAGGAGGAGGAGTCCTCTCCATGTCTCTGTCGCTGTGGTTCATATGGACGCAGCTGCTCATCACAGGTAAACCTCTGCAGCCATTATCTAAGAGAAACGTTCCTGGAGCTCACAGACTCGAGCAGATTCAACCTTCTCCGTACTCAAATTGTATCTAACACACACATGTTATCTAACCTCTACAATCTGCTGGGCCCTCCCATCTCTAACATCTGAAATCATTAGGAGAGCTCCACGACATTTAAATTATGAACGCTCTGATTAAAAAAAAACAAACACGTATGGTGGTCTGTAATGTCACGGTATTCACCTCAGACATGCAGATACACTGTGCTTCTGTGTGACGATCCTGATCAATGAATGTGATGAGATAAACTCATTCAGCTTTACTGCCGCTGCTTCACAATCAGAGCAAGGTGTAGTTTCAAGTCAGGAGGAGAAGCCGACTACCTGTATTTGGTGGTGGCATAGCTCGGTTGGTAGAACAGTGCTCTCCCAATTGTAAGGTTCTAAGATCAATGCTCTCCTCCTGCCGTTCATGTGTTGAAGTGTCTTTGGGCCAGACACTGAAGCCCAGTGTTTAACTGGGAGAGCAGTCGCCTCCCAATCAGAAGGTTGTGGGATCGACACTCTCCTCTGACTGCCGACGGTGACCCGATCTTCTTTTCCTTTCAGAGTCGTCGTCAGGAGAAAGTTCCCTGCCCCGCCACTCTGCCCGTTTTCCTCCATCTTTCTACCATGAGCAGGACGATGATGCTCTGCTGGAGCGCCGCCCCCTCCACCATCGTGAAGCTCACCAGCAGCAGCAGCAGCATCCTGCCAGGTCCTTGGAAGACCCCGTCCCGCATCTCGCCGGGAAGCGAAACCTCAACCTGCCTAAAGCACGACTGCATCACGGCGAAACGTTGGAGCAGGAGCACGGTCCTGTGTCAGCACGGTACCTGGTCACAGTGGTAAGTGGTCCATTGATAAATTAAAAAAAACGCTGCCCAGCGTGGTAATTTGTACCTTCTCTATCTCAAATGAAGGTCATGTAGATTTTATACAGACCAAGAGTCATTTATGACTAGTTTCATATTATCTGTTTTTATGGATTCATGTATTTGATACACTAAAGGCAGGAAACACTCAGGAGCAAGTACGTGCTAATAAAACCGTTTAATAGTTTTTCTTCAGGTGTTATTGTGAGTTGTCTAAGCTGACAACAACAATTTGCTCAACCTTTCCCAAAAGAAGTCTTGTTGTATGTACTGTTTTCAGACTTTTATCCTTCCATTTAGAGATTACATTACTGATTCCGTGTTCTTATATCACTTAAACTTCTGTTGGAACAGAGTCTGTTCTAAATTTTGGGATTGCGATGTAAAAAGTGCAGATCTCACAATAAATACTTCGTCTCCGATTTCTTTACAAAAATTACATTTATGCTCTGATTCAGCATCTTTACAATTAATTTTTATGGGTAAAACATTTCTAAAAAGATTAGCTAACTATGATTAAACTAATCTCTCTTTTCTAAGGCCAGTTGTCATGAAAATAACATGTATTAACTGTCCTTTCCAAGGTATTGTAGAAAATTGTAGATAATCATAAATCTGGATTTAGAACAATCCAATATGGCGTCCCCCAGGGATCCATCCTCGGGCTACTTTATCTTATATATATATATATATATATATATATATATATATATATATGATGTGGTAAATTCCTGTAACATCTTACACAAGTTTTTTAAAAATTTTTGTAGATGACATAATCACATAAGTGACCTTGAAAAGAAGGTCCGTAAAAACGTTGTTAAATTCAACATATATAATTCAAATAATAATAAAAACATTTGATGTGTTGGTATTTTAATAAATGGCAGTCCTATTAAGAGTCAGCTGAATTCCTGGGGGTCCACCTTGATGAGTTACTGAACTTTATATATCGATGTGTCGACTATATTGTCAAAATACTTTCACCTCTACGTCGTGGCATCATTTACCTCCAGTAGTCAGTATGACAGTGACAGGCTGTTGGTAAAGGTCCACTGGTGGGAAATAGTGTCAGCCATGTTAGTGGTGTGTGTGTGTGTGTGTGTGTGTGTGTGTGTGTGTGTGTGTGTGTGTGTGTGTGTGTGTGTGTGTGTGTGTGTGTGTGTGTGTGTGTGTGTGTGTGTGTGTGTGTGTGTGTGTGTGTGTGTGTGTGTGTGTGTGTGTGTGTGTGTGTGTGTGTGTGTGTGTGTGTGTGTGTGTGTGTGTGTGTGTGTGTGTGTGTGTGTGTGTGTGTGTGTGTGTGTGTGTGTGTGTGTGTGTGGACAGAAATAGTCCCCTGATCCTAACAGGAAGCGCAGCGTGATAATAGCATTACCTGCACAATGACCAACCAGGTGTCAGGATTTTCTGTAAGCCAATCAGAGAGTAGACGAGGAATCACTGTTCATTCAGTGAAAATCCACCATGTGTTCAGGTCAGACGTTTCTACTTTTCTGTTTCTGTTTTTCTCCCTGATTCTGTTTTCTACGTTTCCATTATCGCCTTCAATCTGTTGATACCTCGACCTTTTCTGTTTCTACTTCTTCAGCCTCTATTGTTTCTTCTTCTACTGCTTCCGTTTCTATTTCCATTTTGACTTATGTTTGTTTTTTGTACTTGAAATGCTTCCATTGTTTTTACTTCTTCTACTGTCCATTTGGACTTTTTTTAAGATTTCATTTGATTATTGGTTATTATTCTTTTTTTTCATAGCTGATTGTTGTTTTTATTTATTTGTGTTCAGTTTCATTTGTCATCTGAAGTTGTTTGTTGAAAAATTGCTTCAAATTTAATCTTTCAGGCCTGAAGCTAATACGAGCGTCAATGCTAACTCCATTTATCATCAGGGCTAACTTCTTTAGCTTCAATGCTAAGTCCTTTAGCTTTAGTTCTGACTTATTTAGCATTACCTCTAAAACTAATTTAACTTCAATGCTGATTCCTTTAGCTTCAGTGCTATCCCGTTTAGCTTTAGTGCTAACATCTTTAGCTTCCTGGCTCTGGACTCTGAACTACGGCTCAAACAGAAAACTTTGGCCCAAGTGAAAACGGAAAACTTTTGTTGCGTTTCGACTGTGTGTTTACGCGACAGCGGTGCCTGGAGCCACTGAAAACTGCTTTCCAGAAGGATTCATTCGTGGCGTTGAATGCATTGTGTGCTCTTCTCTCAGAAAGTGTACATTTACCACACCATTTTATTACATATAAACGGCACCCACTAGTGGTCCAACAGGAAAACTACATCGTATTCAGGGTTTATTCCATCGATGTGTATTGAATTGAAAAAGTTTATTTCGGACGTGTGGTAACAAATGAAATTCTTTACAACAAAAAGAGAACAAAATAAAGGCACAACAAAACAAACATAACAAAGCAAAAAATAAGTACATAAATCAATAATGACCCAACGGGACGAAGCATAGACTAATTTACTAACCCCTTCTCCACTTCAACCACAAGTTAATCAACACCCCTGCCGTTATTCATGTACACAAACAAATATCCAAATGAACAATAATAATAGTACATAAATAATCAAAATTAATTCATTATAATTCAGTGTACTCCCTGTGTCAAAACCTGTCGTCCTGCCTATACTTTGTGAAAACCATTCTCTTGTGCCGCTCTTTGATCCGGGCTCGGACAAAAGCCTGAGCGCCAAACGCGTTTGTCGTCCTTACTGACACTTTACATCTCTTACTTTAGTGTTTCCACTGTAAGTTCAGCTCGACAGTGGCCCCCTTCATCTTCCACTCACTGATGTCGCCACCTGCAGGTCAGATATGAACATACAGAATTTACATTTCCCAAAAAAAAAAAAAAAGATGCTTGATCGAGAAAGCTGATTGGAGGTCAGAGTAACGTGTTGTGGTTTTCTTGGTGACAGTTTGGCTGATGTTGTGGTGTTGACAGATGATGTTTGCTTTGTTGTCAGTCTGAGACAGAAACAGTGAGCTTGTCTGCTGCCTCCCGTCCTCATATTGAATTAGACAAACAGCCTTTCCTGTTCTCCGTCCTGCTTGAGTCTTGCTCCCAGACTTACTCGGTGCTTCTTAAATGTGTTACAGTGGAGGGGTCACACACTCCAATACTGGAATGTTCTAACTAAAATGCGTTCATGGACACAAGTTTCCATCCATGTCCACTAAAGTGTCCGTCCAAACGTGGACACTCTCTGCTTCCATTCAGTCCGACACTCTAAATCTAAATCCCCGTTGATTTGAAACCGAATGTGAGACCATTGAAACCGGGTCTTAAACCTTTTTTGAAACCAGATCTGAGAGCAGGTTTGACCCCGAGTGTGTGTGTGTGTGTGTGTGTGTCCCTTCAGTACGTGGCGGTGGACGTGCGCAGGTTGAACGTCAGCGTTCTGCGGTGGTTTCGCGGCGGCGTGGCGGCGGCGCTGGGCGTTCCGGCCGCTCGCGTCCACATCCAGCATCTGAATGTGAGTGTGCGACGTTCGCGCCCCACGCCGCTCCTTCTCGCAACAGAGGTCGCTCCCGCTTTACCATCACCTCCTTCCCGCAGGAGAAGAAGAACGGCATCGAGCTCTTCGTGTCCTCCGATAGGCCGGGCGTCGCCGAGCCCCGCAGCGCCGAGGAGGTCATCCAGTCGCTGAACGTCCGAGTGCTCCATCGCAACCTGGGTCACTTCGGCATCACCGAGGTCTCCACCGAGGTGTGTAGGAGATTCCTCCTGGAGGACACGGTCAGCCCAGGTTCATCTAGAATGATCCAGACCAGTAAAATAGTGTCATAATAAACTTTGAATTTAGACTTTAAAGTTTTTCTTTGTTCCTGCTTAGACATGTTTAATACTCAGTTGGTGGTTTTGGCCAGTTTTGTCCCACAGGCCTGAATGTCCCCTGCTCTAAACTCTGCTGCTTGTGTCTGTGTGCAGAAGAACGTCCTGCAGGGGGAGCCGAGGGACCACGTGTCGACCCGGGAGGGTTTCTACGCCATCGTCCTCTTCTTCACCGTCTTCATCATCGTCATCACCTGCCTGATGGTAAAAAAAAAAAAAGAACAACTCTGATCCATGTTCCTAAGCGAGGGTAGGAAATAAAGGTCTGACTGATTTCCTTTATGCAACCTGAGCCTTGTTCACAGTGGGAGTCAAACTACTGCAGCAGGATTTGCATTTATGAGCTCACATCTTTTACTGACTTCACCACAAACAGAAATCGTAAAACATTGAGTAGCTGATTGTTTACTTCTTCTCATCAATCAAAACCTTTGTGTTTTAAATTCTGCTCACCGGATTGGAAATGAAAACGATCCGATTTTGTCCTGCAGTGACAGCGATGGTCCACATGAGGGCACTCTCACTCGGTTTGACTCACGTCTTCCCTCCAATTGTTTAAAGTGCAGAAGATTTCTGTGTTCATCGCTTTGTTTTTATTAATTCTGCACAGATATATTTGGAACAGAAAATCATTTAACTGAAGGGAAATGAACAGGAAGTCCTGGAAATGTTCATGTAGAGGCTCATGTATGTGTTTACATACATGGATCACCTTCTTTCGTCTTTATCCAGCTCAGACTGAAAGAGGGTCACAGTTTTAATGGGTCAAAATCTTTCTCTTTCAATATATAAAAATCTAATATTGAGTTCATCCAGATCTGTTGAGTCGATGTCGAAGGTCCAGAAGCTGGGATAGAATTGTTCTCGTCAGTAGAATTGAAGTCTTGTGTACCTCGGGCTGTTTGTGCCGTTTGTGGCACAATTCTGAATGAAAGATCTGCAGATTGAGGCAGAAAGTCAAATGTTGACAACCTAAGCCCGCATGAGCCTCCAAACTGCCGACTGAGCAAGTTTAAGGCCTGGATACACAAACATGGCTTCCTCCCAGTGACGCTCTGGCCCCTTTTTGGGCTTTGAGGTTCCAATCTCCATCATAGGTGACTTTGTTGGATGAGTCGGCAGCTTCCTGCAGGAATGGCGGGGTCTACCTCGGAGCCTGAGAAGCATCAGCCCGTGTGGACGGATTAACATGATGACGCTCTGATCAGACAAAGGAGAAGGACATGGGAGCACCATGAGAGGTGCAAGTGTTGGTTGAGGAGCAGCAAGCCAGCAGGATGGCGCTGCAGGATGCTGCAACAGAGGAGGTTGGAGACGATGGGAACATACAGTGCAGTGCAAAGTCTCCTGACCTGCGGGACGAAATGATTGTTTCATTTATTGTCTTTCTTCTTTTCTTATCTTTGTGACGAAGCACAGAAACATTTTGGCTCCTGTGTGTCTTGTTTAGTATCTCCAGGATTTTTTAATCACTCCCAGATGAACTAACAACTTCTTGCTTTTACTTTTTCCAGTAATTATTCTGAGTTTATTTCCAAAATGTATATATTTATTGTTCCATATCTTGGAGTACAAGTCTTCAGTCACACTTTGTGTCAGTTTTGTTTTATTTTTTTTATTCAATAATGTGAGAGTGAAGGCCCAACAGCAAGGTTAAGAAATTATATAAAAAGGAAAGGCTCAGAAATGGAAGTGTAGAATTGTGAATATTTGCAATAAAGTTATTAATAATAGACTTTGTAGTCTCGAGGACTCTAGTTTAAGTATTAATAATAGCACAAGGAAGAGTATAGTGAGTTTAAGATGTCATTTTGATTGTCTCTGGAGAGATTATTACAATATTGATTTCCCCAAGAAAGATGCTATACATTTTCTTTTTTTTTTAATAGAATTAAATTCTGTGAATTAGATTTTAAAAGGATTATCGAATATTACATCTTTATGGTCATTTTACAGGTCTTGTGTCAGTGAATGTTCAGATTGAGACATTTTCCCAACTCTTCATCTTCACTTCTGCATCTCGTTTGCAGGTTTTGTTCCGACTGAAGGAGAAGGTTCAAGTTTCTGACAGACGGCACAAAACTCTTCCTCCTGACCTCCACCTGACCCCGACAATATGCTCCGACTCCGCTCACAAATTGAAGGGCACCCAGGTGAGCCAGCAGCGCTGGATCTGTTTCTAATTACACTCATAAAGTCCTCGTGCTGATGTCCCCTTCACAATCCTCCAGGTGGTGATAATAGGAAGCATGGTCCAGGCTCCGCCCCCTCCAGCGGTGGCCATGTCTTCTCCCCAACAGCAGCCAATCACAGCCTGCCGCCACCCAATTGCACCCGCTGCCCCTCTCAGGTCAGTTTCAGTGCATCATCGGAGAAACTTTTTCCTTTACTACAAGTGCTCATTTCTTAATTTGTCTGCCTGTAGCCCCGCCCCCAATCCTGTCAGCAGCTCTGACTCCGCCCCTCGGCAACCCGTTGCCCCAGTAACGGCCAGTCACGAGCTGAAGCCTTGCCCCTCCCCCTTCAGGATGAAACCTGCTGCAGGGCTGCAAGAACGGTCAGTTTATTTATTTTTTAAGACAACTTCTACCGTGCATGTAATACTTAAATAAGTAATTGTTGGGGAAGTCGGGGTATGAATTTGTTCAAAAACAGAGGGAGAAGCTATAACCAGCGTCTCCTGCTGAGGACTGTGAGCTCTCCAACTTGTGACACAAGCTTCAAAGAAGACTCGCCACAAAAATTATGACGTGAACTCGATGAAAACAGGATGAGAAGCAGCAGGAGTCTCACAGGAGCTGCAGACAGCGGTGACCAGCGCCCCCTCCTGGAGGGAATTCAGCTGGAAGAACGTGTCACAATTGTTTAGTAACCCAGTCTAGAAGACCACCTACTCAAATCTGAGATCCGAGAGGCCGTCTTAAAGTTTATAAGTCGTGTACCGTTGTGATTTAGATGGCGTCGACGATCCAAAGCCAGATAAATACATACTTGGCTTTGAAAAGGAAATGGCTACGATAAAAGAGGAGACTGATGTAGTCTATTCCAACTGTTCTCAAAGTTGTCAGTGTGTAGCACCTGAGAAAATATCGAGCTCTCCATCATTATAAGACCTGAACGTACAGTAACAGAGGCTCACCCTGGTAGTTATGGACTTTTTAATTATATACTTATTTTAAATATGAATCTCATATGTTTTATATTTTTAGATATTAGCTGTGTTCTAAATTTTACTTAAAATAAACATGCATTTATGACTTGCCTCCACATACCACTAGAAGGAGCTTGCGTACCACCAGTGGTACACGAACCACAAGTCTATAGTATTTACACAATGTAGAGAGTTACATTCAAACTGAGGAGTCAGGGCATACTTTTGATGAAAATGGATCAACATCAAACCAACTTTTCATCATTGTTTTGTGAAAAAAATAATAAAAGTGCATCTAAATTAATTAATAAGCTCTGCAGAGGAGTGGTGTGTGTGTGTGCGCGCGTGCATATGTAAGTAGTGAGTCTATGGGTGTGTGTTGGCGTGCGCTGGTGGGTGGGCACACCACAAACGGTACGTGTGCTTGTGTTTTCCTCTCTGGACTGAAGCCAATCAATAATCAGACAGAAAGGAAGTAGCAGCATCCTCACAGGAAACCAGCTTACACGTAGCGACAGCGAGGCCATTTGAATCGGTTTCAAAATAAAGCACGATCCCGGCGTGTCCAAATGTCATTTTAAAATGTCAAATTTAAACTAAGTAAGTTTCACACTCGTTAGTCTCACTCTGTTTTTCCCTCTGCTCTCTCTCTCTCTCAGACGAGGCTCTAATGTCTCTCTGGTTCTGGACATGTCGGCCCTCGGCGCTGTGGAGCCCCTCAGTGTTGCCATGGTAACGCCCCGGGAGGCGGTGGCACGGGAGTACCTGCTGTCAGCCGGTCGGATGCTAACGCGCCAGCATCTCCAAGACGTCGTAAAAAACACGCACAAACTGCACGTGGAGTTTGCAGTGAGTAGAAATGTTACTCTCTATCTGCCACGTTGATTCTTTACTACATTTCACCACCAAACATAAACGTCTTGTGATTCTGGCAGGAAATCCCGATGAACTTCATCGACCCCAAAGAGCTCGACATCCCGAACCATGGCACGAAGAACAGATACAAGACCATCCTACCGAGTGGGTGAACCATCACAACCCCCCCCCCATCCCTCACTTCCTGCTAAACCAGGAAGTTGTTTTACGATGTGGGAGGGGCCTCGTGTCCGAGGCCAACAAGCCCAAGGATGGTTAATGGGGCACCTCCCTAATCCTTACAGAACAGTTTGTTCCCAGTCCGATGGAGACTTTACGTAACCGCCAGCACAGCTTTTCATTTCACAGGGCTCATCCATAATGGGCTCGTCCACTTCCTTCCTTCCGGCCAATCAAGAGAAAGGAATGCTCTCCAAAGGCTGCTGTCAATCAAACGCCTTCCTGTGTTCCAGCTTGAGTGTTGTCTTTGTCAAGTGTTGATTGTGCCGCATGAGGCCGAGGTGTGAGAGGGTATCAAACTGCCGTGATCAACCTGATGTGGCAAATAAAGTTTACAAAAAAAAGTCTAAAACGGGCTTAAATGTGACCCCAAACTGAAAGAGACTGCAAAACAATCTGAAACTCCACCTGAGGCCACCTGAAGCAGCTTGAAACCAGCTTATGCAGACTACACAGATTAGAAAAGACCTGAGAACCAAAAAATCTTCGACAGCTCTGCAACAATTGTCTTTTTCTTTTCTTTTTTAAATCATATTTCAGGTGCTTCAAGGGATTAAATATACATTTTTTTTCCTATTTCTTGTGTCCTAGACCCTCATTCCAGAGTCATCCTGAAGTCAAAGAGCTGCAACGACCTGCTGAGCTCCTACATCAACGCTAACTACATACGGGTAACGCAAGAATCGTGGTGTTTTTGTTGTCATGGTAACAGAACACTCAATGGTGACTCTTGTCCCGGCTGTGGATGCTATAGTTGCCATTGTTGTTGCAGCTGATTTTTTGCTGAAGCAGAAGTATATTTCAAAGAACAGAGGAAATAGCATATAGAAGTCATTTTCCTTTGAAGTACGTTTTTGTACTTGCTCTTGACTCCTTCCCAAGTCTGTTTAGCTCCAATAGGGTTGCATCTTAATGAGGTTAATAATAATAGTCGCACATGGAATAACTGCAGAAACATGAATTTAACTTAACTACTCGTGCCGTCACGCTGATGAATTAATATTAATATTCCAACGCAAAATGTGTTCACTGGAGAAACTGAGCTTCAAAAGAAGTCAATGGAAATTATAAACTAAAGGAAGAGCAGTGAGGTCGCTCTGTGCTGGACCGGACATTGTGCAATATTAAGTAATCAGACAATATAAACAAAGTCATGATAACCAGCTTCGTAGAACCGCTTATCAAGGATTGCGAATGTATGGACAAGTTAACCCAGGTCACAGAGAGATATCCCAGGTATGTTAACCCTGCTTGTGGTGGTTGTTGTTGCTGCTACTGTAGTTATCCTGGTGTCGGTGGTGGTGATGATGGTGGGGGCCGGGGGGCTCTGGGAGAAAGTGGGACTCTCAGACTGAAATACAATGGCTTCACTTCCTGTCAGGAAGCTCCGAGTGTTTAAACTCTGTGTCCGACAGTACATACCACAGCCAAATATAGAGTCCACTGTGAGAAACGGCACATCAAAGCAATCGAGGTCTCTCTGCCATTAAATGGCCATGTTAACGCGATGGTATGATTTTCCTGCAGTTTGGTCATTGAACGCCCTGCTGATGCCGCTCTTTATTGGCTCCTGCTGCAGGGTTACCTCGGTGAAGACAAGGCCTTCATTGCCACTCAGGGTCCGATGGTCAACACGGTGAATGACTTCTGGTGGATGGCCTGGCAAGAGGAGGCGCCCGTCATCGTCATGATCACCAAACTCAAGGAGAAGAACGAGGTCATTTCACTGTTTGAGGGGGGGGGAAAGTAGCACTCAGAACAGGCTAAAAAGGCAGAGCTATGACTCAAAAACGGGCTCAAAGGGTGTGAAAAACAGGGTGTGAAACAGTTGAACACAGGTTGCAGAACAGTTTGAAAAACGGGGCGTAAACAGACTAATAGCAGGTCAAAACAGCATAAGTCAGGGTGAAAACGGGACGTGAGACAGTCAGAAAACTGGGTGTAAAACAGGCTAATAGCAGGATGTAGAACGGTCTGAAACAGGCTGAAAATGGTGTAAAATGGTAAACAGTCTGGAAAACAAAGGTGTGTTAAATAGGTTAAAATCAGGTCTAACCAGCTTAAAAAGTATTTGTAAAATGGGCTGACAAACGGGATGAAGTCAGTGTCAGTAGTTGTAAAGGTGTTTTGAAAGTTTGCGTGCGATGCGTGGAGGTGTGACCCTCTGAACCCGCCCTCTGTCTGCAGAAGTGTGTCCTGTACTGGCCAGAGAGGAGGGGCATCTATGGGCGGGTGGAGGTGTTGGTCAGCAGTGTCCGAGAGTGTGAACACTACACCACTCGCTGCCTCACTCTGAAGGTACTTCCTGTTCCTGTTTAGGGTCCCACTTCTTCTTGTGCAGTCAATCTCATGTCTGTGTGTGTGTGTGTGTGTCTAACCAGTGTGGGAATCAAACCCGTATGCTGCAACATTACTGGTACACCTCGTGGCCTGATCACAAAACGCCCGACTTGGCGCTGCCGCTGCTGCAGCTGACGGCTGACGTGGAGGCAGACCGCCGGGTGGCGCCCGCTGTGGGTCCAGTCATCGTCCACTGCAGGTACCAACACGTACAGTCAGAATACACCCGGCCGAGTCGCGACATCACCCACAATGACTCTGTTGTGTATGTAGTGCTGGGATTGGTCGGACGGGATGCTTCATCGCCACGACGATTGGCTGCAGGCAGCTGAAGGAGGAGGAAGGGGTGGATGTGCTGAGCATCACCTGCCAGCTCAGAGCCGACAGGTGAGAGTGTGTAGTCGTGGCCATGGCAACTGACTCAGATAGGTGATTGTGTAACCATGGAAACTGCATCAGTATGTGTAACCATGAGGATTGTAAACATGTGTATCCATGGAAACTGGATCCGAGTGATGATTGTAAACATGTGTAACCATGGAAACAGGATCCAACAGCCAATTGTTTACATGTGTAACCATGGTAACCAGATCAGAGTGGAGATACCTGTGTTGCCATGGTGACTGGATCAGACAGTTGAGTTTGTGTATTTGCGTGTGTCTGCAGAGGGGGAATGATTCAGACCTGTGAGCAGTACGAGTTTGTCCATCATGCCCTGAGTCTATACGAGGCCCGCCTCTCTGCAGAATCTGTCCAATGAGGAGCCGCCGCCGTCTCACCACTCAGAGGGAACCAGGAAGCTGAGGAAAGGTGCCAGCAGTGGATCTGTTGGGAGTTTTAAAAAGCTTTCGGGCTCTGTGAGGTTTTTATTTTTGATTGACATTTTCGTGGGCAGAGCCTGCAGCCAGGAGTAGGAATTGGTTCGGTTTCTTCTTCAAACGTGTACAGACGGCGTTTTCTCCTGTGGACAAACACTAACGCGATGGAGGGAGGGGTTTTAGTCCTGTTTACTAACGCTGACCCATCCTGTCTCTTTGGATTTTACAGTGCTTTTTTAACGTGGCGACGGAAGTCGACTGTTAGCTGGTTGCCCTTAGAGTCCTGTGTGTGACCTGAGCACGCCCTGTTTCACTCTGTAATTAGCCTCAAACACACAAAAAAAACACTTCAAATTTTAAAGGGTAGATTCTGCTCTTCAACTTTTGTTTTTAATGATTTTAACAGATATGTCACAGCTGCTAAAATATCTATTAAATGTCTTGCAAATTACAAAAATGACCAAAAACTCTCCACGCGATCGGTTTTCTTTTTTCAGCTAATCGGCCACATCTGTAATGCTACTTTCCGAAGCTACCAAATGAACGCTAATAATGTTTCTTTATGAGTCAGCAAAGTAGCTGGAGGCTAATTTTACCTTTGGTGTTTCAACCCGTATGCTTCAATGTTCGCGTATAGACTTTTTAAGCTACAGGTAGCCGCTATGCTAACGTAATAAGTTGTTAAAGCAATTCATTCAGCTGCTAATCAGCAAACCTGTTACTGGTTCTGTCTAAGAATTGTGGAAGTTGTAGTTTTTAGATATTGATCCTTATATATTCTGTTGAGGATGAATTGAAATGACTGACGAGGAAAGCGAACGTCCTCCTCTCAGTGACGTGGTAAAACTTTCAGAATCGCCAACGACGTATTCAAAGTATCTCAGCCATAATTTTTTACTTGAAATACATTTCGTTAGCCTTTTAGCTCCCCTGTTTGTCCAGCTTGGTCTGAGTTTACAGATGTCAGCTGTGTCATATAATCATACAAATATACGATATGTAGAAATAATGTTGCTTTATACCAAAAATGTGAAAGTTTGAAGTCATCACATGACGTAAATTCTGTTCTCTGGTGACTGTGTAATTTTCTTGTGTATCAAAGTAATAATATTTATTTTTGTACTGTTTTTATATGTTTTCTTGATGTCCTTAGACAGCAGTGTGATATTTATCCTGGTCTGGTTGCGTTAGCTGTTGGTGCTAAAAAAAAAAAATTAAAAAAAGAAAGAAATAATAGGAATAATAAACCTTTATGTCGGAATGAATGATTTTAACAAGTTATATTCAGAACCAGTCACCACAATCTCATTATTATGGGTGGTACAGCCTAACCGTGTCTAGAGTCGGCTATGTCAGTAATAATGAGAGACCGGGACTATATTTTATTTTATTTTACTATTATCGGTTTATTTTTCGAACCATTCCACATTTTCTACGTACCTACAGGGAAAGGTGAGGATTTTATTTCTTTGTCATCACAAAGATGTTTGGAGTTCCTCAGGGATCTTTGCTTTTTTGTTTTCTTACTCAAATATTTGAATTTGTGCTGTCCCTAACCCTAACACTCTCACATTATATATATTTTTTTAGCTTGATTATCTGAAAATATCTTTGTTTTTCTTAATTAGCTAAATTGCATTCTGAAATCAATCATACTAACTTGGTTTTTTTGTGTGTCGACACCAATTCATATTTCAAGATGAACAGAACCTGTGACCTGAATTATCGTTTCCATGGCGACAGATGTTGGCAGGTTTATTGCTCTAAGTAATTAAGAACTTGAATGTGTACGAGAGGACGGCGGGGACACGCGATACCGTCGGCTAACCAACTGGTAACAAACTTTTCGGAGGATGTTCTCGGCGATAAGTCAGACGAATCTCATATTTTCGGTCGTCTTAAATATTTTGTCAGTCACATCTCATTAGCGACCAGTCACAGATGTGTGGAGAGAAAACCACGCCAGCTCCTCTCCGAATGTTCCTGCGTTAGCTCACTAAAGTTTGTTGGGATGTCCGCGACAGTCGTGTACAGTTTGTGTCCAAGTGCTATTAAATCTGGCGTTGGCGTCCACAGATCTCAAACTCAAATCCTGCTGTTGATTTCCTGCAGAAGAATTAAACTGTTGGAGGATGGTGAACTTGCAGAGGGTCGTTACGTATAAAATATTCACCTCCTTCAGTCGGGACCGGCCTTCACAACAACGCTCACTGCCTCTGACGTGGTATTGTGTTTGTACAGCAGGGGGCGCTCATCATGTCTGTGAAGCTTAAAGGGACTCCAAACCTTTTCCCTGATGCCGCTTCACGTCTGATCGAAACACTAAATATTTTTTCCTGTCCGAAGGTTTTCAGTCTGCAACACATCAGACAGAAACGCCAAAGTTTAACGGAACAAAATCGAAACAGTTGTTTGGGTTTTCTAACATCGGTTCATCGGAATTTTCTCAGTTATCAACTAAAGTTCTTCCATTAAATTTCATTTCATTTGGAAACCACAAACATGTTAAAAATTTTGATTTTCTCTCGGTTTATTTATTCCCAATTAAAACAGAAACCAAAGTGAAACATTTTCTCAAGAAACTAAATCTGAATTTGAAAATGAAATTAAATATTCCAATAAAAAGTTATCAACTATTTCTTATGGGATCATCAGTTATAAAACGCAAACGGATGTTTAGTTCAGATGAAGGAAAACTTTGCAGTCTCTTGAAACTTGCACTGTACACGATGCTAACCTGTGTAAGTACATTTGAACTCTTCTCTGTGTGGCTTTTTAATGTAATATTAATCAACTTGAATGTTGTAACAGTCCTGAACAATAGCCACTGAGTAGTGCTGTAACCTCATTATCTACTCCAAATACTTCTGTGTTGTTTCCTGTAATCCGTACAATAAAAACACTGAACACGAAAAATATGGATGGTTGTGTGTTTGATTTCTCGTGGCGATAAAAATAAAGCGCCCACTGCAACTTCTGAAGACAAAGGGGGAGAAATGGGAAGTATTATCAAGTGAAATGAAAGGTGCAATAGTTGATATGTGCATAGACAGCTTGTTAATGTTTAATTATAACGGTGTTTCACGTGCCAGAGCGGGTCCACGTTAACAGAGTTACAGCTAGTCAGAGAGCCAGAGCAGCTACTGGCCGCGGTGGATCAGTGGGGTGGACTGGTGTGGAGTCATGTTGTTCCTCGAAACCGCCGGTGAGCAGGAAGGAAGGAAAGAGGTGTGGGCAACTAAAAGCGGCTCCGAACTATTGAAAGAAAAACACTTTGACCTTTGACTCGTTGCTTCAATTTTAGCCAACGTTTCAGCCTCAAAAGAAAAGTCTTAGCGGCTGGAAGAATTAAATCCACCATCATCACCCACTGCCAAGAGCCAGAGACCAGCACCAACCAACATGGACCACCACTAACAGCCAAGCCCAATACAAACAACGGGAGATAACCAGCCACCAGAGACTACCACTAATCACCAGAGAGCACTACTGTTTAGCAGAGAATAGCGCCAACCACCAGAGGCCACCACTAACAATCAGAAACAACTACCACCAAGAGACCACCACTAACAGCCGAGGACTGGAGACAACCACCCACCAGAGACTGCCACTAACCACCAGTAACCATCACTAACAACCAGAAACCATCACCGATGGCCAGACATTCCCACTAACATCCAGAGACTACCACTAACTGCCAGAGACCATCACTAAGCAGCAGAGACCATCACTAAGCACCAGAGATTACCAGAAATAGCAAAAGACCCAACAATAACAACCAGAGATCACCACTAAACACCAGTAACCATAACTAACCACCAGAGATTACCACGAATGGCCGGATATCCCCTCTAACAACCAGAAACCACCACTAAATGCCAGAGATTACCAGTAACAGCCAGTTAATTACCACTAACGACCAGCGATCACCACTAATTACCACTAACGACCAGAGATCACTACTAACGACCAGAGATCACCAGTAATTACCACCAATGACCAGAAATCACCACTAAACACTAAGGATCACAATCAACCCCGAGAACGTAGGTGATGAACGTTTCCCATCAAAAAAGCCATTTTGCCACTTTCCACCAGATAAAATTCTTTTGGCGCCAGAACATGTTTAATGATAAAAGATCACACAGCTCATAAAATCGTTCATGTAGTTTCGATAAATACATTCACGACGACGCAGTTTTAACCTTTTGACCTTATTTTATCTAATTCAGCTAGTTTGGCTATTCTAGCCATATTGTTGACTTGTCATTATTTATTTCTCGTCATGTTGATGAATTTGAGCCGTTTCACCTGTTTTTGCTCCATCTTTTCTCCTCCTTCTACCACTTTGTTTATGGCCATTTAAAACCTTTTTTTTAAAAGTAGCAATTATAACAGTTTTAGCCTTTTTAACCATTTTGGCCAGGAGAGTCTTTTTGAAAATAAGTCAGGTCCGCCAATCAATAGGAAGAAAATGGTTCGACAAAGAGTCACATGTGGCTCCACTTCTTGTTTGTTGCTGCTGTTAGCGCCTGAGAGATAGTCTCGAGATATTCTGAACGTTTTGACTTCTGCAAATCATTGATGTCTGCCTGCAGAAAAATCAAACACGGTACTATTTTTACCCTCTGACTCTGTATTCTCGCTTCTTTTTGCTCAGTTATTTATAACCTCCATATAATCATCGTCCTTAACATCAGTATCGTCTCCGGATTGAGTTTGAGGCTGTGTGTGGCAGTTTGGGTCCAGTAGGACCGACAGGAAGTTGGCGTTGGTCCCTGTTAGCAGCACTTCCTGTGAGGAAGACGGAGGCGTTCCAGAGACAAAGGAGGGTTTTTGGAGTTTGGAGAAGACAAATCTCTGAGTGTGAAGCCCGGAGGACGGACAGTGTGGAATGGTCTGTGACTCGGAGGAACAAACAGGAACTGAGGACAAAGTTTTTAATCTTTTGGAATAAATCAAACATCACATCAGGAACCTTTTCTGTGGATGTTTTCTCTGCTTTAGTCTCAGATCCAGGAATCGTCTTTGGGCAACAACGCATAAGACAAAAGGGACGGATCGGGCGAAACTGAGAATCTGGACCTCTGGTTGAGGATTATGGTGGACTTTTTTCTGTCGAAGGATCTGAAGGAGGAGCAACATGCTGAAATGTAAATTCTGGCCCTGTCTGTGCCTCCACGGCTTCACCTCCATCCTACTGCTGATGGTGCTGCAGATACAGGTCAGTAATACTGTCTCTAATACCTCAGTTCCCTACTACATAGTACAACTACCAAGCTGGAATACGAGCAGACAGCATTACTTCCATACAGTAACACAGTCTTACTATATTACTACATCACCGTACTACTGTCCATCCATCTACTGTCATATCATTGAAGGTCAGGCGGCTATTGAGCCAAGTCGGGCTACACCTGCACAGATCTCCAGTACATCAAGACACAAACACTCACACCAACTGGCCATTAACCTCACATACATCTTTTGGACAGTGGGAACAAACTGATGTGTAATATACTGTATATGCTGTAATGCTGTCATACAGTGATATTATCATGCCATCATCCTAAAATACAATACATCACTACAATCGTACTGTACCATAATAGAATACTATCAATTGAATCCCATTTAATTTCAATAGTGCCAAATACAAGTCATCTCAAGGCACTTTTACATAGAAAAACCCACCTATTATACCACTGGTCCCCCATAAACTCCCTATAAATAGGAAGAAACCTGCAGAACCAGGCTCAGAGGTGGCGGCTTTCTGCTGTCCTGGTTGGAGGATAGAAAGAGAGAAAAGGATTGGACAGACAGACAAACTGTTTGGAAAGATTCAAACCCAGGGTCAGGCAGGGGGTGATACAAGTAAAAACAAAGCAACAGACTGTCATAACAAAGTCATAAATCCGGAGAGAGAGAGAGAGAGAGAGCGAGAGAGAGAGAGAGAGAGAGAGAGAGAGAGAGAGAGAGAGAGAGAGAGAGAGAGAGAGAGAGAGAGAGAGAGAGAGAGAGAGAGAGAGAGAGAGAGAGAGAGAGAGAGAGAGAGCAGAGTAGAGTAGAGTAGAGTAGAAGACAGGGAGAGAGCACAGACTGTAGTAGAGAGAATACTGAACTATGACTGTGTTGTAGAGCAGGAGAGGAAAGACGCTCAGTGAAGCTCTCCCAGCAGTCTAAACCTCGAGCAGCTTCACTAGAAAACGGTCCAGGGTGTCCTGAAGCAGCCAAACTATAAGCTTCACTGAACAGGAATGTTTGAAGCCTGATCTTAAAAGTGGAGACGGGTTGTTAAGAGCCTTTATAAGTTCATGGAAGGATTTAAAATTCTGTCATACAGTGTTATTACCATACTTTATTCCATCTTCCTGAACAGTACCACTGCTATAATGTAACTTTAATGCTATAGGGCTGCAGTACTGTACTATGATCATACTGTGATATCATCTTACAGTACCACGACCATACTGTGCAAATATTGTACTACTTTCTTATTGTAATATTATTATATAGTCATATTATTGTACTACACTATCATACTGTAGCACTTCTACCAAGTGATACTAACATGACGTACCACTACTGTATGTTAGTGTTACTTCATTTTCGTGTCACTTATTATAGCGTAATAATATCATACAGTATTGCTATAGTCCAGTATTATATTACTAGTATTATACGATTATGATTTCTGAGTTTTTTTAATTAGTTTTTTTACATATTATATATGCCCATATATACACAGTGGATGTGTTAAGTACACATATCCCACATCACTGCTGTGGTGTGAATAATCTCACTGATAACACACATGCACACACACATTAATCATGTGTGACAAAGAAGAAGCAAAGCTTATTGAATCCTCCTTCTTATTCCATTTCCATCTCCTGACTCCTCCACAGCCTGTTTCACTGCCTACAATATTTATTCTACTATTATTTATTCTCATATTTCTGTTCTTATTCTGTACCGATTTAATCACACCTTTAACTACACATACACAATGCAGGACCTCCACTGTGAAGTTGTGTTCCCGGTGGTTTTCTTGGTGACTGTGGTCCCAGCTGCCTCCACATCATTTACAAGCTCCTCCCGTGTCGTTCTGCACTGATCCAACTTCACTACCGTCAGAAACGTGAACCCAGACGACCCCGGCGCCAAACCAGACAACCAGGGAAAGAGAGGCGGTCCTAACGCCCAAAAACACATGCGCCATAATGCATTGTTTCAACACGGTCTTTCTTCATCTTCATGCATTTTTGATAGCGTCAGTTTGTGCTGCTCCGTGCTTCGACTCTAAGGTCATGTAAACATGAGGTAACCCCCCTCTCTCTGCTAATAAAGACATTTTTGTCATGTTAATTTGGTAGAAGTTTGTTTCTTGCTTTGTGCGTCAGTTAAATCTGTGAAGTTTAGGAGTTTAAAAATAGTGAATTGCTGCGGTCCTGATGGATTTTTTCTGAAACGTGCAAAACAATCAGAGACGTTGTCTCACACCTCCGAACACTCACTCTTATGTGGTAGTATCACAGAAAAATAGACCATTTGTAAAGCTTTATGGAGCCAATGGAAATGCAAGTTCTTGAAAGCAGCTCCCAAGAGGTGGAACTTTTCAAAAATGCTCCGATTTCGTCTCTATGGAAACGGGAGTGATTTGGAACAGCGCCCACTCGTGGCCCAAGATAAGAAACCACTTCTCTTTCAGCATTTCTGCCGTTTCCATGTCAACGGACATTGTTTTCAAAACATTGCTGTTGAAATCCAAAAAACAAACACGATGCATTTTCACATGAAATGATTTGTAATCAAGGCCTTTCTCTCTTTCACACTTTGCATTTTCACTGCCGTATATTCTGACCTGAACTGATTGTATTGTGATCTATAATGTTAGTAAAAATGTTATCCATTATTGTAATGCATTGAGAAGAGATATTGGTTCAGACTCTAAACTGTATTAATATATTCCATTTTAACTTAACAAATTGATTTTAAGAGTTACAATCTTTATTATCATTGTGCCAAGAGAACCACAAAATTACCTACTATCCCATTCAGTGGTAAATAAATAAGATATAGATTTGTGGACAATTTGAGACAAAGATTAAAATGAATAGTATATTTAAAAATAAGTATAGTACAAGGAATTTATTATTTAAAAATACATAAAATGGTGATTCTGCTCTTAAGAAAAAGATAGAAACAAGGAATGTACATTGAACTCACCCGGTAAGAAAAAGGACTTCTGAGTTGATGTGTATGTTTCTTTAAAACACTTAATTTTTTTTAATGTCTCGGAATATTTCTATTGTTTTTCTCATTTTAATATTCCTTAAACTATCTGAAACATTTCCCTACAACTTCGTATATGAAGATTTATTTCAGTTACAGTTACCCCTCTGTGTGTTGTGTGTGTATGGAGAGTAATGTATTGTGTGTTTGTAGTTTTGTGTATTGTGTGTTTTGTAGATTAGTATTTTGTTGGTAGTTCAGTGTTTGTTGTCTGAAGTTTAGTGTATTTTGTGTTTTGTAGTTTACTGTGTTGTGGGTCTATAGTGAAGGTCTTTAGTGAATTGTATGTTTGTAGATCAGTGTTTCCTGTTTATAGTTCAGTGTTTCAAGTTTATTGTATTGTGTTTGTATGTACTTTAGTGTGTTTTGTGTTTGTGGTGTAAATTATTCTGTTTTTATTTGTTATATTGCAGATCTTTTTTTTTTTTTTAATACTTTTTTAAGCGTCGTTCTTGAATTTTTTTTTCCGTGCAGCACACTCGCAGCGCCGCCCCCACAGATGACCTCGGGCCGTTCGACTCCTGTAACATCTCAGTGACTGAAATGGCGTCGAGCTCAGACTCCATCACTCTGAGGGTCACCACGCCCGGACGCCAATGCTCCTTCACTGTCACCTCAGCAGGCGCGGGCTCCGCCCCCTGCTCCAGATCAAAAGAGGAGGAGGGAGGGGCTACGCTTCCACCGACCAATGAGCTGCAGAGAGACCAGCTGAACGAGGTCTTCACCTGTGTCCTGGGTCACCTGGAAGATGGGACCGCCCACCTGCTGCAAGTCCAATCTAACAGCCACCAAGAGGAGGCCAACATCACCGTCTACACCCGTACGTACAGAAAAAAAATTATGAACTAAACTAATGATTTAGAGCCAAAACCAAAAGATATTGCCCACAATTCTCTCACAATTGTTAACTTTCGCCTGGGCCCCAGTGTGTAGCGGGCGTTACACACACGACTTCAACACTCTCACAATGAACACTCGATAATTTGTATTTGTGTTTTTGTGTGTTTTCTCGCTGGCCTGTTAAGGCCGAGTCTGGCGGCTCACACTTCCTGCCTCCATTGTTTCGGAGAAAGGGCGTGACGGAGCAGTCGAGTGCGTCTCTGCGCTGTGTGTTGTGTTCAGAGGAAATGGGACGTCTGTTCCCCTGGTTCCTGCAGTGAACTTCAGTGTGGTGATTAAACCATACAATATATGTGTGTGTGTGTGTGTGTGTGTGTGTGTGTGTGTGTGTGTGTGTGTGTGTGTGTGTGTGTGTGTGTGTGTGTGTGTGTGTGTGTGTGTGTGTGTGTGTGTGTGTGTGTGTGTGTGTGTGTGTGTGTGTGTTTCAGGACCGGCACCCCCTACTGGTCTGGTTGTAACCTCCAGGTCTTGCTACAGTCTGAGTCTCAGCTGGCGAGTCGGAGCTGGAATGCAGCGAAGCAAAATTCAGCTCAGAGACCACACCGGGAGTACGACTATTACACACACTAGTACAACACACACACACTCAAAATTCACACAACAACCATCAGGAGTCTGACTGTCACACACACAACACAACATAAAATGCTGATGGGTTATCACTGTGACTCCCCAATCAATGCTCACAAACTCTTTACTACCTTGTCGCACACACTACAACAACAAACACAACACTGCTGCAACTGTCACACACACAATTCTGTGTATGACTGTCACACACTATGATGCACACAACATGGACAACAGCGCCCGCCACAACCACCCTAAGGGTTTTGATGTTCATGTCTCTGCAGCTCTGTTGAGAAACAACACGTTGGGCAATACAACACAACATGATCTGAGAGATCTGTTGCCAGGGCGACGGTACAACGTCACCGTGGTGACGGAGGCTGGAGGGAAGGAGAGCAGCTGCACCATCGAGGCCCAGACAGGTAGGCCAGGAGGCAGAGTAGGGGGTTGGTGGTGTTAGGGGAAGTAGAAGAGATTAAGAGAAAATCTATTGTCTCCTCCTTAGCGCCCTCTCCTGTCTCCAACATCACCGTCATCAAGAACAACAGTACAACTTTGTTGTTGTCATGGCAACAGCCTGAAGGCGATGCTGATGGCCTTATCGTCTCGTTGTCATCCAACGGGACAACCGTCTGGGAGTTGGCACTGCCCCACAACGCCACCGAGGTCGCCATCCTTCAGCTGACACCTGGCTCGGCCTATCTGCTGTCAGTGACGTCACGGAGCGGCGAGCTGATCAGCCAATCAGAACTCCCAGTGGAAATTGGTAAGTCCGTTTTATTTAAAAAGACAAAGGTTTTCATGGTATTTCGTCATCCTCTACACACTTATCCTCTGCAGCTCCAGCTCCGCCCACCCTCCTCTCCCTGTCCCCCTCTGGAGATGGTGGTCTCCTCTTGACGTGGTCGCACCCCGCAGGCCGCTGGAAGAACTACAGAGTGTTTCTTTACGACGGCTCTCGGCAGATAGTGAGTGCAGCCGTCCCGAGAGATGCCCTGAGCTTCAGCTTCGACAAGAGGCTGCTGACCGCCGGGGAGCGCTACAGAGCTGTGCTGCAAGTGGAGAGCCAGGGAGGACTGACGGCTCAGAGCAGCTGTGATGGAGCCACAGGTCAGGAAAAAATTACCTTTTAATCCGAAAATTTTGCATAAAATGTGTTTTTTTCTTTTTTCATAAAATATGTAATAAGCCCATTTTCGGATATGTCGGGCCATTATTTATTTAGTTATCTGTTCCGTTTTTTGTTTTGTTTTGTGTGCTTTGCTCTGTTATGTTTGTTGTTTGTGTTATTTTGTTTTTGTTTTGTTGTGTACCCACAGGTCCAAAATGAACTAAACTGAATAAAGTAAAGCCCTGCTCTCTTCCCCACTGTAGCTCCGCCCCCCGTTTCCAACCTGCACATACGTCATGCAGATGAGACATCCCTCAGCGCCATGTGGAGCCACGCCCCCTCGGGGTCGCATGATGGATACTCTCTCAGCATCAGCTATGGTAACCATGGCAGCGCCTGCCACACTCACGTGGAGACGTCAGTGTGTTGGCATCCGTGGTAACCCTGCGGCTGGTCTCCTAGGTAACGTCACCATGGACACCAGAGACGTGGATGCCAAGATGAGGGAAAATACTTTTAACGTTCTCACACCTGGCAGACGTTACACCATCACCGTGGCAACCAAGAGCAACAATCTGAGCACATCTGTGTCCCTGGAGGGCAGAACAGGTGAGTGTGACATCATTAGGTATGGGCAAGATCTGACCAATCAGATTATTGCTTCGTTTACTGAAATGTAAGCTGATTATCAACACAGATTGTTGTTGTTGGCTTGGTTAAAATAAATTAAACCGGGAGATATTGTTAATGTTTTAACATTCTTCTAACTATCTATCAGTGTTGTCTTTTTTTTCCTCCTTCAGTTCCCATGGCGATAAAAAGCATCACTTTGACCAGCGTGGGAGTTGACAGTCTTAAGGCATCATGGGAAAAACCACCAGGTGACGTGGAGTCGTACTCTCTGACTCTGCTGCAAGACAGGTAGTTAGATGGGCTGAGCACAATCAGCGGGAGCAATTTGAAACTAGTTTAAACATCTGTCTTCCTATTTTTCTCTTCTTTTTCTTCAGCGTCGTACTCCACAACTACAGCGTCCCTGTCACTTCTTCTTCTCTGCTGCTCAGCGGTCTGACACCTGGCACCCTCTACAACCTGCAGGCTGCCACCATCAGTGGGGATCAGCGATCCGAATCCACCCCACTGGAAGCTCGCACAGGTTACTGGTTTTTTTTATACTTCATCAGACTTCATCAAAACCGGGATTCACGTTTAAGATTTTTTCACCCATTCCCACTCAGTGTCAGTGAACACTCCAACTCCGTCTCTGTGTAAACAGGGGAAAACACAATTTTTTCTGTAACGCTGCCATGCATGCATACCTGCAGTACCTCAGGAAGTCAGAGGAAGACTTATATAAGAGTGTATATAAGATAGGATTCTGTTGTTTCCAGCTAACAGGAAACAAAACAATCTTCACGGAGTCTCAGAACAAAGAGTACTCTGAAAAGCAATGGAGACACAACTGCTGTTAGTCTGACTATCAACAAAAATTCACTTCAGTTTTCTCGTCATAATATTCTTAAACTGGTTATTCTTCACAGTCAACAGGTTGATGCTGTTCTAGTGATCTCCAGCAGGTGGAAGAAATTCACACTCCAATTCGAATTCAGCGTTTAGGTTCTGGTTTAAGGTCTAGATTGTTGTTCAGGTCCAAGTTCAGGCCCAAATTCTGGTTCAAGTTCTGGTTTAGGCCCAAGTTCAGATTCTGGTTGGTGTTTGAGCAGCGATGTTGGAGGTGCATGTCCTCAAAGGGTGATGAGATAAAATCAGCCTGAACAATGAAGAGAAATTCAGGAATGTTCCACACAAACACAAAGGGCTTCCTACACACACACACACACACACACACACACCCACACACACACACACACACACACACACACTGAAGCACTGTCTCAAAGGGTCCTCAGAAGTCTGTCTGCCTCCAAGGTCCCCACACAGATAGGTGAACAAACACACTCTACACCCTTCCTGTTCCCTCCAAGAGTCCCGGTTATTTTCAGGCTGAAAGCCAATCAGCATCCAGACAGCAGAAAAAAGAACACAAAAGCTTTGCGGCATGCCCACAGCCTCCAAGAAATAAATACATATCACTGTTTTTGTTTTTCTAAAATTACATGTGCCCTGTTCTGGTACTTTCAGCGCCAGAGTCGGTCTCCCAGGTAACCATTGCTAATGGTGGCCGGGCAGATGCCCTACAGCTCTCATGGCGTCCTGCAGGGGGTGTTGTAGACAGTTACCTGCTGCGTCTTCAGGACGGCCGACGTACTGTCCACACACTGGTTGTTTCCAGTTCGGTGCCACCCGAGTGCTCCTTTAGCTCGCTGGTCGCCGGACGCCTGTATTCCATCGTCATAGTAACGAGGAGCGGTAACATGGAGAACGTCACCACTGTCCAGGCTCGAACGCGTAAGGATGCACACGTTTGTTTACATTTTTAGTCACTGATTTAAAAATAAAAATTGCTTACATTTTCTTTTCTTTCTTTTTTTTTTACATGTTTTATGTCTAATAATAAAAAGAAGAAAAATTCTCTATTATTTTTGTTTACATTTGTTGGCAAAAGAAAAAAAAAGAGAACTTAAAAAAAAAAAAATAATAACATTTGTAGTTTTTTTATGTTATTGCAGAGCCAGCCACAGTCCAAAACCCAACTGCAATCCACTCTGCAAGAGACGGTTTCCTCAAAGTGAGCATCATCATCATAAAATCACAAAAATGTACATTTTAAATCACCCTTATCGGGTGATATCTGTATCATCCTCAGGCTTGGGTTCTCTACCGGAGGCCTGGAGAGAGTTTGAAATTTCTGCGAAGTATCTTAGCTTTTCCTAGAACGGCACTCTTCTGGACTGAGGGCATAAGTGTGACAAGGTCTATATAGAATTTGGTGAAATTGTTTTGTGGAAATTTCAAAATTGACAAAGGCCTTTAAAATCAGTATTGGCATTGTCTCCAGAGTTTATAAGTACAGCCAGGACCAGCCAGACCAATAGCAGTTGGAACAAAACAACCCTGTGTGTCGGAGTCTCTTGTGTGCCACTATCTTTAATTATTTGTACTATTTGTGCTTTGATGGCCGAATTTCCCATGTGGGATTAATAAAGTCCAATCTAATCCCATCCAATCTAATCTAATAAAGGTTGAACTGAGTATTGAGCACAAATGTGGTATCATTGAGTTTGTTACAGTTGTAGGAATATGGGTACATTTATACATGAGTCATGTAAGAAATAGTATATGTACACATGTTCACATGTGAAATATAAATCATCATCGTCATCAATGCACTTTATGTGGTGTGTTCAGGTGTACTGGCGTCACGCTGCTGGAGATCTGGACCATTACATGGTTTTGATTCGATACAACCACAGCCTAGTGCAGAACAAGAGTGTGTCTGCTGGAAACAATGAGTGTGTCTTCTCATCTCTGACGCCGGGCCGTCTCTACACCGTCACTGTGGAGACATGGAGCGGTGACCTGGTCAGCAGTGTCTCCACTGACGGCCGCACCTGTGAGTAAAAAAGTCGTGGGAATAAACCACAAGAGTCACTCAATGAACTTCCATCGATCACTTCCCGTTTCTCCTTCAGTTCCTGCAGCCGTCAGGGATCTGTTGCTCGTCAGCACAGGCACAGGCGAGCTGAATGTCACCTGGAGTCCCGCCCCCGGAGACGTGGACCACTACGAGGTGGGCTTTTTTCTTTTTTTTTACACACAGTTTAAATGAATAATAAAAGATTTAGATGGATGATGACAATGATGGCCTCCAGAGTGTCATGACTGTCTGTGTCAGTCCATATTCTCCTCGGAGTTGGTAGTTTTATAGTTGACAGTCACCCGCAGAGGCTTTCTAATTTTGTTGGCTGTCCATACGAATGTACGTGTACTTGCCATTGTTAATGTTTATAATATATTATTTTCTGTGTGCATGTGTGTGCAGTTTCATAACAAAAACAAACAACAGCACCCACTAGTGGCCTGGAATGCCGACTACATCATTTTCAGCATTTCTGCCATTTCCGTTTCAAAAGACGTCGTTTTCAAAATGTTGCAGTGTAAACCTAAAACTCTTCTGAAACAAAAACGATTTCACTCGAAACGTGTAAATGGAGCCTAAGTCTGTTTAATCTGTTTTTTTCGTTCAACTTTTTATATTTGACACAATGAAAAACTTTTAAGTTGGGGTGTTTAATCTTGTTATTGCATAGAACGTCAAAAGTCTTGTAAATAAAGAAACCAAACAAAAAGAAAACACTCTTAGATCCTATTGATAATAATAGATTATTATAATAAAAAGTGGAGCAAAATTTCACATATGTTTCAAAGCTCAAAAACATTTCAAATAAGGTTAACCCTGTGAGAGGATATACATTCCTTCTCCCACTTTTGATACACTCCTGGATCCTAAAGTGACATAAATATGACTTTCAGCTTTGAGTGTATGTATGTTTGTTGCTTGGTTTAATGTGCACGTGAGTATCTTCAAATATGGTGCAAAAAGGGAAAAACACAATGAGGCTTCTGTTTTTGTGTCCATCGTCGTAGTTATGACTAATCCTAGAAATCACTGTCTCGGTGTCCAGCACCGCTTTCTTTAATACACCGTTGTAGTTTTTTGTTTTGTTTTTTCTTTTCGTAGTTGGAGGACGAAATACAGAAGTGATCAAATCTGGTGGACAACAGAGAAAGTTCCCGCCTAATTAAATAGAATAGCTTGACACCACACAATGAGAATTCCTTTTCAAATTCAGAAAACTCCATGTCCTCTGCAGCTCACGCTCCTCTTCAACGACTCGAGGGTCTTCCCTCCGCTCCTGTTGGGCAGCGAAGCTCGACACCACCCACTGACCTCACTGACGCCGGGCCGCCTCTACAAGATGGTTGTGTCCACGTTCAGCGGCCCGTACCAGCGGGCGCAGTTCACCGAGGGCCGCACAGGTACCAGGCCCAACCCCCCCCCAGGATCATGTTGATAACCCTCAGACGGGGAGAGGCTCTATGAATAATCTCACTTGTGTTTTGCTCTCAGCTCCCAGCACCGTGAGGAACCTCCGTATGGAGCCTGAGCCCGGACTCATGGAGTCGTCCGCAGGTCTGAAGGTCTCCTGGACCCCTGGAGATGGAGACCTGGACCTGTATGTGGTGTCCTTGAAGACCCCAGTGAGTGCAGATGACACTTTTAGTAATAACACTGGGTGTGAACATACTCTACCATTATTAAACCATGTAGCACTGATCCTGTTTCCTGTGTGAAGCTCAGACGGTGACGAGTTTCAAAAGGTTAAAAGGAGGTTTTTAATCAATAAGTAGTTTTTTAAAAACATCATATGCCTCCATGCAACTTTACCTGAAGAAAAATAAAAAAGGAAGGAGCCTTGAAACCACGACAACGTCTCCACAAACAAATACAGTCTGATTGAAAAAATCTAATTAAACATTTGATGAAATGAAGTATGATGAAGACGAAAAGGAGGATAATGAAAATAAGAAGGGTGAAGATGAAAATATGAAGAAGATGAAGGAAAGGACGGTGAAGATGAGGAGGATGAAGATAACGAGCATAAAGATGAGGTTGGCGCGGATGAGGGGGATAAGATAAAGATAAGGAGGACGAAAATGGGCAGGACAAAGTTGAACATGAGGAAGATGAAGATGGTGGAGGATGAAGATGAGGAGAATGAAGGTAAGGAAGATGAGAATGATGAAGTTGAACATAAAGATGAGAATGATGAAGATGGTGAGGACAGAGATAAAGATGAGGAGGCTAAACAAATCTTTTCAGTGCTGAAAGTTTTAACTTTAAAAGTGATGAAATCTTAATTTAAAAGCTTTAACGGTGACAATAATAATTTTTATTCAACGCAAACCTGAAAGTTTGATTCATGATTCTGACAATTCAGGATGACGTCATCATGGAAACGCGTCCCGTTCCCAAACACGTCACCACGCTGGACTTCATGGACCTGATCCCAGGCCACGTCTACTTCATCACCGTCCAATCACTGAGTGGGAAACTGACCAATGACGTCACAGCTTCAGGCCGAACAGGTTTGTTTCTCAAAGCAAAAACAAATCACATAGCATGGAAATGCCTTCGATTCTGATTGAAGACATTACAATCTGGTAAACAAACATATACAATCAGGTGAAATGTGATAAGTATTGCATGAATTATGTTTCCCATCCATTGAACGTACGATAATAATCTGTTTCTGTCCTGCAGCTCCAGCCAGAGTCACGGCGCTGCAGGCCGATAACGACCACACCACCCACAGCCTCACCATCAGCTGGGAGCGTCCCGTCGGCGTCTACGATGGCTTCAGCCTGCAGCTGTTGGATGAGGCTGGCATCGCCATGGTGACCCGCACGGTGGACGGCGCGCGGCACAGCGAGCAGGTGGAGGGCCTGACATCGGGGAAGTGGTACCGTGTGAAGGTGGTGACGCTGAGTGGTGGCGTGCCGTCGCTAGACGCCACCGCAGAGGGACAGACACGTGAGTTGACCTCTCATTGGTCGGATAGGCGCCATAGGTCGGGACTTCCTGTCTGAGAAGAGTATCTGTGTTCCAGGTCCGGCTGCCGTCAGGAATCTGACGCTCACTGCTGCCAACAGCTCCTCGCTCTCCTTCTCCTGGATGCCGTCAGACGGACACGTGGACGTCTACGACCTGTCACTCTACAGCATCAGCGAGCCCTCGGCCAATCACAGGCAGAGCTCTGCTCAGGACAGGAAGCAGCATCACCAGGTGAAAGGAGGGATTGAAGAACTGTTCCAGACAATGTGTCACCATCTCACCTTTCAAGTGATACAGTTGTAGTAGTGTGTGTGTGTGTGTGTGTGTGTGTGTGTGTGTGTGTGTGTGTGTGTGTGTGTGTGTGTGTGTGTGTGTGTGTGTGTGTGTGTGTGTGTGTCCTGTAGTTGTCATGGTAACATGTCGATGCCGTGTGTGTCAGATTGTTGGGGAGCTGGTGGATCTACAGAAAGTAGCTTCCAACACCAACAGCTGTGAGTTCTGGGGCCTTCGAGCGGGAAGTCTGTACCGTCTGCAGGTGGTGAGCTGGAGTCGAGACATGAGCAGCGACTCGTCTGTGCTCGCCCGCACCGGTCAGTGCTTTTATTTGACATTCAACATGTGTTGGGTATTGTGCCGCCTCACTTTGCAGTGTGGTCTCCTCGGTAACCAGGGTGAACAGCTGATTGGCTGATATCCGGTGTCTGTCCTCTACAGTTCCGTCTCCAGTGTCGACTCTCCAGGTTCAGAGTTCAGGACGGACAGACAGGCTGACGGTCAGCTGGGAGCCAGCAGGGGGCGCATGCAGCAGCTACCAGGTTCAATTCAGTTGCCGTATAGCGTGTCTAACCTTAGTCAATGTTTAAATGTCAGTCAAAATATACAAAATAAAGTATTACTTTCTCTAACCAATTCTTTATTTTCTAAAAAGACATTTGAAGATGTGTAAGGCATTTCACCACATGTGAGACATCTGAAGACGTGAAGAAATGTAATACAGGTGAAGACGTGTGACTGTCTGGTGTGTCTCAGGTGGTGTTACACGATGTCTCCGGGGCCACGCTGAGCGCTCAGACTCTGGGGGCGGAGCAAAGGGGTCACACGTTCACCGGTCTGATCCCTGGTAGGCTGTACCATGCTGAGGTCATCACCCACAGCGGGGAACTGACCAGTAACGTGTCTGCGTTTGGCCGCACCTGTAAGTCGAGTAAAACCTGAAGAGAAAGCTTGTTCACAAAGTAACTTTGATCAGTAATTTACTCTGATTACTCTGTAAACTCTTAGCTCCAGACCCGCCCACTCACCTGTCCGTCAAACAGGGCCTGGCCAATGACACTATAGAGCTGTTGTGGTCTGCTCCCGCCTCCGGGGACTACGACAACTTTGACCTCCAGTGGAGTCCCCCGGACCGCCTGTCCGTCACCGCCACGCAACTGACCGGCCGCATCGTGGGCGGCATGTTTCCAGGGCGACAGTACAACTTCACTGTGAGGACGGTCAGCGGGGGAGGGGCCCGGGAAGGACTTGTGGTCAACAGCCAGCCAATCCAGAGGAACGTTCGAACGAGTGGGTGGAGTTTATAAAACTGGCACATATCTTTCTATCTTCATGAGGGTTTTTCTGTGTAAAACTTTGAATCTGTCATTGGTCAGTTGATTTCAACTAAGAAAATCAAACTGAATGTGGCTGTCAGCCACATGGTGGCAGCAGAGTTGGAGGGAGAAGAGAAGAAGCGATCCAGGTCATTCATAAATAAAACTGACCCTGTCCCTCTGAGAGTCTCCGAGGATCCAAGAGTTTCCTGCTCACAGACTTAAACAGGACAAACATGAAAAGATTGGGGAAAAAAACTAAAAACATCCTCACAGCTTAAAGTGAGAAACTGAGAATCATGGGTCTGCTGGAAACTAACAACCGATAAAATGCAGCTGAAGAAATGAGCAGACACTAACTGTCTTGATCACCAGCCACTGTAATTTGCTGGTTTATTGATTATAGTGTTACTAGTTATCCACAAAATGACATTTACAACCCCTTGGGGTTCCACTGAAAAGAAATCGGCCAGCAACCTGGACCTGTTCAAATTATCAGCGAAGTCTCCTTAAGGCTTTGGAGGTGGGGCTGAGGAGAGGACAATGCGACAGAGGTGGAAGAACAATGCTGTAGTTACTTGGATGTACACTGTGGTAGGAGACACGGTAATGAAGTGTGGGGATTTTACAAAGGACGATTGAATCTCATTTGTTTGATTTATGTGACCAAAAAGAGATGGTGTTGGTGGAGATGTACAGTTGTGTGCCATCGGGATAACAGTGTCTTTTAAAGCTGTCATTATAAATGACATCAAAGAGATGGAGAAGCTGGTGGAAGAAGAGAGGGTGTTGAGATGCCCATTTATTGCAGTTTTCAGTTTTTCAGTCTGTTCCTCCTTGCTTTGATTTGTTGGTACTGTCTTCTGGATGGCAGCAGTTCAAACAGGGAGCGATCAGGGAGGGACGTGTTGTTCAAAATGTCCTGTGCTTATTTGAAACAGCGCAAACCTGGTAGATCTTCCATCCCGGCTATCTTCTGGGTCATATTGAGGACTCTCTGGACACATACGCATATACATCCCATTAGGATGCTTAGTCTCTATGGTGCAACTGTAAAACGACACCACCTTCCTCAAAACACACCTTCCTCAATGTGGACTCACAGGAAGCAGAAGTCTTCCAGTCCCTCAACACAGTCTCCACTGATGAAGCAAGTTGTTTCCTCCGCACCGTCCAATCAGCCGCTCCACCTCGTCCCTGTAGGCAGACCAACGTGACTGTTTCAGATTTATCAGGAGTTAATTAATCCATACAGGAATCTGGCCTGTGATTACAGTAATTTATCAAATCAAGGTTATCTGATGATGGTGGTGGAAGGTGGGCGTGTCTTCGGAGAGAGAGGTGCAGATTAAAGAGAGGAGATGGAGGATAAAATGATCTGGGACTCAGTTTAATTAAAGACACAAGCATGAACATTACAGACCTCAATGTCCTCCTGCTCCTCCCCAGGTCCAGCTCCTCTGAAGTCCATCCACTGCTTCCCACTGTCGTCCTCCTCCCTCTCCTGCTCCTGGTCACCGCCGCTCACTGACTTCGACTCCTACGAGGTTGAGTGCCGTCGCCATGACGACGGGGAGCTGATGTCAGCGTTGCGGCTGGCAGGCGGCGTCACAGCGGTGACGCTGGACCACCTGGATGCATACCGGCGTTACTCGGTGACGGTCAGGGTGTCGTCCGCCGGACAGACGAGTCCGCCGGCGACACACGCCACCACCACCATGATTGACTGTGAGTCTGGGAATCACGCTTACAAAGACACACGATTACAAAGATGAACCGCCAAGCAGATCAGTGTGACATGGTACCCCTCATAGTATTTCCTCCGTGATGATTGACAGCCTGTGTAACCTCTCAGGTCCCCCGGTCCCGCCTCCCAGCGTCCGAGTCAGCGAGAGGTCATCAAAGGTCACGTCGTCCTCCATCTTGTTCCGCTTCAACTGTTCGTGGTTCAGCGATGCCAACGGAGCCGTGCGATACTTTGCCGTCGTCGTGGCCGAGTCCGATGGTACCGACGCCAAAGCTACTGCTATCACCGACACAAACGCTAACGTGGTTAAAAACTTCCCGTCATAGTCTGACCCTCACTCCTCCACAGCCAACGAGCTCCTGCAGCCGGAGCAGCGCCACCCTCTGCCCTCTTACCGCGACTACATCGGCAACGCATCCATACGCGCCTATCAAACCGCCTACTTCCCCAGCCGCTGCCCACAGGAGGCGGAGTCTGCAGCAGCACAGGTAACCAAGACAATGCCGCCAACGCTGCTCTGGATTTTAGTCTTTAGTCTAGAAAATAGATTGACACAATGTGACTTTCCTTCAGGTGGTGGAGGTGAATTTGGGGGCAGGAGGAGACCGGCTGGGCGGAGCTTGTGACCGTTACAATGACAATGACCATTTCCTGAGTGACAGCTACGGCAACTTCTGTGACGGGCCGCTGAAACCCAAAACTTTATACAGGTCTGTTTGTGTTTGTGTGTCGGATAAGAAGCATTATCCTCTGTATATCAGTGTTTTGTTTTTATTATAAATAATGATTATTATAATAATTTATATTATTTATTTCAGGGTGTGTTTTGTGTACTTCGGTTTAGTTTGGTGTGTATTCTCGGGTGTATTTCAGTATATTGTTTTGTGTCTCTCCTGTATTCAGAGTGAGTGTGCGAGCCTTCACTAAACTCTTTGATGAAAACCATCGTGAGTTTGCCCGGCCTCTCCATACCGACACCTTCCTGTCGATGCCAATCAGGACACACTCAGGTGAGATGCTTCAAACATCTACAGCCGACCTGAAACTAACCTGAAGTTAACCTGAAGTTAACCTAAACCTAGATTGAAACTAAGTTGATGCTGGCCTGAAATCAAACTCAATCTGACAATAAGGCACGATATTTTTCCCTCTCAGACGAAACAACTGTTTCTTTCTGTGTGGATGTGCTGTTGCTCTGTCAGAGCCTCTAGGTGGCGTGGTGGAGGGTCTGAGTGCCGGCATGTTCCTCATCGGTGTGATGGGTGCGGTCGTCTCCCTGCTGGTTTACCGGCAGCGGCTTCGAAAAGTGTAAGTAACAACATAACCACGTAACAACAAAATCAAAATAATCACATAACCACCTAACAATGTAACGACGTAACGACGGGAGAATATTACGCCATAAGAATTATTGATCTCCTTGGGGAATTTACTGTCGAAGCAGGTTTTACATCTGGATTAAAGTTGGTTTTCCAGTCACAATCCATGGTTATGTGTGTGCAGTGCTGTGCAGGAGAACCCCGTGGTGCGGATGAGTATGTGGAAAGAAGTTCCTTCCTCTGGGAGCTACGTGGGCGTCAGAAGGTGAGCGACCAGGTTCAAACAAGATGCTGCTGCTCTCTGCTGCCCCCTGGTGGTCCCCCATCAGACAGAGAACTAGATAAGTCCCCTGCGATTTTCTTCGTATGCGAGTAACCAGGCTTTAATTTTTCTTTTTACAGTAACCGGCGGGTCACTAGGTAAGTCGCGCTCTCTTTATGTATATATATATATTTTTTTTTTTAGATTTTCAAGTTAAATGTCAGTTTCATGATGTGTTTGTGTGTTTAGTCCTATAAAGTCTTGTCACTTCGAGTCCCACCTGAACAAGCTCCAGGCCGACTCCAACTACCTGCTGTCTGAGGAGTTTGAGGTAACAACGTCCCGTCATCTTCGTGCTACGCGTAAACAAAGAACGTAAAACATTAAAATAAAAGTCTCAAGAGAAAGTTTGACACGTTTGTTTCAGGATCTGAAGGACGTCGGCCGTAATCAGACGATGGACGTCTCCCGGCTGCCTGAAAACCGTGGGAAGAACCGATACAACAACATCCTGCCCTGTGAGACTGACACACACACACACACGCACACACACACACACACACACACACACACACACACACACACACACACACACACACACACACACACACACACACACACACACACACACACACACACACACACACACACACACACACACACATTTCAGAGTTGATAAAAGTAAAACTGAAGTTCTTGTTTACATTTCAGAGTCATGTGATTGTTGGTGTTTCATGCTCATATGAACATTTCAGATGTTCTGGCGCAGAACTTCAGCTCTTCTGTAAAGACTTGCTTTAACACAGCGCGGCTTCAACAGCTCATTCACTCGTTCATTTAGTCACTTGTTCTCTATCTCCTGTATTCTTTCATTCATTTATTCATTCCTTCCTTTTCATCCCAGTCGACTCCACCAGAGTGAAGCTTACTTATTTGGAGGACGACCCTTGCTCCGACTACATCAACGCCAGCTACATGCCGGTATGAACGCACGCATGAACGCACGCACACGCACACACGCGCACACACACTCTGACCCGTCTACCCTCCTTGTGCAGGGTAATAATTACCGTCGGGAGTACATCGCCACCCAGGGGCCGCTGCCCGGCACAAAGGATGATTTCTGGCGGATGGTGTGGGAGCACGGCGTTTACAACGTCGTCATGGTAACACAGTGCGTGGAGAAAGGACGGGTGAGTTTGTGGTGCACAACAATCCCTGCAACAAAACAGCCGAGAGTCGGGGCTCTCACGTGGTCTCGTTGTGTTTGCAGGTGAAGTGTGATCAGTACTGGCCTGCAGACCGGGAGCCATTATACTACGGAGACCTGGTCCTCCAGATGCTGTCCGAGTCCGTCCTGCCGGAGTGGACCATCCGAGAGTTCAAGATCTCCTCGGTACCTGTTGTAGTAAATTCAGTTGAGAGGGGGAAAAAAACTTTATAAAAAAAAGATGAAGGATGAAAACTGAGAGTTCAGACTGTTTGTCTGATTTTAAATACATAAACAAGAAACTTCCTCAGTCTTGTTGAAAAAGTTGCTCTTTGTTCAGCTGTGTTTGGAGAAGAAAACTGAACAAGGTTTTAAAGTCTCGGTGTTTATCTGTTTGTCTTGTAAACATGAACCAGGAGAGCGGCGGCAGTTATCCTCGGGTTCTGCGACACTTCCACTACACCGTGTGGCCGGACCACGGCGTCCCCGACAGCACGCAGTCCCTCATCCAGTTCGTCCGCACGGTCCGGGACTACGTGGACCGCTCACCCAGCACAGGCGCCACCGTGGTGCACTGCAGGTAGGTCGACACTACAGCCCTGGTCCATCTTCAGGCTCAGATCCCGGATCCTGTTCAGGTTCCTGTTGTGGTTTTCGTCCTAGTTCAGGATCAGGTTTGGGTTCCTTTTCAGGTTCTTGTTCAGGTTCCAATTCAGGTTCTCGTCCTGGTTCAGGATAAAGTTTAGGTTCCTCTTCAGGTTCTTGTCCTGGTTCCTATTCAGGCTCCTGTTCAGGTTCGGGTTTAGGTTCCTGTCCTGTTTCCTGGTCAGGACCTGTCCTAGCTCTTATTCAGGTTCCTGTCCTGGTTCCTGTCCTACTTCTCATACAGGTTCCTGTTCAGGTTCCTGTCCTAGTTCTTATTCAGGTTCCTGGTCAGGTTCCTGTTCTGGTTCTTGCCCTGGTTCAGGTCCATGTTTGGGTTCATGTTAAAGTTCCGGTCTTAGTTCAGGTTCACGTTCCATTTTAGAACCTGTTTAGTTTAATGTCATCCTTTCAAGATTCTCCCTCATTGTGTGTGTGTGTGTGTGTGTGTGTGTGTGTGTGTGTGTGTGTGTGTGTGTGTGTGTGTGTGTGTGTGTGTGTGTGTGTGTGTGTGTGTGTGTGTGTGTGTGTGTGTGTGTGTGGTAACAGTGCCGGGGTCGGCCGCACAGGGACCTTTGTGGCTCTGGATCGGGTTTTGCAGCAGCTGGACTCCAAAGGAACCGTGGACCTGTACGGTTGTGTGTTCGACCTGCGCCTGCACCGCCACCACATGGTCCAAACTGAGGTGATCGAACAGTCTGAGCCCTGCGGTGTTTGAGTTGGAGTTCTCCCGTGAACCTGGACCTTGTGTGTGTGTGTGTGTGTGTTCCAGTGTCAGTACGCCTTCCTGCATCAGTGTGTGCGAGACGTCTTGAGAGCCCGGAAACATCGCAGCGAGCAGGAAAACCCGTTGTACCCCATCTACGAGAACTTTAACCCCGAGTACTGCCGAGGTACACAACGTTTTTGTCAAAATATCCCCGTACTGTGAGTATGGTGGACAGATGACACAAAACAAAACTGTACACATATATACAATCGCTTCACCCTGTCAAATTCCTCTTCTCAACAAGCACAAGTCATCTGGAGCTCATTGGCAAAACTCCGCCTTTCACTAACAGCTTTTAAAAAAAACTCCATCAAATCCTGCAGCAAAAACCGACTGAAATCCCTTCTTGACCTTACTGTGATCATTTTCAGTCCACTCAGTTGAATTTCAATTCAATCAGTTTAAACCTGGTTGAATCCATCTAAATCTGGTTAAATCAGCTCGAATCATTCAATATATTTGCTGAGTTAATGAGGCTCTGAGACAAATATCACATTGTTGGCCTTCAGTTGCCCCAGTGAGTCTTTAAGGAAACTTAATCAAATAAATGAGTCTGTTATTCTTCCACGCCCGGAAGCTTCTACCTCACAGCCTCCGCATCGACTGCAATCAGGTCCTGTGACATCGTGTGACTGTGGTGATCCAGTCGTTTAACTGTAACATCATGATTCAGAGAGAAAACATGAGACCCAAGAAGTTACCTGGTGCAGAAGACATAATGATTAATGTTCAGACGATGTGCACCGAGATATTTCTACTCCGGCGTCTGTAAAATCAATTTTGTTCACACTATGTGGAGGAGAGACAGTGGATTCATTCAGAAGTGGAAAAGCAGATTTCTCATGGAAGCAGTGAGGAGTCATGATGATCTCTTGCGTGGCTCTAATTAAAGCTGGATGAGAAAAGCACACAAACCTCAAACACGTCAGATCCTGTCACTGTGATGATGACATATTTACTCATGGGAACATAGGAGGGAAAGAATCTCCTCGTACTGAACTATGACTCGACATAGCACACTCTGTCTTAGCAATCTGCACTGTGACTCATCATATTTAAATATGAGTCAGCATAATACACTGCTTCAGCAAACTGCACTGTGACTCATCATACTGAATTGTTACTCAGCATACTTCACTGTTCCTTACCAAACTGCACTGTCACTCAGCAAACTGCCCTGTGACGCATCATACTGAACTATGACTCGGCATGATACACTGTGCCTCAGCAAAGTACAGTGACTCATCATACTGAACTATGACTTATCATAATACACTGTTCCTCAGTAAACTACACTGACTCCTCATACTTAACAATGACTCAGCATAATACATTGTGCCTCAGCAAACTGCACTATGGCTCATCATATTTAAGTATGAATCAGTTGCTTCAGCAACTCGGCATGATACACTCTGCCTCAGCAAACTACACTGATTCATCATACTGAACTATGACTCAGCATAAAACACTGTGCCTCAGAGAACTGCACTATTGTTCATCCCACTAAGCATGATGATGTCCTGTCAGACTATATTGTGATTCATGACACTCCACCATAACTCAGTATATTACACGATGATTCAGGATACTTTAACCAGACGCTGTATGACTCGGCTGTTTGTGTCTCCACAGATTTCGTCTACACTGGACATTAGAGAGGTGATGACGGTCGTTGGGCATTCAAAGAATACTGGTCTCATAGAAACAGAAAAAGTGAATAAAAGCTAAAGAATTATGTCGCACATTTCAGTAAACTGAGTTTCATTTCAATTCTGTTGTTTTTTTAAGATTATTTTACTGGATTTAAATAGGAATCGATTGATTGAGGCTCACATACTCTCTTGCTTGTCTGTTTTTCATTAAAAGTAAGCTTTATAAAAGGAGAGCGTGATATGTATGTGCCGAGTCGTCCTGCTGAAGCCACATTATAAGCTCTGTATTTACCTCCTCACATGTTGCTGTATGTAAATATTTGATTTCCAGGCTTAAAATGCGTATTTAACCATCAAATGAATAATAAAAACAAAAATCAAAAAACCCCAATGACACATTCTGAATTTGTCTGATTTTAAATACGTGACAAACTGGGTGCTATGATAATTATTGCCATTAATTATAACATCTGATGTTTGTGTCACTCAGTTTGAAGGAAATTATCCTTAAGTTAAGACTTTGTGCAAATTTCATGCAGCTTTGACCTGTTGTTGTTTTATTTTTAAATTTATGGAAGTTTATCAAACTAAAGCCACTTTTGTAAGCAAACAATAAAAGTAAATAATCTAAAAACTAAGATGTTTGTAATGATGGGTTGTGATTTCAGTTTATTTATGCTGGAGCGAGGAACTCAAGTCTTCAAAGAATCAAAGAAAGATCAAACAAACAGCAAGGAGAGTTTATTTTAAAGATTTCTATCAGGCACAATCGTTTGTGGTTAAAACAGCCGAGCAGAGGTTACACAGAAATACAACGTCTTGAGCTGCTCTGCTGCTACAGCGAAGCCAAAACTAAAGAGAAAATTCTGAATGAAACTTCAGTAAATACGATTAATGTCACGGAGAGTGAAATTCAACACTTTGTATCCCTGTAGAGGAGATAAACAGCGTTTAGTTGCTACAGATCAGCTTTATGGCTTCATATAGAAAACGTAAAGATACATATACAATAAAAGTTCATCTGAAATAGAAAAAAATGCTACAATGGAGCTACAGTCTCTTTGGAGTGGATACATGTTCATAGGGAAGTACAGAAAACAGCAGAAGGTTTTCCGTTCATCTGGTTCCTCGGCATTAGCACAAAGAAAGTTTTCAATGGTCTTCAGGAGAAAATTATCCTTTACAGACAAAAAACACAAAACACACACAAAAAAACTCTTCAATTTCCTGATGAGTTCACACATTAAAAATTAAAATGACGCCACAGATATTATAATCTTCACCAGATAAAAGTGATTGCTTTATGCAAAGTGTTCCTACAAAAAAAACAACTTTTATTGTACTAAATCTGCCTAAAAACAACCCTAAGAATGTAGGAAGCTAACGAAGCGCGGCCTGATTAGTCCTGTAATACCACTGCGTACCAGCAGATGGCAGAGTGATCCCGAAGAAATGAGCATTATATCTATGTGACAACGTTAAAGTCTCATACTGCGATCCCAAAACTGCTACATTGTAAATATGTTCACTTTTTTTTTTCATACGTCCTAGTATCGTACGAGTTTCCCTTCTGTCTTGTTATAAACGTCACGACTGAGCTGAAATGTGTGTTTTTTGTGTATCTGCGTGTCTCCTTGACACCCCGACAAACCCACCGTGTGTTCCAACACGCCAGGGACTGATAACATGGCTTTAGGTTTTTAAAACTATCTTCACTCATCACAGGTCCAGGTTTTTCTTCACATTCGAGGAGTCAGAGAGCAGGAGGGTCAGAGAGTCGGAGAGCTCTGGAAACTTAGAGCTGGGGTTGGAATATTGATAATTAGAGTCGTAATCAGTGTGTCAGAGTTTAAATCAGACCCTGTTTGCACGACAACGATTCAACTGAAAACACATTGTTTTTGCATTTTCGTTTTCGGAAAAGTTTCGCGTTTACACAGCAACATTTTCCAAATGACATGCAGTTTGCATGTCGGGCCACTAGCTGGTGCTGTTTAATTGCTTTTGAGTCACGGTCCAATAGTTGCTGAGACTTTGACTTGGAGTCAGAGATTAGGAGATTCATAGAGTCAGAGTAAGACAGTTGCTGGGACATAAGAGTCAGATCAGAGTCGTCAAGTCAGAAATGAAATAAAGTGAAGTGGTCCAAATTTCCCTTTGTTATTGATTTCTCCTCCAACTTTAATTAAACTAAACATTTAAACCAAAAATAAATGAAAGAAAATATCACTTGGGAGCTCCAAATTGTGTATTATCTGCATGTGATTGTGTCCCAGTACAATCAGATACATTTACCTGTTGAAGTTTTTAGTATCTGACTTTATTTTCTCTGAAAGAATTATTACTTCTTTTTGTTTTTTGTCGTGTCTTTTCAAACATTCACAGTGATTTCTGACTCTTCCTGATAGTTTTCAGTTTCTCCAGATGGTTGTTAGAATATTTTAAACTACTTTTAAGATGTTTTTTCTTAAAGGAAAATACAAAAAATCAAAAGTTGAGAGGTGAGGGTTACGTTTTCTCTGAGGTCACTTCCTATTTCCTGACTTTATGTTTGGAGATCAAGGTCTGCAGGAGATGTAAACGCTTTAAAAAGAGGCGGTTAATTCATATTGGATCTGATCAGAGTTTTTGGTGAAGTAGGACGAACCGCCGACTCAGCATCTCCGCAAACCGTGCTTCCTGATCGTGGTCAGTGCTCACGGTCGCGGCGCCGCACCGGCACATCAAACAGCGGCAGGTTCCTGGAGGGCGAGGCCGCCTCGGGCTCGGCGCTGTTGGTGGCGAGTGCGTCGCTCCCCACCACCTTCAAGGCGCCGTGTTCGGACGGCGACGCGGCGGCAGACAGGTCCTGGCACACCTCGTAGGAACACTTCCTCTTCTGCAATGCCTCGGCGCGCGCGGCGAGCGAGCGTGTGCAGACGGTGAGCAGCACGATGAGCGTGCCCAGCAGCAACGACACCGTCGGCCACAGCACGCAGTGCAGCAGGACGCCGGCGTCATGGGAACGCCGCCACAGCACGTCGTCCGGCCTGGAAACGACAAGATGGAAGAGTGAGCGAGTGAGCGAGTGAGCGAGTGAGCGAGTGAGTGAGTCTCACCTCCTCTGCTGGTTGAAGAAGCAGGTGAACGACTGACTGTTGACTTCTTTGTTGAAATAATCTTCCCACCACATCACGCTGTCCCTGTTCTTCTGGTTATCTCGCTCACATGGGGGTACGTAGGAGCACTGTGGGGTGAGGGTGGGGGTGGGGGTGGGAGGGGTGGGGGGGTGTAATGACATGCTTAACAGTGTGTCAACCCATGACTGCAGCAAACTGAATCATGTATCGTTTCATAATTCTCTCTCATCCCTGCTCATCCTGCCACAGAAAACATCCCCACAGCATGATGCTGCCACCACCGTGCTTCACTGTAGGGATGGTTTGGCGCTTTGCAATCCCTGGTTTCCTCTAAACATGACGCCTGGCGTTCATGTCAGACTCTTCTCTCTCCATAGAGGAACGCTGGGCCCCTGACAGAGTGATCGTCTGGTTCTTGGTCACCTCCCTGACGAAGGCCCTTCTCCTCTGATCACTCTCGACCTGGCCGTTCTGAATTTCTTCCACTTCTGGATGACAGAGTCCACTGTGCTCATTGGGACCTTCTAAACAGCAGAATTGTTTCCCAAGAATTGTGACTTGAGACAATCTTGTCCCGGAGGTCTACAGACAATTCCTTTGACTTCATGCTTTGGTTTCAACTGTGGGAGGTGAACCAGAACGGTGTCTGCCTTTCCGAGTCATGTCCGATACATTGAAATTGACGACACGTTAAGCCGAACCTCATCGTTCAAATCAAAGATCAGGAAAAGAAGAGGAGACAAAAAACAACCATGGAAATAACCTACAGGAGTGACACCAGTACCCCCAATAGTCCTGAAGCCCCTCCCACCACAGGACGTCTCCAGAGACATGGTCGTAAGCCTTCTCCAGTTCTACAAAACACATGTAGGATTGTCTGAGTAACACATGAAGCGTCTCAGAACGGACGTCGTCCACCTCTGGAGCTTTACTGCCACGCTCTTGACCGGGCTGATGATGATGTTAGGTATACTGTAAATGTTACAGTTAATGCCACCGATAGTGGCACGGCTGGAGTTACTGTTTATGTTACAGTTAAAGGTTAATGTCAGTGTTAATGAGAAAGTTACGGTTGCTGACGTTGTAATTAGTGCCGAGCAGCTGAATGTCACGTCAGTCATGAGGCCTGCGGGCAGCTGTACTAACGAGTCACCACCTACAGGCCGCAGCAGCCTCATTAACACACACACACACACACACACACACACACACACACACACACACACACACACACACACACACACACACACACACACACACACACACACACAGACACACACACACTGAAGCAGAGTCCCATAACCAGGTAAATAGCAGCTCTGAGATGATGTAATGATCATGTGATCATTGTGGTCAGACGATGAGGAAGAAATTTGCTGGGATATGAAAAGTATCTGTTGAGCAAATAACTTCTTTGTACTGCTAAATAACTGTTCACGTGCGACTACGACTGTTGTGTCATGTTGAGGGTTAAAGTAGAACCACATCATCCATACCCCCACCCCACGCTGTCACATCACCCGTCACCATGGCGACAGAGCAGCTTCGATGATGCGCCATCTCTCCTCCTCTATATTTACTCTGTTACCATGGCGACGCCCCAGACCGGGATCCTGCTGCTGGCTTTCACCTCCTTCTTCAGTCTGTGGCAAGGGGCCCCACAACGGGGGCCACACTACAAGATGTATGGATCCCATAAGGGTGGATGTGGATGAGCGTGACGTGATATTGTGAAGCCCTCGCGTCCTCGCGGATGACGTACCTTCGGGTTGAGGACCAGCTGCTGCTCGTCAAAGTGCAGCAGAGCCACCGAGTTCGATTCTGAGTTATTGACGAAGATCTGCAGGCACGGATACAAAGACGTCCCTCGACAGTCCGAACCACAGGTGAAGATGCACTCGAACATCTCCTCAGGACGAAGCACGGACACCACCTGAGGAGGAGGAAGAGGTGGAAAAGCAGGAGCAGGGGGGAGGAGGACGTGCAGGTAAGTGTTAAACTTACCAAAGAGTATGAAACAAAAACCTTCCCAACATACGGAACGCTGCTTCTAAAGACAAACCTTTTCTGAACCGTGGACACATAAAAAACTAGAAAAACCAGCGAATGATGTGCAAAATGTCAACACGTGAATCACAGGTCAATTCTAGTGTGGAACACAAAGGGTCTATAAATGTGGTCACGGTACAAGAACAGCCTCTGACCAAAAGAGTTCACGAAGACTCGTGTTGAGCCTCTATGAAGTATTTATATATATTTTTTTTTATTTAAGAAAACGTAATTGAAATTATTATTGTTGTTGTTGTTGTTGTTGTTGTTGTTGTTGTTTGCAGGTCTTACCTCCACCTTGCCGTACCTCTTTTTTATTAAAAGTCATCATTTTCTCAATTTTCACCATTTTGACCAGTCTTATGCTATCCTTACTGATACCGATACTCGTACTCAGAAAATTGCCACCGATACCACAACACCGATACCACTTTATGGCAGCGCATGGTTTACAGCCCTTCACTGCGAGGAGTAAGGTGTCATGTCAGGTGAATGAGCGTGACAAAAAGAAATCCGAATGCATATCACGTCAAGCAAAACTCTCCAGAGGAAGGGGAAAAAAAATCTACAGCTTACAACACAACCTGATTACTCATTTAAAATCTCAGCACGACGCAGAATTCTTTTTGTGTCTCTTTTGAACTAGTTATTATTACAGATTTCTTTTAGGTGCAAAGATCACTTTTTCTCAAATGCTGATACAGAGGCCAAGGAGCTGCTGCTGGAGCTGCAGAGGACGTCCACAGGAGAGGCAGACAAGCAGGAGGATCTCGGGGAGGCACCTCTCACAAAGCTTCCAGCAGCAGTCTGGACAGTTAACGATTGTTTCGCTCAGTGTCCCACATGGGTGATGACAAACATGTTTATAAAAGCACTAATGTTAGAGTTATGAGTTATACCCAATCTTTGTTTGTCCTGCAGTGAAACATACTGATGAATGAAATGTACAAGAAAAACTACTGAGGAATGTTGTTCAAATAACATATCTTTGGAAAAATCAAAATCAAAATCAATGTATATGTGTTGGTGAAGGTATCGGTATCGGTGAGGACTCAAATGCAAGTACTCATACACTACTCATTTTGGTGAAAAAAAGTGGTATTGGTGCATCCCTAAAACCCATCATTTGGGGGTCTTACTATAGCCTTGTCGTCAATTTGTATAAAAGTTAATTATTTTCTCAATTTTACCTCCATTTCTATCGGAATCCATAATTTTCTCAATTTTCACCATTCGGAACTTAGAAGTCTTACCAAGACTTCGGAGTGGGGGGGGGGGGGGGTATGAACACAAAAAAAACCATGTGAACAGCAACTTGATATGATAATACATGTAATAAAACATGTAACAAAATAATACGTGAACACAACAACACATGAACATGTCAACACAGTATGTAAACACAAGAATGCAATGCAACATTTGAACATGACACGTGTAACACAACAACACAACATGTAAGACCATCGAGTGATATTTGAACATGATGATGTAAAAGAAGAACATGTAAACATTAACGAACACGCTACTCATGTTGGTACAAATGCACACTGATATTAGTGCAAATACAATCTGATGTTGGTTCAGGTACACACCAATGTTGCCAAAAATACACACAGATGCGATTGGAAATAAACACTAATATTGGTACAAATACAGACAGATGTTAATAGAAATACACACTAATGTTGGTACAAATACAGACAAATGTTAGTACAAATACAGACAGATGTTAGTACAAATACACACAAATGTTATACAAATACACACAAATGTTATACAAATACACACTGATCTTGGCAGAAAAACACACTGATGTTAGTACAAATACACACAGGAGGACCAAGGCAGGGGGAAAACAAACTCCTCAAAGTCAGAGAGAATAACAAAAGTACTTTGACAGAGTACTTTTACTGACACACGAGTATAAACAAATTGTATATATTACATCCTAAATGTTATTAAAGTATATTTTCATCCTACACTCTCGGTGTCACTGTTACTGATCATAAATATTTCTTGTCAATAAGTACCAAACCAGACACACGAATACTTTCAGATCAGGTGGTTTAAATACTAAACGGTTCACAGGCTGCGGCTCCGACACCGACACCGAGCCGAGCGTCGGGTCCGCCGCCGTGCGCCTCTCCCCCGGTCCTTCCCCCGGTCCTCCCCCGCTCCCCGCTCCCGGGCTCACCGTGCAGTTGGCCGGCTTGCTCTGCAGGCTGTGCAGCGTCGGGCTGAGCCAGCAGAAGCCGAGGATGAAGAGGCTGAGGATCCCGCAGGCGATCAGGAACAGACCCAGCCGGATGCTCTTGTCCTCCGCCTCCGAGTACTCGGACGACACCCGGATCTTCGCCATGGCCGCCCGCGGACTCCTCCGCCGGCTGGGAGCGGAGGATGGAGCCGGATGAACGGAGGAGGAGGAGGAGGAGGAGGAGGAGGAGGAGGAGGAGGAAGAGGAAGAGAGAGGGAGGAGGAGACAAACTGTTGAGTTTATACACAGAGTGTGTCGCCTTCCGGCTTCATTTCTCCTCCATCAGCCATCATTTTCATTTGTGTTTCACCTCTGCCTCCTCCTCTTCCTCCTCCTCCTCCTCCTCCTCCCCCCTCTGCCATGTCTCCTCCACTTTCATCCCTGGTTTTATTACAGAGGAGCAAACTGTTTCTTAAACAATTATAATAAAAAAAAATTTAAAACTCCACCTGCTCCATGAAAGTAGTTGCTCTTCCTGATCTGTCCACTGGGAGTGAAACTAAAGGAATGACTTTGAGAAAGACTCTTCTCCATCTCTCATTCTAGAACTCTCCTCCCGAGTCCCGTCCACTCCAGCAAAAACCACCTTTTTTTCTCCCAATTGCTCTTAAAAAGTTTCCCGTCCCCACTGGAAACGTCTGTTTCCGGGTGACGTCAAAAAAAACGACTCAAAATGTTGCAGTACATATGCCAGGGTGATAGGTGGCGCTGTAACGCCGGCACAGAAATACACCCAAGAAAATAGAGAAGAAGACACGAAGCATGCAGAAACAGAGAACTCAACAAATTTTACATGTGGCAAAGTAAACCGACTCGTACCAGTATCTTCTGCAGCGCGACCTAGAGCATGTAGTCCGCCATTGTTGTTGTTAAGTGACGTCACGGAGAAGGTCGCGGGATTATCGGGTGGAGAGGTGGGGCGATGACATCGTCCTTTTCAGCAAATGTCCGTTTTGCCCGTCCACACCTCAAATCTTCAGGCTCCTAAAACGACGCGGCGTGCGGACGAGCGGCCGAAAGCGATGCGTTTACCTGATGTGGCGTCCTCGTGTGGGCGGGGCCTAAAAACACACTTTTTGGAACTTCCATTAAAAGCAACCGTCATTCCAGAACTTTCACACGTCCTAATCCAGAGGCCCTCCGTCAGAAAGTTCCTTCTGGGAACCGATTGTGAATTTAAAGAAACAAGATGGAAAGTTGGAGTTACCAGAAAACTCTGGAGGACAGTGACGATGTCCACCGACTCTGGAGTCTCTGCCTCCAGCTGGGATGGTTTCTAACTGGAGGGGGGCTTGTGGAGATTTTTACAGTTTGAATCTTGATTATCTGATTGTCTGCGGCAACTGCCGGAAACATGGAGGCATTTCAAACAATTTAAAACCACATTAAACATTTTTTTTAAAAAACACAAATGAACTGAATTTAGGTCAAATAACACTTGAAAAGATGTTTATTTGAAATCAGAAAACTTCACTGGAAGCAGAACCAGCAGGCTGTTGCCCCCCGTAGAAAAAATAAAAATACTTCAGAACCATGAGCCACGAAGGACGAGACCAATCACTCAATAATTTTTATGTAATCTAAACTTCTAAAGTGAATATTGCACATTTTAACACAAGAAAACAATACGGATGTTAAACAGAACAAATCCCAGAATGAACCAACACAGATTGGACGAGTACTGCAGTCTGAATCAAACGTGTCCCTCCTCCTGTCGGCACCGTCAGACTGAACTCTCTGGACTGCCGGGAGCAGGGGATGGGTTTGTCCTGGATGAAGCTGCTGCAGATCTGCTGCTCACATCGTCCCAGAAACCTCAGAGGGCAGCGAACATTTCTAGAGCAGCTGCTGTTGATCCTCATGAGATGCTGTTTTTTTTTATTTTTTATTTTTATTCACTCTGCAGCGCGAGAGAATCTAAAGCAGCAGATTCATGAGGAGGTTCAAACACTGCGGCAGAAAACCAGGCGAGGAAGAATCAGTGCTGATCACATTCTCTGACCGAGTCACCTGGTTTCCTGTCAAACGCAAGAATGTTATGGAGTCGTGAGAGCGGTGAACATCGACAGTGGAGAATGAGGAGCTGCGACACACACACACACACACACACACACACACACACACACACACACACACACACACACACACACGTCCTGGAGAAGTTGAAACCTTAGTCTCGGTTTCTCCTCTGACTGCTTGTTACAAACTACAGGAGTTAAGCTTCTTAACAGAGGGGTCACAAACATGGCCGACTGTGTGTGTGTGTGTGTGTGTGTGTGTGTGTGTGTGTGTGTGTGTGTGTGTGTGTGTGTGTGTGTGTGTGTGTGTGTGTGTGTGTGTGTGTGTGTGTGTGTGTGTGTGTGTGTGTGTGTGGTGACCTGAGACCTGCAGGGGGCAGCAGAGTGTGCTCAGCGTTAGTAATCAGGGAGGCATGTGGCAGGATTATTATCATCTGTGCAGATCAAAAGATTACAAATAATAACACACACACACACACACACACACACACACACACACACACACACACACACACACGAGAGAGCAGCTTTTTCGGAGTCAGATGGAGGGAAAGAGAGCAGCTGCAGTCGGAGAGTACGTCTCTGCACACAATCACAACAAATCAATAAACACACATACGTGAGAAAAAAAAGATGGAGGACACTCTTGAGACAGAGTCGGTGCGAGATAGACCAAAAAAAAACCACCCGAAATGACAAAGCACACAACACACTCACAGCGCCCCCATGTGGACAACATGGAGATCAACATTGCGGAGTAAACTGGGCCAAAATCTACCAGACAAGTCGAATTCTATGAAAACTCGGCAACACAAAACAAAACAAAAAAGAAATTCCTGCACTAATACGCCCACAAAATAGGTTGAAAAACAAAAAGAGCATCAGAGATTAAAGGAAGGACATAACGCAGAACTTACCCCAGCAAGAGCAGGAAACAGGAAGTGAGCTGAAAATCTTCGTATCATCAGGAAGGGAAACAGGAAGTGAAGGAGTCTGGAGTCAAGGTCGGGTTTCATTAGCAGAATATTTATTTTTGTCCTAATAAAACACTAGCTGCCATATTTCAGAAAACAGCCCACGGCCAAGTGCCTCAGTCCTCATCCAATCACGTCCCCTCACACAGCGACCTGTTGGGGGGGGGGGGCGTGTCCTTGGCTTTTTTCTGTTGCTGGCCCCTGTCGTGTCATGACAACCGACTCCAGATAGACGAACGGTGTAGGTCCTCTGTCTCCACGGTAACGGGAAATATTGCGTTTAATGTGGCTGCCGGTGGAGGACCTGGGGTGTGTGGGTGGGTGACGGGGTGGGGTGGGGTGGGGTGGGGTGGGGGGGTCTAAAATGTTTTTTTCTTTAAAAAAAAAAAAAGAAAAAATGCTGCCTGGTACTGATGAATGGATCTTTAAAAAAAAAAACATGGCCGCCCATTGAAGGAGACTCCAACATGTTACGTTACCTCTGTAAACTGAAACCCTCAGACTTTTCTCAGGGTGAATTTCACCTAATGACTTTAACTCCTTCACGTCTTTAACGTGAAAACTACTGATTTTCGGAGAAGACTAATTAGCCTAGCTTAGCATGACACAGCGGGAACACTGAACCAAGCTAGAAAAGCCTCGCCAAACAAACCATGTTCTGATGTAAATTTATCTCAGAAGCAGGCTCACGGTTTCTAATGTTTCCCAGTCTGTATGCTAAGCTATGCTAATCGCCTTCGAGCAATACTTTTATATTTGGCATCGTAACCATCTGAATGTCAGAGAAATCATTGGATTGGTTTGACTGTTACTGAGTAGAGAAACAAAGAGTCTGTATTAAATACAAAGCCACATCTTGAAGCTGTTAAGCTTCACCTGTAAAATCTAATTTTGGAGGAAACCACTAGATATCGTTTGTCTTACCTGAACAGAAGCGAGTGAACCTCTTTGAGTCTGTATGCTAAGCTAGGCTAACTAGCTTCAAACGGTTGTTTTCAGATTACTTTGATAGTTGGGGGTCAGGAAACAGCAGGAACCGAGAGTGAAATGAAACTATAATTTAAAAAAAAAAAAAAAAAAAAGTGAAGACAAAAAAGAAATCCGACTTAAAATAAACAAGAATATAAAAAGAATTGGATAAAAGCTAAGTGATGTAGCTGAGATGCGGTGCCAGTTCAATGTAATGTTTATAAAGAGCAGTGGGGAGTTTTTTTGTTCTTGTCAACAAATCTAAGAGTGAATTCAACTCAAGTTACTGAGAAGATGAATCAAATACTTTCATTTTGAGGAATAAACCTGAATAAGTGGAAAACATTTGAAATGTATTCTCCTGCCGAGAAAATAAAAAATATCACCGTGTTGTTTTTGAGTTCAAACGCTTTAAAAGTACCTCCTTAAAAGTACGTGCAAAGTTACAAAAGATTAAAAAATTGTAAAATGCTGTAGTGGAGCCTAAAAGGTGGATTCTTCCACCACAGAAAATGTTGTCTATCAATAGTTTTAAAACGAAGATCAGCTTATTCATACAAAAATAAAGTGTAAAAAGTGTTAAAAGTGCTCCTGTAGTCCTGAATCAATCAGACGGTTCTTGAGAGTTTGTGTGTGTGTGTGTGTGTGTGTGTGTGTGTGTGTGTGTGTGTGTGTGTGTGTGTGTGTGTGTGTGTGTGTGTGTGTGTGTGTGTGTGTGTGTGTGTGTGTGTGTGTGTGTGCACGCGCGGTTTGTTGACAACAACAAAAATACTCTTTTACTTAAACATCAACAAAAATGTTTTTCTTCTTTTATTATAAAACAGTGCTACAATGTACATCACTGTCATCTGGCCTCCGTGTGTGTACGTGTGTGTGCACATGTCTGTGTGTGTGTGTGTGTGGGTGGGGGAGGGGGGGGACGGGGACGTAAAACTTGTCCCTCAGCAAAAACACTTGTAGATTTTAAGACTGAACAGAAAACAAGACAGACTTGCTCAGATAATTGAACACGCTCCTGCCTCTGTGTGTGTGTGTGTGTGTGTGTGTGTGTGTGTGTGTGTGTGTGTGTGTGTGTGTGTGTGTGTGTGTGTGTGTGTGTGTGTGTGTGTGTGTGTGTGTGTGTGTGTGTGTGTGTGTGTTGTCAAACAGATCAACCAAACCAGGAACTGTGAAATAAAATTAAAAAACAAAACAAAACAAGGAAAAGATGAGGTAAAGGAGAAAATAAAATGATGAGAGTCTATTGGACGGGAGTGAGCATTTATCCTCGTCCTGAGTCCTGATAGGCCAGATTCAGTGTGGGCGGGGCAACCTAACGGGCGGTGAGCCAGGAGGGCCAATGGCAGGCAGGCGGGAGGAGGCGGAGCCAATCAGAAGGCCTGTTGGGCAGGATTGTAGTTGAAGGTGGAGGGAACATGAGGTCTCTCTTCTAGTTTGTCATATTCCAGATGAAACTCCTGAAAACGACCAGCAGAGGGAGACAATCTTCGTCATGACCGATAAATTATCATCATCATAAAGTTTGTCATCAACATTAACATCATTACGATTATCTGTATCATATTAGTACATTGTCTTCATCACACATCACTTTGATAATCAACACCTTCATCATCACGACAATCATCATCATCATCATTTTCGTATTGGTACATCGTTGCCATCATCATGATCATCTCCATCATCACCATAACCATTGTCACATTGCTATTGTCATTAGTATCATCATCATCACCACGATCACCATCATCAAATTAATGTTCATCATTATTGAAACCAACATCTTCACCTTCATCATAACCAGCATCATATTCACACATCATCAATGTTATGTTGATCTTCATCATCATCATAGTTGCCACACTAATCATCATCATCACTCCATCATTACCATCCTGACCATCATCACCATCATCATTTACATCGTCTTCATCATCATCATCAACTTCATCATCATCATTTCGATCATACATTCTAACCATCATGATCTTGATCATCACCACAAACACACAGTTTCCATCAGAAGAACAAACAATAAACATCTCGGCTCCAAACATTAGAACCTCAGTGATTCAATCAGATTGAGACGCATCAGCAGTGCGAAAATAACTTGTTCCGTCTCGTTGGACAAACCAACAACAATCCTCACGTCAGTTTAGAGGAGATCAATAATCCAGCCTTCACTCAGAGACTCAATGGAGCTCAAATGGATCTCTATCAGCTCCTCGCTGGATGAGGCCACAGCACAAAGCAACTAAACATGCCCACATCCAGAGGTTCTACAGACCACGTGCTTCCTCTCAATTCAATGATGGACAACAAAGAGTCATAAAATATGAAAATCGTTCTTTAAATGACTGCTGCAAACCAAAACCAGATCCTGTTCAGACTGAACACTTGAAAATGGAGCAAGATTCCAGACGTCCTCCACGACACACACCTTCAAGGACCCACAGCTAACGACACACCTGGATGTCATCCGAGGGGGTCAAATGGAGAACCTCACACAGGTAACCCCGCCCTCGCCTCACCTTCGCCACCTTCCTCCAGTTGAGGCAGTCAAAGAAGTAGTAGGTCCCTCTCTCGTAGGCGTTGGTCTTCAGTGTGGGCTCCATCCCCGGAGCTCTGGTGATCCATACCCGCTCCTCTTTGTGGTACCGCCAGTCCCTGTTGAACCTACACACACACACACACACACACACACACGCATACACACACACACACATTAACGTTTGTGAGGCTCTGTGACTGTGTGTGTGTGTGTGTGTGTGTGTGTGTGTGTGTGTGTGTGTGTGTGTGTGTGTGTGTGTGTGTGTGTGTGTGTGTGTGTGTGTGTGTGTGTGTGTGTGTGTGTGTGTGTGTGTGTGTGTGTGTGTGTGTGTGTGTGTGTGTGTGTGTGTCTTACAGCTCCACAGCAGCCAGCAGCTGCAGCAGGTCTCCTCCGTTCATGTAGTACAGATAAAAGAGCAGATCTTCTCCGTACCGAGACAACTTGATGGCTGCTAACTGCAGGAAACACGGGGCTCAGTTACAGGAAGTAATCCTCCAGCACAGGATCAGAGTACTGATAGGCAGGACACATAAACGTGTACTTCAACAGAGCAGAGTGAATAATACTCAAGTGTCAGAGAAGTCACGAAAAGTGGAGTAATGACAGTAGTTGGTACCTTGTCCCTGATGTGGATGTTGGTTAGATACTCCGAGGGCACGTGGAAGTCTGCAGGAACACACACACACACACACACACACACACACACACACACACACACACACACACACACACACACACACACACACACACACACACACACACACACACACACACACACACACACACACACACACACACACACACACACACACACACACACACACACACACACACACACACACACACACACACACACACAGCTGTAAGTGGAGCTGAACCTCTCAACAGTAACTGCTGTGATCAAAGCTGGATTAACCCCCTCCCCCCTCACCGATGTCTTGCGGTCGACAGGGAGCCGACGCCCACGGAGATGCAAACTTAGGATATAGATTCCTGTCGGAGAGGCAGAAAAACAGTCATCATTTAACTGAAACACGACTCAGTCACTCCACAGTCGCAAAATGAAGCTAAAACAACTTCACGTCTTGTAGTAACACACACTCACGCTCATCATTAATGTTTATCTCAAATCTGTAGGATCTCGGCGGCATTTTTTCTGCTGCTGCATATTTCCCTCCATCACATCAACGTAATAAGATCTGAGTTATTGTGGTATTCTGAAAAATGGTTAGTCTGAACACGAAGCCCATTTGATCGTTTCCTACTGTGCTGTGAGCTAAATTAAAAGGGGAATTTATGGAAAAAACAATCACTTAGTAACTGTCAATAACAACATTTAGTCCAAGGTTGTTTTAGATTCAGTCAGTAATGTTTATTTAACTGAATAGATCTATTCAAAACCGAAAATTATGACTATAGAATCGAGTGGAAATAGATATATAAGAGAAGATATAAAATCATTTGATTACTTATGATTGTTCAGACAGCTGCTGCAGACCGAAACATCCATGCCGTGTAACTGCTATTCACTACAGTTCAAGAGGTGTATTTATACTATATGTCAGTGTGTGTGTGTGTGTGTGTGTGTGTGTGTGTGTGTGTGTGTGTGTGTGTGTGTGTGTGTGTGTGTGTGTGTCATACTCGGGGGAGTTGAGGTTCAGGCCTAGCGTTGTGAGGTCCGAACCCAGAGCGAGATGCACCATGCCTGGATCCGTCTCGGCCGCTCGGATGAAAGTCAACAGGCCAATCATACCGAACTGGTCCGTTACCATGCCGACGGGGATGTTGGTGACCCTCCCTGTGATGCGCAGACAGCAGGTCAGTGACGTTTGTGTGCGTGTGTGTGTGTGTGTGTATGTATGTACAATCAGTGTGTGATGTGTCTCACCGTCGGGAAGCACCTGGATCCCTTTCTTCTGCTGGTTGTTGTTGCTGGGGGCGGAGCTCTTATCACCAGGGAACTTTGGACCATCGGTGCTGGAGCTGGACTTTCCTGAGGAGGTAACACTCTAAATGACAGAAACATAAAAAAATATAAAATAAAAAGACCTGTGAGTTACAGCAGAACGGTGACAACTCGCATAAAGGAAGAAAAGGTGGAATCGAACCGTTTTGCTGTCGTCGATGGTGCTGGTGGGGTCTTTAGTTTGGTAATTGGGACCAGGAAGAGCGGGGAAGTCCTCGTTATGGATGGAGAAGTCCTGAGACTGCTCACTGGACGGCTTGGTTACCATGCCGACTGGAAGGAAGCAACCAGGGGGCAGACTCACATTAGGTTATCCTTTGGTAGAAATATTGGGACTTTTACTATTGTAGCTGTGTGTGTGTGTGTGTGTGTGTGTGTGTGTGTGTGTGTGTGTGTGTGTGTGTGTGTGTTACCGTAGGGTGCCCGACCGGCCAGCGGGTTGAGCAGCGGCGTGGGATTTGAACCTCCGTCTCTCCGACTCCGATCAGCTAACGCAGGGAAATCCGACAGATCCAAACCCGTCACATTCTCACTGCCGTCTGCACAGACACACACACACACACACACACACACACACACACACACACACACACACACACACACACACACACACACACACACACACACACACACACACACACACACACACACACACACACACACACACACACACACACACACACACACACACACACACACACACACACACACACACACACACACACCTGTGAGCACAGCACCCCCCCACTGGACTGGGATGTGTCACAGCAAGCTGCGGTGCAGTGTGATGAGGTGGTACCTGTGCCATTGAAAATGTTGTTGGAGAGCGAGTTATTCATGTTGAAGCCCGGATTCCTGTTCACACCGAACCCTGACATACTGAGACACACAGACACAAAGACACAAAATAATCGTAAGGATGAGTGCCGACATCACTCAGGTAAGCCGTGACATCACTCAGGTGGGTTGCTACCTGTTGATGGTGAATGGCTGCCTCGCCTGCTGCTGTTTGGGCATCCCGATGATGCTCGGCGACGACCGGCTGGGACTCCCCAAACTGCCACTCCTTCCTCCTCCGATTCCCCCGACTCCTCCGCCGCCTCCCCGCTCTCCGCCTCCTCCTGCCCCGATGCCCCCCGCCTGCCCCGTCGGACCCCCGACCTGCTGACTGTGGTTCATCACACTGCTCCTCATGGGAAGGATCCCCCTGAGAAAGAAGACGGAGTGGTGAGAAGAGGGCTTGTGACAAAGTTTTGTGTGTGTGTGTCATACTCGGGGGAGTTGAGGTTCAGGCCTAGCGTTGTGAGGTCCGAACCCAGAGCGAGATGCACCATGTCTGTCTTACCTGCTGGGCGATGGAGGCGTGTTACTGTGTGACGACATCGGACCTCCTGATTGGTTCAATCCACTGCGAGTTAACTGAGGAGCTGTGCTGCTGTTCAGCGCCCTCATGGGAAAACCCAGCGCACCTGCATGTACACACACACACACACACACACACACACACACACACACACACACACACACACACACACACACACACACACACACACACACACACACACACACACACACACACACACACACACACACACACACACACACACACACACACACACACACACACACACACACACACACACACACACGTCACTTCTGGACTGTCCAAGTCTGGCTTGGGAACATCGGCTTAAACAGATTTATATTAGGGAATTACACGGTGAACAGGAAGTGAATGAAACACAGTCAGTGTGCAGAACTGCGATTCTATAATCATGTCAAAGGAAACAGTGATCACACACATATACACACACACACACACACACACACACACACACACACACACACACACACACACACACTTACTCTGAGGGCCATATAAACTGGCTCCCAGCTGTGACAGCTGCCCCGTTGAGGAGGCCGTAGACGACGATAGCATCTGCAGACAAGAGGACACACATTATGACATCACTTCCTGCAAAGCAGCCTCAGGTGACCTCTGAGCCCACTCCTGTCCTGAAGACGCCCCTCCATAGAGGAGAAACTGAGGAAGAGCATTTGTTTACTCTGTTTACGAAAACATATTTATCTTATAATCACGTCTTTGTACGCCGGAGTTGTCGAGGTTTCAACAAAACGAAGGTTAAAAAAGTAAATGTGTCTATGAAGCCCCGTTTACACGGCATTTGTTTGGATGTCTGATTACACAACAACAATGATCGGAGCCACTGAAAACACACCTTTACGAAAACGGCTCCCAAGGTGGAATTTCTTTGAAAATGCTCTGACTCCATCTCCATGGAAAGCGGGGGAAAACAAATCTTTTCTGACACACTGATAGTGCGCATGTACACCACAGTCATAGTAAATAGTTCTTCTGCACATGCGCAAGTAGACGGACCACAACAGCAATAGCTGCATTGTTTTATAAAATGTTGCCGCGTAAATGCAAAAGATTTCTGAGACAAAAACACAAAAAAACGACCCATTTCCACTCAAAACGCTGTGTAGACAGAGCAACGGGTCAGAGAAAACTTAGCAGCAGGTTAACAAGTCAGCTGGAGGCCGGAGGGAGACTCACGTCTTTGTCGGGTCGGTGAGGGGGGAACATGGACTGCTGGCTGTAGTAGAGGCTCGTGTCGTCGGCATAGTCGCTCTCCACCCCGCCCTCCATGAACTTCTTCCTGTTAGCACCAAACATGCCGCGTGTCACCTGAGAAAAGGGGAGAAGGGGGGTGGGGGGTTAGTCAGGTAAATTCAGGTGTCGTCCTCACGCGTACAGCCTTAATCAAACAAGAAATATGAACGCATGCTGTTGTTCACCAGGTTTTAATTATGGATGATAAAGTGTGGGTTCGTCAAGTCTGAAAGTAGATTTCTGTCTCTAAGTGAAACTTTATGTACTTTTTATTCAAGTCAAAAACTGTTCGACAGACTGTTTAATATCACTGTAAGTTTGTTTGGACAAATACCACTGGCATGTAATCAAACGCGATCACTATTGATGATAAACAGAGTTCGAACCCACAAATGCTGCTTTCCCTCCTTCACAGTTTATTTCCATGTTTCCCAGTGCACCTCTGAGCATCACTGCATCCGGACAGCATCACATTATCACAATACTGAGACTCACAGTTTAAAGTTCTTCCTGCTATGATCAAACCAGGTGGATTTCCAGTGTGTAGCCTGTGTGCAGCAGATTAACTGCAGCTAACGGAGCCGTTAAGCGCGTGTTTGAGAGCAGAAGCTGGTCATTTATTGATGGAACTGGAGTCCACAGCTTGACAAAGCTAACGGTGCACTGTTAGCCGCACAGGCTAACGCCAGCCACGCTAATCTGCCGATTATGGTGAATAAACGTAAAATGAAAAGAGTGGAGCTCGTACAGCAGGGGGGAACCGGTGTCTGCTGCTTGGTGTGTCCTGACTGAGTCCAGGGGAAGCAGCAAAGCTCCGCTGCAGCCCGCTGACAGGCTGTGGACTGTCCGGAGCTAATGCTAAACACACAGCGCACGGAAGCTAACTGCTGCCTCCATTGGAATACATGGGCTGCTAGGACGCAAGCTAACACGCTAGCATTGCTGCTTCACGGCCAGAGAAAGGCAGCACAGGTGAAATGTTCTCCAAGCCCCATTAACAGTGTGGCTGCGGGGCTGCAGGCGGAGCTCGGGCCGTGCACCGGGCGGGGGGCACCGGGCTGGAGGGACCGGGCGGCGGTGTTTGTGTCCGGGTTCGGGCCCGCGGAACCTCAGTTACTCCCTTCCCCCAAAACAACAACAAAAGCACCGCGACGCGGCCGCTGCAGCCGCCGGGCTCCGCGGCCCGGGGCCACCGGGAGCTCCGCAGGAACCGCGTTAGTTTCAGTCGGGGTTTAAGTCGGTATGCAATTTTACAAGTATAAAGAATAAATGAAAAACTGACCGCATCAATCCGTGAGCCCCGGTACAGTCCAAGATGGCCGACATCTCCTCCACAGTCAGCGAGGATGCTGGGACGCCTCTCAGCTCTACTCTACTCTACTCTACTCTATTCTATTCTATTCTGTTCTATTGTATTCTACCCTACTTTAATGTATTATAGTCTATGAATTATACTTTATTCTATCATGTTCTGTTCTATTGTGTTTTATTTATTCTACTTTATTCTACTCTATTCTATAATGTTTAATTCTACTAGATTTTATTGTGTTTTGTGCTACTCTACTCGAGTCCATCATGTTCTATTGGATTCTACTCTAACATATTCTATTCTATTAGAACACATTCTATTTGTTGTGTTATATTCTATCATGTATTCTATCATGTAGAGTTTATTACATTCTATTGCATCCCATCTATTCTATTCTGTTCTATTCTGTCATGTTCTATTCCCGCTCTGTTGAAATGTAAATTCCAGTTTAACCCAAGAGCCTTTATTCTATTCTATTCTACTTTTGAACCCCCATGAATCTCCATTTATTTTTCTCAAATATTTAATGTCAGAATTGAGCGAGTTGAAACAATTTCACTTCCTGTATCCACTATAATCTACTGCCCAGTCAGCTTTTTTAATGGTGATACTGTACTTAACTTTCCATTTATTTTACTACGAGTTCTTTAATTTGATTTGACATTAGGTGGTTTTTTTTTGGTGACATAATCATTTCATAGCACATAGTTTAAAATGTCACAACGGAACATCTTTGGCAACATTTGAAATCATATTGACATGAATAGAGTTTCCCCAGAATTTGAGGCATCAACACATTAAAACTTAACTTTATTTCAGACTTTAACATCAAACATTATATGATGCAGAAATGTGAAAACCTTTACAAACAGAATCAGTTCCTGCTTTAAATAATTGTAAATACACTGTAAATGATGAATCGTACATGTGAATGCATTTAAAATTAAGTGTTTATTATAATACATCTATATATTTCATGTTTAGACTTAAAGTCAATTATGTATCAAACAGTCAATTTCAACAAAGCAGAGAATAAAAAAGGTAAAACTCACCTTCAGTTAAAGGAGAATGAAATTATAACTGTACAGAAAAAAGACACGTGGATCCTGAATAAGGTCCTGGAGATCCTGGAAAAGTCACACACATGAACAGAACATCTCATTCATTCAGGAAATCCTCCTCTTTACATATTTTACAATCGTTGTTGATCGATAACTGATGTTCACTCTCATATTTCTTCCTTTCTTGAGTTTCACTAATTATTACAAGCTTAAAAGATAGCACTGAAAGAAAATTTATGTTATTGTGTATGGCAGGAAAACCAATTTCATTCTTGTACAAGAAACCAGAGGACGAGGTACTGTGCCAAAACGTTGAGATGGAGCTGTTCCGCTGGTGACCAGCAGAGGGAGCGCAGCACCTCCAAACAGGCTGAAGAGAAAAAAGAAGAAGAAGAAGAAAATATGGCGGAATGCTGCTATTTGTTTACTTTTTCATCTTTCCCATTGTTTCTATGGGCAACCTGCAAACAGCGGCGCAGCTCTTCGGCACCACGACACGAACCGGGGCATGTCCGCTAACGGCTCCCGCGGGATTTTAACCCGCTGCGCGCTGGCTTTTACCGGGAAATCTCCAGTATTAAACACGATTCACTCCCCACGGTTCTCACGACAGGAGATGGCAGGTACGGGGTGGCGGCAGAGTCCGAAGGAGCGGCTCCAGAGGAGCAGTCCTCGAATCGGAACAGTACGAAGAGCGGACCCTCCGCCTGTGACCAGGTCCTGGAGGCGATGAGCACGTGAAAGTCGTGACGTGACGCTCTCTTATTTGCTATAAATCGTGTTACCTGTTCACTTCTGGAAGTTCAAGTCAAAAGTCTTGAGACCCTTTTTTGTTTTCAATAATAAATTGAATATTTTACAGCTTCGTCAGTGATTGTTTTTCTTTAATTTCAATTCGAACATCATAAAGAAAATGAAACTCAAAACGACATGCCTGGAAAGGAGTGGGGGAGAGCATATGCTCATTAAGACCCTGTTTACACAACATTACAAGTGAAAATATAGTTTCTGCATTTTCATTTCAGAAAAGTTTTGAGTTTACACAGCAACATTTTGAAAAAGATGTCCAAGGAAAGTGCAGCAATCCTATAAACAATGTAGTTAGCAGTTTGGGCCAGGAGTGGGTGCTGTTGGTTGTTTTGTAATGAAATCATGCACACATGCGTGCAGAGGATAATAGGCTATCACCATTAAGTATGGCGAGTACATGGACATCCGTATGGACAGAAGATTAATTTGCATCGTTCATGAGTAGCTCTCAACTATAAAACTACCAAGTCCCCGGAGAATATGGCAGTCATGACAATCTTGAGGCAAATGCTGTTATTGTCCATGTACTCGCACATGTGCAGAAGAACTATTTACTACAGCATTGATGGCAGTAGCACCACTTTGCCCAAGTGTTTTCAAAAAGTTAAATTTTTTGTGATTCCAAGCATCATTGTTATGTGAACAGACACCTAAAATGCAACAAAAGTTAAAAATTCAAACACATGCATTTGGTCTGTGGGAGGAATGATCAGTATCACTTGTGAAGTGCGTCGAGCACAGCCGTGCACTCTCACCTTCACATTGGAAAAAAACTTTATTCTCTAACGGCTTCAAGGAAAATCCCTCTTTGACATCAGTGAACTGAAAAAGATAGATAAATAGACAGTTCCTGACAGGTAAAGAAAAAGTTTGCTGTACACGTTAAAACCCTAAAAAACACTGAAAATGCTATAGTTTGCATATCAGGCCACCAGTGGGTGCTGTGTTTTATTGATACAACCACAGAGAACAGAAGGACATAAACACATCAGCTCCTTTAAACTGTTCGTCTCCATGTGTCTCCATGTATTCAGCAGTACAGGAGAACGAGAGGTTTCCTAAGGAGGAGCAGTCAAACTGTCCCTTAAAGCCACAGAGAATATCGACAGTACATGTACAGGAGAGATCCATAGGTTCAGCAGCAGAGGAGCAACAACAGACGAAGAAAATAGCAAGAACAAGAATTACATGATAACAACAAATTTAGTTTCAAATTAAAGTTTAAGCACAAAAAGGCTGTTTTTTGTGGTAGAGACCATCATAATATCTCCTTTAATATTAAAATGATTCACATTCATCATTCAGTTGAACAGGTATAAGAAAGCTCCAGGCCTTAAGACTCAGGCCTCAGGCCTTAGTCTCTAGGCCTCAGCCTTAGATTCCTGGCCTCAGGCCCCAGGGTCCAGGTTCTAAGGCTCATGCTCCAGGCTTCAGGTCTCAGGCCCCATTCCCCAGGCTACATGCGCTTGGCCTTAGGCCCCAGGGTGCAGAGTCAGGCTTCAGGCTTCAGGCTCTAGGCCGCATCCCTCAGGCCCAAGGCCTCATGTTCTATTTTTCAGGCCTCAGATTCCAGATATCAGATCCCAGGGTCCAGGCCTCAGGCTCCAGCTTCAGGCTTCAGGCTTCAGGCTCCAGGCTCCAGGCCTCACTGGTGGTCAGTGATCGATCAGCTTCTGAGTATGAGCAATGATGCTTTGAACAGTGAAAGGTAACATGTGCTCAGCTTTCTGCAAACAATAAAGTGGCATTTTCTCTTTTTAATGTGCGGCAACATAAACCAACATGTTTATGCTCCTCTGAAACCGTTGAAGGGAAAGTAAATCCAACTCACAGCCACAGTTCTGTTAATAACTTCAATTTCTTGTTCTATGACTTACCTCGGGATAATTCTTTGTTTTGTTTTTTTTGTCTTTTAAATTATGCCATGCCTTCAAATCAGACTCATGAACCTACTTGCTGTGTATATTACACATGAGGTTAAAAACTTCTGCTTTTATTGTCATTTTTTTTCCAGCCTTACTGAGCGGTTGACACTGGCAGAATACATGAATAATACATTTCACCTATAAGAAAATAATGAAAAAGAACAAAACTTCTACTGTGAATTTCTCAGAATACCACAAATCCGGTTTTCTATTCTGGTCCGTAGTTCACTGCTTTTGACTGATGCTCAGCAGGTCGGGCTTTGATGAAAAGAAAGGCTGCAGCACGTCAGAGTCACTTTCACTTTATTTCATGATTCTTCTGCATATTTTTATCAACAAGTGAACAAAGAGGTTTTTTTTTTACTTCTGTTCAAAACACAAAGTAACACGAAAGAGGACGGAATCGAACACTGAAACCACTGAGAGGGTACACACACAGGTCACACACCCTGAAAGGTCGGCCACTTCTCAGCCGTTTTGGCAGCGTTTAGATACACACACTCGCACTCACGCGCGCGCGCACACACACACACACGCACACACACACACACACGCACAAACACACACACGCATACGCACACACAATGCTCTGCAGTGTGGTGAGAGGCTGGTTGGGGGAGGAGGGGAGGGCGGCAGTTTGTGCCTCACAGTTTTATTTTTGATTACAGGTCTTAACTTCGATGATCTCCATATGTTTGATTTCCTCCTTTCAGATGTCAGAACTGCAGCGTCTTCACCATTTTCACTGTCTTCGGCCTTCTCCCGTCAGTTTGTCGTTTAAAGGAGGATTTGTGACGCACACGGACAGAAAAGTGACATTAAAGCAGGAAATATCCCCATTTTACACAGCGATCATCAGACGAGATGACATCACCAACACAAAACCAGATTAAGACATTGGAACCATAGAGATATATATAAGTAAACATATACACATATATAAGTAAACATATATACATACCTTGAGTCTATTTATATATGTCTATGAGTTATATAAGTCTATGAGTCTACTTATATTTGTCTATAGTTTGAACTGGCCTGTCATGATTCATCATATGTGCAAGTCACAGAAAATTACAGTTATTCATTAGTTACTTCACTAGTTACTACAGATAAACGGTAAGTAATCACTTGTGCCAGTCGTTTCATTGCATTTTCTTTTACAAAAAGTAGTGGTGCTACTCTGCAAGTTACTGCAGGTTAAAAGTAACTAGTTGCCTGGTATGGTTCCTGTGTATAGTGACACGTCTGTATTATGGCAGTGCTGCTGGGACACATATTGGTTGAGCGCTCGGTCTGGCTCACTCATTAAATTCACATGGAGTTATAAATTATAATCTGAATGTTAGCTGAAGTTACGTCACTCAGTGGGAGGACGTTGCTCTGGAATCTGGATGTTAGCTCTTCTGGAAAGAAACAGATTTATCAACTAATGACATCGAGAAGAAGCAGCAACAGAACAGCTGAGATAAACTACAGACATGCAGACAGACGCTTACAGCTCTTAGAAAGGGACGCTAACTGCTATTTAAGCATGCTAATGCCACAGCTACTGTGGATTCAAAATACAGTAGCTAATGCTACTTACAGTGGGACGTGTTTCATGTCGCTATCAGGAGGACTGAGTTAGCTCGGGATCAAAAACGTTCCTCCTGTGAACAGGAGTTTAGTCTAATAGTAACTCAGTGTAAAGCTAAAGCTAACATTGGACTCAGTGAGCAGGAAGAGAAACAGCAGCTCTGCATTTGTTTTCACCTACAAAAGAATCTTGCTGAAGCCCCGTTTACATGTTTTCAAGTGAAAACGGAAAACTTTCCTTGTATTTTTGATGTTTGTTTACATGGCATTGGTGCTCGGAGCCACTGAAAACGTGGAACCTTTCTAAAACGCTCCGTCTCTGTGAAACCAGGGAAAACGCAACATTTCTGAAACTCTGCCATGGTAAATAGTTGTTCTGCACACACGTGAGTAGCAATAACAACAATGGCGGCCTCCAGAGGGCCGTGACTCTCAGTCCATATTCTCCTGGGACTTGGCAGTTTTATAGCTGAGATTCACTCGTAATAGCAATACAACTTTGTTGTCTGTCCACACGAATGACTGTGTACTCAATATTGATAATGTTTAACACACAAGAGCACCTACTAGTGCCTCCAGATGATAACCGCATCTGTTTTCGGCCTTTCTGCCGTTTCCGCGTAAACAGACATTGTTTCCAAAACAGTTGTTGTGTAAGCGTGAAACTTTTTGGAAACTAAAAATACAAAAACAATTTGTTTTCACTTGAAATGTTGTGTAAACGGGCCCCGAAACTTCAATAACCATGAGTCAGCTATTTTACTAAGGTAATTAATCAATTACTAACTAGCTACTGATACATTGCATGTAATATTTTTAATATTTCAGTTGTTTTCAGATCTGAACTGTAACTTTTGAGGTCTGTGAGAAAAGAAAAGAAAAGTATTAAAACCTATTGAAATATTAAAGTACTTAGTTTCTTCCTGTGGTCAGTGTGTATTAAATGCTTTCACTCTGTGTTCATTCATTCTGAGCCGAGTTTAGAAAAGTTACAGTGACTCAGCACTTTCTGCCAGTATAAATACGCATGCTGATATGTTTCAGAAGGAGGATCATCGTCATGCTGTAACAGGGTGTCTGTCAGTCCGGGAAAACTAAAAAAAACAGAAATAAAAACAGTTTGAGTCCTGCTCAGAGTCCATCATTACAAAAGCGTTCACATACTTTGGTCCATCTCTGTCTGTGCTTGAAGTTGCCGCCGCTGATTGGTTGACAGAGGTGAACAGGTTAGAAACCTGCCAAGTCGTGAGAATCCCTGAGAGGCACAAACTGAAGCACACGGAGTCCACGATGGAGAACGTCCACACGGAGGGACGGTCGGTCACTGAGGTATGTGCAGCTAAAAGGAGGGGGGTAAGGCTGGGCCACTCCCATCTACACAGCACACAGTTAGCGGGGTTAGCATGGTTAGCAGCTTCCAGGAAACACGAAACATGAGTGAGCAGAAAAGAAGTGGCAGACGGGGCAGACTGTAAACCATCAAACTACAGCTGGGGGTGAGATGTTTTCAAAAACCTCTTCAGTTGGTCGTCGTCACCATCTATCAAAGGTTCATGGTGCTTTTGTTTGACAAAACAGCAAGTTTGAAAACTGCTTATTTGAGGGTTTACAGCGTCTCCGCCCGTCTGTTGGAGCTCAGGTATACGCAGACGTCTTCATGCCACGCCATGTAGGTCCACTGATATGTAGGAAGGAAACAGGCCACACAAGGTCCAGAATTACTAAAAACTAGGACTCCAGTCCCTGAACTTTGATGGAGGAGACCCAGACAGCTGAAACGTCCTGATGCGAACAAAGGGACCCTGAAAGCATCTCGCTGCTGGGAGACTGGTGAGTATCTGAGATAGACTATGGCTTCATCATCCCCACAGGAAACCTTTACCGACGGACCTTGGACGCATCGCCTGGTCTTTCTCACTCCGCTTTACAAAAATAGAAATCAGGAAATTTACAAAAATAAAGCAAAGAGGTCGTCCACATGACAACTTCACACAGATATCCAGAGATATTGCACAGCGAGGATTTTCCTCTGATAACAAGTAAACCACTGACACCATCCGTAGAAAAAAAACACGTCAAGACGATAAAACCATGAAAAGTTGCATCGAAAGCTTTTTTTTTTAATAAATCCAGAGAGACAGCAGCTCCACCGCAGATCCTCCTCCATCAGGCGGAGAATTCCTCCGAGTCCTGCTCCGAAAAACACGCAGGAGGAGGAGGGGAAGGAGGAGGAGGACCAGATAGAGCAGGAGGCGGAGAAGGAGCAAGGGGAGGAGGACCACAAAGAGCAGGAGGAGGAGGAGGAGGAGGATAAGGAGGAGCAGGTGTGTGGCAGGTGCGTGGCTGGCAGGTTTCCAGTTGAAGGCACAGAGTTCACAATAAGGTGGGAGGATGTGATTGTTGAAGCGCAGCAGCAAAGGATTGTGGGAGTTTCCTGATGGTCGGAGGGCCGACGACTCTGCAAACACACAAAAAAAAAAAACCATCAGTTCACGACTACACAACAACAAACTACGCAAAACACACAGCAGGGGGTGCAAGGACAACAGAAGTGGGTCTACTACTGATCCCTGTGGAACACCACACAATATTTTGATTGTTAGAACAATGTAAAGCTAAACTGAGACAGAACTTTAGATGTAAATGAAATCAGGATTAACGGTCCAGCACTAAACTGGTTTCAATTACATTTATCAGACAGACTCCAATTTTGTTCCTGTTGATGTTATTGACTCTTCAGCTGAGACTAAAGGTAAACATGGAGTTCCACAGGGCTCTGTGTTAGGACTTATTTCTATGACAGTCTGCATAGGATATTACTTGGAAACACTCCATTAACGTCCATTGCTATGCAGATGAGACACAAATCTATTCATCCATGAAACAAGATGATACTGATCAACTTGTTAAACTTAAAGTTTGCCTTGAACACAAAAGTCTGGATGTGCCGTAATTTTCTTCTGGCGAACTCCGGTAAAAAGAGAAGTTAATACATTAGTCCCCAAAACATCTGAATGACAAATTAAGTAAATATATAATAACACTGGCTGGTGTTACTCTGGCCTCCAGTACCACTGTGAAGAACCTTAGAGTTATTTTGGGATTTATCCTTCAACTCCGGCATTAAATAAATCTGCAGAACCGCTTACTTTCACCTGTAATGTCTTTAAAACCTTGATGTTGGCTCAGAGTGACACAAAAAAATTAATCCTTGCATTTATCATTTGAAGACTAGATTGTTGTAATTCCTTATTATCAGGTTGCCCAAATAGACGCTTAAGTAGTCTTCAATCAATTCAAAATGCTGACAGGAACTGGCAGGAGACATCACATCGCTCTAATATTTGCTTCTCTTCATTGGCTTCCTGTAAACTCTAGACTAGAATTTAAAATCTCTCGTTTAATCTATAAAGCTTTTAACAACCGGGCTCCATCACATCTCAAAGAGCTGTTAGTCCCATATTACCCCAGAAGAACACTTTGTTCTCAGGTCACCCTGGACCATTTTCTAGTAAAGCCGCTGTAAGTTTAGAGACTGCTGGGAGACCAACACCGAGCTGCTCTCCTCCCTCGCTCTACAGCAGAAAGTCTCCACCTCTGAGTCTGGTTCTGCTGGTTTCTTTGTTTTAAAAACTTTTTTTTTTCCTCTCCACCAAGCAGAACAGTTGGTTTTTGCTCGTAAAAGTGCCTTGAGATGACTTTTGTATAAATCAAGTTTAATTGAATCTCATATTTAAGTTAAAAATCTCAATATTTTCATTAGCGCATACACACCCAGAGGTTGGTTGGTAGTCTATTTGTGCCTTTCTCGAAGTACCCCCCCCCCCCCCAGGCAGCAGCAGATGGTCGTCTATGTGTGTGTATGTGTGTGTGTGTGTGTGGTGTGTGTGTGTGCGTGTGTGTGTGCGTGTCGGTATGTCCTCTCTGACATCCACTTCTGAGTTTCAGGTGACAAATCAAGCTCTTTTACGTCATTCTGCATGTGTGTCTGAGGAGGAGGAGGAGGAGGAGGAGGAGGAGGAAAAGGTGAAGGAAGGTGAGGAATATCATGAGGTAGTGGAGGAAGTGAAGGAGGCGGATGTAAAGGAGGAAGATGAGGCGATTGCTGCATATGCTAGAGGATTACAGTGATCCAACTTAATGCCTCATACCGTGCAATCATTTATAACTACATCTCTCTTTCACACGCGCACACACACAAACACACACAGTTAGAATAGATCTAAGAAGGTGTAAAATGTTCAGTTTTTTGTGTTTCCAGTGAAAAGTGACTGTAAAAGTAAAAACTATGGCGGCAGACTGACTGATGGTTCTCTTCCATCCGGAGACAAACTCAGTCTTCCTGTCACGGTTGCAGGAAAAAAGTCCACTTCAGCGAACATTAGCAGGAGGAGCTGCTTGTGTCCTGATGGTAAACAGACTCACAGTTTACAGCTTCAGTCACACTCGCACGGCATCAGCACACACAATGTGCAAACACAACACACAAACATTCGTTCATCTTCTGGACTGAACCGACAAATCACAATTCTGTCAGAGATTATTTGAATGCCTTTGGTGTTTGATTTTATCGATTAACTGTTGTCAGAATGATTTTACTACACTATGTTTATGATTCTATCTATCCATCTATCTCACATCTGTTACTGCAACACACTTTCATAGTTATAATCATATTTTTATAGTCACCATTTCACAGGTACATTTCATCTGCTATAATATAATATAATATAATATAATATAATATAATATAATATAGTATAATGTAATGTAATGTAATGTAATGTAATGTAATACAATGCAGACAGTGTTGTTGATCTGTCACACATCCACCAGATGGTGCTGTAGGATTTTCTACTCTGTTGTGCTGCAGGATTGCTTGTTTTAATTGATGTATTTGTCTCTCTCGAAATCTATCAATTATCAATTAAAACAAGCAACCCTGCAGCGCAACGGAGTAGAAATCTGTGTGTGTGTGTGTGTGTGTGTGTGTGTGTGTGTGTGTGTGTGTGTGTGTGTGTGTGTGTGTGTGTGTGTGTGTGTGTGTGTGTGTGTGTGTGTGTGTGTGTGTGTGTGTGTGATAGAGAGAGAGAGAGAGAGAGAGAGTCACTGCTGATTCTGTGAATCTTCACACTATCCTGGAGGCTTGTTCGCCCCCCCACCCCCACCCCCGTCCGGTTTCTCTGCTGTCAGCTCTAAAACTCACACACATTTTCATTTTGTCTGTTTTTGGGGGTTTTTTTTGCTTCCAACCCTGATTGTCAGTTATCTCCCATTACCATGGAAACCGCCTCCCACCTCACCCCGGCTCCGACAAAACAAAAACGACAAATCCTGAGTTAGCGTTCTGAGCTGCGTGGCCTGGAGCATCCTCTGTCCTCTGAAAGTCGTCACACACAACCAGCTAATCCAGCTCACACAGATAACCAATTACAGGGCTGAACCGAAATCAAGCGAAAAAAAAACAACCAAAAAAACATGTGCTTGAACAGAGACGTATTCTTGCTGAAATGTGCCAAACCTGGAAGTCTCTACCTCACCTACAAACAGTAAACAGACTAAAATGAGGAAGAATTGCAGTAACAAACAGGTAGAAATGTGGTAAACAAGCTTGATGAGATATTTTAGGCTCTGCCGTTCCAGTCCTCGGTGTCATCTAAAATGAATTAACCCTCACCCTAACGTCACAAGCTGATACACGTCGTTTTTAAATGAATCTTCATTCAGACATGGCTTGTTCCATCACTGTCGGTCTTTGGTTCGTTTGTGTGAATTCTGCTGCACTTTGGTTTTTGTGAGCGGAGAAGTGAGAGCGTGTGAGGATGGAGAGACTCTTAGAGACGTGTGATGGATCAGCTCATCGTGAAGCTCGCACTGCCACCATGTCAGACTTTTTCGCTCAGATTTCTGCAGCTTTCAGGATAAAAACCCTCCGAGGTTTCTGCATATGATGTCACATCTGAGGTGGAGGAGGTGTTTGTGTCAGTGGAGACCCTCGCTGACCCCCGGCTGCGAGCGCGCTCAGTATTATGTGCTTAAAAAGGAGGCAGCAGATAAATCCCAGGCGGAGGCTCAGGAACACATTTCAGAGCACGGAGCAGAATCACACTCTGCTCAAATGTGGACGCATCAACTCACAGGACCCAAATCTGTTTTCACACCCAGCCCACATAATCCAGGGCCGGCTGGCTGCTGGCAGCATGGAATCATGGGAAATGTGAGAGTGACAGGCGGCGCAGACGAGGCCTGCAGCTGTCATCTCGCTCTGCATACTTCGCTCGCATTCCTTCAGCTTCCCACACCGGCTGCTTCCACACTACCTTCATCAGCCGACGGTGTTCCACAAGGCTTTGTTATAGGCCCCGCTCTGTTTACACTCTACATCGGTGACAACCAGGGTTTTTTGTGGCGTCTTAATTTTTTGTTTTTCAATCTGGCACCATGAAATCAGACCCAAACTGCTGTTTAAAAAAGAATTGCCAGCATTTTTGTCATCTCAGTCCTGAATGATTGCAAGGGCGACACAGTTCAATTTAATTCAGTTGTATAATTCAATGCAACAAGTTCAGATTATTAGACAGACTATACAAGTTCTAATGTGGTTCCACAGACTCTCCTCCTATAACCTTTGGAACTAATCATCTTCATATTGTTAGTGATTGACCTTTGGTTAAGCCCCGCCCCCAAACGCGAAACAACCCAGTAGCGTTCATCTACCAACTGCCTGGAAAAGCCGACTCGGGACATTAGCGTAAAACTCCATGGAGAAGCCTCAGAGCTGGCAACACTTTTATTGTTCTCTGGGCTATTTAAGACATTTAAGCAGCTAAAATTGTCCAACGATGTGCTTAGGGCGCATGCAACGACAATACAAGGTAAACAACAGAGTTTATTTTATCCCGTTTCCCAAACCCAAACAAAACATTGACAGATGTCTCCTGTGGATTAAGCCGTGTGGCAGACCACACAAACGCAACGCAACAACCATAAACAAGGATGTCTACATTTGTTCCAAGGTGAGGAAAAGTCTTGTATAATCTTAGCAATCTGGTCAAACTTCTGCTTTTTCTCATCCGCGTCCAGTTTAAAATTTTTGCGAGTAGCCCTCCACTGCATTATGTCGACCTTGCCGAAAGCTCGTCGACAAAATTAATTCATGCTGGCCCCAAAATTTGTATCGTTCCTGTTGTGGTGTGATTTCAACACTGTCAGCTGCCATGTAAAGCTGCAATGGTTTATCCGAGCCAGCAACAGTAACTAAGCGGGGGCGGGGCTTAGCCAAAGGTCAATTGGTCTGCAGGCCATTAGAAATAGGGACTGGGGCTCCATGTGGCCATTCACCTGTTCCTCCTGTCACTCTTCGACTGGTCAACTGAAGAGTAACTATCTGAATGAGGTTCAAACTAAATCATACGCACGCTACAGTTACTCAACTACTGTTTTACAGTTTTAAGGTGCAGTACTCAGCTGTCTGAGTCGTCAAAAACTTCAATCCTTCACTAAGACATATAGTAACGTGCACTGAGACAGCAGAGAGTCAGGCCTGTGTCTCCCTCTGGTGGAGGGAGTAATGATGGCAGCAGTAATGTAGAGAAGCAAGAGAGGAAGTTTTCACAGCCTGTGTCAGAACTGATCAGGAACACCGTTTTTTTGCTTTATTTATTAACAAATCATCAGAATTAGTGATGAGGGAAACATTGCAAACCATATAAAGTATGAAAACAGTGTAATTCATTTCTGAGGTTTTTCATGGACTGGTACATGTTTCCAGCTAAGAGAGCAGATTCAGTCTCTGCTGAAACTAGCCAATCAGATTAACTGAACTAAGCCTATCAGAGATAAATGATATTGTCCGTTACAGAAAATCACACTACCCAGATTGAGAAACACTGAGCTCAGCTCCGTGACATGGGGGGACTCAACATAATTAATCAGGAAAATCAAGAAGAAAATGAGCCAAAAAAAAAAGGAGATACATTAAGAAAAGAAATGCCAGAACAAAACGCTCATCTCTGACAGTGGATGTGCAGCCGGGCTGTGAAACCAAAAACAGCAAAGTGTGACCCATGTAAATAAACTAGACACCTACAAATGTTTTTTTTTTTCTTTATGGCAAATAGACACACTCCATCAGTGAGCTTGCTTTCGTGGCTGCATCACTGATGAAGGTCTCGGTGTTCTTCAGTTCGCTGACACACTGACAGCAGCTTCTTTTACAGAAAAAAATGTTTTCTGTCTAATTGCTAGACTTTGTGGTCGTACCATGGGCCCATTGGACCCTCACTTGGGCCAGATAGGACCCTGTGGTAGGCCTGTTTTGACCATAGGTTTGAGTGGAGCCTCATTCATCACGCTGACATCAGAGCGCCGCGGGCTGCCATCGTAACCACGTCCTCCACTATAAAGCTCAATCTGAGCAGCAGTCCGCTGATTGGCTGCTGAGCCTGAGGCCCCGCCCCTATCCTATGCTCTGGTTACTACAACACACACACACACACACACACACACACACACACACACACACACACACACACACACACACACACACACACACACGCACGCACACACACAAAGACTATAAATAAGGGGGGGTTAGCTGTGGCGAATATTATTACTGAGTAATTAAATCTGTGTGTTGATGCATGAGTGATGCTGCACATGGAGGTGAACGTGCACCACACACACACACACACACACACACACATATACACACACACACGGGTGTGTGACGCAGTCATGTCACTTCGTCTGTAAATAATCAAACAGGATTTTCCCTCTTTAAGTTCCTATAAATAGCCTAATTATTCAGGCAGCTTTTGTCTGTGAGAAGCTTGAACATGTCTCACATTACTATCCTTTATTATTCACTACGATTACGTGTTGTTTATGATTTATTGTTGTTTTGTGTTTTTATTGATGAACATACAGTTTAATATCGTCTACATATCTATTCAGTTCTGTCAAAGTGGTGGAATACAAGGAGTTCAACACTGCTGCAAAAATGAGCAAAAACATTACAGGAACGTCTTCAGGATCCTACGTGAGTCTATGTGAGCCAAGAGAACCTGCAGGATCCTACTGGAACCTACAGAAGCTATCGGAACCTACAGGAGCCAACAAAACCTACAAGAGTTTAAAGAATCTACTTGAACCACCAGAACCTACTGGAGCCTACTGGAGTCACCAGAACTTATAGGAGCCACCAGAAGCCATCAGAAGCAAAAATTAATCAAAGGTAGAGCGATTTGGAGAACCCAAGTGAGACTGCTGAAGCCTACAAACATTTAAAGAAGTATAGAGGAGCCAATAGTAAGGAAACCTCCAGGGGCCTATGGGAGGAGGCAACCTGAGTCTCCAGAAGCCGAGATGTGTCTACAGGAGTCTGTAGGAACCTCCAGCAGCCTACACAAGCGAGAGGAGACTACTGTTGGCTATTGGAGCCTGAAAGAGTTTATAGGAGCCTACAGGAGCCACGAATGTAAAAAAGGAGCTCCAAACAACCAACATAAGCAGGAGCCTGTAGGGGGCCTGAAGAGTTCAGATAAGCCACAAGGAGCCAAGACTAGTAAACAGGAACCTATTGAAGTCAACAGGAACCAATACGATCCTATTGGAACCAGCAGGTGTTGGTATGAGTCTGAAGGAGCCTACAAGTGTATAAAGGAGAATATAGGAGTTTACAGAAACTTGAAGGAGTTTACAAGAGCCTGCAGAAGATTCCAGAGTCTGCAGGAGCAAACAATAGCCTACAGGAGTCTTCCCAAGCCTGCAAGAGTCTAGAAGAACAAAGCATGGAATAAAAGAGCCAACAGAAGCTGACAGCAGCCTAAAGGAGATAATAGAATCTGGCATGACTCTACTGAAGCTTAATGTATCCAAGAGCCCACAGGATGGACAGGAGTCTACAAGACCAGAGAGGATTCTACTGGAGACTTTGGGAGTCGGTGTGAGTTGCCTGTGTAAATGATCCTTCAAGACCATAAAGGAAAATACACAAGCCAGCATATACAGTACATGTATCCAGACAGTGCAGTGTTTCGCAGCAACATACAGAAGTCTACAAAAACATACAGTATAGTGGCGTGTGGACACAGATGGGACCAAAATGAAAGACTTCTCCGTGGACCTAATACAGACTCTGTTGACAGGAAAAGTTTAAATCAAGATACTTATATACTCAGTGACAACAATAAAGGGTAATAAGGGCATACAGAGGAGGAAACGGGTGGAGCAAATAGACATTGAACTCAGCCAGGAAGTACAAGTACAAGACTCGACTACATTGGTCAATATTATTTGAAACGATCTGAATGCTCCACAGACAGGACGTCTAAACACAACAACAAATAAGCCAATTGGAGCCTGAAGAAGCCGTCAGGAGACTGCAAGAGTCTGCAGGAACCCAAAGGGGTCATGGGCCTATAGGGAGATGACAGGAGCGAACAAGAAAAATACAGTTGTGATCTGGAGCTTACAGGATTCTACATGGATCTACAGGGATTTACAGGAATCTTCAGAAGTCTGCATGAGTCTACACAAGCCTGGATAATTTAACAGGACACTGCATGGTATACAGGTAGAACCTACAGGGACCCACAGGCATCTAAAGGAACTTCCAGGTTTCTATAGGTACCTATAGGAGTCTACAGGAAACAACAAGAGTCAATTGGAACCTACAGGAATCTACAGGAACCTATAGGAGTCCACAAGAAACCCACAGGAGTCAACAGGAACGCCTCACAGCGAGAACGCTCTGGTTAATAACCCAGCGTTTCTGTGTGAAGTCTGCATGTTCTCTCCGTGTGTTCATGGGTTTCCTCCAGATACTCCGGTTTCCTCCCACAGTCCAAAAAACATGCATTGTGGGTCCCCGAGCAAGACCCTCGACCCCCTCCAGCTCCCCCATGAGCGCTGCTCTGCGTGGCTGCTTCCGATGAGTCATTCGGTCAAAGATTGCCCCAAAGAGTTCAATACAATTGTTTTCATTTTAAAAGAAGGAACACACGGAAGTCTATAGAAACTTGGGATCAAACTAAATCCTGCAGAAGGCTCAAGGAGCTGACAGAGGCACCTGAACACACCACACACACTGAGAAGACACCTGAACATACCAAAATAGGTACACTGCAGTCAGAGTCCTCACCAGCACAAAGACAGTACAGCAATTTACACCTGAGCTTCAGTCTCTGCACTGGCCGCCTGTGTGTCAGAGGATTAACTTAAAAAAAATTTCTTCTTGTCTATAAAGCCTTGAATGGCCCTTTTGCCTAAATCCATCTCAGATTTACTTGTCGGATATGAATCAGGTCCACAGGTTTAATGAGTGTTCCCAAAGTCAGAAGAAACTAGGTCAGGCAGCTTTTAGTGGCTCCACTCCTCATCTCTGGAACAGACCCGAACACCTGAGGACTGCAGACAAACTCAGTTATTTTAAATCAGTCCTTAAAATATCCATATAAGCTCAGGCTTCCCAATAAAGAATAGATTTTATTTGTTTTATTACCTTTATTTCAAGAAAGCTTCTACCTTTTTTTTTAATGTTTGTCTTATTTACTTAGTTTTAATTATTTCTCTTCTTTCCTTGTAAAGGATTGTGAATGGCCTTGTGTGAGTGGTGCTACATAAATAAACTTGTCTTGCCTGAGCGACCACCAATTTTAACCACACAGATCTGGAAAGAGTGTTTTCACATATACACCACATATAAAGATGCCAGCAAATCCCTTTCATTTGCCGCACTTCTGTGCCTCTGACCACATTACTGTGTTGGCAGGTGCAAATGTGGCCTGGTTGAGTCCCTTTAGAAGCGCGGCAGGACTGTTTTGACATCAGTGGAACATGTTTAAACAGGCTAAAACCTACAACAACACCACAGATATCCAGACGGATACAGAGACACCACCTCCATCTTCAAATGTATTGATGATGTAATGGCATTTAAAACCGTCACTGCTTGGGTTGATTAGAAGCCATCGGCTGACAGAAGGTCGACAGGCTCTTGGAGGTGATGAGTTGCTGCCGACAGTCCAGGTGACATGAGGACCAAGGTGAGGGACAACAGCCTGCTCAGAAGCTCCGCCCCCTCCTGGTGAGACGCTCATTAAACTTGGTCAACACCTGGAAAAGCCGCCAGTCTGACAATGAGACAGCTCATGAGCAGAGAGTCTTCATGGGTCTACAAACATTTTCAACATCTCACTGAGACAAGCCCATCATCACCTTCATCATTGTCGTCAACACCATTATGATTATCATTTCATCATCACTATCATCATCTTCACCGTCGTCATCTTCATCATCATTACCTTCTTCATCATCACTGTTAATCATCATCTTCCTCACCGTTACCATCATCACCACTGTTGTCATCACCATCACTATTATCATCATCACCACTGTCGTCACCACCATCATCATCATCATCTTTATCACTCCTATCACCATTGCCATCATGATCGACTCATATTCATCATCGCTGTCGCCCATCACCACTTTCTTTGTCATCATCGTCATAACCGTCATCATCATCATCACCTCAATCACCACTATCATCCTCATCACCGTCTTCATCGTCATCGCCATCATTGTCATCATCTTCACCATTTTCATCATTATCATCACCGCCATCATCATCATCAACTGTCATATTAATCCTTGTTGTCTTTGTCATCCCATCACCACTTTCTTCATCATCATCATCATCATCATCATCATCAATCAGACAAACATCAGCTGAGTTTCCAGTTGTTCTTCATCAGCTGCTGCTTCTTTTCCCACAGAGAAGCTACAACCCAAAATCTGAAGTGACATCAGATTCTCCACGGAGCGATAAACACGTCGAAATCCTTCATCTCATCTGCAGCAACAAAGACTCGCAATAAGAGCTTTAAGTCTCCTCATGCATCATCATCAACACACACACACACACACACACAGACACACACACACACACACACTGGTGTCATCCCTTCAGGTGATAGTCACTCAGTCAAAAATCACCTTCAAAATGAGACAAACTGCTCTTCATACCGTCTTTTGGAAACACGTTACGGCGCTTCCACAAACATTCCCTCAAACATGTCCTTCTCAAAGTTACATAACGCTCAGCACTCTGAGCTCTGATTAGACTCGCTCCAATTGCACATGTGCAGCTTTCATGTGCAAGGAAATTAACACAAAAACACACACACACACTCCTCCCATCAGCGGGAAGACACACAGACACTTTCACAATAAATTCCCTGTGTTTATGAATAGAGTCTGGTGGGAATGACAGCAGGTTATGCTGAATTCATGCAGCTGGAAACTGGGATAATTAGCTGGAATGGTCCCATTTTGGAATTTGCGAGTTTTACAGAGAGAAAGCAGCCGATCTGGAGACGTGTCCAGGTGTGACCAGCTTTCACTCACAGGCGTCAGCACAGAGTTGTAGAGATTTATTGATTGTTTGCTGTGGAGACGGCTGACACTAAACATTAGCACCTGTAACTGTTATTTAACTACACAACATTGTGTGTATGCGAGTACTGTCGGGCATTCTGGGAACACTGTCAAACCTCCCACTGTCCCAGTGGGACGTTACCGACGCAGATGTATATTTTTCATTTCTCAGTGACTCAATAATGCGCCATAACTCGAGGAAAAAAAAAAGATAATTTCGAAATGAAAATGTTTGAGGCGTGTGTGTGTGTGTGTGTGTGTGTGTGTGTGTGTGTGTGTGTGTGTGTGTGTGTGTGTGTGTGTGTGGACATTTTTGCACATGAAGGCTGCACATGTGTAAATGGAGCGAGTCTAATCAGCGCTGAGGGTTACGTAAGCATCGTTTCAAATACAGTGTGGCGAGGAGTTTTCTGTTTGGGACCTCGAACACTGAGCTAAGATGGCGTCTGATGATGTCACAGCAGGTCAATCGTGAGTGTTTGTGTTCGTATGTTGTTGTTTTTTTTGCATGTGCGTGTGACGGTTGAGTTTTTGGAAAAAATAAATAAATAAATAAAAAACAGACAGACAAAGAGGCTGCGGAGCTCCGTTATCCTACAGCCCTGAACACAACGTTTCCACATGAGCGACGTTGCCGCCATCATTTCTGCATCAACTGCTGCGTCACCGCCGGCTGCAGGGCAACACTGCTCTTCATCCTCCTTCTCCTCCTACTGCACAAACACAGGAGGAGCGAGATGAGGAGCTGGACAAGGAGGAGGAGGAGGAGGAGGAGAAGGAGGAGGCGGTGCGTCACTGTTGGCCGCAGGGCGCCACTGGTCCTCCTCCTTTTTGTGCTGCTCACTGGGAACCAGAGGAAGAGGAGGAGGAGGAGGAAGAGGAAGAGGGGGAGGAGGGGGAGGAGGAGGAGGAAGAGACTGGTGTGGCTCATTGTGTGCAGACATAGAAACTTGTATCGTGTGTTATATTTTGTTTATTGATGTTATATAAAAACACAACATCACATTTATGCGGTATCATGCTGCTGGTTGACCTTTGACCCAGAGCCTGGGTAGAGGGGTGGAGAGTCTGTGTAGTGACGAGGTTGTGTTGTGTGTTGGTGTGTTATTGTTGCATTTGTGTTGTGCTGTTGTTGTATGTTGTGTTTGTGTTGTTGTGTGTTCTGTTGTGTTTCTGCGCTATGTTGTGTGTCCTGTTGTGTGTTGTGTTTGTGCTGTGTTCTCTTGTGTGTTGTGCTGTTGTGTTTGTGTTGTCGTGTGTTGTTTTTCATCTGTGTTTTGCTTGTGTGTTGTGTTTGTGTTGCATCTATGTGTCGTGTTTGTGTTGTTTAATGTGCTATTGTGTTCGTCTTGTGTTTATGAGCTCTGTTTTTGTTGTGTTGTGTTCGCGTATTTCCGTGTTGTGCTGTTTGTGTGTTGTGTTTGTGTTGTACCCTCTCTTGCATGTCGTGCTGTTGTGTTGATGCGTTGTGGTGTCTTTGTGTTGCATCTGTGTGTTGTGCTTGTGTTGTTTTATGTGCTATTGTGTTTGTCCGGTATTTATGCGATTTTGCGTTTTTGTATGTTGTGTTGTTGTGCTGACGTGTGTTGTGCTGTTGTTTTGTCGTGTATTATTGTGTGTTGTGCTGTTGTGTTTATGTTCCATCTGATTTGTGTTTGTGTGTTGAGTGTATGTATTGTAATATTTATGTGTTTGAAAAGAAAACGTTCAGACTCAGATTCACATCCCAGACGTCTTCAGCTTCTTCAGGACTCAGTTTGGTTTTTGATTCTCTGCAGCTTTTATCTCTCAGTAACTGAAACCTCCCATCTCTTCCAGCACACTTTAGTCTGCACTGATTCTTGGACACTCTCTATGCTCTCTCTCTTTCTCTCTCTCTCCCTCTCTCGCTTTCTCTCTAATGTGTTTCTACTATTAACTCGGACCTGAAACAACTAAGTTCAGCATTCATCATCCACTAACTGTGTGTGTGTGTGTGTGTGTGTGTGTGTGTGTGTGTGTGTGTGTGTGTGTGTGTGTGTGTGTGTGTGTGTGTGTGTGTGTGTGTGTGTGTGCGTGCGCCTGATGGCGCCACCTGCAGGTCGCACATGAACTGAAGCCTGAACGCACAGGATTAATAAAACAGAATATATTTCAGCAGGTGAATGCAACCTGCCTCCGAATGCTCCTTCATACAGGAGATCAGCTCTTACGCAACATTAAACCCCGCAGATTACTCTGTGTGTGTGTGTGTGTGTGTGTGTGTGTGTGTGTGTGTGTGTGTGTGTGTGTGTGTGTGTGTGTGTGTGTGTGTGTGTGTGTGTGTGTGTGTAAAAGATTTCTGGACTCTGAAGCTGTAAAACAGATTAAACAAAATGTGCTAAGGCTTCCTGCTCCTACTGCTGCTCGGAAATACACTGAAATTAGTCAAATGTGGAGGATGAGATTATACTACTTTTTGTTTTCGTGGCTCTTTTTGAAATGTACTTATATTCAAAATATTTAACGGGTTGACGTGAGTAATAATGATGATAATGGTAATTGATCTAAGTAAGACCATCAGACACACACACACACACACACACACACACACACACACACACACACACACACACACACACACACACACACACACACACACACACACACACACCCACACACACACAAAATGAGACTTATTGACGCATACAAAAACAGGTGTGACTCTCATATTGTGCACACACACTGAGGAAGGTCACTACTAACAGGACGCAGGATTGAGTCTGACAGAAGGACACACAGCGTCCAGGAAGCGCGTCTGCCTTCACCAGCATTGAAAATCGACCTTGTGTTTCAGATGGCCCGAAATACTCGGAGAGGTTCATGCTGATCGATCAATGTACAATTTGATTAACTAACCTGAATAGGAGGAGCTCACCAGCTCAGCCTTCAGCAGAGAGACTGACATTTCCTCAGCCGGCTCGCCACCTCTCGTATTTGTAAACTTTATAAGATCGTTTCTGTGTTTGCGCCTCACTTTGAGAGTTCTAGATCACTTTTTCTTTCATTTGTTTGAGCGAAATTCCCATTTGTTTTTCTGTAATGACCCAAAGTGTTTCATAATTCCCTCCACCGACATATTATCCTGCTTGTAACCACCCGGCACACCCCGGCACACTGTGATGAACTCACCGAACCAACACACAAGTGAAACGGTTTGTTTGTTATTCCATTCATGGTTGTTGTTGTCAGTAAAATCACCTGCAAAACCCACGTACACCAAAAGCACAATCTGCATGTGTGTGTGTGTGTGTGTGTGTGTGTGTGTGTGTGTGTGTGTGCGTGCGCGTGCGTATTATGCAACCTCCTCCTCCTCTGTGTTCCTCCTCCGGAGGCCGAGCAGAGCGGAGCCGGTTCAAACCGATTACCTCAGCCTCAGTGTGCTCAGAGAAACAGCTCCCAGGCTTCACACTGCACCACTGCGCCGCGCTGTGACCCCGTCTGATCTCTGTGCCTCTCATCCACCGACTGTCCTCCTCTGATTGCTGTTGTTGTTGTTTTTTTGTTTGGTTTAAATTGCTGCTCTTTCGTGTATTTTCTGGGTGGTTTGTCTTCTTGTAAACTGTGAGACGTCATCTAGACGTTTCCCAAACCAGCTGAATCAAGCACAGGTGGAATCCAGTCAGGCAGGAGAAACATCTCGAGGTCGGCCAGTGAATGAGGCGCGCCTGAACTCATTTTGACTGAGGATGAGGAAACACATGTACATGTGGATTGTTTTTTCTTTTAATTGTAATACATTTGCTAACAATTAAAAAATAATAATAATAATAATAATAATGCTTTCCAGGTTGTCGTTTTGGGATGTGTGAAGAATTTTGAGGAAAAAGAACGAATTGGATCAATTTGTGAACAAAGCTGCAACAGAACAAAATGTGAAGCACTGAATATTTTACAGATGCAGAATGTTTCCTGTGTTGTTGTTGTTGCTGCATGACAGTCCTGCATTCCAACTGTTCTTCCTGCACGTGCTCCCTGTGTTGTTGTTTTTTCTTGTGTTTCTTGTGTTGTTGTTTTAATGTCTTCCCTTTAGGTTTTGATCTTGTTCCATGCCGTTCCCGTGTTGTTGTTGATTTATTATTTTGTTGTTCTCATGTTATTGTTGCTGTTACTCTTACATGCGTTTCCTTTCTTTTGCTGTTGTCTCCTGTTTTTTTGTTTTTGCTTGTATTACCTGCCTTCTTGTTGTTGTTTTTTACTGAGTCAAGGCCATCCTTTGGCGGATGTTCTAAATGTCTGATTGTTCCTGTTGCATGTTGTTTGTGTGTTCCATACATTTTGTGTATTGTTGTTATTCATGTGCTTCACGATTTGTTGTTTGTTCTTGCGTTTCCTCCACATTCTTGTGTACTTGTTCCATATTATTTCTCCGTTGTTGCGGTTGTTTTTTCCTTGTGTTTCCGATGTTTTTATTGTTGCGTGTGTTTCTAGTGTTGCTGTTATTGTTGCAGGTTTTGTTGTTCTCGCATGCACAGCAATTCCCTTCCTTCATCTTGTTGTTACGTAGGTTTATTGTGTTGTTGTTGGTTTGGTTGCATGTGTTTTCTGTGTCGCTGTTGCTCTCGTGTGGTATTTGTTGACGCATGTATTTCAAGTTTTTCTAACTTGTATTTCTTGTGTTGTTGGTGCATGTATATCCTGTCTTGTTGTTGTTGTTCCTGGCATGTGTTTCCTGTGTTGTTGTATATAATGGTCATGTGTTTATCTTTTTGTTGTTGCCTGCGTTCCCTGTTTTGTTGTTGTAGCCGCCTGCGTTTCGTGTGTCGTCTCTGTTGTTATCGTTGCTGCTGCTGTTGTTGCATGTATGTCCTGTCTTCTTGTTGTTGTTGTTATTTTATGCATTTCCTTTATTGTTGTTTTTATGCATGTTTTTCCTGTGTTGTTGTTGTTGCATGTCTTTCGTGCTGCCTCTCTCACGCACAGTTTCAGACGCCCCCGGATTAAAAACATCTCTGAGGGTAAAAATAGAGACGCGCTAACGCTCCGCTCTGCTCGTGAGTGTCGTTGGAACTGCGAGGGCAGCAGAACGGGATTAGTAGAGGATGCTATGCTCGCGTCGCTTCGTTCCCCAGTGAAATGAGACGTCAGTCACCCTGTCGGGACTTAATGTTTCCGTTCGTTATAATCTCTCGACAAGTTTTTCAAGAAGCACAAAGTTTACGATCTGATCCTGTCGCCTCTCCAACGAGAGGCGGCCAAGGTCAGAGAGAGAGTCGCCGAAACTGAAGGAAAGACTTTCACATCTCTGAGTCCGAGACTCTTTAAAGGGCTGACGACTTCCTGATTGCCTCCTAAAAAAGACCTCAGGCTGGGGATTACAAGTTCCGACCTTATGATTCGAGTCTGTTTCACTTTCAAGAATGTGATGTTATTTCCTCTGGAGGAATAATCCCATCAGGGTCTTTGTGGGTGAAACAGGCCACACATGTCAATTCTCCGACTGTCATTCTGACAATCAGACGTTATTAATAGAAAGAGGCTCAAACTGATAAAACTATGGATGAGACAAATACACACACATGAACACTCACACAGACATGGTGAAATGTCGGCCGTCTCTTTTTCACATTTTAAAGTCTGTTTGCAGGAGATATCAGTGAAAGTGTCACAAATCTAATCAGCCAGATTGGAACAATACAAACACTCTTTTCATTAACTTCATGATGACGATCATTTTGCCTGTGTATGCGTGTGAGCGTGCGAGCGTGCACGAGAAACACTGTAAGCGGAGCAGCATCTGGACTCAGCAGAGCGGACGCTAACTTCCATGTTAGCCTCCATCTTTGATTGCTTCCATGTGGTTTCACACAGTAATTAGAGGCTCCGTCAACACCCAACAGCGACACACACACACACACACACACACACACACACAATTTAACCATTTCTACCTTTAACACACTGATTCCCGCTGTGAGCTGAAGCCATGACAGATGCAAGACATGATGTATGTTAATGCTGGCTGAAGGCAAGACGAGCATCCACAAAGCCAAATGTTCACCGCTACGGCGCAAACCTGAACAGACACACGGTTTTCCTTAAACACCTTTCACAAGACTTTAAAATCGTTTTATTCATCTTTAAATCACTGCGGACTTAAGATGTGCTGGAAGAGATGCAAAGTGTCAGTCACCCTTGGATACTCAGGAAGAATCAGAAATGTGACACACTCTCTCTTGTGCACAGTTACACAAACGCTAAGGCCCCGTTTACACGACAACGCTTCAAGTGATATCCCCTTATTTTTGCAGTTTGGTGTTTACATGTCAATGTTTTTAAAACGATGTCCGTTTACATGGAAACGGCAGGCGTTGAATGCTGTTAGTCGCTATAAACATTAACAATGGAGAGTACGCTGACATTCGTAAGAACAGACGACTGAGTTGAATTGGCATTACGGCGACTCTCAACGATAAAGTCATGACACTCTGGAGGCTGCCATTGGTATTATTGTCCATTTACGGAGCGTGGGCGGAAGAAGTATTTACTACGGCCATGGTGCGCATGCGCAGTAGCAGCATTTTCGAAAAGCTCCACCTTGGGAGCCAGTTCCCAGAAAGTTTTTTTTCAGTGGCTCTGACCACCATTGTGTTGTAAACGGACCCCCATCGTGCAATGAAAGTTTTGCGTTTCTAATTGAAAACGCTGTCGTGTAAACACAGCTTAACTTCCTGTGGTAACCCCGTCTATTCTGCTTCCACTATCTGTAGAACAGCTGTGAACAGTGGAATATTGTTGCCTCTTAACATTTTCTCCACGATTAACTGGGAAGCAAAGCAACAAATTAAGTTACATTTCCACTGCATGTTCAGCTGGACAGTAGCAGCCTTCATCATGTGTGACGGCCCCACCTGCAGGTGCTATTAAAGTCTGTTTTTATGAAAGAGCAACCACAGAGAAGGAGTGAATAAGAACTTTTGGTTTTGATTCATGCCTCCTAAACGCCCCTGCATGTTGAATAAACTGCAGCCGTCCTTTTGGCCCCTCGCTCCCGGCTGGCAGGTTGTTATCAAACTAAACTCCTGTTATCTGCATCAATTAGCCAGATATTAGTGATCCAGGAGCGGCAGGATGGCGTCCAGCACTGTGCTGTAATCTGATGAACTGGCACCGATACACAGATCAGACTGGGCTCTCTCTCTGTGTGTGTGTGTGTGTGTGTGTGTGTGTGTGTGTGTGTGTGTGTGTGTGTGTGTGTGTGTGTGTGTGTGTGTGTGTGTGAGAGAGATAGAAAGAGAGAGAAAGAGGGATGGAGATAGAGAGATAGAAAAATACAGTGAGAGTGAGAGAGAACAAACTACAACTAAGAGTCGGTCGGTGTGTTCTTGTAAGCTTCACTCCATTAAAACACAGTTTGCAGCATAAAGACTCCACAGTTCTTTTATATTGACTTAATATTGACTGTTTGTTTGTTTGTGTTAACAAGTTTATGGCTCTGCAACAGAGGGAGAGAGAGAAGGGAAAGCTTCCTGATGTTTTCACCCATCCCGAGAAGCTGCTCGGACAGGACTTCTCCTCACATTAACTCACAGGCCATCTAGGATATGAAGGATATTTTAAAAAAACCAGAAATAGAGCGGCGTGTCCATGTATGTATGAGTCATTACAATGACCTCCAGCGCTTCTGCAGTCCCACCGTCCAATCACAGAGGACACTCAGCAGTGTGTCACACATTTTAACATGTACGTCTCTAAACTCGGAAAGCACCTACGGATACTGAAAGTTGATGTTTTGTAGCAGAAGCTCACACTTGTACATTTTGAACTTAAAAGTGCAGTGATGCTCCACTTCTAATTTAACAGGTGAACCTCCATTACCAACCGAACCCTTTGCCAAACAGGAATGACTTGCAGAGCCTGGTGCTGATTGGACAGCTCCTCTTACAGTTAAAGACAAACAGCCCAGAGGTTTGCTCAGATAGACGGTCCTTTGACCTTCAAACCAACAAGTAATCTCATTCTATCTTCCATTTTTGATCATTCTTTTTTTTTTTTTATCATTTTCAGATAATATACTGAGAACAACATTCCATACACAGAGAGCATAATGCTGATTTGGAGCAACATTAGATGTAAAAAAAGATGTCTAATAAACTATTATTTGAGCTTTAAATATGTTTTAAAAGCAACATTTTCTGAATTGCATTTCAGTTTGTGACTAAAATTTAAATTTGTCAACAATCCAAGAAACCTCCCTTAAATCTCTGGAGAAATGTTCATTATTCTCAGATACTAAAAATGAAGAAACACAATTGTGACGGCTGTTTTTGTGTGAATTCAGAGCGCAGTGCCGACTGCACAGATATTCCTGTTATGTTACATTTGAGATATTAAAAAAGTAGAGTGTTTTTAACAAATCCTCATTTAAACATGTTTACAAAACATCATTTTTGAGGGATATCCTCTGATGCAGTCTACTCTGATGTAATCCACAATGTTCCAAGCAAGGAGAAAGTTACCTTTTTTTGTGGGAGACATTTCTTTTGATAATCAAACCGGATTTTGGTTCACGTGTGGACAGAGTCATGGCGCATCAGCAGGAATCTTAATGAACCCTGCTGGTGTCTGCAGCAATGACCTGCTGGAAGGTGGAGGTGTGTTTGATGCTGCAAATGTTTTGTCAGGTGGAGATGTGTTTGATGGAGGAGTTTTGGAAGGTGGAGATGTGTTTGATGATGGAGCGAAAGGCTTCCATTACGCTGTGCGTAATGGAAGAGGTGCGAAGAAAGGTGGGTGTGCTTTTCCTGCACTGACCTGCTGGTGGAGGTGCTCACTCTCTCCGCTGAACTTTGATCTCCAGTAGGTCCAATAAAAACAAAAACACTAAAACTTCCTGGGCGGGTGGAGGAGGAGAAGCACGCGAGCAGAAACAGGCGGGGGAGACACAGCGGGAGGCCTGAGAGGAGAAACACGAGCTGAAGGGGGATTTGGCTTCGTTTTCTTTGTGTTAAACTAAACTGCTTCCTACATTATGTACACGGAGTCCTGAAGTCCACCTACACGCTTCATGTCCGGTGCGCGTGAGCCACCCGAAGCGGCCACGAGACGCGCTCGGAGCGGCGGGGTTTGGTTAAAGGGCCGCGCGGCGCTGCGCGGCGCTGCGCAGCGCGCGCGAGCGGGAGCGGATGAGGGGATTAAATGTGCTTTTGATAAATCGGCCCGTCGCTCTCTAAACTTTTCAGGAAAGCCATGTGTCTGATGCGCCACACTGCACCGAGCCAGGAGTTTATTCTACAGCTACGCCGAGCGCTGCGGGGCGGCGTGGTGCGTGGTGCGTGGCGGTGCGGGGCGGCAAGCGAGGGCTACAGGTCCGTCTCCCGCGTGTCCAGGCAGAACGCGTACAGAGACCGCTTGAAGTCCGTGCTGCTGTTGGCCTTGATGTTCGCCTTCTCCACCGACTTGCCGCCGCCGTCGTTGTTCTCCGCGTCCTGTGACTTGGCCGACGACTTGCTGCCTTTGCGCTTCAGTTCGGGGCTCGCGCGGCCGCTGTTGGGCTCGTCCTTCAGCGAGGACTGGTCCTGGTCCGTCTCGCGGTGGTAGAAGTAGTTGAAGTTGGACACGATGACCGGCACCGGCAGGGCGATGGTCAGCACGCCCGCGATGGCGCACAGTGAGCCCACGATCTTCCCGCCGACCGTCACCGGGCGCATGTCGCCGTATCCCACCGTAGTCATGGTGACCACGGCCCACCAGAAGGCATCCGGGATGCTGGAGAAGTGCGACTCGGGCTCGTCCGCCTCCGCGAAGAAGACGGCGCTGGAGAAGAGGATGACCCCGATGAAGAGGAAGAAGATGAGCAGTCCGAGCTCGCGCATGCTGGCCTTGAGGGTCTGTCCGAGGATCTGCAGACCTTTGGAGTGGCGCGAGAGCTTGAAGATCCGGAAGACCCGCACCAGGCGGATGACCCGCAGGATGGCCAGGGACATGGCCTGCTGTCCGTTCTGGTGCTCCTGGCCCTGCTGCTCCGCGAGCTCCGTGCCCACCGTGATGAAGTAAGGCATGATGGACATGATGTCGATGATGTTCATGATGGTCTTGGAGAACTCCGACTTGCTGGGGCACGCAAAGAAGCGCACGAAGAGCTCGAAGGTGAACCAGATGACGCAGGTGGTCTCGATGATGAAGAAGGGGTCGGTGAAGGTGAGCGAGGGCCGCGGCGCCGTGCTGTTGTCCAGCCGGCTGGTCACCGGCAGCTCGCGCTCGTCCCTGAACTCTGGCAGCGTCTCCAGGCAGAAGGTGATGATGGAGATGGTGATGACGATCACGGACACGATGGCGATGCCCCGCGCCGGGCTCGAGCTCTCCGGGTACTCGAAGATGAGCCAGACCTGCTTCTGAAACTCGTTCTGGGGCAGCGGTTTCTCCTCCTCCTTTATGAAGCCCTCGTCCTCGCGGAACCTCTCCATGGCCTCCTCCCCCAGCTGGTAGAAGCGGATCTCGTCCGCGAACACATCGATAGACACGTTGACGGGTCTGCGGATCTTCCCCCCGGACTGGTAGAAGTAGAGGATCCCGTCGAAGCTCGGCCTGTTGCGGTCGAAGAAGTACTCGTTCCGGAGCGGGTCGAAGTACTTGATCCTCTTGGTGGGGTCTCCCAGCAGGGTGTCCGGGAACTGGTTGAGGGTGCCGAGCTGGGTCTCGTAGCGCAGCCCCGCGATGTTGATGAGCACCCTCTCGTTGCTCTCCGTGTCCATGTCCATGTCCAGCAGGTCCTCATCGAACAGGTGGGGGCTGTGGTCCGCGCGTAAAAGCGCATCCATGGCGTTCTCGCTGCAGCTGAGGGTGTTGTTCATGTCGTTGATCTTCCAGCTGAGCGGCTGCTGCTGCGGCTGCTGCGGCTGCTGCTGCGGAGCGGCGCTGCCGCGAGTGTTCAGCTCCTTGCCGAAGTCCTCTCCCAGTCCAGTCTGCACGAAGCCCGGCTGAGGGACGTCCAGCGCGTTCCGGCAGCTCTCCTCCGCATTGTTTCCGCCGCCGCTGCCTTTCGCGCCGCCGTTCTCGAAGCTCACCAAAGCTATCTCCATCCCGCAGCCATCCACACGCTCACTGAGCCTCGCGCCGAGCGGACTTGTTGATCCGGAGCGAGAGCATCCTCCCGGAGCTCAGATCACAGCCGCGTCTCCTCCAGCCGCCGCCGCCGCCGCGTCCTGCCGCTGAAGCATCCGTATCCGAGCTGCCACCGCCGCTTGTGACGCTCCGCCGCGGAGGACGCGAGGAGGACCCGGATGAGCGCGCGTGCGGGGAACCGATTATTCCTGACGTCAAAAGTGCTGCTGGAGAGTTCAGAGGCGTCTGAAAATGTCCGAAAGACGAAGTGCGAAGTCTCTCTCACTCTCTCTCTCTCCCTCACTCTCTCTCACCCTCCCTCCGTCTCTCGGTTACACTCTCCCTCTCTCACCGTTTCTCTCTCTCTCTCTCTCTCTCCACTATGTGCTTCATGTTTTTGTTTCACTGTAAGCAAATAGAAACTCTGCTCATATTTTCTGCACAAGTACAGCAAGGAGCTGGAGAGGAGAAACGATAAAGAAAGATGACATATTTTATTGATCTTTACATTTTTCGCACCCTATTTCTGCATTTATAATTACTCTCGGGGGTCAAAGGTCTTTCGAAGGAAGAAAATGAGTGGCAGGAGGAGCAGTGAGGAGGAGCAGGAGGTGTCCGTATGTCGGAGCTGCTGCACTCCGTACCGTGAAAGAGGAATAAAGAGTCCATTTCTTCCATTGAGAGGCAGCAGGAAGCGTCCACATAAAGAGCAGAGCGAGGGCCCGGGGCCTCGGCCCGCAGCCACACTGCAGCTACACAAAGGCCATAAAGGCCCCGAATGAAAAGGACCAACCGAGGAGCTCCTCATGTGGAAAAGCTTTGTGCCGAACACATTAAAGAGCTGAGAGCTGCTGTTGTATAAGAGAGGGCGGGGGAAAAAAATAAAACACATGCAAGGAACATCGGAGTCCACCTGAAACCTGCACAACGCCAACACGTGTCACCAACAACACGTTTTACCAACACGTAATTAGTACATAACATGTCATTAACGTGTTACACTAACACATCTCATTACCGCCTTCCATTTACAAATCTCATTTGAACGTCTCACCAACACCGTTTATTAATACGTCTCATGAGCACATCCCACAAACAAGTCTCATTAACATATATTATTAAAATGTATTATTAACACACCTTATCAACACATTTTACATTTTACTAACATGTCATTAATAGACCTCATTAACATGTCTCATTAACACCTCACATCCCATCTCACCAAAATGTGTCATTAACATGTCTCATATGTCCTATTAATACCCGTCAATAACACGCTTATTGACAAAGTTTACTAAAACCTCTTAACACTTCTCACTAACACGCCTCTTTAAAATCTCACGTCAACACGTGTAACTCATATAGTTTACTAACTCGTCTCATTAATACACCAACATTCTGTTAACATGTCTCCGTGAGATGCATCCTTATTTATCACATCGATCTTTGTCATATATCATGTTAAAACATCTCTGATCAACAAGTTTCACCCACAGGTTTTATTAACACATTATGTCAATACAAACTACATTTTGCACAAGTAATCTTATTTTGAAAACATGAAGCTCAGCTATGTCAGTGTTTACAACTGTTCTGCAGTAGAACAGGGGAGTCACTGCAGGAACATCTGTATTGTGTGTGTGAGAGAGAGAGAGAGAGACAGAGAGAGTCACAACACTGATGCTTCTTTCGTCTAGTCAGCAATCAGGAAGCTGAAGATAAATCAGAAGTGAAGTTATAAACCTCCTGCAGCTCCACAGCTGCTAAAGAAGCTCAAAAACGTTAATGCTGAAGCTCGCTGTGGTTCTAAAGCTGGTGTTGAAGTTTAAAAAAAGACAGAATGACGGTCAGCAGAGGCGATTGCAACAGAACTGTCAGAAGAATGACAAATAAAGTTGTATTGAAGTAAGGAAGAGACGGCTCCTTCCACGCCTTGTTTATGATGAAAGACGGTGGCCGGTTCAACGTGCTGAGCTGTGTTGTGATAAGACCCAACACGTGCGTACTACTGTGGTAACCATGGCAACAAGAAGAGTCCTCTTTTTCCAAATGTTTCTGCATGCGTGTGTAAGCTGGTAACCATGGCAACAGGTAACCACCGGCAACCAGAACCGACATGTGCGGCTCACACATTAGCTCTGAGCATCAGTAACTAATACGCTCGGGCTAATGCTGCAGCTGCGAATGCTAATGCCACTATCCTTGCCGTTTCTCATGCTACTGCCGCCAATTCTGCTTTTCATTATGCTGCTAATGCTGCACATCTCATTCTGCTGTGGCGAGAGCTGCTGCCGCTGCTACTAATGCTCGGCCTGTTGACATGTGCTGTCAACAACTGCTTGCCAGTGATGCCGCCATGTTAGCATCTATGCTAATGCTGGTACCGCCTCTGCTGTACGCGACAACAGGATGAAAACGTCGGCACCAAGTGCGGAGCGGCAGAAAAAATCCTGGAAAGCTTCGGGACGATTTCATAGTGAAGCTCCTCCCGCTCCTGGTCCCAGTGTGTGAAATGGCAGCGTGGCACAGTGGCGCAGTGGCAGAGTGTGGTCGAGGGGGTTGCTGGTGCAGAGAGGACGGGGCATTAATCTGCTGCGGGTTGTCGTCCTGATGAGGCGGCAGCATGAGATAAGGAGGAGGATAAATATAGTGCTCCTGCTTTGTTTGCTAATCCACCCGCAGGGCCAAGAAACGAACCTTTTAAATAGGTCACCTTCTCCGCTTTAGACCGGAGCTCAGCGCGACTACGAGCGGCTACGTACGTCTACGTACGCCTGCGTAAATCTGCGCACGTCTGCGTAAGTCTTTGTAAGTCGGTGCAAATCTGTGAAATCTACATAAGTCGACGTAAGTCTGCATGCATATGCAGCAGCATAAATCTGTGCACGCCAGCATATGTTTGTGTGCGTCTCCGTACGCCGGCACGTCTGTAAACCTCTGCTTATGTCTGCGTCCAGCTGCAGACAACTGCTGGTGTCTGCATACACGTATGTGCATCTGCGCGTCTCGGTGCGTATGGCCGCCCACTTCTACAGATGTCTGTGTAGATCTGGGAACTTTTGAGGCAAAGTCCACGGTGGGTCGAGGACGCCCCTTTGAACAAGTCACTGCAACATAAACATCTTTCAAACACATTTCTCTTATTAGTTTTGTCGTACGACGTGTAAAACATGTCGTCCTTAGACGTGCGATGAAGACTTTCTCATGTCCAACCTTCCTGGAGGACGAGAGGAAGCTGCACGGTGTGTTTCCTGTTCATTTCCTGGTTTGACCTTTAAATAACCTGCATCATCAGGGACACGTGGAGGCGCCTCCCGTCGGTCCAGAAAGCTTCACGTCCAATCCAGTCAACATTCATTTAAAGTCTTAATACATCAATGTCATGGTAATCTGGCTGCCATCGGTCACTGATTTATTATTCTATGTTTATTCTCAATGAATCCACAATGTCAGCTTATGAAACTGCTGAATAATCAGACTAAATATAGTGAAAAGGAAAAATAATTATTATCTGAATGTCTGTTAATTTGCACTTTGGTGTCGCTTACCTTTCGGACGGCGTTCTTTAGTGTTAAATGAGGCGATGGTTCCATGTCCTGTTCTTCCAATCCGTCCAAGTCCAATTCCTCTTTTCCTGTCATTCATTCAGTTGATCGTGGCGAACATGAACTTAAATTTGTGGAGTTGAAGACGTCGTAGAAACTCTTTGTCCAGAGAAATTGTTTAGGTACATTTGTGTGGGAAAAATGGCCACTCTGAGGCGATCACACTGAGGAGATCACTCTGTGGAGATCAATTTAGTGTCTTACGGTCTTGAACTTTCTTCTGAAACACTCATCGGGCTCCTCTGTCAGAGAATGCTCATGTTTACAGCTTATTTTATTTTTTTCCATTTACAAGCACCCTGCTACAGAAAACACAATTTTTTTATAAAAAAAAAGAAATCCATATTTCATATAGTTTGTCTGCATTTCACAGGTTTTCCTCAGTGGTGTGAAACGTTTGTTGTCAGTCAGTATTTCAGGATGTTACTGCCACCTACCATGAAGAGTGTGAATACATACACACACAGGTAAAGCATGGCGGCCTGCCGCGTGGCCAGGAGCCAGTCTGAACCCGCAGGTCGCCCTCTTCCTTCTGGTCTTCTCTCCGTTCACTTCCTGTCTGCGCCCTCCTGCTTCTTTCTACTTCCTGGTCTGCTGCACCTGTTGCTCATTGGTTGATTGATTGCTGCTTGGGCCAGATGAGGCCAGATGAGGCCAGATGAGGTCTCGGGGGCAGTGGGAATAAAAACGCAAGAAACATGAAACAACGAAAGTGAATCTATACAACTTCGAGTTAAAAACACGGCAACTTAAAAGACAATAAATAGATTAAAACATGCATCAAAATTCTTAATATGCAGAACGATTCCATTGCAGTATAATCTTTCCATTATTAATATCTTATTTGCATACCTGGCTTATTATTCAAAAAAATGTTCTTGCCTAAAATGCTTAAAAATGGTAAAATGACTAAAACTACTATTTAATAAAAAAAAAACCTACAAATTAAATGAAATTAAAATTGTAAAAATCCATTTCAATAAAATCTAAATAAATTATATTTAAATCAATTTAGATAGGTATGAATGAATAAATGAATGAATGAATGAAGAATTTATTCTCAAAGAGTCTCAAATGCTTAAAAGGGTTAAAAAAACTGCTTTTTTTTAGGAAGTTTGAGTATGTATATATATATATATATATATATATATAAAATCATCATCCATCATACACTCGTGAAATGTCTGCTTCTTCTCAGCAGGCTCACACACATAAATGCCAGCTGCCGTGGACGTTGCTCAATCAATGGGGTTAGATGTCTGGCTGACGTATGGGCAGGAGATTGAACCTGCAACCTCTGTGTCTGAGAGACAATCCACTCCACCAACAGAACCGCAGCAGTCCAATGACTGGTTATACAAGTCAACCAAGGCTGCAGAGTAGAGGAGTCAGAGGGAGGAGGATGGGGGGTGGGGGTGGGGGGTGGGGGGATTACAGCCTGCAGAAGTAATAACAGCATGCTGCTCTACACAAACTGCACACATGCAAGCTCACAAATGCATCTGAGGGGGAAAAAAAAAACATGGAGGATGTGTGAGGAGTGCTGCCGAGCAGAGCGACGCTGTGGTGCTGATGGAGAGGAGATTGTGTCGAGGGATTTTAATTGACAGCTGTCCAAATCCCCAGACAGATCCCCCACCACCCCCTCCCCTCTCTCTCTCGCTCTCTCTCTCTCTCTCTCATAGAGTGAGGGTATTAACAGTGAAAAGCATTAGAAAAAGACAGGATTTAAGAGTCTTCTGGTTGGTATAGTATACTGTGTGTGTGTGTGTGTGTGTGTGTGTGTGTGTGTGTGTGTGTGTGTGTGTGTGTGTGTGTGTGTGTGTGTGTGTGTGTGTGTGTGTGTGTGTGTGTGTGTGTGTGTGTGTGTGTGTGTGTGTGTGCGCGCGCATCTATTTTTTTCAAAGAAATGTATTGAATCTTAAAGTTATTTTTTTCCTGTTCCTCATGAAACACAGAGCAGCCAGCTGGTGGCGCTCTTCGTCCTGCAATTTTCAGTAATCACACACACACACACACACACACACACACACACACACACACACACACACACACACACACACACACACACACACACACATCTATTTTCACCAATGGCTCTCCCAATTTCAGGGTGAAAGAACAAGAACAGAATTCATGGTCGATGTTAAAACCAGGTTTAAAATTGGATAAACAATATATTAACGCAAAAAATTAAATAAACATATCTTACACTTGACTCCCACTCCCTATAGTAAATAGTACTAGCAGTAAATAATACTAGTATTTCTTTTTGTCTATTACACGTTCAAGAAAACTTGAAACATCTAATAAAAAATACAGTTTAAAAAAAAAAAAAAAAGCACCAGGTACAAATTGGTTGCCAGTGTAGTCACAGAGAAAGAGCTCCTCTAATAGAGGCAGAATTCAAGGATTGTGGGGGATGAAGAAGTAATCCCCAAAGCAGGAGTCTTCATCACAAAAAGAGAAACAAGCATTCTCCAACATGCGAAAGCTGCAAACACAAGAGGAAAAAGTCACAAAGCAACAGAAGTTAACTCACAATTATCCCATAATTAAAATAGTCTGTCTGACAATATTGTCCCCTGGAAACAAAGCCTGTTCTTCCAACCTCTGCAAACTTTCGTTGTGACTTTTGCATTTCAGTTGGAGCTTTTGTAGTTGCGTTGACCCTCCTGGGCCACCATTAACTTGGGACGCCTGGATCGACCCACTGTCATCATGTTCAGATTGCCCAGGCCTTCTTGACCTTGGCTAATGCCCATGAGTCAGCGCCACACTCGCGACTCTGCCTCTGACTTTTCTGGGTGTCAGCGAAGGTCGAGCAAATTCGGTGAATCACGACTTTCAGGAAATGCAGTTTCTTAAATCCCCTCGGACGGTTTGGAGACAAACTGGAATTACTGATCTCAGGCCTCGCATGGGATTCAGATGCACAAAGTCGAAAATCGTCAGGGCAATGTGGTTCTCCTGTGTGTGTGTGTGTGTGTGTGTGTGTGTGTGTGTGTGTGTGTGTGTGTGTGTGTGTGTGTGTGTGTGTGTGTGTGTGTGTGTGTGTGTGTGTGTGTGTGTGTGTGTGTGTGTGTGTGTGTGTGTGTTGTAGGTTGTAGTCATGTCTCTGAATTGTTTTCTTTCTCTCTCTTCTTTTTTTGTTCCTGCTCCTCCTCTCATCACTTGATAGGTTGCCACGGTGACGTTCAGTAGTATAACCCTGTTGCCATGGTGACGTCCAGTAGTAGTATAACCCTGTTGCTATATCGAAGCTCTGCTTCCCTCAATGACGGTTTGTGTTGAGTCGAGCTGCAGTGCTGCAAGGCGGCCACCAGGGGGTGGTGTTGGCTGTGTTTAACTGTAAGTTGTTTTTAACCTGCTTTGTAGTTATACCTTTGATTAAATGTATAAATGCTCTGTCTTTGTTATTTGAAGTTTGTTAAAGGTGCAGATAAATTCAGTTTTATATTTTTATTATATTAGTGGATTAGTGGATTTCTGCACGTCTCCTGCCTTCTAAATAACAGCTCTACAGTATGACCAGAAGAGGGCGCCAGAAGTCTCACATCTGGTTGGAGTTGGTGCAGTGGGTGCCTGCAACATTTCACATCGCTTGTCTTTGACTTCATTTCCTTTACTCTCATTTTTTCTCCATTTTCAGCCACACGTCCTGCATTGTGGGGTACGTCAGGTCTTTCCTTCAGTCTTTCAGAGTTTCCTCATCCAATCACACCCGTGAACATAGCAGAACCTCGACGTGTGGAGGAATCTGATTGGGTCTCGCTAAGTCAGAGTCCATTTGTCCATTGAGAGTCTTGCACTTTGTGCTGAGTCATCAATGTATGGTTTAAAATGGTGAGTTTATAGTCTGCTGGGACTTTTTCTACAGGTCGGACTGGACGCCGGGATGCTGTCCTGGGTCAGCCTGGACGCTGGACCAGGGCAGGTCTTCAGTCTGTTTGTGTACAACTCCTAAAATAGCCGCACACATGACAGATTTGAAGCTGCTGATGAGAGTGATGGCCGTCAGAGGGTCTCCTCCTAATGTAGCTCACAAATCCCCTCTAATCCCCCCACTAAAGGGGGGGTTCTGCTTTTTAACCTGCACTAGACACACACACACACACGCACACACACACGCACACACACACGCACACACACACACATGCACACACGCACACACGCACACACGCACACACACACACAACTGTAAATGTAGTACTGAACCAACAAGAACCAGCAACAATGTGTAATAAACCACCAGAATCCCAATTAGATTTTTACAAAATCATAAAAATAAAATGTTTCAAAGTCATCAAAAACTGCTAAACCAGAAAATAAAAACAAGAAATAACCCGGCAAGTATCAGACGATTCTTATATATTGTTTGTTTGCTTGGTCAAACAGTCAGTGGCTTGGTTGGTTGTGTAGTTGGTTGATTAGTTGGTTGACCTTCCGTCTCTGTCCTCTCCTTTTCTTTCTTTTCTCTAACCTTGCTCAGATTATCTCTGTAAAAGTAGAATTGAATTGATATTGACCCAACAAAAATCACTATTCGGACTCATTTACATATTTCCTGTCAACATCTGGAGACACCGTGACACGTCTCACGTCTACTGGACGGATCAGGACAGGTGCTGGTTTGAGGGTTTAAAGGAGGCATTTTGGCTGTTCCTGAATGATTAACGCCGACAAATCTCACACACACACAGACACACACACACACACAGACACACACACACACACACACACACACACACGGTTCCAGGTTTACAGGTTAAACTGTTCACAGCTAATTCCGTCACCTGAGACTGAAGGGAAAAACAAAACCAGAGGGCCGATCACAGGTTACATGACTCTGTAACAGGTGTGTGTGTGTGTGTGTGTGCGTGTGTGTGTGCGTGTGTGTGTGCGTGTGTGTGCGTGTGTGTACTATTTAAAAGTGCTGTACTTGATCTCAGTGTTATAATAATACCTGCGGTCTCGTGTTACTGATTGTAGATCTCCTTCAACGTGTTCTATATAAACTCTGCCTAATAGATACAAACAACCCAAAGGTCACCACAACACACGTAGAACGGATCTACACAAACAGATCTGTGCTCATTAGAAAGGTTCAGTCCACCACAACAGGTTGTAAAATAGATCTGTCCATTCTAGAGTGAAAGATGAGGCCGGAGAGTGTTTGATCTCTCAGAGTTTATTGGATTTGGTTCTATCTGATGAGAGTGATGAACCTGGCAGGTTACAGATGATCTGTCGCCGACAAATAACCCAAAAATAAAGGCTGCGAACCAGAAAAAAATAAATAAACAAACAAACAAACAACACAGGAAGTGACGTCAGAGGCGCCGAGTTCGGGGAGCCTCTCAGCAATACGTAAAGGAGCGACACGTACGTTTATCTTCAGCTGTAGACTGAGAGGAGACACGGGAGCTAAAGCTAACGGACTAACTCACTCGGCGGAGGAACTAACCAGTCCTCCGACTGGAGACGCACTACTAGTTATCAGTTAGTTATAAAGATGTGTTCATGGTCCTGCTTTAGTGAGGAAAGTCGTCTTCATCGCCATCGACATCATCAGCGTCACCATCGCCACCACCATTATAGTAATCATCATCATCATCATCATTATTGTAATCATCATCGTCATCATTCCCATCACGAATGTAATCATCATCATCATCATCATCATCATCATCTTTGTCTTCTCATTCAACATCTTTATAAACGTAGGTAATTCAGAATTTTTCAGCCTTTTCGTGTACCAATTAAACTTTTTCCTGAAACGACGACTCATCGGTTTTTTGAATAAAATCAAGTTTCTGCAGTTTGAACTTCACTCTGGTGTTTTTTTTTTTTTTTCACAACAAGTTAAACGAACCAGATTTCTGGGTATTTTCACGCCGCAGAAAAGTGAAACTTCAGGAAAAAGTTGAGAAGCGTGTGAAGTGTAGCGTCAGTTAGCGGTGATTTAACAGCAGTTTGAAGCTGGAAAAATAAAGAAACGCGATCAGAGCGGCTGGTTTCCTGTTTTCATCAGCTGCTCTGATCACATGGTACAAAAAGTGATTTGGTCCTCTTCCACTTAGTTTCCCTGCAGTGTGACCAGAAGTCACAGGAAGCTGCTCCCAGGAAAATCTCACTCTTTTGTTCAAAATGTGATTATAATGTTAAAAACTGCAGTTATCTTCTCTCTCTCTCTCTCTCTCTCTCTCTCTCTCTCTCTCTCTCTCTCTCTCTCTCTCTCTCTCTCTCTCTCTCTCTGTCTTTGACTTTCACCACTGATTTTAAGTCTTACTTAAAGGGACTTTTTTTTTTTCGTAAACAGGCTGTAAACGACGGGACGACGACACACAGCAGAGACACCGAACCTCCCAGTTGAATTATTTCTGATTATATTTTCTAATCCAAACAAACATCTGAAGTTCTTTGTGTTTTTTCGTTCGCTCATTTCCGGAAGAAAGTCTTCTAGTCGTTGTTCACGTCTCCAAATGCTTCCGCGTGTTTTCTGTTTTCTTCCTCGGATTTATTCTCTGAATCATTTGTGCACAAAACAACAACATTTAGCATTTGTCAAACATTTCCTCAAAAGTCAGATTTTGATTGGTTTTGATATCCGAGTGCAAAGTAAAGTCCATCCTTAGATTCCATCGTGTGAAACAGTCAAATCCAGTAAAATGTGCTGAAAACTGAGATTTTGTCACTTCTGCTGTTAAGAACAGTGAGTAATGTTGAGAGGACTTGTGATAGTGTGAAGATGCCGTTTTGAAGAGAGGCTCATCGATCACGTGGTCTCTTGGGTGGGTTCTGACTGACCCAGACGTCTTAGTTCATTTTCATGTAAACAGATATATAAAATGGCCGAGCCCTAGACCGACTCATTACACCATCTGTTGGTAAAACGTGGTATTGCAGGATTAATTGCACAATGACTACTTCTTTTGGACTCATTTGTAGACCCCATGAAAATGGATTTAGATTTTGTTTTGTTGTATCTACTGAAGGATTAAATGAGCTCAGGTGTTAAAATGCCCCACTAATCCATAACCTCTTTGAAATCACTTCTAAAAACCAACTTTTATAGACTTGCTTTTATTTGAAGTCCACTTTAACTTTAACTTGCTTTCGTGTTTCATTGATTTATTTTTTTTATCAAAATGATGCACCAGTTATATTATACGTTCTCTCTTTTTAGCTGCCTCTGCGTTTCCCGTGTTGTCATCTGTAATTAATTTTAGTGTCTGACTTTATTGCCTGTCTTCTCAAGACTTTCCTGCATTATTTTGTTTTTACTCTCAAAGCACTTTGTGAACACTGTTCTTATAGGTGCTGTAATAATAATAATAATAATAATAATAATAATAATAATAATAATAATAATAATCCAGTGTAAACAAAATAAAGCTGAAATTTAACGGCGCTAATCAGCTAGCTACTGAACTGACTGAAAAGTGAAATATTATGCACTTTAGTTTATAATTAAACAATACAAAGGCAGTTATAAAGTCAAGTTGGTCCATAAACGTAGTCCACAGCCTCTTTAGCATCGCTAATCCAAGCGGCTAATTCTACATTGTTTTCAGGTTAAAACGGAAGAACAAATTAACTTGTGGGCCGTGACTCAGCAGGTTTTCATAGCGAGTGATTTGTGATTGCTGTTGTTTTGTTTTTACGTCAAGCGACAATCCTGCGGAAAAGTAGTCAGCGCCATATCTAGCATGTTAGCCATGAAGAGTTAGAACTCAGAGAGACAGATTATTGTGATTTAAGTGTCGGCAGCTCAAACACCAACTTTGTTGGCTTTGCTGAAAACTAATTTGTTTTAAATATTTGGACCTAGAATAAAACGATTGTCATTTAGCATTAGAGAAGCATGACCATTATTATTCCAACAGGTACTGTTAATTACCCGTGGACTTTCTTAGACCCTGTGAGAAGAGAGGAAGGTGCCCCCTAGTGGTCGGAAAATAATCAAATCTCAGTTTTCTTTGGAAATATTCCCACGAAGAACAGATAAAATAATGACTAAAGAACTGGAGACGATTGAAAAAGAGATGCGGTAAAGTTGTGTTCAGCTGTGTGTCGTCAGCCTGTCGCTTTTTAATCGGCCCAGAACAAACGGTGGTGTAGCGCCCTCTACTGGTGCACGTGTGCACGTTTGTGTCAGGAGAAGTGAAGCTGCACGTGCTAACGGGAGGCACTTCAGTCAATCCAACAACCAGACGGGCTTCAAGGCACTAGAAACTAATCGTAAGTAGAAATTAAGTATATCTGCTTTTTTTTGCTTTTTTTTTTCCTTCTTGAATCTGTTTAAAAGTCAAGTAAAATTAAAAAAAAAATAAAAAATACAGAGAAATGAGTCACAAATCACATCAAATGATCTCATGCACGCTATCGTCAAAGATCAGAGCTGCGGACCAGTGAAAACAGGAGGATGTCGATTCACAAACTTCACCTTTTCATTAAAAAAAAACAAGATCATTTCATATGTCTTTTCTGACTTTTTTGTCTGTTGGTTTTTTTTTTTTTTGTCGTTGTTTGTCTAGCAGATTTGTCTCCTCTGTCTTGCTCCGTCATCATGCACCTCCTCCTTCTCCTCCTCCTCATCCTCTAGTCCCTCCACAGCTGCAAGCATTGTAATACTGACGTCATGCACTGAGTATACGTAGCTGTACCGTGTTCAGGCCTCGATGCTGTTTAGTACTTTTTTTCTTTTTCTTTTTTTTTTTTCTCGGACATGCCTTGAGAGTTCCTGTTCCCTTCAACATTCAACACGTAAAAGCTCCGAAATGAGCCGAACCAGAAGAAGAAGAAAGAGCCAGTGCACTTCTGGTGAAAACTGATGAGAGAAGAAGAAGAAATCCAGGAGTAAAAAAAAAAACAACAAAAATAAAAAAAAACAAAAAAAGATGAGGAGGTCTCTGAGCATGCCGTTAGAAGAGAGAAAAGAGTCTCCACATGCGTTTATATAAAGGAGCGTTGCATGGCATCATACAGTGACCTCCAGCCGGCCGGGGGCTGAGGGGGGGCGCGAAGGGGGTTTGTTGTGGGTGGGTGGGGGGGCAGTGATCCTCCGCTGGCCTCCTGTGTGTGTCTGTGATAATAAGGTGCCTGTTAAAGCCAGCAGGGGGCGCTGTCTTTCACTCAGAGACATGGCAGTTGTGATGAAGTCCTGTTAATTTAGTAATTTGTACCCTCAAATTAGAAAAAAAAAAAACTAATAAAAAAAAAAAAAAACATGAGTTTCACCGTCCGTTTATATTCTGCTCGATTCGCATTGAATCTGCTCCATGAGACATTTAGCTGCTCTCGGATCGGATGTAAAGTGCTTCAAATTTCACCTCCACAGAAATCCCGCTCACGTCACGTGTGAGGGACGACAAACATGGCAGTACGTTGTGCTTTCACAGAAACCTGCAGTGATTGTGGATCAGCATGTAAAACGGATGTAATGTCACTTTCCTCCATAGGGTGGCAGTGCTGAGCCCGGCAGTTTGTTAAAAGCGTTCTACATTAAATCTCCGTCTTCCTCTCCCGTTGTACTGAGAACCCACTCCACCACAGACTGAGTCACTACAGCCCCCTGTGGTAGGACCCAGTATTACAGGGCAGTACGACCTTGATGCTAACAGGCTAGCTTCCGTGTAAAAACCCTTTCCGCCTTCAGGGTGAACTGAGGTTTGGTTACATTTCAGGTCATCAATACGTCGGTTCGATCCTGAAACAAAAAGATCTTCTATATTCAACCTTTAAGGAAGGTTCTGCTTTTATAATTCACCTCTCAAAGGTTGGAATGACACAGAGGCAAAATGTATAAAAAAAAATTAAGAAAGAAGAAGTAAAGTGGAGGCACACAGAGAAAAGTATGAAAAATGTTCAATGTCAAGTTTAACTTTCCCAGAATGCACCTGGTGGAGAGTCTCCTATGGTATCCTTTAAAACTGCACACAACATTTGCTCAAAAGAACTGAGGCTTGGTTTTGGATGAAGCACCCAAAAACTGCGTTTCCCAGATTGCCTCTTTCAGCTCCTTTTCCACATCTTTGAAAAAGAGTGTGAACTGTAGATAAAATAACTGTTTTCTAATTCAAAGAAACTGAATTCACCTGCGAACGAGGGAACTACACTCATTCAAACTGACCTTCATTTGTGCTTCAGCTGCCTGAATTTCCTCAGTGCAAAAAGGAAGCTGAGACACTTTTAAAGGGCCTGCTATCAGTTTCATCTCCTCCCTCGAGATATCAGTTTGTTTTTTGTTGTTGTTTTTTTTTAAAGAACACTTTACCCAACACAGCAAGGACCAGATACGGCCCATTGCAGGTTTTCGCTAAGATTTTACAACACTACACTTCCCAGAATGCACCAGGGAGCCTCGTTTCTGCATCAACAAAGAAAGAGTTTTGAAAAAAAAAAAAAAGAAAAGAAAAAGGTGTGTAGATGACACAATGCAGAGACTCATGGTGTGACTCTTCTTTCTCAAGTCCAGAAAAAGCTTTGAAAAAAAAAAAAAAAAAAAACACCTGCACTTCCCAGAATGCACCTGGAAGCCTGTAAACTGCAGTCGGTCAGAATCAAGGACACTCGACTCTAAATGCGCTGACATTTTCTCCTCTGCTTAGGGGGACAAACCGCACTTCCCAGAATGCAGCTGGATGATCTGTTTCCCGCCATATTCTGCCTTCTGTTTCAAAAGAATCTGTTTCCAAACCTCTGATAAAATCCATGTGTGGGATTAGTGACCATTTGAGGGTACAAGTTACTAAATATAATAAATATTTTATCAAAAGTTGTTCCCAAACACCGATTCATCGTTCTTCTATTGCAAACTGTTTCATTTTTTTTTTTTTTTTTTTTTAATAATTAGACCTCGTGAGGCTGAAAATCTTCACACGTTTGAAGGAATCAAAGAAAAGAGTAAAATGCACCGATGGAGATAAAGCATCCAGGTATTTTCTACAATATGTACAGTGAGGCGTCGGGCAGATCCTCACACGTCCGTCAGCAGCTTGGTCTTGTTCACGCAGTTCTGGCTGGGCGCCGTGCAGTTGGCAGTCCTCAGGTTGGCCTCCCGGAAGTTGTCGATGCTGTTGTTCATGTCCTCGTCGATCTCCATGTACTCCGACTTGCTGACCACCGAGGAGCTGCGGCGGCTGGAGTTGGTGTCCGACGCCAGGTTCTGGTTGCTGACGTTGAGCAGCTGTGCCTGCTCCTCGCCCTCCGTCTCGCGGTGGTAGAAGTAGTTGAAGTTGGACACGATGACCGGCACCGGCAGCGCGATGGTCAGCACGCCCGCGATGGCGCACAGCGAGCCCACGATCTTCCCCCCGATGGTCACTGGGTACATGTCCCCATAGCCAACGGTCGTCATGGAAACCACCGCCCACCAGAAGGCATCCGGGATGCTGGTGAAGAAGGACTCCTTCTCCTCAGCTTCGGCGAAGTAGACGGCACTGGAGAAGAGGATGACTCCGATGAAGAGGAAGAAGATGAGCAAGCCGAGCTCACGCATGCTGGCCTTGAGGGTCTGTCCGAGGATCTGCAGCCCTTTGGAGTGGCGCGACAGCTTGAAGATCCGGAAGACCCGCACCAGGCGGATGACCCGCAGGATGGCCAGGGACGTGGCCTGCTCACCACCTCCCTTCCCCTCCCGGTTCTCCTGGTCATCAGCCAGCTCGGTGCCAAGCGTGATGAAGTAGGGGATGATGGCCACAATGTCGATGGAGTTCATCATGTTCTTAAAGAATGCAGCTTTGCTCGGACACGCAAAGAATCTCACAATCAACTCAAAAGAAAACCAGATGATGCAGAGTGTCTCCACCACAAAGAACGGGTCTGTCAGCACATTGGGGTGGTAATAGACGGTGGTGTTTCCAACCGTATGCATGCGGCCACCCGGGTCCTCCTTCAGCTCCGGCAAAGTCTCCAAACAAAATATGACAATGGAAATAAGAATAACCATCACTGAGACGATGGCGATGCCTCGCGCCGGCCCTGAACTCTCCGGGTGCTCGAACAGGAGCCAGATCTGCCGCTGGAACTCCTTCTCCGGCAGCGGCCGCTCCTCCTCACGGATAAATCCTTCGTCCTCACGAAATTTTTCCATCGCCTCCGCGCCCAGTTCGTAAAATTTTATTTCCTCTGAAAACATATCCAATGGCACGTTGACGGGTCTCCGCAGCCGCCCCCCGGACTGGTAGTAGTAGAGGATGGCGTCGAAGCTGGGTCGGTTCCGGTCGAAGAAGTACTCGTTGCGTAAAGGGTCGAAGTATCGCATCCTCTTCTTGGGGTTCCCGAGGAGGGTTTCCGGGAACTGTGCGAGCGTCTTAAGCTGCGTCTCAAAGCGCAGCCCCGAGATGTTGATGACCACACGCTCGCAGCAGTCGTGGTCATCGTGGTCGTCATCCGGCGGGTAGGGGTCCTGCGGATGGCCTGGCAGGGTGGAGGTCTCATCCATGTTTTCGGTGGACACCACGGTCATCCTGCCTGGAGGGTGGGGGGGTAAGGGGGGGGAAGGCGCGTCTAGATGTCGAGGATGAAGGTTGGCAGGGACGGAGAAGCTCCTACTGAGGCCAGAAGCTGGAGACAACCTCCCTCTCCTTCTTCATCATCATCATCATTTCCTCTGAGCCGGACATGTGGAACCTGCAGGAACAAACACAGTGAGACGGTCACAGGTCTTCACAGGCCCTCCCCACAGCCAGCAGCAGAAAAACAGCATGCTGCAGCTCCTGCGCTGCGTTTTACCGCATATTCCTGCTGCTGTCTGCCTGTCTGCACTCAGCACAGACACTCGGGAGGGTTCGCTCTGTACATCTGAAGCATCTCCACTGGGTGGACATAAGACGTACCTGTGCAGAGCAGATGGATGGAACGCACCACCTCTTCGGACACCCACCACCACCACCAGCAGCCCTCAGATCGCTTTACACTCTCTGTGAAATATTAATAGACTATGTTGTCTTGGTCAACATCCGTATCCTCTTGGTGTAGGCTTTCAGCGTCGATGGGAGCAGGCTGCAGGAGGAGGAAGAGGAGGAGGAGGAGGAGGAAGAGGAGGAGGAGAAGGAGGAGGTAGCGGCTTCAGACGGCTGTGAACGCAGCAAAAATCCCTGACAGCTTATTAAAATCATGCTGGAGGTGAAGGAGAAACAGGACGGAGAGGAGCCCAGATAAAAAGGAGGGAGAGGAGGAGGAGCAGGAGGAGCAGAGGAGGCTGCAGCATCAGCAGAAAGAAGCGGCTCTCCGGCTCTCCTTCTGCGGGGAGGAGAAAAAGGAAAGCAGGGAAACCGGCTCCCGCTCCGGAGAGGCGCTCCGTGTCCGCTCCTCCGCAAGCATATTGCAGGCTTTGACAGAGAGGAGGGAGAGGAGCAGGAGGAGGGAGGGAGGGGTTAGGAGAGAGGAGGAGGACGAGGAGGACGAGGAGAGGGGGGGGTTTTCGACGCAATGCAGACAGCCTGTAAAAACCGAGCAGGAGTCTGCAGAGAAAACACGAGCAGCGCGCGGCACGACTCCCAGGTAAAGGAAGAAAAAAAATAAAACCGACGCGCACAGGCGGCGGGCGCGCGCAGCGTGCCGTTACGTAACCACCGTGCAGGTGGGAACGGCGGTCCGCGGGTCGGAGGTTTCACCGCCGTAATTGGCTGCTGGGCGGTTTGCAACAGTCGGGACTGCATGTTGGTGTCCATGCAGCCGGTGTTACCATGGTAACAGAGACAAAAGACAACCAGTCCACATGTAAACAACACAGGTAAACAGCACACGTGTGTACAAACACAATCACTACAGAATGAGCAATGAAAAAATACAAACAGCGCAAATAATCAACACAGCGTATTTGTCAAATATAAATGTAGTGAAATTAAATTTTAATTTGATACTTCAGGAATAAACTATATAAAAATATCGAAATTATTTTGAGGAAAACAATCATATAAAGCTTTTTAGGAAAAAAAATCATAAAAATATAAACAATATGTTTTGAATATTAAAAGATATTTGTATTTGATGTAATTATTGCGGTTGATAATTTATGCAACTAAGGCAGCTTGCAGGGGATATTGAAAGAAAAATTATTGATAAAAATAATAAAAATAATTGGAAATTAATTTCAAGAATAATCACAAAACAAGTAGACTCAAAACTGACTAAACACACAAACACATTAGGATATTATGTACGTAATAATAATCAGAAATTGAATTTGATATAGCACCAAAATAATATACAAATGAAAAAATAATCAATAAGATTAATAGTTAAATATTCCAACTCCATCCGCTTTTATTTCTATGGCTTAAAAAGCTTAATGAATAATGAAACTTTAAATAACTTTAAGACGATGAATTTTGTGTGAAGATTGTTTTATTACACATAAATAAATCATGTGATCGATAATAATTTAGCCAGAACTTCAAACTTTGCAATTTAAGATGGTTAAATAAGGATTCTTTCGGTTTATAATTTTATATCAACGCTCACAGCGAGCAGATCCGGGTTTAAACACCAGTTGGGTCGTTTCTGTGTGAAGTTTGCATGTTCTCCCTGCATGTGCGTGGGTTTAATCCCACAGTCCAAAACCATGGATATGAGGTTAATCGTTAATACTAAATTGCCCCTAGTTGTGAATGTGTGTGGGTGTCTGTCTCTCTGTGTCTTCGTCCTGTGATGGACCGGTGACTTGTCCAGGGTGGATCCTGCACTATAGTGAACTGGGATGGGCGCCAACTCTGCGACGCTCCACAGGACAAAATGGTATTGATGGGTGGAATTTATATCATATTGGCTTATCACAGCTCATTCAGGACCAAGGAGACCTGCTCATCCTCCTAACCCTGCTCCTCTTCCTCCTCCAACTCTTCCTCGTCCACCAGCATCACCACCATCACCACAGACAGTGTCCTCCACCTCCTTACAATGCTTCATAATCAATGGGGCCACTAGATGTCGCCCTAAATTGTAACGGCTGGCTCCAGCATGTAGAGGTGGGCCACATCACACCATCGCCGTGTGTGTGTGTGTGTGTGTGTGTGTGTGTGTGTGTGTGTGTGTGTGTGTGTGTGTGTGTGTGTGTGTGTGTGTGTGTGTGTGTGTGTGTGTGTGTGTGTGTGTGTATACAGTTTGTCCTCGTGCTCAGATGAAGGTGACTGAACTATTTTTGTCATGAGTCACTGTACCCGTGTGGCAGCTGGCAGACCTCACCGCGCGTCTGCTCCCAAACAAATTCCTAAACTAAATTTATCTCCGCCAGGCGGTGGAAGCGTCAAGTGTGACGAGGACAGCGTCCATATTACAACGTGAACGTCCTCTCTCTCCTGTAGTCTGTGCTTTCACTCTCTCTCTCTCTCACTCTAGTGTAGTCTGTGCTCTCTCCCTCTCTCTGTATCGCTCACTCACTCATTCACTCACACTCGTTGGTGTGCTCTCTCTCTCTCTCTCTCTCTGTCTCTCCATCTCTCTCTCTCTCTCTCTCTCTCTCTCTCTCTCCATCTCTCTCTGTCTCTCCATCTCTCTCTCTCTCTGACAGTCAGTGCTTTCTCTCTCTCTCTCCATCTCTCTCTGTCTCTCCATCTCTCTCTCTCTCTGACAGTCAGTGCTTTATCTCTCTCTCTCTCTCTCTCATGTACTTCCTAAGGCTGTTTCCAACAAGTCCCACTGTTTAGTGTCGGTGTCCAGGTGTTCAGCTGGTCCGCCTCTGAAAAGTTCAGTAACCAGTGGAGTTTGCTCCCCAGTAAAAGAGTGCCGGTTCGACGCCCGCCAGCCTCTGTTGTCAAAGAGCTTGTTGCTGGACTGGTCTGGACCCACAGTAAATGAGCTCAGATGCTATACTGGCACTCTCTGGCGTTCACAACCCGGCTGTGGATGTCCTTGTATCTTCACACTTGTTAAACAAAGTTTTTCCTGCTGCATTTGTTTTCCCTTTCCCACAGTGTGCATGCAGACGTAAGCAGTGAGCTTCAGAACCCCACAGCGTGTTAATGTGGGTTAATGCTGCAGAGCTGCAGAGCTGCAGAGCTGCACTCCCGTGTGCTCTGGTCTTCATGCGATGAGCAGAGAGGAGCTGCATGCATCGCCCGTGGCAACACACAGTTATCTCCTCGAATCAGGGGCAATGCTCTCTTTACGCCCGCCTCTTTTTTTTTCTTACCACGGGGCTCTTCAGCACTCTCCTCCCCCTCTCCCTCCTCTCCTCCCTCCTCTCCACAGCCCATCATCTCATCCCACATCCCTCTCATCTCCTCGCTCGCCCGCTCTCAGAGAGAGAGAGAGAGAGAGACGTGAAGATGGTGGAAACTCACATGTGACCACATGAAATATGAATCCACTAAACAAGCTGATGAAGCCACTCCATCTGGTTTAATACATGAATCCAGAGTGAACGAGTCAAAGTGAGAGAGTCAGAGTGACAGAGTGACTGTGTCAGGGGGAAAGAGTCAGAGGGGAGGAGTCACAGAACCAGATTGTAAAAGTGAAAAACTTAGTGTGAAAGTCAGAGTGAAGGAGCGATAGAATCAGAGAGGGAGAGTGATAAAGTCACAGTGACCAGGAAAGGATGAATGATGAGAGTCAGTGAGAGTGAAAGACTCATGACAGTAACAGATTGAGAGTCAAAGAGCGACAGAATCAAGAAGAAGGTCTTAGAGTGAGAGTGAAAGAGTCAGGAAAATAGTGACGACACCCGAACGTCAGAGTCAAAGTGACGTCCTGACGGAGTCAGAGTAACATTGTGACGGAGTCAGAGTAACATTGTGACGGAGTGAGAGTAACATTGTGACGGAGTGAGAGTAACATTGTGACGGAGTCAGAGTAACATTGTGACGGAGTGAGAGTAACATTGTGACGGAGTCAGAGTAACATTGTGACGGAGTGAGAGTAACATTGTGACGGAGTCAGAGTAACATTGTGACGGAGTCAGAGTAACAGAGACAGTCAGACTGATTCAGTGAAAGAGTCTGTGTAACACAGTCAGAGTAACATGGAGTAACGGTAAAAGAATACAGGCTTCAGCCCAGCATGTTCATTTGTTTGTTAATTGGTTGCAAATAAACATATTGTCATAATTTTCACATCCATTGAAATGCGTCAAATTGGACACAAAGATCAAAAGACACTTACATGACGTTGTCCTTATTGTTCATTTGATTTCAAAATGTTTGATACTCTGCGTTGACTCTTGCTCATCAGAAGGTTCCAGGTCTGACTGGCAAACAGGAAGATGGAGGTCCTCCATCCTTTTATGGTGAATTGAATGGAATGTACCAAGTGTGACAGAGATTAGAGCATACGTTATTGATTTCCATTGATTAACGTTCTTTTAGAACATTGGTCAAATTGTGAGAACGGTGATGAGGAGCTGTTGTGGGTGAATTTGGAGCTGAGTGTATTTGTAGCCCCTAAAAGTAAAGCATGTCAATTCTGTGAATGGTTTGTTCACATGGGAGGGGAAACAGGTATATAAGGCCTGCAGTAGATGCTCCTGGAAGACTGATGTTGATAGAGTTTATGGCGCATTGGGCTTGGCCTTAGTGAGTTAGAAATGATCCTTTCTTATTTTTTCTTTTTATTACTTTTCTATTGAAATTGTTTTTGTAAGCTTTTGTAAGGAAATCTCAGGTGATCGTGAGCATCGTGAGGGGGCTCGTCAAGGCCGCCTGCTGCTCCTCCTGCAGTGCACCTGCTAATGGTGTCAGCGATGGCGAACGCTACACGGTGGGAGATCGTTTCCTGCACTTGTTCTGAGGGCGGTGGTGAAGCTGTGATGTTAGCGAGTGACACGGCTCCCCTGAGCCTGGTGTCAAATAACAGCGAGTCTTTACCGCCAGTCTGCAGATTGTCTGCGGGTCACATTTGTCTCTGCTGAAGTTCAGCAGCCAGAGTTGTTCATGGTGACGAGGTCAGATTGTTTATAAATATGTGGAAAACATTAGTGTTGGATTAGTTTAGCTTGCCAGCTCTTTTACTACGAGGAAGTATCGGTCACGCAGCCATAACTTTCTTAATAAATGATCATGGAAAACACCTGATTGAAGATGATGACAGGCCCTTGTGTTTTTATTTGTACCCTGACGTAGCGTTGGTCCGTGTCAGTGGGCGGGTATTTGTTTACCTTCTGTTTTTGGAGCAAAGTTCAAACTGACGACCTTGCAAACGGCGTCTCACACACTTGGTACCATTCCTCCTCTGTCATTTTATGTTTCTCTCCTCCTCCTCCTCCTCTTCCTCAGTGGCACTCTGCTCCCTGTCCGATGCCCCGCCCCCCCACTGTCACTTCTCCTCCTCTCTTCCTCGCCGGCTCTCCCATGACGTGACTCTAATAATAGCTCCCTGAAGTCGGGCCCCGGCAGCCCCCCGGGGGGGCCGTGTGTTGGTCTTGAAGGGCACTGCATGAATCGTCCACAATCTTTTCTTTTTTTTCCCAGCATGCTATAGGGCTTATAAATAGCAGCGTGGAGAGCAGGGGGGATCTGCAGGGGCATTATATAAGCCTGCCGTGTGTTTATGAATGAGGAGGGCTGCTGGCTACATGGAGGAGCTTCATACTGCAGCAGCTGCTGGCTCCCACACCCTCAGCCGTCCACGTGTGAACACATGAAGTCCCGCATGAATCAGAGCGGCAGCAGAGGGGAAACTAACCGAGTCTGAAAAGGTCAAAACCAGCTGCTGTTATTCTGAAAATCCCCCACAAACAAGCACACACACACACACACACAAGTGTCTGGGTGTGTCCCAGCTCTGCACACAGCGACACACAGATTTCTTCACATTGATGAAGCTCTGCAGGAAGGAGCTATTTGATGCAACATTTCAGAGTAAAAGACATTGGGAGGACAGGAGCAGCACGGTGGAGCAGTGGTTCGTCCTCTTGCCTCACAGTGAGAAGCTCCAGGTTCAAAATACCGGCTGGGCCTTTCTGTGTTTAGTTTACATATTCTCCCCGTGTGTGGGGGGGTTTTCCCCAGGTTCTCCTGTGGGAATATCATGTAAATGCAGCTTTATCCTCATCCTGCCCCCTAGCAGACTACATCACACTGTATTCTTCAGCCTCCCACATTGCTGCTGTCATCATCACTTTCACCACTGGAGGGCGACGTACAGCTGACCTTCAGGCTCCAGTAGGTGCAGTGTGGATCTACGTCTTATCATTCACGGACTCTGTGTCCCTGGCACTGTCCCTGGCACTGTGCTTCAGTGTGCAGTTTGTCGTGCCTGCTGACAAGTCGTTTTCCTGCAGCAGTCGTGTGAACGCATCATCAACTCCAGCAGCAGTTAATGATGGTGATAATTCTGCCTGTCCCCGGGGTGGTGGTCGTGTGTGCGTGTGTGTGTTGTGGGGGGGGGGGGGTCTCAAATATAGCTCAGTTCCCAATACAGCCCTGAGCTCCGCGGGGGGGGGGGGGGGGGGGGGTCATTCAACGCTTCGCAGAAATCTGATTAGAAAGTTCTGTTTAATCTCTGACAGATGCACCACAGATCAGAAGTAACAGTCAGTGAATGCACCGCGGGACAGTTAAGAGACGGTTCAAATACGCTGCACCATATATGAATCCTAATGCCGCCTGAGTTCTCCAGCTGGATGTGAACCCACCACAGTTAATTGCATTTTGTGTGACGTTCAGCTGCATTTCTTCAGTCGGTGCAGTAACACGATGCCTTCAGGTGCTTCAAGTTACAGTACAGCCTCGTCCTCTCTGCAGCTCCGGATTGATCGTTATTTATCCAGCACCGAGACGCCCCTGCTCACCGTGTTGGACATGCTGCACGTGTGAGAGGCGACAGGCTGAACTGCTGGCACATGGACACATGTACAGATGGACACATGTACAGATGGACACATGGACAGATGGACACATGGACAGGACTGTGCAGAAACTGCAGCGATCACTGCTCGCCATGCACCAACTGCAAGCTTTCTTTTCTGAGTAAAAGTTTCACTTTGTTGATTATGAACAAACAAAAACATATTTACAATAAAACAGCAGCATGATAACAGTCAGACTGCACTGGGTCCTGTCCGCGTGTCAGGTGTACGTCACCCTCTAGTGGTGATGGTAAACATGGCAGCAGCAATGTAGAGAGACGGGAGAGGACGTAAACCAACATCCACACATGGACTTTAATCTCCCCCGATCCCATCCATGTGTGACCTGCAGGGGGCACCACAGCTGTTCTACAGAAAACAAGAGCAGAAACTAATTTTTGTAGAAACATCAGCCGCTGATCTCAAGGATCAGTTTTAATTCCTATCAGAACTGCATTATTGTGAATGACTCAAGATCCTTCAACATGGAAATAAATCAGAACGCTGAGTTCCAAGTCAACTGGAAGACATTGTGTGTGTGTGTGTGTGTGTGTGTGTGTGTGTGTGTGTGTGTGTGTGTGTGTGTGTGTGTGTGTGTGTGTGTGTGTGTGTGTGTGTGTGTGTGTGTGTGTGTGTGTGTGTGTGTGTGTGCAGAGACCTTCAGGGAATCCCTGCCTGCTCTCTGCTGCCCCCTCAGGCCGCCTCCTGCACACACAGCAGCTATTTTTAGAAAGCTTTGGGGGGATTCTGCCGTTATTTCTGCTGAGGGTCCTGGTGGTCCGCACCATTTAGCATCCACGCGAGGGGAGGTGGTGTGGGAGTGGGAAGGAGGTAGGAGGGGGTCTGAGATGCGCCCGGACGGATGGAGAGCTGCAGTGGATCCGTCACAATGAGAGATGATGAAAGAATGAAACACAGCATCGCTGCTGTGCTCAGAGGGGGCGACAGGATGGAGCGCTCCACTGATTCACCTCCACTCCCCCATCCTCTCTGCACTGATGGTACAGCCCGTATATTATAAACATGAAAGGAATCCTGTCATAGAGGAGCAGCCTCAATCTCTGCACCTCCTCCTCCTCATCTCTGCTCCTTATTCTGCTCCATTAACACATACAAACATGTACTTGTGTTTTAAACATTGGTGTAGTAGTTAAACATCACATCCAGTAGGGGGCAGTGCAGTTCACAGTGGTTTAATACAGAAAACCTTTTTTCCAGCTTGTTTTTCCTGATATTCTAGACTTGTTGGTACACGTGCATACATTCACAGTCTTTCCTCGAAGGAATACTTTCTCCTTTTTCCTCATTTATCTGGACACACATGAGCTATACTGCTCTATGCTGCCCCCACAGGTCATTGTGGCATTACTATGTTTGCCACACATCTGTAAGCTCACTGAAACAAATAAGACAATGAATACAGAAGACATAAATAAGACACTTGTATATGTCTGAGTATATAGAGTCAAGCGTATTTGGGACTTCAGTGCTAATAGTAACATGCTAAGCTACAAAAAGTGTCGTAACGTTTTTAAAAAGTTGTAGTTTATGTTGTTTCGAGCACCGTCGTCGTGTTAATGGACACAAAATGCAATGAAAGTCTTCCTTTTCACTTGAACAAGTCGTGTAAATGGGGCCAAAGACCTGAGCAGGATGAGAGGCGGAGGATTTCTGTATTGATGGACTGTCGACCTGTCAACCTGCCCTCGCCCATAGTTAGCTGCCGCCATCGCCGCGCGACCCTGAACAGGACATCAGCTGTAATCAGTGAATGTGTCGGGGCGGTGAGGTCGGCTGTGATTGGTGGAGGTCAGGACGAGGTCATCCTGTGAAACTCTCCTCACACATCAATAATTTATCCGGAGGGGAGCCGTGTTTCACCCTCACAAAGACGCCGCCGTCTCACCTCGCCGCCGTCTTTCAGCCGCGCAGACGGACGCTGATCGGATGACGCCGCCGTCAAAGAGTGAGCTCACAGGGGCATGATGGGATTTCTTCACGCCACCAGGCCGGACACGGACCAACAGACGGAGGCTTCATGTTCTTCTCCTGAGGATCATTCTCAGATTCAACTCACTGCTTTAAAAATAAAAGACTTTAGGAGTCCGATTTCCTCTCCCGCTGTCCTGTTAGCAGAGCTTAGCATTCAACCAGCTCACAGGTGCTTCACTAAAGAGGTCAAAGGTCAACGCTTAAAGTTAAAATAACATAATAATAATTAATAATTACTGCTGCAATAATACATAAAATAAAAATGAAAATATTAAAGCTTTTTGAACCATTCTAACAGATGAAGCGGAAAATTGTACAACACACACACACACGCACACGCACACACACAATGTGTTGCCGTTAACAAACAAACAAACAAACACACGCTGATGTTTACAAAGAAAAGTTTTTTTCACTCGAGACTTTGTTGAATAATTTTTATTTATTCACGCTGACATTAAAAACAAAACAGAGTGCAAAATAAATAAACAAATATCATCTCTGAGCTGATTTATACAAACTAAAGTTCATTTCTTTATATTTTTTTTATATTCAATTGTAAAACATTTTAACATAATTACATGAAAAATAATTCCAGGTTTTCCTGTTGTTGTTTTTTTTGTCTTCTTTTGCTTTACTAGTCCGACTTTGGATAAATACACTTAAATATATTCATCATATATCCATACATGTATGTTTCCTTTCACAGTGTTTTTTTTAATATTAGTCAACACATTGAGTTTGTTGATGTTTTAAGGCTGAACGACTTTCTGATGAGTCACATTTACTGAACGCTTCTCCTCAGCTCACATTTACAGGTTCGTTTGTGTGTTTTTGGTGCAAAACGTTGATTGTTTGATGGATTTTTTTTTTTTTTTTATTATTGTTTTTCAATGAAGAAACCGATTCGATCGTAATATTTGAAATACAAAATAAAAACTGAAATATGAACATTGACTGGTGTAAAGAAGTATTGAAGATGGTTTGATCATCAGATTTCAATCTGATTTATTTTCCTCTCACGTACACAAACAGGACTTCAGCTGTGATCATTTAATCCAGGGGTGTCAAACTCATTTTGTTTCTGGAGCCACGTAACGGCACAATTTGATGTCAAGTGAGCTGGAACAGTAAATAAGAGCATTATAATCTATAAATAACAAGAACTCTAAATCTCGCTCTTTGTTTTAGTGCAATTAAGTGTTAATGTATCATTAAGGAGTTCACATATAACAAATTGTCCTTTTACACACGGAAAACCTGAAATTTGAATAAAAGAATTCAACAATATTCTGCCTCAGTTCACCATGAGCTGTACAACTTGCAGATCGCAGTGTATTTGATCGTATTATTTATATCTTGAAAGGCATAAAACATCTGGCCACATGTAGCTGAAACTAAAAAAGTAGCAGGGTAGTTCATATTAAAGTCAAATTCCAGAAATGATCTTTAATGTAAATACATTTCTACGTCTCGTAGTAATCCTGATTCGCCACATAATACAGACTAAAGTGCGCCCCTGGTGGTTAAAATAAATATATTGCAGTTAATTGTTTCTCACAGGGTCGGATTGCGTATGTTTGACACCCCTACCTTAAACAAAGAAATTATATTTTTAAAAAAACGGTATTTCTTATTGTTGAGGCTTTTCTGAGCCTCCGTAGGAGTCTTTACTCAAACAGGAAGACTGAACTTGACATTCAACACTCTACATGATGTATATCTATGACGATGAGCTGCTGTCAGACTGGACACAGTTCACACTGTGAATAAGGCACCATCCAGCTCCATTCATAAGGCCGAGCCCACCAGCAGGCTGAGATGCCCCCCCCCCCCCCCCCCCCCCCCCTCCACCGGACCACAGACCGATCAGCATGACGCAGACCATGGGCACAGACACAGAGAGCAGGCGCGTGATAAAACAGCTTCATGAGCGCGGTGGGTGAAAGTAAACGCAGTACAAGTGACACGAAGACACGAGGCTGATAACGGAGCCTACCACTGCACCACAGCAAAACTGCACCACTGGATGTCTATTGAGGGACACAATTATTATAAACTGGAGTTCACAAGCATGAGGAACAGCGCCCCCTGCTGTTTATCAACACAAATGAACCAGTGAGATCAAACAGGATGATTATTTTACATTATTAATTATTACTATTTTCATTATTGGCATTAAATGATCAGAATTGCTCAAAAATAAATTCACAAAATGCTCAAAAAGTTTCAGCTCATATTGCCCACGTGAATCTATTTTTTTCTTCTCTACTTCTATTTGCTGACTCTACATGTTGACAGATGAGGGATGGCGGTCTCTCTCCCTGTGGGAGTATGTGTGTGTTTGTGAGGTAGATGTTCCTGATTAAACAGAATTACAGCATTTAGATGAAGAGTGAGGAGCGGCTGGTCCTCCTCTTTTCTTTTTTTTTTGATACACAACTAACACACTGACTCACGACTTCAGTCCACAACCATGAGCCACGGTTCGATTCCCACAGTCTCTCAGCAGCCGGTTCAGGTACAACCAAAGTGTCGCTCCAACCATCCAACAGGAGGAGGAGGAGGAGGAGGAGGAGGAGGAGGAGGAGGAGGAGGAGGAGGAGGAGGAGGAGGAGGAGGAGAGTCGGTATTCTGCAGGAGTTGTTCTTCTGAAACAGAAACACAGAGAATGAGCTCAGCAGAGGAACAGGCCTGTGTGTGTGTGTGTGTGTGTGTGTGTGTGTGTGTGTGTGTGTGTGTGTGTGTGTGTGTGTGTGTGTGTGTGTGTGTGTGTGTGTGTGTGTGTGTGTGTGTGTGTGTGTGTGTGTGTGTGTTGGTTAAAGAGGTGCAGAAGAAGATGGAAGATGAACTACTGATGTGATGAGATAAGTGGGCAGTGCATGCCCTCTGCTGGGGGCTCAATGGTACTGCACACACTTCTTTATTATTTCAGATTTTTAAAAAAAATCATTTTAAATTAGGAGTAAATCAAATTTCTGCAGGATTTAAAACTGAAATTAAATCAAAACTCAAATTTCTTCTGGACCTAGAATTATCCACTTTGATTCATTTTAGAATGATTGTTATATATGTTGTATTTCTCCTTTTCATCATTTATGTTCACATCGCAGATCTCACTGTTTCTGCCTCGTGAGCACGTGGTGAGAGTTTTGCAAGTTGACTTCACCATTAGTTTTTACAAGATGGACATAAAACTTTAGTAATTGTCATTTTCATATCGTGTTCAATTTACAATTTGAATTAATTCTTGTATTCACAATTTCATTTCGTTTTATATTAATTGTTGTTTTTTTTCATGTTATAATTTCTCGATTTCTTTCCCACAAAGAATTTAAGACTTTTTTTTTATATTTATTTTCATGCAGTAATTTTAATTCCATTCATTCGTAATCTTTATTGTCATTTCATGCATTTCATTGTTTGTAATTCATTATTTGTAGTTTTTTCAGCTCAATATTATGATTTTTTTCCCTCTAATTTCCTAATTCCGGATGTTTTTTATTAATGACATTTTTAATAGTGATTGTTTAATTTGTCTTAAATCTATAAAATTTCACATATATCCTGATTTACTTTAAAATCCAAAATGTATATTTTATTGAATTAATCGATATTTTTCAAGAATCGTAATTTGAAATAGATTTTTGTTTACTTTGTTTGATGTTGTCATTTTCTATTCAGCTGAATACATTTACTGTCGGTGCAGCGTCTGCAGTTATGCGGTCGCTGTATCGGTCCGTCGTGGTGAAGAAGGAGCTAAGCCAAAAGGCGAGGCTCTCGATTTACCGGTCGATCTTCGTTCCTACCCTCACCTATGGTCATGAGCTTTGGGTCATGACCGAAAGAACGACATCCCGGATACAAGCGGCTGAAATGAGTTTCCTCCGTAGGGTGGCTGGGCGCACCCGTAGAGATAGGGTGAGGAGCTCAGTCACCAGGGAGGAGCTCGGAGTAGAGCCGCTGCTCCTCCGCATCAAGAGGAGCCAGCTGAGGTGGCTCGGGCATCTGTTTCGGATGCCCCCTGGACGCCTACCTCGGGAGGTGTTCCGGGCATGTCCCTCCGGTAGGAGGCCTCGGGGCAGACCTAGGACACGCTGGAGAGACTATGTCTTTCGGCTGGCCTGGGAACGCCTTGGGGTCCCACCGGAGGAGCTGGAGGACGTGTCTGGGGCGAGGGAAGTCTGGGCTTCCTTGCTTAGACTGATGCCCCCGCGACCCGGCCCCAGATAAGCGGAAGAAAATGGATGGATGGATGTACATTTACTGTTTTTAATGTTTGGTGACTGTTAATTTGGTTTGGTTCAGACACCCCTTTGGGTTCAGCCTGGCCAGACGGGACCAGTTTGGGTTAATGCTCGTCTTTAAGAGTGGCTCCACTGTGTGTTACGTTTAGTGAGACGAAAAGGCTCCGACTGCACAACAAGCGAAAACGCATCGCTTTTCCCTTCACACTGCGACATTTTGAAAAAGATCAAAAGGCAGAAATGCTGAAAATGACAAATACAGCATGTTGGGCCACTAGAGGGTAGCATTGTTTGTGTTAGTTTTTTAATGTAATACGACCGCCAAATTTAGAACAATACGCTGCCAACATTAAAAATGACAAAGTTCAACTGATATTACGGTGACACTCAACTACCAAGTCCCAGGAGAATATGGACTGGGAGTCGTGACACTCTGCAGGCAAACATTGTTCTTAATGTCCATCTACACTGTGTTTCAGCGTGAGAGCCCTTTAAAAAAATATTGTTTTCATTTACTCTGACCACCGTTGTCATGTAAACAGACTTCCAAAACACAACTAGGGTTGTTTGTCGTGTAGAAATAAATCAAGTGTGTTTTAAAAGGGTTGTGTGAAGAGGTGTTTGTTTGTGAAGTGTGGTTTTGCAGACTCACCTGTGTGTGGATGCCGTTTCACGACTCGGCGTTTCGTCCATCCACACTGATCCTCCGCCTCCTACTTCCTGGTTCCTCTGGAGCTCGCAGCCAATTGGTCCACAGCGTGAGGGTCAGAGGAGTAAGTCCATAGCTCCTCATCATGGTTTCATCTCAAAAATCAGTTTTGAATGAATCCCTGTCGGATGGACGTGGTGCTACATGTTCATTTTATTACTTTCTACAACTTTTTTTTTTTTTTTAATTTGTTCTGTTTTGATTTCTTTACTTATGAACCATTACATGGTCAAATTAAATTCCACAACTGTCAAAGAGGTTTTTTTCTTCTCACTATCAAACTGGGAAATTAAATTTGCACTTTTTAATAAGAATTTAAAATGGACTTTTCTGGGGAGTTTAATATGCGTCCATAAAATTACATTTCTTTATGAACTTAAATCTTATTTTTCCAGTTAATTCACGTTTAATTTGTACATTTAATGTTTAATACATCCACTCAATTTGACTATTTAAGGCAGTAAGATTTTTACACGTTTGCTTTTTTTTCCCTTGATATCAACATTTACATCGTTACATTAGTTCTATTACTTTCAATTCTATTCATTCTACCACAACTTGATCTCTTATCAGTTCAGGTGAAGAAATGATTCGCGTGTGCAGAGAAAAGGCTGACAGGTTGCCATGGAAACTGCCTCCGCCGGCTGCAGTGCCCCCACTCTGGCGCACGGGGGCGCAGGAGCTTCAGTGATTAAACTCCAATCACAGAGTTTCAGACGGAGTCGATTAATCGATTATAAATGTTCAAGGAACGCAAACATGTCCCTTTTTAATTCAGTTAATTTGTAATTCACTGTTTTTCAGGCATCTTGAAGTACTATGAACTAAATCTTCACTTTCTGCTTTAAAACGGTTGTCCATCACAAGTATGAGAATATTTTTCTTTGAGGACTGTAATTGGAACAAAAAATAAATAAATATGTATATATATATTTATTTTTAATTTTTTTTTTAGACATTTGAAGCTTTTGGAAACCCAAATTATTCCACTGAGAAATAAACAATCTTTTCATTATGAATTAATGTACATCGACACTAAACTCAGTCACAATAGTTCATTGTTATCTTACATTTTGGTCATCTTTAGAACTTTTTAACTAGATATTTTTTAAGATAATAACCCTGAAGGAATTTTGGAGGATTGGTCAGGAAATGAGGCGTTTAACAGTTTACTGGTGTTTTTTGGTTTTAGGTCAAGGTCAAACTGTTGATTTATATAGAAATCAACAGGCAGATGAGATGAGATAATAACACATTATTGAACTGGTTATCTCTAAATCAGGATTCCTGATCTTTTTTTTTTTATTCATCTAATTTAAGTTAAATGCAAATATTACAGCTCTGCGATGTTTGATGAAAAAAGTTATTCATTTGATTTACAAAGCTCAAATTGTCCCAATTCAGCATGTTTGTTTTTTTGTTTTTTTTTTCGAAATAAGTCCAAATCAGGAAAGTGATCAATGGAAGGTTTAGTTCGGTTCTGGTTCTGGCAGGCTGGTCGCCGGTGTGTGTGTGTGTGTGTGTGTGTGTGTGTGTGTGTGTGTGTGTGTGTGTGTGTGTGTGTGTGTGTGTGTGTGTGTGTGTGTGTGTGTGTGTGTGTGCGCGCGCGTTTGAATGTTTGAAGCCTCCGGTGACGGACAGGCTCCTGCATCAGTCTGGAAGTTTGCATCCAGCTACAGACTCATAGCGGAGGTAAAGTGCTTCTCGCTCCTGGAAGACTGTCGTCAGTGTGAGGAGACGGGAGGCCCCCGGTGCGGCCTCACACGTCGGTGTGCGCTCTGTGCGGGCTGCAGTTGGTGTGTTTGACGGAGTCCACGTCGTCACTGTCCTGGAACTCCGACTTGGAGATGGAGGCTCGGCTCTCGCTCCGGAAGTCCTCAAACAGCGGCGGCTGCCCGCACGTCACGTGCGTGTACTGGAGCTGCTCCTCGTGCTCCGTCTCGCGGTGGTAGAAGTAGTTAAAGTTGGAAACGATGACCGGCACCGGCAGCGCAATGGTCAGCACGCCCGCAATGGCGCACAGTGAGCCCACGATCTTGCCCCCGATGGTCACCGGGCACATGTCTCCGTATCCCACCGTCGTCATGGAAACCACCGCCCACCAGAAGGCGTGCGGGATGCTGGAGAAGTGCGACCCCGGGTCGTCGGTTTCCGCGAAGTAGACGGCGCTGGAGAAGAGGATGACTCCGATGAAAAGGAAGAAGATGAGCAAGCCGAGCTCGCGCATGCTGGCCTGCAGCGTCTTCCCGAGGATCTGCAGACCTTTGGAGTGGCGCGAGAGCTTGAAGATCCGGAAGACCCGCACCAGGCGGATGACCCGCAGGATGGCCAGGGACGTGGCCTGCTGGCCGTTGCCCTGGTGCTCCGCCAGCTCGAGACCCAGAGTGATGAAGTACGGCATGATGGCCACGATGTCGATGGTGTTCATGATGTTCTTGAAGAAAGCGGCTTTGCTCGGACACGCCAGGAAGCGCACGAGCAGCTCGAAGGAGAACCAGATGATGCACAGCGTCTCCACGATGAAGAACGGGTCCGTGATCGGGTTCGGCTTGTCCAGGGCGCGCCCCGTCCCATTCATCAGGATGTGCTCCAAGAAGGTCCGGGGATCCTCGCGGAACTCCGGTAAAGTCTCCAGGCAGAAGATGACGATGGAGATAAGGATGACCAGCACGGACACGATGGCGATGCCCCGCGCGGGTCCGGAACTTTCCGGGTACTCGAAGAGGAGCCAGACCTGCCGCTGGAACTCGTGCTCCGGCAGCGGCCGCTCCTCCTCCTTGATGAAGCCCTCGTCCTCCTTGAAATTCTCGATCACCTCCTCTCCTAGTTGGTAGAATTTGATCTCCTCCATGAAGATGTCCACGGGCACATTGACGGGTCTCCGCAGCCGCCCCCCGGACTGGTAGTAGTAGAGGATGGCATCGAAGCTGGGTCGGTTCCGGTCGAAGAAGTACTCGTTGCGCAGCGGGTCAAAGAAGCGCATCCTCTTGCGCGGGTCCCCCAGCAGCGTGCCAGGGAACTGTGCGAGCGTCCTGAGCTGCGTCTCGAAGCGCAGCCCCGAGATGTTGATGACCACGCGCTCGCAGCAGTCCTGGTTGTCGGAGACTCCCCGCTCCGGGTCGTACGCGGCCAGCGCCACAGTCTCATCCAAGTTCTCCCCGGGCACCACGGTCATCGTTGCCCCCCACCGTGTCCCGCGGCTCCGTTCTTCTCCTCACCTGCTCACCTGCTCCTCCTCCCCTCCTCCTCCTCGTCGCGTGTTTTGGAGCCTCCCTCCGTGCGTTTCTCCGTCGTGTCACAGCTGACCTGCACGCGCTGGCATGTTGGTTCCGCCGCCTCCTCCCGCGGCCGCGTCCCGTTCACCTTCCCCGCCGGCCGCCGCTCGGTAGTCTGTCTGCCCTGTTACGCTCCGCGCATTTGAAGCAGGCTTCGCCCTCCCCAAGCTGACGTGCGTATGTGTGTGTGTGTGCGCGCGCTCGTTGGATTACTGAGCGGGCAAACAAAAAACACACACGCACACGCACTCATGCTCCGGTGTGTGATCCACGCGCCTCACTCTCGCCGTGCACTGCAATTTGGAGGGTCCGCGTGCACACGGTGCCGTGCGTAATGGACCTGTTGTCTCAAGGTTAAAGCCGGGGTGTCTGTGACGTCACGCGACGCGTTGTTCACCCAAAATGAACAAAAAGAGGTTCGAAGGTTCCCGCGTTTGTCACTATATTTTGGGTTGTTTTTTTACAATCCATGCATCGATTTTCTTGATATTTTTACGCTCGGAATTTCATCCTCACTGAAAACCTGTAGCTCAGCCTCCCTGTGCGCATCCATCCAAAACACACAAACAGGGGATGGGGTGGGGGTGGGGGTGGGGTGGGGTATGGGGCTCCAGCAATGTCACGCTCAACCTCCTCCGGCGCATGAGCGATGTCCGCACGCACGGGGAGCGGGCAATCGCGCGCGCAGCTCACGCTCTTGATCCTCTTTATTTATTTCACACAGTTGGAAAGAGCAGCGTGTTTGCAAATGGAAGGTAAACACTGTGCAACAAGTGAGAGAGAGGAGGAGGAGAACGAGGAGTGAGGGGAAGGAAGAAAGAAAGAGAAGCTGGATGATGGAAATAAGCGAGAGTTTCTGGGCTGCAGCTCAAAGCGGTGACGTGCTTTCTTAAAATAGCCGAATTTGTCTCCGAGCTGCAGGAAAACTTTCTTTTTCCCATGAAACAGCCCTGGGCTGAGGAGGGGGTGGGAGGAGGAGGAGAGGGCGTCATCATAGACTAAGTTTATATTTCAATATATAATCCTCCTGAAAAGTGTGCGCATTATGTCAACTGCAAACAGAAGCAACAAAGTGCAAAATAAAGTCGCCATGTAAGCTCAGTGTTTTCAGCTGATGTCTTTCTGCTTTGTCCCCGAGTCTGACTGCTCTCAGGGTGTTCTTAAATGATCACTTCCTGGATTTGCTGACAGCTAATTTCAGTTCACAGCCACATTCGACCTGATCTCACTTAGTCTGGATCATTAAAAACAAAGAATAACAGTTGGTGCATAATGACAACTCCAGGTTGCCCCTTTTCTTTCAGTGCAAATGTTTCCTAAATGTTTTCACATCAAACAAAGTGCTGGACGCTAAGGAGAGTCTCTTCAGAGGTGTGTTGTTGTGTTTGCAGGCTGCTTGATGCCGTCGACATGCTTCAGTTTCAATGGAGGATCTTTTCATTTCACTGCAACAGCTCTGATCTTCATCGGACAAATGTTCTGCTGAAGATCTGCAGTGAAACACAGAGTCGGCAGATTCTGTTCCACCAGATCTGCTTCTGTGCAACTTAACAGCAACTTTCAGCAACTTCACACAAACTTTATGCCTACATCATAGCAACTTCACACAAACTTTCTAGCAACTCCAGTCCAACTTTATAGAAACTTTACACCAACTTTACAGCAACTTCATATCCACTTTATAGCACCTACACTAACTGATTGTGGAGTTCCTCAGCAGCTGCGCGATTGGAAGACTTGTAGCTGATGGTGGAAGTGTTTTCCTAGTTCACTGGGATCTCCTCAGCACCTCCTCCTCAATGGGAGCAGATTGCTGTTCCCAGCCTCGTGAGCCTGCTGCTGTCAGGCTGACAGATGGACTCCACTCTGGCGGGTTCTGGATCAGTTAGCAAAATGCGGCATGAGAAAAGAGCTCTGCGCATAAGCTCTACAGTCGTAGTAAATACACACTCGTCTGAGTGGATCGACAGTAACAATGGACGATAAACTTCACAACACTATCGTATACATACATGGAGACCACAGTGAAGAAAGACAGTTTAAGGGACCTGTGTGCATGTTTGGTTATTATATATATATATATATATATATATATATATATATATATATATATATAATAACCAAACATGCACACAGGTATATATATATATATAGGCAGGTAGAGGGGTCGCTCCTCCTCACCTGTGGGACAGACTAAAGGAGGTGAAGCTCATCAGAGCTGCTGTCTCTCTGTCATCAGTCTCAGCTGTTCACATTGTCTGTATTGAACCTTCTTTGGACGTCAGCCGTTCTTACATGGAGCTGCTCAGCAGGGGGGTTTTCTTGTTGCGGTTTAGCGTTAATGCGGTGAGTGGAGGTGGCTTCACCCCTGAGCGGGTTGGGGACGGAGGGCTTGAGTTTCAGCTGGTATCCGGCTGCAGACCACAGAGAGGACGTCCTGGTGTCTCAGTGAAGGACAGAAGAAGAAGAGCGCCTGCAGAGCCGCGAGCAACACCCGGGATATTTAAGGAGCCGTCATTCTGACGCCACTTTTTCCTTCATCATGTTCAAGCCAGCCTCCTCCTCCCCTTTCTCCTTCTCTCTTCTTCTCATCCTCCTCTCCCCATTCTCTCCCCCGAGGGATCAATAACGTATGCTTTTAATCCGGTGTCGTACTGCTCATCCTCCTGTCTATAGTTTAGTGTTTGTCTTGTGATTTTTGTGTATTTCTTAAATTGTTTCAGGTCCTCTTTGTGTCTTTAAAGTTTCTTTTTAAAAGTACATTTTTGACCGTGTGAACTTTGACTCTCTAGTCTTCTCATTTCAGCTTTTATTACTTCATTATTAATTTCAGTGTAGTTTGGCCACGTTTCAGTTCATGAAAAATAAAGTTGCCAATGGTCCGAGCTCATGATTTTTGAACTGATACTTGAAGTTGACACAACTTCCATACCAGGGACAAAAGTGTTTGGAGGTTCTAGTTTTAATTTCATGGTCCTTTTTGGTGGTTCTGTCAACGTTTTTTTGGTGGTTTTCTGTTTACTTCTGAACAATTATGGATGCTTTGAATGTCTATTTGTGGGCGGCATGGTTCAGTTGGTGGAGCAGTCATCTGTCATTTGAAAGGTTGCAGGGTTGATTCCCATTTCTGCCTGTCCCCGTGGCAGAGTGTCTTTGAGCAAGACGCTGAACTCCAAATTGCTCCCAAAGGATTAAAAGCCCCCATTGGTGCGTGAATGTGTGTGTGAATGGGTAGATGTGATTAACTGCCTATGCGGTTGAAAAAGTACTATGTATGTGAAGTCCATCCATTTTTTAACCATTCAAGTTCTGGTTGTATTGGACATCCTGAGAACGGACTTTCTGTCTGAGACAGAAAACCACCACAGTCTGAGGAAGCGTCCACACTCACTGCCATTCATCACAGATTTATTGGACGTCAGTGAAACTGTCAGTGAGAGGTGACCTGTGTGACCCACCTAACACACCCGACTCATTCAAGGGACTTCATCAGTTCACGCTGCTCACTCCACCCGTCTGACTTGACTTGACTAATTAAAAAGCGGCCCGATTCCATTTGCATCGACAATGAGAATAAGGCTTTAATTTGTTCTGTCACAATCAGCCGGTGGAGTGGTGCTGTTGGTTTCACAGACATGTGATCTTCTCCTGGTTTTGGACCTTGTATGGTAACACAGGCCAGCACGCAGGTAGAGGAAAGCTTCACGGGGCTGTCTGGGATTGACAGTTGACCACGCCCCCCCCCCCGTGGCTCCAGAGACGGGAACTGACAGATGTGATAAACGGTTGGTAATAAATCATCAAGTTTGTTTTCTAACGGAGAAGGAAGAGGAGGGGGAGGCTCTTATTGTCACGTCGGAAAAGGCTTGGTGAGGTGGGGGGGGTGGGGGGGCTGTGTGTCCTTGTCAAGAACCTAATTACCTGCAGTAACAGAGCAGGGGGGTGGCGGGGGGTGGGGGGCGCATATTCTTATTTCCTCCATCGATCCTGTACGACAGCTTAGATTTCACATTTTGATAGTGGAGGGAAAAAAAATCATCCCAATGACCTTCAAACCTTCATTCACACCTTCTACGTCGTTAACGTCGTTTACATGTTACACATTGTTTAGATCCAAAGCGTCAGTCTGTGTATTCGTTAGATTGTTCACACAATGTAGCTGAAAACCAGCAGTTTGTTCTGGTTTTTAACATCACGATGAACACCAGCTGAAGCTTCACTGCACAGGGGAGGCACCACCAAACTGAGGCTTGATCTGCAATCACTGGATTCTTGTTTGATGACGCTAGTACTAGAATATACTTTAATGCCTCTGGTACTGGATTCTACTTTACTGACGCCGGTACTCGATTCTACTTTAGTGACTGGCACTGAATTCTAATTTACTGACGATGGATCCCACTTTGGTGACGTTGGTATTGGATTATGCTTTAACGACGGGTAATGGATGATAATACCTGGCTCAGGTACTGGATCCCACTTTAGTGGCTTTGGTACTGATTCCTATTTGATGACTCTGGTACTGGATTCTACTTTACTGGATAGAAATATCCCATTATTGATGATATTGTAAGGAAAAGCTTTAACTACAACCAGAACATTTGGTTTGGGTCACCTCAGAGTCACTCCTGAATGAGTTTGTTGTTTATTCCTCATGATGTCAACATTAACATTAGCATGTTTTCTGGTAGCATTCTAGAGTTTCTTTCTGTCCGGATGAGCTGGTGCATCCTCCATGTATGACTTGCTTACTGTTATTTAATGAGCGGCTATGTTGTGTGTGTGTGTGTGCAGTGAGGTGACAGCTGCAGCATGCAGTCAGTCCTCTAAGTTTAGAGCGCAGCCTGCAGCATTCCTGCTCCTCCTCTCTCTGTGGGGAGAACAATACGGTGGCTCAGATGACGGAAAAACTTCCTGCTGTCACAAAGGAACTCTTCAGAGAGCCACACAGCAGCTCCATTCGACAGGTAACCAGCAGGATGTTCAACAGGCGACCACAAACCAAACCTCATGTGGAACACCTGCGCTGTTCAATATCATCACACTGAGCAGGTCAAACCTGGAGCACAGTGATCACATACTGTCTGTTGCCCTCGGTACTGGCTTATGCAGTGCTGCCAATCAGCAGTCCATCTGCCTCTGGTACTGGACTCTACTTTGAAACCTCTCACAGTAGGCTGACCTTATTGCCGCTGGCATTGTATCCTGCCTCAGTTTCTCCAGATTTGACTCTATTACGATTCTTTTTTATGCTCGTCTTGGGTACTGGATTCTACTTTACTGTCTGTGGCTCTGGAAATTCTAAACTTGATCTTTTGTGAAGGACGGATGGCGTGAGACGGATTCATGCATGAAGAGAACAGCTCTCCAAAGTGCCAGACGCCATCGAATTTGAGCCTTTTGCCCACTCAAGTTAGTTACGGCGACAAACTGCGGTCAGGTTGAGACCCCGATGAGGACGACGAGCATGCAGATGAGATTCCCTGTGTGGGTCAATGACAGTTTTCCCAGAAATTCTTAGGTCATGCAAACCGATTGCTGCGGCAGCTGTCCGGGTGGCTGGCCTCAGACCACCTTGGAGGTGAAGATGCTTGGACGTGGAGGTCCTGGGCTGGCGTGGTTACAGGTGGTACACGTGGTCTGCGGTTGTGAGGCCGGTTTGGATGTACTGACAAATTCTCTGAAACGCCATTGGTAGAGAAATGAACATTCAATTCACGGGCGACAGCTCTGGCGGACATTCCTGCAGTCAGCAATTGTGCACTCCCTCAAAACCTGGGACATCTGCGGCATTGAGCTGTGTGATAAAGCTGCACATTGTAGACTGTCCTACTATTTACTGTGGCCACCCTAAAGGCACACCTGTGCAATAACCTGCTATCTAATCAGCATCTTGATACGCCACACCTGTGGATGGATTATCCCGGCAAAGGACAAGTGCTCACTGAGAAATAGGCATTTTGTGTTCGTAGAAAAAATTGTTAAGATCTTTGAGATCAGCTCGTGAAAAATGGGAGCAAAAACTAAGGTGTTGTGTTTATGTTTTTGATTAGTGTAGAAATTTGTGATCCGAGTTTCCTGCCTCAATCAAGTCTGCCTTGTCATGACTGTTGGTTTGTTTGTTTTTTTTCCTCCTTTCGTTTGCTCTCGTCCATTCGTTGCCATTTAAATAAAAGTGCATGGAATTGAATCGACAGTAGCACAGCTTTCTCTGACATGGTAGAGTAAATTCCCGGACATATTTTTAATCACCGATTCACTATGAAAATGAGACAGATGTTCCTCCTTCTCTGCGTCTGATTTCTTCCTGTTAAAAGGGAAAAAAGCTTGTTTCTATCATCCCTCAGTTTGGAATTCGCCTTACATAAATAAATGAATTGAAAATAGAGATCATAGGATGTTTCTTTCAGTTTGCCCAAAAGCGACAGAAATTGTTTACATGGCGCATTCGCATCCAGCGAGGTAAAGATCATGAAGTGGGGGAGTCATCCTGTCAGTTATTTTTTTTATTATTTAATAACCATGGGCCAACAGGATATCGATGCCAAGCAGCTAAATGAGTGAATCACATGTACTCCTCCTGTTTATAGAGACCGTTAATGTGTTCAATGACTTCACTGAATCCTTTAATAAACTTTATGATACTTCTTATCTGCAGATCAGTCTTGAGGACGGACGGTGTGATTGAAGTTAATAATTCACTGAATGACCTAAGAGTGTTAACATGTTGATGAATGTCCTGCTGAGCTTATGAAAGGTCCTGAAAGGAGCATAAAGTTTAATGGTTTATGTGCAGATCCGGTTTAGTTCTGTCCTGCCACACATAACACTGCAAACCGTGTGTGTGTGTGTGTGTGTGTGTGTGTGTGTGTGTGTGTGTGTGTGTGTGTGTGTGTGTGTGTGTGTGTGTGTGTGTGTGTGTGTGTGCGTTCACTGGACCATCACATGTTAATGAGCAGGAGAATGAAAACAGACCTCCTGCCTGATAGTTCTCACATGTGTCACCTCCTCAACTCACAACCGGGGAAACATTGATTTCACTTTTTCAGCCTTCAATTTGGAACATGAAGGAGCAGACAGAGTTCAACTGTCAGGCATGGAAAAGAGGGATGAAAGAGGACAGTAATACAACAATTGGGTCTTTTTCCAGCCATGTTGGAGGTGATGATGTTGCTGAGGAAAGACTTATTAGAGGGAGATTTATTATAGACCAAAAAAGACTGATTGTATACATTGAATTCAGACTGATTACAGCCTGAAGATACAGTCTGATTAAAAACTGATTATAGACCGACTACAGACCAATTACAATCTAATTTATGTATATATAGTGCCAAATACAACACATTCATCTCAAGGCACATTTAGTCGAAGATGAAAAACTCCCTTTGTACAGGAAGAAACCTGCAGAACCAGGCCCAGGCTGTTTTTCTGCTGTTCTGATTGAGGTCAGGCGATAGAAAGAGAGCGAAGGATCGGGGAAGTGGGTTGTGGATAGGGATACAAAGCTTGGTTCAGATAGGGGGATGACACAAGTAAAAAGAAACTAACAATCATACTACGGTAGGCAGGTAGATAGGTAGGTAGGTAGGAAGGTAGGTAGGTAGGTAGCTTCATATTAGTGTAAATAGATTTTTGCCTTTTGTGTATGTGTTTGTAAAAACCCTGTGGAAGTCCATGTTTATCTTTAGTCTGATCTGAAAAGTCATTAACATGAACAAAGTGGAATCTGTCTGATAAATATGATCAAAACCAGGTTAGTGCTGTAACCTTTAATCCTGATACGTTCCAGTCTCTGTGATAGGATGTGATGATCCAAGGTATCAAACGCAGGTCCTTTATCTGAGCACATGAGATCATTACTAACTTTGACCCGAGCCGTTTATGTGCTCTACATTGTGACTGAGAAGATCCATCATTTGAGCATGAATGCTCACATTCAGCAATTTTATTTCCAGGAATTTAGTGAGAAGAAAAGTTGGCTATTGGCCAATAACTTGTAAAAACACTTGGATGAAGGGTCGGCTCTTTGACAGCAGCTGAATTATGTCCTTTTTGTCATTTCTAACTTTAGAGTAATGCTTCTTTTTGAGGGACAAATTAATAGGGAAAGATGGTTTTTACCTGTTTTGTTCCGACTGCTGCAGTCTTCCTCAGAGTGTCATCGGACATGTGATGACGTGTCGTTTTATCAGGGGGATTCCTTGCTTCAGAAACCATCGGAGGGCGGGAGGGGCATGGCCGGCCTGACAGATTCTGACCGATTTGTCATTCTGGTCACCTGCAGATGTCGAAACATGTCAGGTAAAAAACATCTTTCCCTTGTGACCAATTTGTCACTTAACAAGAAATTATATCCAAAAAGTTTGATAACAGCGACCTTAAAAGACCTGTGGTACATAGCCTGCTAGACGATAAATTAATCTGATCTATGTTGATGTCGGAAAATGATGTTTAACAGTCTGGTTGGGATTAGATCTAACAGACACGTTGTTGGTTTACATGAAGCCACAGTGGAGAACTCAGAAAGTGGGTTCTATTGGCAAATCTGAAGATGTGGATGATAGGTCTGATTGTAAAGACTGAGTACAGACTGAGTACAGACTGAGTACAGACCCTCTGGTTTCTGCTGGTCTGGCACTCTGACGGAGGTCTCTGGTCTCAGGACACGAGCAGGTGCCGAACTGCTGGGTTTCGTCCTGGTTTGGCAGCATTCAGCCTGTTATTGGTCAGCAGGTTTATTTTTATCGCTCTGTGCTCAGGAAGGAAAATAGGCCCTGAACAAAGTTCCTCCGGCTCAATGACACGCAGGCTGTGAGTGAGTCCCTCTTTATCCTCCCAGAGCGAAAGTCAGTTTCATCTTTAAACACCTTCACAATAAGACAAACTTGGCCTTTTAACTAAAACCGACCAAATCATGACTGGATATGATTCTGTTCTGTTTGCGCTGTGCGGGAGCGGACAGAAAGCAGGGGCGTGTCGGCCTGCGAGTGAACCTGGATCCCTCTCAGCTGATCGATCACGCGGCTTTCACCTCTGCAGGCGACTCGTCCTCCACAGGAAGTGCGGCGTGCGGCCGCCAGGATGCCGATACACAACCCATCAAGGCGCTGACGTCCCGGCGGGAGGGAGCGAGGACGCTGCAGGATGGATGTCAACGCTGCGGTGGACACCTGACCGCTCCAACGTGAAGTGTCACCATCACTCTTCCTCACCCAATCGCACGGTGTTTAACACCATCTTCAACCTTGCGAATGCGACAGGTTTTATCTTTAGCGTTTCAGGTCGATCATTTGAACTGAGATTAAAGTCTTCCTGCAGGGTGTTCCTGAGAAACTGTTTGTTCCCTCGTCATGCAGCTCTGACGGAGGTGCAGGAGAGTTCCTGGCTTCATAGCGGCCGTCTGTGCCACGGCGGGAGGTCGGCCATCTGTCAGCCAACATGAGGGCAGTTGGGGCAGCGGCGTCCAGCCCCGGGGGCCTGGCTCTGCCTTCCTGATCCTGCGGGGTCCTCTTCACACCGCCACGACAAGATTTCCCAACCATGGTCCCCCGTTGCACCCGTCATTCCTCGGGTCATTCCAGAATTGGAGGACATTTTTTTTTCTTTACTAATTGACTTACGTAAATGTGTCCTCTTGGTCAACAGTAACAGCGAGCTACACATCTAGTTTCTATGCTTGAGAAAAAGTTAATAATAACATGAATTTGCAATCCGGTTACTGTGATTGTACCAAATATAGCGAATAAATAAAACCTGGAATAAATAATATGCCCTTAATGCCTGAGCTGATCCAACCGAGCTTTTCACAGCTGGTTACCTAATATTGATGAATACGTAACAGAAAAGTGAACAAGAGAAGATGAAACCCTAATAAGTTGTTTTCCAAGTCACATCTCCTGAAAGACTGAACCACCTCAAGGTGGAAAACGTCTGACACTGCCAATCATAAAACAAGGTGCAACCATGTGAAAATCATGTTGGAGAAACTGCACCTTAATAGAAGAAGTATCAAAAAGAGAGAGAGAGGCCGGGGTCTACTATAGTAGATCAGACTCAAGTTTCAGGCTGTGCAAAGATGATCCAGTCCAAACAAAGTCCAGCGCTTAGTGGCAGGGCGTAAAAGGTAAGAGGGATCAGCGTCCATGGAGAGACACAAGCAAATGGCTGAGAAAATAAAGAGGAACGTCTGTATCCAGACGAGCCCAGGGGTCTGAAACCTTTCCCATCAAAAGAGCAGTTTTTGTCTCTTTCCACAAAATAATATTCTTCTGGAGCCGTAAAACACATTTAATCATAAAAGATCACACAGCCTATAACGTCAATTATGCAGTTTTGTAAATGTACGTTCATGACGTTTCATAACTACAATTTAGAAGTTTGCTGTTTTAGCTTTTCCAGCAGTTTTGACCTTTTTTGCCTTTTCTACTGATTCAGCTAGTTTGGTTGTTTTTGTCATTTTCACTTCTTTATTTCTAGTCATGTTACGAGATTTAAGCGATTTTAACCGTTTGACCCATTTTTTGCTCCATCCTCGTCTGTTTCAAACATTCTGGCTCCATTTTGTTTTTCTAGCAATCCTCACAACACTTTTATTTTCAGTGTTTTAGCAGTTTGTAGCTTTTTTTTTTTTTTTTAAATATCAGTGTTAGCCTTTTTGAAAATAAATATCTAAATTAATTTGAATATAATTTATAAACATTTTATTTTAATACAATTTTAATGAATTTGAAATTTAAATCGAATATCGTGAATAGACATTTTTAAAAGAAATAAATAATAATAGGAGGAAAGTTGTTGTCCATATAATTTTCAGAAAGCTTCAAAGAGCCAATACAGTGAAATTAAAGAGCCACATGCAGACCCCTGGACTAGGAGTACCCAAATCACGGTGAGACAGACCCCAAGAAAAACATCTGGAGCTCCAGTCCAGAAGAGCATAGTCCAGGGGTGTCCAATCTCAGTCCTCCAGGGCACCTGTCCTGCATGTTTTAGTTCTCCCCCTGCTTCAACATACCCGAATCTAATGATGATGTCATCACCAAGGTTGTGAAAAAGCCCAGTAACGAGCTCTTCATTGCAATCAGGTGTGTTGCAACTGGGAGAGAGCTAAAACATGGAGGACAGGGGCCCTCGGGGACCGGGGTTGGACACCTCTGCATATTCCCTCCTAGGGACAAGATGATACTGCACAGAACCCATAGGATGATACAGATACCATACTACAGGGGTGGGAGGGTCACTATTTTGTTTTATATGTACATGGAACTGAAATGGCTATTAACTTATTCAAAATAAAACAGCAGGAGAAAGTATCAGCAGTACCGAAAAACAATGTTACCTATATCCTTATAACACTTCTGAGCAGCAGAAACAAAATAATAATGTTCCAATAAAAAATAATCATGTTTAATGGTGCCTATTGGGACGTATTTGGCCTCCAACATGTTTGAGGTTTTCAGACAACTCAGAAAGACGGATAAGTCCTATCAGTCACGTGACGCCATCTCGTGGTCTAGCGTGGAACTGCAACATCTTTCATCTGACCTTTGTGTGTGTGTGTGTGTGTGTGTGTGTGTGTGTGTGTGTGTGTGTGTGTGTGTGTGTGTGTGTGTGTGTGTGTGTGTGTGTGTGTCTTTCAACCAGCCAGTCGCTTCCTGAATTCCAGCCCATTCCATTAATTGACCCAACATTTGATCTAATTCATTAAATACTATCCCTCCATAAAAGAAATGTTGACATCATACAACCAAGCAGAAGGAAAGTACACCAAACCTGCAAACCAATCTTTTACCTTAATGGAGAGCAATAATAAACGTGAATGTCTATATTGACTTTAAACGTGATCTGTTCTCAGCAGACTGAGATTATTCAGGCTCAGGTGAGATTAAAGGATAAGTGCTGAATATTGTTTAAATTTGTTTTATGTCACATCATAGCCAGGAGTCAGGAGAAGACTTGTGATGCAGTTTGGAAAAAGGCAGGAGAAGCTGAGGTTGAAAATAAATGACTAAAGGATTAAATTCAGATAGTACAAAGACACTGATGTTTAATTGCCGGCCACATGAAACTACAGCTTGATGTGATTATCAATGTTATCATTATCAGAAATGTTCGACACGTGCTCAGCTCCCACTCACACGTTTGGAGCTGAATAGGAAAAAAAAAAAGAAAATAAGGCAAACAGCCAAGAATACAAGAAGCCATGAAGGGAAAAAACATAAAAACTGGTGAAAACCCAAATAAATAACAACACAATAAATCTTTGATCTAATAACCTCCTTAAAAAGAAAAAAAAAAAAAAACAATCAACGGGGACTTTCAGTGGGCCCGATGTCATACCATGAGGTACTCCATCATGAAAAAAGATTTGTCGTGTATGAACAAGGGATTCAAGTGAAATTATTTTCTAAATATCCATTTATTTCAATTAAAACATAGATACTGTTGATTCAGCAAACCTGTAAATAAAGTAATAGGCTCTGTCAGTGAGCCCGGTGTTGTACCCGGAGATACTCCACCAATGACTTATCTTGACACACAATTACTAAAGGAATTAAGCATAATAGTCACGTGAAGGCTGAATACTGTACCATGAGGCACACTATCAACAAAAATACAACAAAAATATATATGTTGCTTCAGACGACAGTAAAAGGTCCGATCACTTTCATATACTAACAAAATAAATACGTGGTTTGTGTGATGACACATGAAAGCTGCAGATTTGCATCTTTTGCAAAACTAAAAGAGAGTCATTTCCTGAGGTGCTCCTTCAACATGTTTCATTCTGAAATACACCGAGGGAAAGAAAAACCTGACTCCTCTTTAATTGTACAAATGTTCTACAAACAAAAATGACATTTAAGGCTCAGTTTTAGAGGGAATTCTCTTTTGGAAGCGCTTTCGTGCTCTTTTTTTTTTTTAAACATCTGACAAGACTTTGTCTTCGCCCTCATTGAAGCCTTTGTTCTGCTGCTGTTCGCCTCTGTACTGCCGCCTCGGGTCAAACCAACTCTCTCAATTTCTCCCTATAGAGGTTTGTGGCGGCTTTGCATATAAATCTGCTTGTGAGTAAATCGTAAATAATCCTCTCCTCCAGGATTTCCTTCTTCAAAGTGAGGAGGCCGGGAGAAAGAAAGGCTCAGATTTCCCGTTCAGATGATAAAGTGAAGCCACAGAGTGAAAACAGAGTATAAAAAAATAAATAAATAAAGATTTGGTTGGAAATGAATTCTGGACAAAAACAGGAAGAAGTGTGGGGAGAAAACATGATGGTGCGTTGACTGCTATTGTCCAACACATGTCAAAGTGTTTGTGTTGGAGGACTGCGTAAAAACACAAAGATAAACATAAAACATAAACTCAAACAACACACACACACACACAAATAAACAACGTGTACACACACACACACACACACACACACACACACACACACACACACACACACACACACACACACACACACACACACACACACACACACACACACACACACACACACACAGACCTCGAAATCTTTCATTTGTGTTTACAGAGTCTGGTTTTGTTCTAGTTAGCGTCGTTAGCTTGATATAAAACAGTGACAGAATGCGTATAAGTGAATTAATGAATAATTTGGACTTTGCCACTCGTTATTTTGCTTCTGTTACCTTTTGGGGATTGGAGTCTCTTACCTGGGAACTGGCCACGGGCTCTCAAGTGGGAAAAGTACATCTAGTAAACAGGGGACTTCCGACTGGGAACTGGGAGTTCCTCCAAAAACCTCCTGCTGCAGTCAGCATGCTTCTACATGACAAAGATAACAATGTTATGGAGAGAAAAAACCCCAACAACACTGCAGTTAAACTTTTTGTTAGCTACAGTTCGTACAGATACTGCCTGTATGTTTTATGTGAAGTATACAGTTTATGAAATGTCTTCTTGGGTGTGTTAGCTTTCTCACCTCACGGGGACGTTCATGTGCGGCGGCTCATAGTTCCGAGCTGCTTTGAACGCACCACGAGTTTGGGGAAAAACTGCTCCCAATATGCGCATGCGCAGCTTCCTCAGGTAGAGGAGGTTTACCTGTACGGTTCACCCCGTAGATTACCTGCACGTCACCTGTGTTCACCTTTTAGATAATCTTACGTTACCTGTAGATTACCTGTATGTTACTTGGGTTCACCCCGTGGATTACCTGAACGTTTCCGTGGATTACTTGAACGTTACCTGTGGATTACCTGTACGTCACCTGCAGGTTTTACCTGTTTGTGAGCCTCCAGGTGAGCAGGTTGTGACGAGTTAAAGTGATTTTTAACCGCACAAGGAAGAAAAAACAGATTTCTGATGGAAATATTTTAACTGAGTAAAAGCGTTTTCACCTCGTCCTCCACCTCTTCTTCCTACGTCTCCTCCCCCTATTCCTCCTCCTCCTCCTCCTCCTCCTCCTCCTCAGAGATGAGCAGCTCAGACTTGCAGAAGTTTGCGGTTGAAGGTGAGTTTAAATATTTTGTTCCTTTGTGTTTCGGTTTCTGTATTTTTGTTTCTTTTTTGTTTTGTTTTGAATCTGTTTGTTTTTACTTGTCTTTGAAATCATTATTTCTCTCCTTGTAGTCGTCTTTAGTCTGTAGAACTACAAACATGAAGGTTTTCCTTGTCGGAAATTCTCTCACGTTCTCAAAAGGAGAATTCCGGGCGTTTTTTTTTATGCTGATTTCATCTCTATTGTGCAAGAAATATCTGCCCTCCTAATCCAGTTTTTCCAGTATGTCACAGAGACGGCACTACTCTCACAACTGAGGTTTGGATATTTTGAGGATTTCTCGATAGGAAATTTGCCAAATTGTTAGAAGTTCATGCAGATGTGTGTTTTGCCTCCTCTACTTCGTGTGTGTGTGTGTGTGTGTGTGTGTGTGTGTGTGTGTGTGTGTGTGTGTGTGTGTGTGTGTGTGTGTGTGTGTGTGTGTGTGTGTGTGTGTGTGTGTGTGTGTGTGTGTGTGTGTGAACGTGAGCGAGTGACTCCATCGTTTCCTCCCTGTTATCTCAGTTTACAGCAACAAATCTCCACCGCACAGATTAGTTTCCTCCCTCTCCTCAGAGAGGCTATTTACAGCACAGATAAGCAAAGTATTCGCAGGCAGCAGCTGGAGGAGGAGCTCCGGTTCGATCCCCTCTGTGTTCTGTTGATCCGAAGAGTTTCCTGTAAAGAAGTTTTATTTTCCTGATGATGAGGTTTCACTTCAGAGCGTGCGGGACAAAAGAGGATGAACCCGAGTGTGTGTGTGTCAGAGCTTCAGAGCGAAGAGGAAGACCAGGAGGAGCAGACGGGGGTCACAGATGTTCCCTCTTGTCCTCCGTCCACCGACTCCTTCAGTCCTGACCCGTCTCACCCGTACTACGACGTGGCTCGACACGGCATCATCCAGGTCGCAGGTACGACTCTTTTGTCTTCCCTTTACCACATACGCCTGCACATGTTTCACACAGTCTTTCCTTTAAAGGATTTTTAATTCTGTGGTTTTGTTTGTACTGCTCAACACTGCCCCCACAGGTCATCAGTAGTATTGCTCATTTTGCTACACTTCCTGGAAACTACATGAATTACACACTAGTGAACACGGAAGACAGACATGGTATGTGTGTTGTTGAACGTTTGTGTATTTGTGTTTGCAGGTGACGATAACTGTGGGAGGAAGATCATCGTGTTCAGCAGCGTCTGTTTGCCGCCATTACACCAGTTGAACCATCGCCGCCTGCTGGAGTGTGTGATGATTACACACGACGATGTCAATACATCCACGCTTCTGCTGACTCTCTGTGTGTGTGCGTGTGCGTGTGTGTGTTTCAGGTACCTGAAGTTCACTCTGGATCAGTACGTGCAGCTCGATTACATCCTGGTGTACTTCCACTTCGGTCTGCGGAGCAGCAACAAGCCGTCGGTCAAGTGGCTTCGTGAGGCGTACAGCGAGTTCGACAGGAAGTACGACGCTGCGCTAACAACTTCCCGAGTCGTGTTTGGTAACGGTTGAATGCACAGTACTACCACTTGTGATCCGTGGGTGGTGCTGCTGGGTCGCTGTAACGTCCAGTCCGCCCTCAGTCCGACACGTGCTGTGGTGGAATTTTCTCATTGCACCACCTTCTGGTCCAAAGTGGTATTGCAGTCAAATAGACTCCTTTTATTGATACATTTTAGCTCAAAACATTAAAAAAAACCATACAAGAAGAAACACATTAAGCTATTGTGTGGTTTTCTTTGACGTCGTCTTTAAAGGAGCTGTTTGTAAAATGTGAGTCATACCACTGCTCTGCGTAAGGGGGCAGCAGTGAGTCAGTGAAATTTTGGCTCAATCTGTGCCTCTGTTCTATTTGAAAGACAGAGGCCAGCTGGTTGGTGTTCTAACTTCACACACCTGAATGGAAGACTGTCGCGTTGTTTCAAACTGTCACAGATCTGAGACGACTTATTCAAAGTTCAGTGGAGAAGAAACATGCCTTAAAGCAGATTAAAAACATATTTTAGGAACAAAAGTTAATGTGAGAGTCGCCTGTCTGCGCTGAACAAGTTTTTGCCGTCTCAGATACAAGAAGAACCTGAAGACCCTTTACGTCGTCCATCCGACAAACTTCATCCGGATTGTGTGGAACATCTTCAAACCTCTGATCAGGTGCCGACTCCTCTCAGAAAATCCACACACACACACACACATTCAGAGCAGAATCGGTTCAGAACTTGTTGTCAGTGGGAAACAGCTCTTCTTCATTTTTTTCATCTGCAGTCAAAAGTTCGGGAAGAAGCTGAAGTACGTGAACTACCTGGCGGAGCTGCGAGAACATCTGAACTATGACCAGCTCTTCATCCCTCCAGAAGTAGTCAGGTACTTCCTGTCAGACACGTGGTCTCTCATGTCGCAGTTAAAGAGCCACTCAGTGTTCTAATGTGTCCGTGTCCTCGTTTTGTTTCTCTCAGGCACGACGAAAAGTTGCGTGCGGCTCAGAAAGGCGGCGATACACCTCCAGTGAAAGCTCCGCCCCCTCGGCCACCCCTACCCTGTCAGCAGTTTGGAGTCAGTCTCCAGTAGTGAGTTTTGACTCGTCACTCTCGACCAATCAGAGCCAGCGCTCAGTCACTGATGTTTGTTTCCCGTTAGCATTAGAGAGAAGAACCGCGACGCCACCATCCCCCCCGTCATGGTCCAGACTGTGGAGTACCTGAAGGAGCACGGTCAGTTTACGCTTGGGCCGTCTGATCCGAGTGTTGTTTGGTTGGTCGGGTGCACACAGGGGGCGCTAACGAACATACATACATGACTGTGTTTCAGGTCTGAAGACCGAGGGGATTTTCAGACGTTCAGTCCAGGTTCAGATCATCAAAGACATCCAGAAGCTCTACAACCTGGGTGAGCGGGGGCAAGTCCGGAGAAGCTTCGTGAGAATCTGAGCACTGAGTGAGACCCTGTAAATAAAGTTGAGTGTGTTTGAACGTGGTTCAGGGAGGCCGGTGGACTTTGATGAGCTCGGAGACGTTCACGTTCCCGCCGTCATCCTCAAGACGTTCCTCAGAGAACTCCCAGAGCCGCTGCTCACCTTCAGAGTCTACCAGCAGGCCCAGGACATCCTCGGTGAGGCTCACGAGAACACCCGAGCTCACGCCAACACTGGAGCCGTCTTTGATCCAAGCTGACCCGTGAGGTTTGTTTCCAGGTGTGCAGAGCAGTCTGAGGGTCAGCAGGTGCAAACACATCGTCCAAAGTCTCCCCGAGCATCAGTTCATGGTCAGCAGATACCTGATGGGTTTCCTCCACATGGTGAGTCTGCTCTGTGGCACCTCCACCTTTCACAGGTTAGCATTTCACGCGTTAGCATAAGCTGCTAGCTCGCCGTCGTCCATTTTCACATCCAGCCGAAGAATATCGGTAAATGGCAAACTAATGGTTTCCTGCTTTTTGTGGTGTTGTGACGACTCACTCCTGACTCGGTGATGTGGTGATTGTGATGACTCGGCATTCGTACTGTGATGATTTCTTGCTGACTCTGTGATCCTACTGTGATGACTCTTTGCTGACTCAGCGATCCTGCTGCGACGACTATGCTGACTCAGCAATCCTACTATGACGACTCTTTGCTGACTCGACATTCCTGTCGTTCTGACTCGGTACTGTCACAGGTGTCTCAGGAGAGTGTGGTGAACAGGATGAGTGCCTCTAACTTGGCCTGTGTGTTTGGAGTCAACCTCCTGTGGCCTCGCCATCGCTCCGTCTGTCTCGGCGCGCTGACGTCCATCAACATCTTCACCGAGATCCTCATCGAGCATTTTCACGCCATCTTCGAAGCCCACGGTCCACCTGCACAGGTCACCACAGAGTGACCCGCCCACCCAGGACTCGCCCCACGCCTCATATTACAGCAGCTCATGTGTCTCCATGGCAACAACAAAGAGAATTTTTTTTTAAAGTTTGAAAACTTAAAGGTCAAAATGTTTCAAATGTCTTTGTTTAAACATATTTTATATTTTTATAACTTTTAGAAGTTCGACTTTTTTTTGTAACAAAGTGTAACATTTGAGTGTATTTTATAAACTTGATGAATAAAAAATATGAATAAAGGTGGAAATTAATTCAAAGTGACAAACATGTTTTAGCGTCAATTTCTTATAAAAATGTTTCAAATGTTTTATTTCAATTTCAGTTGGAGTTGAGTTTTTGTGGGAGGAGTTAATCGATGGGAGGGGTTTAATAGCAGTAGGTGGAGTGTAATAGTAGGAGGGGCCTATCTAGAGGGTGGGGTTTCTCGGGAGGAGTTTTCAGGAAATGAAGAGACTTGAAGTCCAGATGAAGGAACTCTTTTCTTTATTCATGATTAGTTTTTTTTTCTTTTTTTTTCGTAAGAACTGGTACAAAAAGTGAGACTACTCTTTAACCACCAATCAGCTTCTGAATGCATCATCACCAAGAAAAAACTACGTTGGCATATTTAAGACAAACACGTTCCTATACACACTATCCACTTAACGGTTACCGTGGCAACCACGACGTCAAACCCACGCTTTGCTCCTTCGCGGTGTCGCCTCTTTGTGGCAAAAGAAACATCAAACGTCGCAGGCGGGGTTTTTTTTGTTTTTTTTTAGCTGCTCGATAAAATATAAAAATGTGTTTTTTTTTGTTCACATGTTGCGTCGTGTAGTAAAATAGATCTGTTTCATGTTGCAGCGCAGCACAGTTTCTCCCGGACAACATCTCTACAAACACAGGAAATGGGGCGGAGTCTTCTACTTCCTGTTTGTTGTAAAGGGGGCGGAGCCTCGACGCATCTCTGATATGAGCCTTTTTTTTCTCTTTTTTTTCCCTCCGCTCACTCGATATGAGTCGCATGACACGTTCACAAGCTCCGCCTCCTTGCTGATGATGCTTTTATTCACGTGTGAAGGCAAATGTTAAACAGTGTGAATGCTATAATGCTAATCTGAGCTAATCTGCTCGCGCGTCTGGAGTCTGGAAACAGGAAAAAAAAAAAACTTTGTTCTCTGTGACATTTTTCAAATGTGAAGGTGAACGACGAGAAAAACTGTCGAAAGTTAATGGTTTTGGGGGGAAAAACCCAGCAAAGACAGTTTTAGAGATCAATGCTATAGCCGAATTTCTATTTAAAGAATATTTTATGATATTTAAATTTGATTTACTTTGATATAAAAAAAATTTTATTGTTTTTTTATTTCTTTTCAAGTAATTTCATGATAAATACAGATTCTAATCCACGTGCCAAGGATTCAGTTAATGTTCTTTAAAAGGGAAAAACAAAACTGTCAAGAAAAAAAATCACCAAAGTTCTAAATTAATTAAAAATTAAAAACACAAATTCAAATTTAACAGGTTTACATACATATGTAAACCTGATCAATTTAAAGAAATAAATGAAAACAAATGTTGGATATTATCATCAAAGAAATAACAGACGTGGGCAGAAAGAAAATCTTCAGGTATTTAAAGAAACATTTTTGTTTCCAGACTCCAAAAGTCCACGAGGCGTTTTAAAAAAATTCTTTCCTAACAATAGTTTGTGCATTTGATGATAAAATGGATGAATAAACGCAGAAGAATAACGTCCGTTCCCTCCGTGACGACGTCATGGGAAGTTCAGCTAAAACGAGCTAACGTGGCTAACGGTGATGTCAGAGAACAGCTTCAAGTCCAAATTATTTTCTTTAACGTCACTTTTTTTGTCCTAATTTGAACTTTGTTTTAAGTCTAACATTCAGTGTTTCTTACTTAAAAACAGAGATTATATCTGTAGGTTTTAAAAAAAAAAAAAAAAACAATATTTAAAATATTTGTTCTTTAATTCTTTGAGATTATTTTCATAAAACATCGATATTGTGAGAAATTTAGAGAGAAAACGATAAAAATGGAAATAATTGAGGTATTTACACTGAAAAACTACAAACAGAAATTAATCATATAAAAGAGTGAAAAGTTGAATTCGGTGAACTTGAATAAAAACTTTTGTCTATTTTATGACTTTCTTCTATTTGTATTTCAGGATGAAAACATTTTCTTCAGTTGAGATGTAACAACAAACAATCTGATTGGTTGTGAAGTCAAACATTGTTTGTTTTTGTTTAGTTTTTTTTGTTCATTTGGACAAAAAGCTTAACGACTCTCTGACGTCTGTGCGAGTGCTACGTTTTACCGACGGTCCCTGAACGCAACGCCCTGGATTCACTCCTACGAAGTCCTTGCGAGCGCCGCGTCTCCTCCGGAGTCGTATTGCTCTGTTAAGTTTGTGCTGTGCAGACGTTTGGAGTCCGACAGTCCGGATCTGTTCCGTGTTTCCGACACCTGAAGACACCTGATATGACTCAAAGACAAAAAATAAAAAAATAAAAAAAGGCTTTTTTTTCTTCTTTTTTTTTTAAATCTCCTCCCTCTCTCCATTTGTTCGTTTGTGCATCGACAGGCTGCAAAGAAAAATGATGGGCTCAATCTAGAACACGGCAGGAAGACCAGCGACACCTAGAGGCTCGCTTCGTGACTGCGGGCGGACGATTTCTGACCTGCAGGGCCACAGTTGTCTGAAATGGGCGTGTCCTCGGGACGTGTCCTCTGGACGTGTCCTCAGATCAGCATGCGCCCATAGTCACAGACGGTTGTCGCAGCTGGACGTACGTGGCCACTCTCTTCCTCTGAGCGTTTGTTTTTGTTGTTTTTTTTTTGTTTTTTTTTAAAAGGGGCGGAGCATGAAACCCTGGACGGGAAAGGTTTTGTACTTGAGGCAGTGTTCGTCTGTCGGGTTCACAGGCTCGTCACCGTTTACAAAACAAATAACACGGAAAGGATTAAAAAAAGAAACGTGCGAGTATAAAAGAGGCAAGAGGACGAACGCAGTACAAAAACAAAAGAGGCTTTTTGGCATATTTTCTGTACTGGGTTAAAGGGGGCGGGGGCCTAACAGCGGCGCCGCACATCGAGGCGCAGCGTCATCCTTGTTTTCTGTCGCACAAACTTAACGATTTCACAGGAGAGTTAGTCATTCAGTGGGGAAAATTTGGTCCCACTTTTTTGTTCGGTCACTTTCTACTTTACACGGTTAGCAATTTATACAATCTGGAGACAAATTCTCAGAATAAAGTTGAAATAGTTCACAGCACAGTAACAATTCAGTTCCACAATTTTGATATTAAAGACCAAATAATGATAATTTCGTCAAAACGTCTGGCTAGAGTTCAGTTTGCTGTAATACCACCTCTGTACAGCAGAGGGCAGTTAGTCTTCTTCTGTTGTATGACTGAATGCAGGCAAAAAATGTAACTGATACCACCTGCTGGTACAAAGTGGTATTACAGAACGGATCGGGCTGATGCTCGCTGGTTAGCAGAGGAAAACTAACAGATTCGTGTGACTTTTTAACCAGAAAAAGGCTCCAGCTGTCCAACTCTTTCAATTTCAAGATTTTTCAGTCTCGAATTGACGTTCAAACGAAGAGGGAATTACCTTGCGATAAGAATCTTTTTCTTGTTGGACTTTTTGTTTTTGTTCGACAGGAAACTTGTTATCTTTCCACTGCAGCTTCAGACGTGCGACTGTGGCAAAGTTTGATAACCAATGAAAAATCTGCAAAGATGAGGAAGATGAGTAAGAATAATACAACATATGTACAGTGATCCCCTCCAATACTCCAAACATACATTTATCAACAGGCATCAGAAGGAAAATACTAAAATCTCCACTAGAAATGCTAATTTTCTGTAGTTTTTATCTTAAATACTTTTTTCTTTTTACTCTATTAATACTGAAAAAAAGTTATTCTCTGTTTTTGTTTTTGAAGGCTCGTTTACATACACGATGAAACTTTTTCCTGAATCATTATGGCAAAAGACTTGGATGGAGAACGAGAACAAACATCTACTCCGTATATCGCTGTACACTCGGTCCACTCGCTGCTAACGCTAACGCTAACTCTACCGCTCTGTGTGGCTGTCGCCGGGCAGGAAACGTAACGTCCGTCATGATAAATACATTAAGGCCAAGAACGTCAATAAATAGAAAAGAACTTAAAAAAAAAAAGGAATCTCGTAGCACTGAAGGTGTTGGCTTTGAAGAAAATACTCGAGTGGAGGCTCCTCGGTTTTGTTCCAGCTCCTCCCAACAGAAACTCGGATCGCCCCGGTGGGCGGGGCTAGTCGGCGATGTCGTCCTGGCTGTGGCTCGTCTGCAGGGGTGCTGTTGGTGGGGTCTGTGGGGCCGAGGGGCCGGCGGTGGTCACGGTAACGACGGCGGTGCTGGTGGGTTTGATCCAGGATGGGGAGAGCAGCGAGGCGGCGATGGTGGCGGCGGTCGTCATGGTGACCTGGATGAGCTGGTCGCGTTGGATCAACCTGATGAGGGCTTTGAGGCGTTCCAGTGAAGCTTGAGTGTCCTGCTGCTGCCCGAGGAGCCGCTCGCGCAGGTCGGCGCAATGCTGCAGAGACAGGAAGGATTGTTTTAACTGATCGCAGCAAAACAGCAAAACACTGGATCACCTGATGCTAAAGGACCAGAAAGCAGTTTTGATTTCTTGTCTCTGTCTGTGTCTGTACTTTGAGTGTGTTGTTGAGCTTCTTGTCCTGCTCCTCCAGGTGAGCGCACTCCTTCTTCAGCTCGTTGTTTCTCCTCAGAAGCCGTCGTTTCTCCTCCTGTCGCACTGCACATGCACAGAGAGGCGTTAGCACGATTCCCACATACACACACACATCCACACACGCACACACCAACCTCACCTGTTTTATGTGTAACATAGGAGTGGACAAAGTTTTGTGGCCACGACAGGTTCTCCTTGTTCAGGACCTGCAGATCAGAAACATTTGATGAACGTTCCTCACTGAAAAGTCACTTGTACTGTGTTGATGGAAGCCCCTCCTACCTTCTTCTGACACTTGGGGCAGTACCAGGGGCCTCGCGGGGGTGTTTTGAGGGGCGGGTTGAGGCAGTTGGGGTGGTAGGTGCGGGGGCAGTTGTGGCAGGGCTGCAGCTCTCCGTCCTCCTTACAGACCGAACAGTGGTCGTCATGCTCTATGTTGTCCTGCACACACACACATACACACACACAAGTTACAGACCACCAGACACTACACAGAGGGGCCACCAACTAACACTTGGAGGTCAACACCACAGCAGTGTGGAACTCTGGGTCAGGTGACCTGAAGTGACCCGTCGACGACGTGTCGTGTGACGAGTTGATGAGGTGCGATGTGACCTACCTTCCAGCAGAGGTCCTCACAGTCTGGCGTGCGGATGAAGCAGAATAAACGTTAGTGGCAGTTAGTGACAAACTTTTTTCATGTTTACGTTCAAAAAGTTTTTAACGCCTACAAAATGTATCACTTATTTAATCCCGATCACAATCACAAATGTTTTTACGATTCTCAAAAATGAAAACACTTTTTTTATCAGAAATGTATAAATTTAATGTCTTTTTTTTATTTATTGTCTTCGTAAAATTCTGTCTTTAACCGCCAATCATCCTCACCCACAATCACCTGGATGTTTCTCATATCGAACTTCTCTAATTTTGTCATTTACCATTTTAGTCACACCGGTTCCATATTTTATTGTAGATTAACAAGACTCAGAAAGTGTGGTTTCTCTCTCGTTACATTTTCGTGTCAGACTGGCTGAATAGAGCCAAAGCTAACAGGAACGTAAACAGAACAAAGTGAGCTTGTAAGTTGGACACAGATGAAAAGTTAAGGATGTTTTTGATCGCAGAGTTTCTGCTTAGAAACATTATAAAGGTTTTACCTCGGGCTGACAGGAAGAGGGCGCTGTTCAGGTAATGAGATGCCAGCCGTTTACGCTGAAACAAACACGAGGGAAAAAATGATTGAAAACAACTGAGAAACTTCTAAGTTCTACTTCTTGTTTCCTGTTTCTCGTATCTGACCTCAGGCTCGAAGAGGCCGCTGTACGCCGGGTTCGCTGTGCTCCGCCTCTTCCTCTCCTGCCTCTTCATCTGGATCTCTGCGCAACCAATCACAGTGCAGTTAGGACATCATCAGAAACAATACCATTGGATTACTATAATGCACCAACAGCCAAAACACCTAGTTTTTGAATTTTCATTTCAGAAAGGTTTCTCATTTACATGGCAATGCAGTTAAAATACGGAGCTTTGAAAAAAATATTATTCCATTTAATCTCTGAATAACTGAACATTTTTCATGGACACAGAACTGCTGGGGTTCCAACCCAAACACTGACACTTTTTTTTTCAATTCTCTGTGAAACCTTTGTGATTGAAAATCATGGAGCTTAATTAAACACACAAAATAGTAACATTTTAATTGGTGATCTTCTCATTTTTATCTTTAGTCTCGAAAAAACATGTTAATGTTCAACTTCATATTATTTTCTTTCCTCGGCGGAGAATAGAAATCGAAGTTTTAAAAGTAAAAAAAAAAGACTTTCATATAATTTTTTTCTCTCTTTACATGTTGTCATTAGACAGTAAATCATCAGAGAGAACCAGTTGGATTTGTTATGTTGTGAATACACTTATTCAATCCTTTAACATCTGATAATCATCTACTTTACTGATTCACTACGATTCAAAGTTCCTGAATTCACCTTCCAGCTGTTCTGTGGTCACCAGACCCAGAGACACCATGAAGGCAACTTTCTGTGAGAGGAGGAGATAAAAAAACATTGTTTCACGTTTCACTTCATCTCATATAAAACTCAGATTAACGAGTGGAAGAGAGGTCTTTGAATGCATCCCGGTCCTCTCAATCACCATGACGAATAGGAAGAGGAGACGCTCACCTCGGGGTCTTCATCCTTCTTCTGTTTTGGGGACTTTGGGGTCTGTGGGGCCTCCTGAGAGGTGAGGTCTGTAGGGGCTGCTGGGCCCCCCGAGGCCACCTCAGTGCCGCTGTGCGCTTGTGGCTGGATGATGATGACCTGCAGATTATACGCAGATTACAGGTCGGTCTATCGATCACACTAAATGTCAGACTAACAGATTAAACAACAGATGATCTGGAGCAGCTTTAGCGTGAACACTAAATTTCTGGGGTGTGGTGGTTGATCTGGTCTTATTGCAAAAAGCCGCCAGCTAGTTTAAGTTTAGGTTTTTAGCGTCACGGTGGCTCCACCTTGACGGCCTCGCTGACAGCGGACAACCCATTCCCAGAGGCCGGCGAGGCGGCGATGATGGCGTAGGCCACGCCAGGCCCTGCGGAAGCGTGCTGGGTGGGTCCGGCCGAGTCGGGCCCCCCTGCGGGCGGAGACAGCGAGGCGTTGCTCTGACCGTTGGGCCGGCGCTCGGGGCTCAGTGTGCTGTTGGCGGTGGGTAGCGTGGCCCCCTGGCTCCTGGGACTGACCACAGCCGTGGCCCTCTGCAGGCTGAGCGGCTGGAGATCCTGACACGGACTGTAGGGGAGACTGTCTGGGATCTGGGTCTTTGGCCTGACCTGTGGGTGGGGGGATATGATACCTTAACATCCTATTGAGCACCAGGACCGAATACAGAATCAAGTCAAAATCATTAACGTTAAAGACCAGCTATGATAAAAATCATAGTTTAAAAACCATAAAGAACCGGTTCAACAACAAGTGCACAACAAACCGGGACAGACCAAAGACAGAAAAGGTCCAGGAAGAAGGCCAAACAGGTTACCTGAGGTAGAACAGAGGCTGCTTGTCCTGCCAGCCGGTGCAGAGAGCCCACCTGAGGCACCTTGATGGGCAGAGCAGTGAGGGTCCCCAGCATCTGGAACAGGTAAACAACAGGTAAGCGAAAAGTGGCTATCACAGTGTGAATTAAAACAAGAAAACAAGTGGAGGCCAATGAGTAAACAAGGGGTAAACAATGTGTGTACATTGGATAAACAGCCAAGTGAAACACTGGTAAACATTGAGGCCTTGAATTGTTTTAGTTTTTAGTTTTCCTGCATCTTCATCACCACAGTGATTTCGCGGGGCGACGTGATTGGCTGACACAAACCGACAAATCTGACCCAAAACAACAAGCAAATGTTTCCGGCTGCGTTCAATCAGAGCTGCTTTTCCCCCTCCCCCCTGTGAAAAGCCCAGTGTGTTGCAGAGCGACGATACAAGAAGAAGGCGGAGGAGGAGGAGGCTGCTGGTTTCCATAGCAACTGCAGAGAGGACAATTCTTGAAGTGCAGAGATTTTACTTCTGTACTCCAAACAGAACAGAAGCATCTGTTTCAGCTCCCGCTCCTCCTCCTCCTGCAGAAGCAGAGTGACGGCGTCTCTGTGGTGAGGAATTGGCTGATTAAAGCGATTAGGATCATTTATAAAAAACAGGTGAAGTTTAGTTTGTGTTTCTCCACCCTGGGCCTCCTTCCTCCTGGTTTCTGATTGGCCAGGTTCACACAACTGTAATGTCCCACAGTAAGTAGCGTTCGCCTGAATCCACAGTAGCTGTGATTAGCATTAGCATGCTTAAGTAGCATTGGCACGCTTTCTAAGAGCCGTCTGCATGTTGTTAGTTTATCTCAGTTTTGTTGCTGCTACTTCTTAGTTAATAAATCTATTCAATAAAGATGGGATAACATCCAGAGTATAGAGCGTTTTCCTCCCACTAACTGATGTAACTTCAACTGAACTTTTTGGGTCAGTCAGTGCTTGGACTGATCCAGCTCAGCTAATGCTAATGCTAATGTTAACGCCAGGCTACTAATCTAACACTACAATGTCACAGCGATGCGACAGTTATTAACACAGGAACTGCCAAGTAACCAGTCAATTTGTATCTTCAGTAACTTAGTTCCTCATCGCACATCACCTGATTACACCCGAAGAACAGTCATTCTTATACTCATGTGTGTTTCACGTGTCATGATGTCACTGTGGTTACCGTGGTTACCTGGGAGGGGGGCAGCTCCCCAGCTCTCCTGCTGCCGCTGAACGGGTGGACTCCGGCCGCCGCCGCCCGGCCCCCGCCTGTCTGCAGGTTGATGGCGGTGGTCTGCAGCGGCTCCGAGCTCGCCGCCTTCTGGCCGTTAATGTGTGCCGTCACCATGGAGACCGGCGCCTTGGCCGGCACCACGGAGATGGCGATACTCTGAGCGGGAGGCTTGATGAGGGACAGCGGAGTGGTCGACCCCACAGGACAACTTCTGACAGCCAACTTCTACAGAGGGAGGGAGAGAGCGACTGTTAGAGAGAGAGAGAGAGAGACCGACTATTTAAGAGAGAAAGACCGACTGTTAGTGACAGTGTACAGGGGTTTCAACACAATGGATAGTTATTAACTACCAACCTGAGTCAATGTGTGTTTTAAGGTGAACCTTTAACGTCCAACAGGAAACCGTTCCCTCACAGATCACAACTACAACTCCTCCTCCTCCTCCTCCTCCTCCTCCGATTAGCTCTGAGGTCAATGCCACACAAACAAGCTCACAACAACTACAACGTTCAACATCTACTGGCAGGGCCACATCCAGACAGACCCCCACAACTCTTCATCCAAATCCTCCCGCCCACACGGTTCAGTTTGGATCATGACACAGCGGAACGTTTCTCTGACTGTGTTTGTGTCGTACTGAGTCACCGTCTCCACTGAGAAGTGAAGTTCTTCACTTCTTTGTCCTGTTTGAAATGCATTCAGAGGGACGGTATGAAGCCTCAGGCAATGATTTCAAGTGATAACAGAAAACTTTCATTGCGTTTTAAATATCGAAGCCAACAGCGTCCGGAGCCACTGAAAACACAACTTTTTGTAAAATGGCTCCAAAGGTGGAACTTTCCAAAAACACTCGGGCTCTGCTGCCATGTAGACGGCAGAAAACAACACTTTCTGGAAATGTGCAGGCTCCATTTCAAATACTGAATATGGACACCACAGTTGTAGTAAATAGTTCCCCACATGCGAGAGCAGATGGACAGTAACGACCATGGCGGCCTCCAGAGTGTCATGACTCCCTAGTCCATATTCTCCTGCCAGTTGGTTGATTTAGAGTCAAGATTCACCTGTAATGGCATCCAATCTGTCGTCCGTCTTTACCAATGTCTGTGCACTCGTGTTAATGTTTATATATTGTTCTCAGCACCCGTGTGTGTGCTTTCATTACAAAAATAAACAACAGCAACCACTAGTGGCCGAACATGAAAACTACGTTGTTTCCTGTGTTTCTGCCATTGTGGAAACAGACACAGTTTTCAGAACATTGTAAATGTTTTTGTGTGTGTGTGTGTGGACGTTTCCTGTGTGGAGGTTTGGTTCTGGAAGTTTTGTCTGTTTGTGGAGCCTGTAAAGAAAACTTCAATACGAAAGCTGCAACATGTTCACAGGGCTCCATCTGAAATTTATCTGACAAGACTCCATCAAGTTTCAAAAGTCCATGAAGAGCTCACACACACACACACACACACACACACACACACACACACACACACACACACACACACACACACACACACACACAGTCATGTTGTTGTAGCACTCATGGTGTAGTTTCATGTGATTGTGGTCAGTCAGCCATAAAACACAGATTTCTGACCCAGTAAACACACACACACACTCACACACACACACACACGCACACGCACACACACACACACATACACACACACACACACACACACACACACACACACACACACACGAGCATCTGGAAGCAGCTCTTGGCGCGGTGCAGTAGTGGTTGGCCCTTTCCCAGCTCCTCTCCTGGCACAGATGCAGCTTATCAGCAGGAGCACACGGGACACGGCTGGACTGCCGCCCGTCGTTTGAACCTCGACTGCACACCGCCAAGCACGTGGCGCTGACCTGGAAACATGGCGTATGTTCCCCAAGCGGCGGGACACAGCGCAGACACCACTCTGCAGGACCGGAATCGAACATGAGACCTTGTGAGGGGTCAGCATGCAGCGGATTCAAGGCTGGTTGGTCAGATGGCTCGTTGTCGGGTTGATAAATCGGGTTGATAAATATCACAATAGTTCGCCGCGTCTTTATTAATCAGAAACAAGCTCAAAACAACGTGGTCACTTTGGAAGCTCCTGCACAACAGTCACAGTTGTCGTCGTCAGGACGACGGGCACATGGTCCAATTAGAGGCTTCATACTGAAAACAAATTATGACAAATTGTTGTTTTGTTTTGTCTCCGTCTCTTCGTCACAACCTCCCATGGCATCACAAACACGGTATAGATTGAGGGTCCTCTCTGCAGGGACGACAGGCCAAAACGACTGAGTGGAGACGACGGCAGCAAGCTCAGGAGTCAAACATCACCTGAAGATACCAAATCTTCAGAAAACCTTTTCGCCGCAGGGTGAAGAGCAGCAGAGGGGATCCACAGAGAGCACTGGGGGACGTTCCGCCTCCTGCCCTCCCTTCCTCCTGACGCCTCTGGACAAGCACACAACTTTTTCAAAATGCTTCGGCTCCGCTTCTCTGTAAACGCAACTTTTTTTTGAAAGGCTGCGACTGAGCCTGTACACCAAGGCCATAGTAAATACTTCCTTTTGCACATGCTCAGTCGATGGACAATAACAACAACAGCGGCCTCCAGAGTGTCATGACTCCCAATCCATATGGTCCTGGGACTTGGTAGTTTTCTAGTTGAGAGTGTTCATTGTTTCTGCTGCTTCCATGTAAATGTTTTTCAAAACATTTTCAAAATGTTGCAGTATAAATGCGCAACTTTTCTAAAACAAAAATGCAAAAATGATTGTGTTTTCACTTGAAACGTTGTCGTGCAAACGGGGTCTTAGTTTCCTCAACTTTTATCTTGGTTTAACTTAAATATGTCTCAACCTTTGTCTTGTTGATTAAATTTCTAGAATTGTGTTGTTTTAGTTTAGTCTGTTTCTCCTTTTGTCTAATTGAGTCTCTCTCCTTTAGCTTTGTGAAAAATGTTAGTGACATTCTGAGCAGTGCCCACAGCGCCCCCTTCAGGTTGTTGACGGGGGCTGCTATTTTTTAAACTCGTATTCACCTGCACCTTTTCACTCAGTTTGTAGGTCGAAAGGTTTCCGTTACCGTGGCAACGGCTCATTCGTCGGCTCCAACTTGGAGCCGCCTTTTCAAACTCTGCAATCACGCAGTCGGGGGGGTCGACAGCTGTCATGCTCAGCAACTAGTTTTATGCCAAGCTAACAGTTCTTAAGCTCTGATAATTATTTTTATGCTCAGCTAATGTGGTTTTTTTTCTTTTTTTTCTTATGTGATGATAAAGTTTAAAAAACTACTGAAAAAAAGGTACGCCGGCGGTGAACTGAACCTTGACGATGTTTAAACTGAAAGTAAAAGACTGGAAAGCAGCTAAAATAAAAGAAAATATGTGTGATAAAATGATAATGTGTTGTTAAATGTCCTCGTCTGTGTGTGTTGACTGCAGGTGGTTTATAACTCAGAGGAGTTTTCTTCACCACAAACGGGGGACAGCTGCTCTCCGTGAAAGGGTGTGTGTGTGTGTGTGTGTGTGTGTGTGTGTGTGTGTGTGTGTGTGTGTGTGTGTGTGTGTGTGTGTGTGTGTGTGTGTGGGGTGGGGGCCGTCCAGCAGATGGACTGCAATGAACAATGGGAGCAGACAGATGCAGCCACAAAGAGCAGCTCAGACTCACTGCCACATACACACACACACACACACACACACACACACGCAGGTCCTTTGACAGCCACTGGGGGCGCAACACTGCGCTCAGAGCCTCAAAACACAAACATATCGGCTTCAACCTGAGGAAGAAATCTGATCCACCGAGAACGACTTGCACACACTGAGAAATGAGGAAAACACACAAAGTTTGAGAACCAGTGAAGGACAACTAATCAGTGAACAGCAGAGAAAAAAAAACCTCAAGGAATTAAAGAAACATCCCCTGGTACTCAAAACTTTGTTTTTCCATCTTCAAACATCAAGTAGTGACTCAGAGTTTATACGGCAACAAAACACAAAACACGCCAGCAAACAACTTGTTAACAACAGGTAAATAAAACATCATGACGTGGTGTAAACACAATACAAACATCGGGAACAACAGTAACTTTCATGTAAACAATGATAAGACAGCACACGTGACAAACGTGTAAAGAACGCATAAACAACATGCAAACATCATGTGAACAATGATGCTGTGAGCATGAGCGTACCTGTCCGTTCTGAAGATCGTTGAGGCCTTTACACAACGTCTGATTCTGCGGGAAAGAAAAAAGAAGAAAGGAAAACATTAAAAGGCCATTTTGATTTTTCTTCTTCTGATTGAGACACAGAACTGGAGGTCCAGCAGACTCAGCGCGTCCTGACCAACACTTTCACCACCTGCACTGAAGCATACGAGAAACTTCACCCGCTCTGCCACTTGGCTTAGAAACAAAACAAAACAAAGAAACAAGCGGCTGGTTGCTATGACAACTAAACAAAGCCAGAGGTGAACTTGCTCACGTGTAGCGTAATTTCCACGTTAACGACATGTTAGTTTATTCATGTCAGATTCTAAATTGAAAGTTAAAGACTTTCAGTTCTTCAAACTCACGTTTGTAACTTTTATTGGAAGTTTGTGTGGAAGACAGATAATTTAAGACGTTAGTTTAACAGCTACCTTTAGACCAGGAGGATCAAATATGTTGATCGTGTATTAAAAATTGTATAATCTAATGAGTCTGAGATCTCTGCTAACATACAGGCGCTATGAAGAGTTGGCTAGAACTTCATTCGTGGGTTTGCAAAGCTTCACACTGACAACTTGAACTACAGAGAAACATAGAATATAAATGTATGAAGACAAAATATCTCCACAAATAAACATGAACAATTTGAGTTCAGTTGTCACCAACATATATAAGTAGACTACTCATTGTTTGCTGCAGGGTGGTGGCCATATTGGATGAGGACCTGCTTCTAAATCCAGTGCTTTTACATTATTTAATGAATAACATGATCGCTACTTTTTGCGATCAAGTTTGTTTTTTCAAGTCATAAGTCTGCCTCACACTTATTTTTTGGCTTTTTATTGCCATTTACAGGCCACATCCAGCTACCTGGTACAATAACTGGGGCTGAAATAATTTCGTGAATAATTTAATTACTACAAATCCTCAAGGTTTCGTTAAAATGTATTATATTTGATCGGAGCCATCCAGCCGGGAAGATTTTTAAACACCGGCTCGATTCGAGGTGTGTAACAGCGGGGCGCATATTTGTGAAAAACAATGATGTCATCGCCCCACCTCGTGACCCTATAACCCCGTAAACCCCCCCCCTCCGCGACATCACTTAACAACAACAACAATGGCAGACTACACGCTCCAGGTGGAGCTGCAGATGCTACCAATGCTAGTCGGTTTAATAACGTGATGTGTTACATTTTGCAAATACGAGGATGAGCAGGAGTATTCCCTCTGTCTTCTTCTACATTTTTGGTGCATTTATGTGACAGTTACAGCGCCACCTAAAGGTCTGGCATCAGTACTACATTGTTTTGAGCCTTGTTCATAGTGAAATGTGGATGGAAAGGACGACGGGGAGAAAAAAGATTGTTTTGGCTCGTGTGGACCGGGCCTGAGTTTCACTATTCAGTGCACCGTGTTGAATTTCATGTGTGACACTGAGCTCTGATACATTCATAAATGCTGACAACACAGAAACTGGTGGAAGACGGAGTAAAAACACTGCAGAGCAAACCAATGCTGTGGTCTGCATTGTAAAACCATTAGAATTCAACAACAGGACGTCCTCAACTCAACAACACAGTAGAAAACATCCCCTTTATGCTCCTTAAGCGCTCATCACAAATGATTATGTACTGAAATGGCTATGAAACTAAAAATGAATAAAGGGTGTGTGTGTGTTTGAATTAAAAACTTTGTCAGGTTGCAGTAACTTTAATCATCATCCAGTAAGAAAAGTGGCTTTTGGAAGATTAAAATCCTCAAAACATTTTACAGTGAATCTAACACTTCTGACCTGAATGAAAAAAATAATAATAATAAATGTCCATAATGTTCCTTTGATAAGAAAAACAATCTCTTTAAAACCCAGAATGCCATATGTTGATCACACTCAATGAGCTTTTTTTTTGTTTGTTTTTGAAAGACTATTTGTGCCAGAGTTGCACTTCCCAGTGAAATGATGTGACGTCAAACAGCAAAAGCCCCAATTTACATGTTCATATCAGAACTTTTTGTTTATTTTTTTCATGTTATTGCAATAAAACATACAGATCTTAAATTACATTTATTTATTCTTTCTGTCTCCATCAACAGATTCCTTTTTTTTTTTTTTTTTTTTAATGACTACTGATCAGCTGTTTGTACCAAACCAGGTAAAAAATGTGTTATAATCTGACTATCTTAATTGTGTAAATACCTTTTCTAAATACAAGCTTGTCCTTCTATGTCTGCTGTCCTCTGTATCGCATGATCAGGTGTTTTTAAACTGAAAGTAAGTTCATCAGGTGCACTGAGAAACGTTCATTGTTAATGTGAAACTAAGGCACGGCAGAATGTTCTGTTTGATACAAGAAAGCATCTCGTGTTGACAACAGATTGTATTTCACACCATTAATGTAATATTACATCATACCTGGAGGCGACAATAGGAGAATGACAGACTTCACTGCTTAACTAAAAGTAATGTTCTATTGTCGGCTAAAATCAAATAATTCTGTATATTATGACTGTATCGTGGACATTTAGTTTAATTATATCAAGGTGCCATTCTCTCATCATCACAGAGGCTTTAACTATTTCTACATTTTGTTGTTTGTAATAATGGGAATATGACAGGTTCAAATTAGAAACACCTCTCTGTACGACGCAGTCCAACTCGACACCACTCCGAACAGAATGTAAGAGAAAAAACATGTTTAAGTTTAAAGCTTCTGATTGTGTTAAGCAAAATGTATTAACTTTGTACAAGTAGAATTTAGTCAATAGATTACATTATATCATAACAGCATACCTATGAAGTGTTTCTCATGATGTCTATCTTAATATGCTGTGAACTCATTATGATACTAAGAGCACAAAAAAAGTATAATTCTACTGTAGTTCTGGTTTCAAATTGTTAAAGTCAGCTCTACTTTTTTAAAATAAGTATAACTGAACACATTCATAACAGAGCCGATATATTGAAGAAATACATGTTAAAATGCTCTCAAGATCTGTGTACATTTCCTGTATTTAAAAACTGATTTAATGATCACCAGATGGGTATTTTATGACTTGAATCTAGAAGTTGGAGACTCAGATTTGACTCTTGCTGGTGACTTGGTCGCAGCTCTGATAATATAAATAACGTGGCTCAACCTGAAGTGGGCCAAAACTACTTTGATTATGCTTTTGAGCTTTTGACACAAATTTTTATTGAACACATTAGAATGATATCAGATTGGTTTAGTTTTTTTAAATTGTCAAATATTTACATTTTATTAAATTAATTGATCATTTATTGTATTTAAGTTTGATGTATGAAGTCAAATGTAAAGAGGAAGAGGTGGAAGAGTGTGTGTGTGTGTGTGTGTGTGTGTGTGTGTGTGTGTGTGTGTGTGTGTGTGTGTGTGTGTGTGTGTGTGTGTGTGTGTGTGTGTGTGTGTGTGTCTGTGTCTGTGTCTGTGTCTGTGTCTGTGTCTGTGTGTGAGGGAAACTGTAAGAAGCAGCCGTTTCCATGGTTACACACAGCCTGTGAAACAGACACACACACACACACACACACACACACACACACACACACACACACACACACACACACACACACAGACATCGCAACACACAAATCTGCTGAACTTGTAGCACTGAATGACAACAAATTGAAAAAGTGTTGAAAAGTGAAATCTGGAGCCAAGACGCACAACAATACACAATAATACAACAACTCAACACACACAAACTGAGGAATAAATAGACAACTCATCAAAGGAAGACTGAAATAAAGACACAAAGCAACACAGAGGCAGAAATTATGGCACCTTTCTTTATAACAAAACTGAGAAAAGGGAAAAAGGGATCCTGATGCAAATAACACAAAGACACACACAACACGTTCAAACTGCCTTAAAACAAAGTTCTACATCTAAACAATGACAAGGAGACACAACCAATCCAAACAAACCAAATCCAGACACAACACAAACTCACACAAAATTCACAAAGACACAAAGTCTGAAACAATCTGACCGAAGAAATGTGTGCGGTTTTGTTAAAGGAGCCGTGAGTGAGTGTGTGTGTGTGAGTGTGTGTGTGTGTGTGTGTGTGTGTGTTGTACAGCGATGACAAATGAGGAGCAGCTCCCCTCCCCCTCCTCACGCCAAAAACACCATCAAAGCTATCAAAATGCTAATGCTGCACATGAATGGGGCCCCTCCCCCTCTGAACCCCCTCAAACTCTGCAGACTTTCTGCAGCCCCTTAAAGGGGGAGTGTGTGCGCACACACACACAAAGTTCAACTACAAATACATAAAAGCTGAAAACAAAAGCCACTAAATTGCACTTTCTTCTTTACACAGAGATGCCAAGAGAATTACAGAGATATTAAAAGAGTGAAGTCACCACAAAGTGATAAAAAGCGACAACAAGAAAAACACAAAATGAATCAGGATGATAAACAAAGGTTGGCTGAAAAAAAAACATAAGAAGGAAATTCAACACAAATAGAACATATCATATTCAACTGAAGTAGATCACAACAAGAACCACGTAAAGTGATGAAAACATTCATGCAAACAAGCCAAGAGGAAAAATCAGAACAATATGAATTCAAATCAAAAATACACAAGACCGAAAACAACAGAGTGACACAAGAAAATGTGTGTATGTGTGTGTGTGTGTGTGTGTGTGTGTGTGTGTGTGTATGTGTGTGTGTGTTTCTGGTGAGACTTAGGCCTTGTTTACACAACAAAGTTTCAAGTAAAAACTCTCAAATTTTGCATTTTCGTTTCAGAAAAGTTTTCGGTTTGCACTGCAACGTTTTGAAAACGGTATTCATTTATGCCAAAACTGCAGAAAACATAGTTTTCCTGTAGCGCCACTAGTCGGCGCTGTTGTTTGTCGTAACGAAACCATACACACGTATGCAGAGAACAATACGCTATAAACATTAACAATGGCAAGTTCATGGACAAATGACCAAGTTTAATTGCTATTACAAGTGACTCATATTATAAAAGTGCCAAGTCCCAGGAGAATATGGACTGGGAGTCATGATACTCTAGATGCCGCCATTGTCTTTACTTTCCATCTACTCACGTATGTGCAGAAGAACTACTGGTACGGCCGTGGAGCACAAGTGCAGTAAAAGTGTCTCTGCCATCACAGGAGGGTTTTCAAATAGTTGCATTTTCCTCCAATTACAGGACGATGGAGTGTTTTTAAAAAGTTCCGCCTCTGGTGCCATTTTCAAAAAGTTGCATTTTCAGTGGCTCCGTGTAAACAGACATCAAAAACGCAATTAAAGTTTTGCATTTTCACTTGTAATGGGGGCCTTTAAAGTGAAATCCCTGTAGGAGTTTACAGGCCTCAAACAAACCAACAAACACACTCGCAACTGAGGAGGAGCTGACCGTGGTGCTGAACAACTTCTCTGCTCCTCACACCCAGGAGGAGCAGCAGGAGGAGCAGGAGGAGCTGCCCATGGCGCTGAGCCTCCTCTCTCCTCCTCACACCCAGGAGGAGCTGACCGTGGTGCTGAGCCTCCTCTCTGCTCCTCACACTCAGCACCCACAAAGGCAGCAGGAAGAGGAGGTGAGTGAAAGTGACCAATCAGAGCGCAGCTCGGCGGCCACGTGACCCTCCATCAGTAATAAATCCAAAGTGAGAGAAAAGAGGAGAAAACGGCCCACAAAATACTCTCTCCCAGGGAACCGGCCTCCCTCTCCGGGCCACCGCGGCTCCACGGAGCCTGGGACCCGCCGCGGAGCCCCGGGGAGCTCCCTCCCACCTCCTCCTCTGCTCCTCCTCCGGTATACTCTCCAGAAACATGTCGACCTACTCAAAATGGACGCTAAAATTTCTCAACATCAGAACTTTGAGTCGGTTGAAGCCGCTCAGAGGCCGAAACCTCCTCCCGTCTCCCGGAACACCCCGGGAACAGACCGGGAGCAGACCGGGAGCAGAGCGGGGACAACCTGCGGGGACCGGAGGAGGAACGTCGGGGAGCTTTTAAAGCTCTTTCAAGCCAATTCCATCCTCTTTCTCAGTGAAAAACTTCACCGCAGCTCCGTGGTTCTGACCCGGAGAACACACCGGGGCCCCGCGGTGATTTTCTCCCTCAACCGGAGCAGATTTGTGCTGATAAAGTTTCTCACAACACTCCCCCCTCCCCCTCCACCACCTCCTCCTCTTCTTCCTCCTCTTCCTCCTCCTCCTCCTCCTCCTCACCCCTGCCGGGAGGAGAGCTGCTTACCTGTGGGTTCATCGGAGCAGCTCCTGGGTCACATCCAGCCGCGGCCGAGGAGCAAAGTTTGGGGAGCAGGAGGAGGTTCGGCTCCATAAAGGAGCTCCGCTGCTCCTCATAAATATTCAGGTCGCGTCCGGATGGCCACACAGCACCTCCTCCTCCTCCTCCTCCTCCTCCTCCTCCTCCTCCAGCAGCACCGCATTAACAGCTCCCCAAACCTCCACGTTCAGCCCCAAAGTGCCGCGGGGGGGAGGGAGGGGGTGTGGGGGGAGAGTACCGGACCGGACCGGACCGAGCGGAGCGGCCGGCGGGGCTCCGGCCCCCCTCCCCGGGCAGAGAGCTCCCCTCCGGCCGCTCCGCTCTCACTCTCTGACAACAGAGAAGAAAGCTCGATGTTTCCTTACCTGGTGACATTGGATCTCCACTTGCAGCGCTTCTTGCGGGCCCTGGACCTCCATGTTCGGAGCCCGGCGGCACTTTGGTGCCACTTTGTGCCGCTCCGAGACGAACTTCAGGCGGAATTTAGAGGTTTTTTGCAGCCTCAGTAACAATTGAAAGAAGAATTACTCCGAGCTGCACCAGCAAGTTCTCCCTTTTTTTTTTTTTTTTTTTTTCTACCAGGCTGAAGGACTCATCACTACACTTTCCGCCCGTCTTCAAAAGTGCTCCAGAGCGGGCGGGAGGGCTCGGGACCGCGGCCGGGCGCTCTCCTGGTCACGGCCGGACGTCGACGGGTCCTCCGGGGCGGCGGCTCGGCGGTTCCGTCGTTGATTTTAAGTTGAAAAACGGGAACTAGATGTTGTCCGAGTCCGCGGCTTGATTTCACTTTGCCTCGGGAAAAGTAGTGCTGCGGCTGTCAATGGTAATTCTCGAGTTCCCGGATGGAGACCCCTCCCCCTCCCCCGCGGTGTGCGCATGCGGAGTGTGCAGCGTGTCTGTTTTTCTGATGAAGTTTTTCTGATTATAATGGCGATTTCACTCGAAAAACAAGTTAAAAACTACGCATACGCGAAGATTTAAAACTCACATCGGACAGATTCAATAAAAACGTGGCAGAAATGTGTTTTTTATTCCAATACACGTGAACTTACTCACATGTTATTGTCCTCTTGAGTCATCTGAGAATAATCTCTTCACATGCATTTGTTTACGTGTTTGTCCTCTAGTCTTGTATTTATGTTATATTTGGCTTTATTCTGTTTTCTATTTAATATTGATGAATAAAGAACTTTTAGACAAGAGAAAAGTATGATTTTCACACATGTTGGGACAAAAATTACAACTAAACAAAGACTGCCATTAAATAAAAACACCAGGAAACATTTATTTTCTTAAGCTAAATATGAATTTAAAGAAACAAAGTTTTTTTTTTTTTTACTTTGTTACTGTATTTCCAATCATGTATTTATCTCTGTTTGTGTCCCCTGGTGTTAATCTTCTATGTGACCTAAATATGTTTAATACTTGATTAATGCAGGTTATAATGCCACATTATAATGTCACACTACAAAACACATTCAAGTCATAACTTTAGAGGAATTTACTTAATTCAATCCTCATATACTTTTAGTTTTGTCACAGAACATTGTTTTTTTGATTAAATTAATCTTTAGGAATTCAATTCGGACTGGTCTTTTGACAATTTCCACTAACTTTGACAATAATAATCTTCCAGAACACAAACCTTTAAATTAACCTTTTTGTGAATTAAGTCATTTTACTTGTCACTCACTAACAATGAGACAATGTTCCCTAACAAAGTATGTATTTTTATATCCGTGGTGACAAACCATTGACTAAATCTTACTTATGAACATTTACATTCAGGATAGTGGCTCAGACTTTATCATCCTTTGATTGTGAATAATGACACTCGATAAACCCACACATCTGTCAAGGTAATTACACATTATTATGATATCTAACAGAATAATAATGTGAAGAAAATGTCCAGTAAAATCAATAAATTGCTGGGAACTGTCCCCCCCCCCAAAAAAAACTTTTATCTGTCAGAAGTGATTAGTCACACTATGAGATATATCTATATTTCTGTATAAAACCCATCAGAGGCCCTTAACAACTCAATCTGGCAACAAACAGTAATAAAGAAGCTCAAGTGATGCGTGTGAGGCATAAAGATGTAAAAATGTGACGCTAAAGGAGCAAAATATTGAGATAATAATAAAGCGGAGAAACAAAGCGTCTAAAAATGCAACAATGAGGAAAAGTGAACTGAGCTTCTTTGACATGGGAGAGGAAAAAAATGGCAGCAGCTGCCTTCACTGCTTCACTTTGAACTTCTGACACTCACAAAAGAGCCAAACACGTGAAACATGTCGGCTCAGGCGCATAAAAACGTCCAAGAGCATCACACACTCTGCTGTGTTTTACCCCCGCACACACAAAGAGGGCAAATGTAGCAGTTTGTTCTCAGAAACACGTCCAGCTTCTCCCCCATCATTTCCCCCTGACACCCCACCACCAGAACACTGACGTCGGCCGACGATTGGCTGAGCCCAGAGAAGGGGCGGGACGAGTAAGTCAATGAGGGGTTGTGGGTTTAGATTGACGGGACGACAAGCCAATGGGCGGTGTGAGGAGGCTGAGTGGGGCGGGGCTTGTGAGAGTGCTGCGGAGCGGAGACTCTGGTAGTTTGACTGGAGCAGTCAGGCCCGCATGTCACTTTCCGGCTGGAGCTGCGTCGAGGTGAACCGTGCGGCGGCCGCAGCAGCACCATGGACAGAGGCAGGAGGAGGGCTCACTCAGCAGGATCCATCCGCCACCATGTCGGATCCGCCCGACTTGTTCCCCGTCCTTCTGCGGGGGTTCGCAGGCCTGAACCCGTCGCAGAGCCGCTGGATCCCTCCCCCCACCCGACAGGGGCTTCGCCCCCGTCTGCTGCTGCTGCTGCTCCCCATTTCACGGCTCAGCGGAGAAGTCCACAGAGAAGGAGCAGCAGGAGTATGAGGAGGCCGTGTGTGGTTCTGGTCGGTCTGATGTTGGAGGTCACCCCGAGGCGCCTCCACACACCTCCCCCCAAAAGTTTCACTCCATGTTTGATGGAGCCTGTTGAAGAGGGAGGGAGGAGGTGAAACAAGTCACTGACATGAAGGGAAAGAGGATGAAAAACCCACCCGGGATTCTTGTAAAAAGACACAAGTTAATAATAAAAACTAAAAAAAAAAGCATCACAACTGCAAAAGGTCACTAAAGAACAACAAAAACAGAAAAAGCCACAAAACAACACGTAGATATAATATCACTATAATCAGGTGTGCCAGCGCCCTCTGCTGGTCACAGTCAGTACACTAAGGGAGGAGTCCGGGTCGATGGAGGGGTCAACAAACCCCCTTTTTCTGATTAATGATGACCAGGTTGGTCTGAACTTAAAGGTACATCATCTAATGATTAACATTTCAATCTTAAAAACAGGAAAATAATGGGAACTCCAGTCACATCTCCTGTCAATCTGCTCAAAGGAATGAAGTTAGCATGCTAACAGCTAGCCAAAGACTTTTGAATGCACAAAAGTCTCATTCCAAATCCGCCTCTTTCTACTTATATGATAATGTAATATTTTGTTAATCTACTCAGTGTGGAACAACAGTGGGACTTCCCCCCTGGGATTAATAAAGTCGTTTTCTATTGTTTTCATGATCAGCAGGGAACTCTCAACATTCTCTCCAAAAGTTCAGTGTCAGTTTCTTTTAATTTCTGTTTCTATGTGATATAGAATCTAATCACGCAGCATGTTATTGTGCTATTTCTCTGTCACATAATCTTAGTCCACCTTGAGAAAGGTGAGGCTGTCAGTTTGATTGAGTGCTGCTGGGCTATATCCTTTTAATGTCTTCAGATAAAACAGTTCCTGAACTTCAAAAATTGAAAGGAATCCTGTTTGTCCAAACCATACATGTCGCATAAGTTATTCAAACAATAACACAATGGGCCAATTGCTGATATGATCCAGTCGGGCTGGTAAGAACCCAGGATAAGGTGGTCACCTTAACATTTTTACTTAATTTTGGTGCAGGAAGCTTTCAGAGAAAGATTTATTTATATTTCATGATGTTCGTTCAGTGTTTCCCACAGCTACGCAGGGATTGTATTGCTGTGTTTGTTAAAGATAACTGCGTAGTCTTTCATTTAGCAACATACGATGGAGATCTGTATCTGCACACATATTAATTGTCTGCTTCTCTATCAGAGATGCAATGCAAATGTATTTCCTGGCGTGTTAGTCATGCCAGGAAATACATCTTCTGGCTTAACGAATTAACTGACAAACATACATTAGAGTTACTGAGTGAGAAAGGTTATATAGCAGAATAATAGCACCAGTTTTAGTTTTGTTGATCTGTTTCCTAATACAAAAGTTCCTCCTTGTGTCGTGTTTGTCTGTTTTTTTATGATCTTTCAAAAAAGAGAAGAGTTTCTAATCTGTTTGTCCAATGTAATCCTAAACAAATTATAATCTGGATTTACTGGCACTGGCAGATCGGTTTCCTGTAAAGCCCAGTTCATCCCTTTCTTTGATGTTTTGCGATTACTGATATTCATAAATTTAAACTGATTGATAACTTTTCAGTTTTCCATATTCAATCTTTCGTCATTGGTGAAATAGCTCATCATTCCTTTCTTTATTAGAAGAAAAACATTTTCTAAAGAGTTCAGTCGTGTGTTACCTGGATTGTCTAAAGAGTAAAATTAATTAGAATCTGTTGCTTTGTGTATCTCACACAGATGAAATATGGTGAATGTGTGTATTTCATCTGAGTTTATTCTGTTTATACCTTCTTAAAAGTCTATTTTATGCTTTTTTTCTTTTTGCTGAAAGCCAGGACTTCCAAATGCAATTTCGTTGTGCGGATGGAAGCATATGCATAATACCAATAAAATGATTCTGATGACCACCGATTGTATTTGTGACAGGATCATAAAAAGACTCACGCCAACTTTGTTTCAGTTCTTCACTTCAAATTTAATCTCTTTGTTGTTTAACCTCCCTCATCTGGTTTGCGTTTGAGCTTTTCTTCTCTGGTATTTGTGCTTGTTCCAGAGTCTACAGTTTGTCTTTTTCTTGTTGTCCTGTAAATAAATCTCTGAATTGGATCCCATTGAGCTTATTAAGATGAAATCATTCCACAAAACATGCCCCATTCAGACTCCACAGTGTTTCCACAGAGATGGAATCCCTCTGATTTAATTCTAAATATTTCAACCTGTGTAAACCTTTACCGTACGTGAGGAAAAGGTCTCTTTTTGAACACTCCGTGACTTTTAGATCTGAGTTGTGGAACTGTAGTCAAGTTTTTTCCTGACACAGAATCCAGGACCTGCTCTTTGTTTCGTTTCGTTTCTTGCTCCTTCCATTAGCTGGTGGCCAGCTGGCCGGGGGCCTCCCGTGGCCGCTCGGGCCCTCAGCTCGCTGCCGTCTTTCTGCAGCACCTGTTCATGTTTGGTTGGCACCACTGAAAGCTTGGAGAGCCGCCATCTGCTGCCCTGCTCTGTACCATTCACCCCCCAGTAGTAGTTTGGCCTAAAATTTATATGCAATACAACGCTTTTCTACAAAACACGGGCAAAAAGAAAAAAAATATGCTGCAGATACAAAACAAATGTCAAGAAACACAAAACATAAAGATAACTTTACAATATGTTAAAAGAAGACTTGCTAAAATATAAAACTTTTGCATCTCTTTTAGCCAGATGACTTATGACACACTTTCAAGGTTTGGGTAAGAAAAATGTGACATTTGTGTGGAAAAAAGTCCTGAATAATGAAAATGCTGAATTTGTCTCTGCAAATGCATTAGTATTATGGCAAGAATAGCCTACTTTCAAGTGAAAGCAACAAAAATGGTCTCTTATTAGTCCTTCATTGTGCTTTTTGATGATTTATGATTTATTTTTGAATAAAAAATTGATTTTACTTACTTATTAAACTTATCTTATTTCTTATACTTTTCTTCATTATTTGTTTTAACGCATTTCGTTAATTTCTTCTGAAGCTTTAATGTATTTCTTTATTCTGTATTTCTTTAATTTCTTTGTAAAGCAGTGTGAATTGCCTTGTGTTTGATTGGTGCTCTAAATAAATTTGCCTTGCCTCTATTATTGTCAGTTTTACATTTTACAGGTTATTCCATGTTAGCTGTTGCACTATATTGTCGGACTATAAGTCCCATGCACCCCGGCTGGCTGGCCGCTGCTGCGCGTGCGCGTAGAGGCGGGGCGCGGGAACACACGCGGATGTACTATCCGCTGTAAAATGGCGGTGTGTGCGGGTCGCTTTTAGCCTCGAAGCCGGTCCTTTTATCACACGGTAGAGACGCACCGAGAACTGCCCCGAGCCGCGAGGTGGACACTTAAAGACGGACGTCTGAATCTACATTCCAAAGGAGGTGCGTCAATTTAACGGTGGACAGAAAAAGAACCCGGAACCGGCGGTTTTCCCCGTTTCACGCGACGTTAGCGGCTAAATGCTAACCGAGCGGGCCGGTTCACGATGCGGTCAGTTCGCACCGCGGCTAATTTAACAGGCTAATAGCACGGGGACTGTTCCCACGGCCTTGAATTACAAGAGTAACCAGTTAACTATTGACCTAACAAAGACTTCAGTTACCCTCTTTACCTGAGCGGAAGGTGTGTCTGGGAGCTAACTTGGGGTAGTCACCTGCCCGCTCCGTCACGGTGAACTTTAACCAGAGGTTGAGCTACACGAACAGGTCTCAAAAAGGCGATTTAGCTATGAACTGATATTTAATTAAACACTAACAACTCCGACTAATCTATTAACTGCTGTTAGAGTGTTAAAAATGTCTGGAACAAATCATTCATCACCGGAGGCTCAATGAAGAACGGCAGTCTCTTGAAGTAACTGAAGTTTACCAGGTTACTGATGGTGTCATTTCGATGGTTGTATCAGGATTGAAACTCGTAAAAAGAGTTTAATCACATTCTCTCTCACACATACCATGCGAGGGACTCAATCCATCCACTCAATTTGGGGTTCAGTGTCTTGCTCAAGAACATATGGACAGGGCGAGATGGGGAATTGAATCTGCAACCTTCCGACTGAGAGACGATCACTCTAACAACCAGGCCACAGCAGCCCGAGAAAAGCCACATCTGGTTCGTGAACCAAAACTGGATGTAAAATGAGAATACCTTAAAACAAAACATCTCTCAGCGACTAAAATAACAAGTTTGTATCACTGGTCAATAAACTAACCAGCCTAGTCGAGAGAAAAGTCTTCCAACCTCAACCAACCAACTTACTTTGTGTTTTAGTGTTGATTTACACGCCGACGGTGCCTGGAGTCACTGAAAACGCAACTTTTCGAAAACACTCCCAACCCTGTCTCCCGGAAACCTATTGAAATGCAACTTTTCGACAACGCTGCTACACACCACAGCCTTAGTAATTAGTTCTGCACATGAGCGAGTGGTTGGACAATAACAACAATGGCGTCCTGTGTGTTTCAGGTCAGGGCGATGGCGAAGAGGATTGCCGATAAGGAGCTGACGGACAGAAACTGGGATCAGGAGGAAGAGGGCGAGGAGGTGAGTGCTGTTCTGCCACACTGCATGCTGGGAGGTAAACGGGAAGTCAGTTGCTGACATGTGACCTGTACTTCTTGTCAGGCGGGGACGTTCTCACTCGCCAGTCAGGACGTCCTGAAGAGTCGAGCGATGAAGAGGGCCAAACGCAGGAACACAGGAGCAGAGGTACCTCTTCTTCCTCTCCGTCTCCTCTTCCTCACCTTCTTTTCCTCACCTCCTCATTCCTCCTGTGTTTGTGTTTCAGGGTGAAGGAGGCGGAGCGTTCAAAAGTTTTAAAGGTTTTTCTCTGACCTCGCTTGGAGGCGGGGCCTCTCCTGCTGGGGGCGTGGCCTCATCAGGAGGGGCGTCGTTGCCGTTCTCCGGCTTCGGTAACGGTGGCGGCTTCAAAGGTCCGTTAGGTCTGACCAACGGGACCAGCAGCTCTCCGACGTTCGGAGGCTTCTCGGGTCTGCCCACCTCCTCCTCTGGACCCGGTAAGCAAACATAGCCGCTCTCCGTTGCCGCAGAGTGCACTTCCTGTCTGTCTTCCTCCTCTCACAGCTCCACCTCCTCCTCTCAGGTCTGACCTTCACCAGCCCCGCCCCTGCAGACACAAAGCAGACGAATGGCTCCACCCCGCCACCGCCTCAGACCTCCTGCTACAGCGGTACAGCAGGAGGAGCAGGGGGGAGCAGTAAGGAGTACCGGCGGCAGCTGACGGCGCTCAATGTGTCTGTACGAGACTGGATCACCAAACATGTCAACGACAACCCGCTGTGTGACCTCAACCCCATCTTCAGAGACTACGAGCGCCACCTGGCCTCCATCGAGAAGCAGTATGGCGCCACGCCGGCCGACGGAGGCGCAGAGGAGAAGAAGCAGGATGCAGCCTCCTCCTCTGCTCCTACTGCTACTGCTCCTCCCTCCTCCTCCTCCTCCCCATTCTCCTTCAGTAAAACAGAAGAGAAGAGCACCTCCTCCCCTCTCCCCACCGGAGTCTCCTTTAAGTTTGGTCAGAAGGTCGACAGCTCGGTCCTCGGCTCCTTAGGCTCCGCCCCCAGCTTCTCCTTCTCCACCTCCTCCTCATCATCCGGCCCCTCGCTGTTCGGAGGAGCCGCCGCGCCGCTGTCATTCAGCGGGACGAAGACAGACGACACTCAGCCTGCAGGTCAGTCAAGTGCAGAGGAAGTGAGGTCAGGGAGTTTTAAGGTCAAAGGTGAAACAGTCAGCAGCTTGACACTTAGTTTTCTCACTAAAGATGAACCCAAATCGATCTGATGTGATTGAAAACAAGAACCTCTGAATCTGATTGTAAATATTTTCAGCGGATGAGAATGCAGAAGAGTCAGAGGAGCCGCCCAAACCCGAAGTCAAGGAGGTGAAGGAAGACGACGCCTTCTACTCAAAAAAGTACGTCTGCGTTTCTCTTGTTCTCGTGCTAAAAGTTCAAGCTTGTGACTGTTCGAAAGCAAAGCTGCTCTCTGCTCACGTCTGTCACTGATTCGTGTGCACAGGTGTAAGATGTTCTACAAAAAAGAAGCAGAGTTCAAGGAGAAAGGTGTTGGAACGCTGCACCTGAAAGAGACGGCCGAGGGCAAAACACAGATGATCATCCGTGCTGACACCAACCTGGGTAAACAAACCAAGGCACTGCTACACACACACACACACACACACACGCACACGACTGAAACGTGTTTCTAACTTGCCCTGATGCGACTGTCGTCCAGGTAACATCCTGCTGAACATCCTGGTAGCGCCCTCCATGCCGTGCTCGCGGGTCGGGAAGAACAACGTGATGGTGGTGTGCGTTCCAAATCCGCCGCTGTACGACAAGAGCCCCAGTAGCCCCATACCGCTGCTGATCCGCGTGAAAACCGCTGAGGACGCCGACGAGCTGCACAAGATCCTGGAAGAGAAGAAGAGCTGAACCCCCACCCCCATTTCACTGTAGATCCCTCCCACTTATCTGCAGGCCCCTCCCACCCCTCACAACACCACACCCCTCATCATGTGACTCCGCCCCCTCTGATCTAGCGGTTGTGTCAAATGACTTTTGTGGTCATACTGTGAAACGTTTAAATCCCCCCCTCCCTCCTCACACAGCTGTATTTTTTTCTTTTGGGGGGGGCGCTCTGGATAAAGAAGGGCAAGTCAATTTGGTTTTACAAATTACCCCCTGCAGCCAGCGCTGACTTACTGTTTAACTTTTTTTGGTGGGGAACTATTTATCACAGGGGAGGGATTTCTGCTGAATCTCACTTCCTGTAAAGATCTTTTTTTTTTTTAAGTGTCCTTTGTGTGGCCGAGGGTCCGTCCTTCAGGAAACACCCCGTCATCATTCAGCTGCATTCGTAAAGACGTTTTATCGCAATAAAAAGGAGGGAAAACACCATTTGCTTTTTATTTCCAATACTTTTTTGATGGATAAAACTTCTTAAAGGTACAGTACGTCAGATTTACAAATTAGATAAAGCTTCAGACTAAAACACTGGTAATTTTATTGTAACACTGTAAAGAAGTGCAGAATTCTATCAACCATTGTGTGTGAAGTGACCTGGTTTGTCCAGCGGGGGGTGCTGCAGCAGCACCGTGAGTAAAACACGCAGAGGCAGAATTTTTCTGCGAACGTGTATTTGAATAAATAAATTAAGGTAAAGGTACAGAGTCCGGTAACAGAAGATCAGACGATAACATGCACGCTAATCGTGAGTGAGCAAAAGCTGTGATGTCAGCAATGTCACAATGTTCTGAGCATACAAAAAGAAAAAAAAAAAAAGCTCAAAGCGTTTTACAGTGCAAATGTGATCAAACCGCTCCGTGTGGTACATTCAGCCCGAGGCGCTAACAGCTATCGCTTAACACCGAGGAGCCGAGTGATCAGGATCCATTAGTCAGCCTGGGATCCGTCGGCTCGATTCAAAGTCCTGTGAGCGAAATTCACCATCAAACACGACACGAAGAGGAAAACAGTGAGACTTCGATCCACGGCGGCGTCGATACTCGACTGTCTCTGCTGAGCGACTCAAAACAAACCATCCAGGAAAGACTTGATCCCTTAGTTAGAAATCTGATGGGGGGGGGGGGTGAAGAAGACAAAGGTGGAGCAGAGGAGGGGGAGAAAGAAGGGGTGAGGTGATCGAGAGGAGGGGGAGGTGGTGATCAAGGGGAGGAGGTCACCCAGGTGAGGTTTAAGGCTTGAGGATCCCACAAGACAAACAAAAAGCGTCACTTCCTGTTTCTTCCCTTTGAATCTTCAGGTTTTTCAGGTTAAAAGTATCCAGTTTTGTCCGAGTCGCCCTTTCATAATAAAGCTTGAAAACCTCGAGCTTCCTGTGAGGGAGTTAAGTTTGTATCCTTCAGTGTCTTATAAAATCTGTGAAAAGTGGACTGCTGGCGGATCATCTTCATCATCCTCGTCTTCCTCCTGGTGGTCCGACAGCCGGGGCGGAGTCTTGTGTTCTAATTAAATCAAGAAAAATGTTGCTTCCTCATCAGTTAAAGAAATATAATCATCTATATTTTTTACATAAACATTTGTTAAAATTTTCCAGACTACTTTCCATGAATTTGTCTTTTAAAGAACTAATATTTAAATTTTTTGAATTTCTTTGAAGGTAAAAACTTTTTACTATTTGAAAACTTTATTGATAAATTGAATTTAAAAAGATGATTTTATTTTAAATAAATTATATTTCTAATTGAATGTTGCCAAAAATATTAGATTTTCTTTTCGAACATTATGACAGAATTCTGTTCATGTTAAACTATTTAACTTTAAGTATTTTCACGTTCACATATTTTGCAATGTAAACTGATATTTTTATTTAATATTTCATTCAATGCAACTTTACAAATATTTCAAAATTTACTTTGAAATTTTTCCCCAAACCTATTTTTATGGCAAAGTATTAGACAAACTAATTTCTGGGTTTCAGTACAGGAAAAAAAACATTAAAATAAAAAAACATTTATCAGATTTTTTCCTATTAAATAACTTTCGTTAACTTGGTCTCGACATAAGAGTAATGACTAACATTTCCTGTAAAAACCAGCGAGACGTGACTGATTATTAAAGACTTCATGTTTTCAGCTCAGATTGAAGCTAAAATATACATTTTTGTACCTGATTGGTTCAAGTCTGTGACCCCGCCCTGACTCCGCCCACTGGCACATCCTCTGTCCTCTGACCCTGCCCTCTGGCTCCGCCCCCTGCTGGGTGACTGCGTGGAAGTGATGAAGCAGCAGATTTTGACACCAAAACACATTTCTTCACTTCCCGTCTCCGCTCACACCGACGGCCTGGCTGGAGGAGGAGGAGGAGGAGGAGGAGGAGGCACTTCTCGGACAGCTGGTTTGACTGTGTGTGTGTGTGTGCGAGTGTTGAGTGTAGACACCAGGGGGCGCAGCTGTGGTCTCTGAGACAGGAGGCACTTGGTAGTGAAGCTCTGAGGTCTCACGCTGCTACGTCATCAGGATGGGCTTCTGCCTCACCTCCAGGATGTCTGAGACACACACACACACACACACACACACACACACACACACACAGAATCAGACTTAACTCGTCAACTTAACTGACGACATGTCATTTACAGTAAACAAACAAGTTTGTATGTGTGTGTGTGTGTGTGTTTCTGACCGGTGGTGATGCGGTGCAGTGGCAGGGTGACGTAGGTCAGGTGCGAGTACAGCAGGAAGAAATCCTCGGTTCGGTTCAGTTTGAGCCACGAGCCGACCAGCGAGCGTCCGGTCCCGGAGAGCGAGCGCGAGCGCAGGTTTGTGGCCGAGTGCAGGTCTGACGACACACAACAGGAACACAGTCAGACACTGGTTCTGGTTCTGGTTCAGGCTAAAGTCTCGGTTCAGGTCCAGATGGACTTGTTCAGGTAGTGAGGTTTTGGTCTAGTTCAGGTTCAGGTGGTCCAGTTTGAGTCAAAGTCCCGGTTCAGGTCCAGTGAGGATCACCTTCTTGGTCCTCCTCCCTGAAGAACTCCTCGCTGTCGTTGGCCGAGTGGGACTTCTTCATCTCTGCGATCCGGTTTCGCGGCACTTTTCTCCTCAGAGACGGCGAGAAGAAGGAGGGCCGGTTCCTTTCCGGGGTCGGAGGCGTACTGAAGGAGGTCACCTGAGGGCGGAGCCACAGAGCACCGTCAGCCGTCGCCCTCTCGCCTGTGATGTCACACGTTGGGGCGGGGGGAGGGGGGGGGGCATTTTTCCTCACCCTCTCGTGCACTGGGGACACCTGGTCCTCCTCGGTACCGCAGGGGGACGTGTCTCCGGTGGGCACCCTGCTGACGGCCATCTCGGCGTGACCTTTGCCCTGAGGCCCCTTCATCCTCACGAACTCCATGTTGTTGTATTTGTAGAAGCCGAACGACATTCGCTGCGCCATTTTAGCAGCAACGCTAACCTGCAGCACGCCACACAGACAATCTGCTGAAACCGCCGATACCAACCTGAAGGAGCTGTGCGTCCTCAGCATTGAGTCTCCGGGGTTCTCACTCGGTTGTCGTAGACCTTCTTGAGCGCCTCGTAGCGGATGGAGCCCTGGAAGATGACGCCCTGGAAAGTGTTGCTCTTGTCGCTCGCCACCAGCTCCACGCAGACCATCTCCCCCTCCCCCACCGTCATGTCGCTGAACACCTGAACACACACACACACACACACCCCTGCACCGTTACCATGACGACATCCAATCGGCGGCCGACGTGTTGGGAGAGGCGCGCTCACCTCCTCGAAGTTGTCGATCATGAAGAAGATGTTTGGGTAGCTCATCTTGGACTCCTCGCCTTTGCTGTCCATGGCGTGTTTACTGGGCGACGCGAACACTTCCTGCAGAGCGGCACAGACAAAACGGCGTGAGGGAGGAGCCAGGCAGCGGAAACCAGAGCCGGCCAGTTGACCAGGTTTCCCACCTGACACTTCTTCTTGTGGATGTGGATGTCTCCCGCGTCGGAGCGCGTGCACACGGCACACGTCACCACGTAATCCAGCTGAAAGCAGCAACAACAACAAAGATTCAGAGAGCAGAGCCGGGACTTCATCCAGGTACCGAACCGGCTCAGATCTGGTCTGACCTTCTGCAGGATCAGGTTCAGGTAGACGCTCTCCTCCCAGTCGATGTCGGGGTCTCCGAGGCCCGGGAGCTTTTTAGAGTCCCTCCGGTAGACCTCCACCTCCACCTGGAACACAAGGAGCATCAACACCTGCACCTCCTCCTCCACCTCCTGCTGCTGCTGCTTCTCACAGTCACGGAGTGTGTTCAGAAGTTGCGCGCACACGTTTCCATGGCAACCGTCAACGCGGGCCGACATACAGTTGTATTCAAAACAATAGCCGCGTGCTTAAAAATGTGAATCCTTATAATTATTTTTATTTCAATCACAGATTCCTGTGAATCACTAAATTAATGTTTAGTTGTGTCACCAGTGTTTCTGAGAACTGCCTTGCATCATGAGGTAACATTGTGAGCAGGTATTCCAACCGACTACATTCCATAAATCCTCCGTCTTTCTTTAATGTGCTCCAGAAAACGGAACAAAGACATTTATCATGTCCGAACAGGTTTTCTATCGGATCACGGTCGGGGGTTTTGCTGGCCACTCCTCAGCGTTCATTTTGTTGGTCTGAAACCAAGACGCTGCTCGCTTACTGGTGTGTTTGGGTTTGTTGTCTTGGTGAATCTCCCATTTCAAAAGGGATTCCACCAGCCTGTAAGGCGTTTCTCCGTTTCTCTTCGGGCTAATCAATGCGTTCTTTGACAGATTCGATCCTCTTCATCGTGTCCTTGGCCGAGTCGTTGCCGTTCTGGCTGTTCATAGAACCATTCAAAGGATAGACATTCATTTTCTCCCACGTCTCTCAGCTTACGCTTTCCATTTTAAAGCATTGGAGATCATTTTTCTTTATACGTTTTCACCTCACCTGAGAGTGCGTGTGTGTGTGTGTGTGTGTGTGTGTGTGTGTGTGTGTGTGTGTGTGTGTGTGTGTGTGTGTGTACCTTCTTTCCCTCTGAAGTGTGTGTGTTGACGTATGACAGCTTCCTGCGAACGTAGAACAGCATGTCGTCCTGTCGAGGAGTCCATTTCTCCATGAAGTATGTGGAGAACATCCAGGTCCAGAACACAATACGGTCATCTTTGAAGCAGCCTACACACACACGCACACACACACACACACACACACACACACGCACACACAGAGTCAGAAAAAAGAAAGATCGTAGGAGAGAAAACTCTTGAAGCAAACAAGAGATCAGAAACCAGCCTGATCAATGCAGTAACTCCACTTTGTACCAGCAGGTGGCGCAGGTGGGAACACCTGGAACCACAGAGACTAAGTGCTGCCCCCCTGTGTACGGAGGTGGAATCACATGGAACTCTAACATCTTGACGAGGAAGACGACGTTATTTCTTTCAATTTGTTTTTGTTCACTTCAACATCTTATTTTGGGGAAATTTTTCTAATATTTATATTAATCATTAATTACAGCATTCTGGCTGCTTTCACCTTGTTTAGATGTATGAATCTCCCAGTCTCATGAAGAAACAATAGCTTCAAATAATAAAAATAAGACAAATGTAACAACATTTCATGCTTTTCAAGAGTGTCCCTGACTCCAGGCGGTGGCTTTGTCTTTAAATATTTACTGTCCGTGACCCGAGGTCACCTGCTGCTGTATCTGAATCCAAACTCTTCCTCTGGCTCACGGCTGTTTGATGCTGCCCACAAACATCACCACAGGTGTTCTCCACACAGGTAGCTGCACTGTCACCCCGCAACTGCTCGCCACTCCGACATGAAGGAGCAGCAACATTAACAAAAGCCACAGCACCATCGCCACCCTCATTAGCATCAGCCGTGTTAGCAGCAGTAGCACCAATGTCATTTGATCGTATTGATCAGAACATCCTACTGCAGATAATTTAACATATCATCGGGGGTTAAAGGTACGGCACTAAACTGGTTTCAATAATATTTATCAGAGAGATTCCACTTTGCTCCACTTAATGACTCTTCAGCTCAGATTGAATGTAAACATGGAGTTCCACAAGGTTCTGTGCTCGGTCCAATACTCTTCACATTATACATGTTGGGGATAATGTATCAACTTGTCAAAGCTTGTCTATGAAACATAAAAGCCTGGATGAGATCGTAACTTTCTGCTTTTTAACGCTGATAAAAGAGAAATGTTTCTATTTAGCCCAAAACATCAGAGAGAGAAATGATCTAAACATCTGGTAACACTGGAAGGCATTACTTTGACCTCCAGTCGCACTGTGAAGAACCTGGGAGTTAGTTCTGACCATGACTGAGCCTTCAACTTCCACCTTAAACACCTGTAAATTCTAAAAATCGGGAATATGTTGACTCAGACTGACACGGAGAAATTAATCAAAAGCAGCAGCGAGAGTCCTGACGGGAACCAGCAGGAGAGATCACATCACTCCAATATTGGCTTCCTGTTGAAGAAAGAATCTAAAGGTCTCCTTTCTTTCTCTCCATACAGTGGCGATACACTATTACAAAATATCACTAACATTCAGTCTCTCTCCTGTTTCCTGTGCTTTCTCTCTGCCTTCCTGTAGGATCTCTGACAGTGGAGCTGAAGGTCTGTGGTCTGAGGCGACATCACGTCTGCAGCAAGTGGATTTTTCTTTTCATCCTCTAACCCAATCAGAACAGCAGAAAATATCCCCTTCTGAGTCTGGTTCTTCAGGTTTCTTCCTCGTAAAAGGAAGTTTTTTTTTCTTTCCACCAAATACATGTTCATATGGAAAAAAATGTTGTCTCTGTAAAAGTGTCTTGATGACAGTGTAGTATTTGGCGCTATATTAAAAAAAAGGTGTCGACACACATTTAAGCACACAGACAACCAGCAAAGTCTTGTTAAACAAGCTGGTGGGGGGTCAACAAGACCCTCGGCCGCCACCAGATACCCCCTGAGCACCACTTTGTGTGGTTGCTACCAATGGGTCAAGAACTTTCCCCGAAGGGAGAGTAATATAGATAGATAGATAGATAAATTATCACCAAAAGAAAATTCTAAACAGAAACACCAGAAGGAAGCAGAGAAAAAAGGGATAAAAAAAAAGGAAACTACATGAAGGAACCAAGGAGGCACGAGGAGAACTAAAAAACACACATGGGGGAAAAATGAAACAACATAAAAGAAAGCAAAGGAGACTCCAAGTAATTGATACTCTGAAGGGTAGATGGGTTACTAGGTACTGCAAATAGAAAGTAACTAGTTGCTTTGACTTTGTTACAGTACCCAGTCTGACCCTGACCCTGGACCCTGACCCTGAACCTGGACCCTGATCCACGACCAGTTCCCCGGGCCTCAGACTGCCAGACCCACCGATCCCGCTGATCTCCTGCCGGTTGTTCAGGCGGCTCCGCTCGTCCGCGATGGCCTTCAGCATCTGCTGCAGAGATCCGTCCAGCTCTCCGTTCTCCTCCTCCGCGGGTCCGACAGCCTTACACAAATCGGGGAAGGACGCCATCTCCGGACTGGGATCATGACAGTCCGGGCTAACGGTAACGGGCACGGAGAGGAGCAGCAGCAGGAGGAGGAGGAGGAGGAGAGGAGGTCCTCCCCCCGGTTCTCCCTCTGATTCACCCCGGGGATCACACTCCAATGACAGGAGTCCGGACCGACGCGTCAGGCGGAGTTAAGCCGATGAAAAGGCGGAGGCAGGCCGGGCCGGTGCTGAGGGAGAGTCCGGTCCTTCCTCTGTGGATCAGCTGGAAACACCCCTCACACTTCCTGGAAAAACACGAGGCTCTTAAAGGCGCAGAACACCGTCGCACGGATCGAACAGCGAGCAGGTGTTACGGGAGGGAGCGTCACCCTGATAATCAAGTAACACGGAAAACCCGCACACTAATGACATTATGTCTGTTTTTTGTTGTTGTTTTTCGCTTCACAATTTACATATAAGTCAATTCAAAAACACCGAAACATACTACCCGACAATTTTATTTTTAAAATATTTTTCGTATTTTAAAACATTTAACATGCTTATTTTACGCAATGTAAGAATATCTGAATAAACTATTGTTCTTTCATAATAAATGGTCATTTTTGAAGATTTTTTATTGCCCTTTTCACTTACTGTTCTTTTTATGATGTTGCTCTTGTGATATTGACGTTCTTATTTGAGCTTATTTGATGTTTTAATGACAAAAACTAAAAAAAAACTTTTTTTTCTCAATCAAAAAATTCTATTTTAACTTTTTTTTTCTTCCAAATAAACAATAACTACTAACTTTCAACTTTTGGAGTTACTGTGTTGAAAAACAGGTCAAATTAATAAAACTAACTTAGAAGTGAAAAGAGAAATTAAACTTAAACATCTTAAAAGAAATAAAAATCAATTTGAGGTGATTTAATCTTGTTTTAGAGCTTTGAACGTCGGAATGTTTGATTTTCTCCGATTCGCTCAGCCGCGCTCAGCAGATACAGAATCGAACGTACCCCTGTTAGCTTTGCTGCTAAACCAACAACTGAGAGAAAAGCTCCATCAGACAACCGGATATTAAGAATAAAACTTGTCACATGGTCTTGTACCGTATTTTCACAACATGCACAAGCCATGTATTAAAGTAACCAGAAAATATTTCTCGAAAATTATCGGGTTGCTGACGGCGAACTTCAGCTCTGCGGCCGGCCTGCAAACTCTTCTAGACGGGTCGTTTCTTTTAAGTCACGGCGCACACCGCCGGCTCCTCCGAAGTGTCTCTGTGTGGCGCTTCGACCGCCTTTATTAACGTTAGGGCAAAACAATCCAACCTGGTAAATTCGGTGCCACCACTAAACTAGTATTTATTTGTTGACTCGAATGATCGTAGCCCGAGTCGGTTTGAGTTGATAAACTTCGGTTTAATTACGTCAAAAATTATCAAGGTCACCGCCTGCGACGGGAGACCAGATTCTTCGTAACACGGGTGTTCCACCGCAGCAAACTCCGCCCACCGGCCAGCAGCGTGTCGGGAAAGAAGCGCTCTCTTTGTTTTCAGACAAAGAATGACGTCATTGTGTAAGACGTCTCCGAGCGGAAACATGAGCAGGACGACAAGTTGACAAAATAACATTTAGAAATAATATTTAAATAAAAGTGAGATGTAGATTTACAATAAAGAGACAGAGTGGAAAAGACCAGAAATTGTTTAATAAGGTGTCAGAGATGTCAGCTGTTGTTTTTTTTATTTATTTATTTTTTATGTTAGCAACAGGTAAAAACTGCTGTCAGGTTTTTATTTTGATGTTATTTTGTGTTTTTGTTTAGAAAAAAACAAGTGCTTCTGACAATTAAAAACAAAAGGGAATTGAACACTAGGTTGTTGGGATTAGTCCAATCAGATGAATCCTCGGCGGACGTTGAACGGCCGCCCTCCCGTCGGTCGCCTGACGGGGTTGGTGAGTGGGCCGATCGGGTCGTAGCGTGGGCGGGGCATCAGAGGGTGGAGCGGGAGAGGTCTCTGGTCGTACTCGCCGCCAATAATACCGGGCAGCGCGGGGATGAAACCAAAATCTCCGGGAAGGACCGCGTAATTAAAGAAGGGAGGAACAGTCCGACGTCGCAATTCACATCGCATTCGATACGAGTTCATGTAAATCTGAGAAGAAAAAAAAACAGAAAAAATTCAATTGAATTGTTTTCATGTTCTATTGTTTTTAGAAACAGTTCAATGGTGCAGATTTCTGCCCTCTGCTGGTGAAGTTAATATTACAACCAATTTGACACAAAGTAACAAAGTACAAAAGAGATAAATTAAAGTATTCAATTTGTTTCCATTTAAGATTAAATGTTATTTTTTCAGGATCAAACTACGGCCTTGTTTACACAACATTGACAAGTGAAAATGGAAAAACTTCCGTTGTATTTTGGCGTTCCGTTTACACGACAATGGAGCCCGGATGTATATGAGCTGATGTTGTGTGTACTTTAACGAAAACAAACCCATTAATAATTCAAAAATGCAAATCAAGAAATTATTCTGAAATAAAATGATTGTTTCTGTTTCTAAATATCTGTTTTGCTTGTCTGCCCCCTGCTGGAAGGTTAAAAGATTTCATCATGACTGAAAAATGGAAACTGTGTTTCTCACTGCTTTCCAGTCGGAGTCTCTGGAGCTGCTGCTACTCGACACTGCACACAAAAACACACCGGGAACACGTAATTAGGTGATTCGTGGGAAAACAAAAGTGCAGAAATGAAGAAAACATCCGTTCCGATGTAAAACCACTCGGCTCTCACCTCTGGCGCCGAAGTCTCGGTAGTACAGGTGTTTCCACAGCATGGAGTCGGCTGTGGCAGCGTGAAAATGGCGGCTGGCGGACGACAGACGGACCACCGAGCGGACGTCCAGCAGGCGGAGGACTCGGAAGAGGAGCTCCGGAGGAAGAGCCGGCAGACCGAAGGCCACTGGCAGGGCCATCGCTATGGAAACAGCACCAGAGTCAACAGAGGGAAACCTCGAGGTCACCGGTTCTCAGATGTTTGTTTCAGGTGTTTTCTTTTCATTTAAGGTGTTTTCTATTTATTTTAGGTGTTTTCTTGTGTTTATTTAAGGTGTTTATTTCAGGCGGGTTTTTTTGTTTATTTAAGGTGTCTTCTGGTGTTTAAGTTGTTTCTTTAAGGTGCTTTCTGTTTATTTGAGGGATTTTCTGTTTATTTAAGTGTTTTCTATTTATTTAAGGTGGTTTCTGGTGTTTATTTAAGGTGTTTATTTCAGGTTTTGTTTTTGTTTATTTCAGGCTTTTTTCCGTTTATTTGAGATGTTTTCTATTTATTTAAGGTGTTTTCTCTTTATTTAAGGTGGTTTCTGGTGTTAGAGGTCTGTGTTTTAGGTGTTTCCATGTGTTTGTTCCACGTATGCATCTCAGGGGTTTCCTGGTCTCACCGTCTCTGGCGGCGGCGATCAGCGGGTAGGCCAGCTGGTCTTTGAAGACGCGGGACAGTCTTCGGAGGTCTCTGAAGGCCGCGGCCGCACACTCCCCTGCAGGAAAACCAGACAGACGGCGTTGTTGTGGCGAGCAAACGCGGTGACGACGCTGGTTGGTTGAAAAAAATCAAGCGGACGGCAGAGGATCACCTGACCACTCCTCGCTCACGTAGCTGCACGTCTTCACACAGAGTTTTCGCACCGTGTCCACCTTTTCCGCCACCTTCAGCATCACTGCGAGTGAGAAGGGACCAGACCAAGTCAGACATGTTGCTTTGTGTTCGCTGCGTGAGAAAGTGAGCAGAGCCTGAACTCACTGTTGATGACGAGCAGAGGCCCCATGACCACGGCGACCGCCGTGACCACGCTGCCCTCACACAGCGGGTGGAGGTACTGCAGCTTGTAGACGCCGCCCTCTGACTTCCACCCCGCGGGCATCTCGTCGGGTCGAAGCTCGCCGCCCTGAACACAAACGCTGGGCTCAGAGAAGCGGCGGCCATGCCCGCCGCCGGCGCCCGCCGCCGGCGCCCGCCGCCGGCACCCGCCGCCGGCACCCGCCGCCTTCCTGCAGCCTTACCTGAGGGACGAATCCGGTCTCCAGCATCAGCAGGTGTACTGCCACCATCACGGCGTCGTCGGGGCTGCAGACCGCGTGATACAGCAGCTCCAGAGAGAGCGGCGCCCGACCCGGCTCCGCCTCGCTGCACAGCATCGGCTCCCAGACGGAGGCTGAAGGACGCATGTCGGACGAATCCTCACAGTCCATTAATGCGTCGACGCTGCTGCTGCCGCTGGACTGCTGAACCTCAATCACAACAACATTAACATCAACCACATTTAAAATCTTAACGCTGAAGGCGGGACATTGACACACGCAGAGTCAAACCTAAAGAGATTATTTTTTAACTTCACACTGGTTTCGCTTTCTGAGAATTTCTCTGTGTGGGAGGATCTTTAACGTGTGATGACTCATGTTTTCTCCAGAAGTTGATGTTTTTCTTCACCGGCTCTGAGAAATGACAAAGACTTTCCGTTTCATTCGGTTCAGGAGCGTGACGACTCCAAACAACATTTAACCGTCTCGTCACAAACTTCACGCGCATCAGTTTTCACAACGGTGCACTATTTTTCTCCTTCAGGTCTTTATAAAAAATCTCTTTAAACAAAAACCATCACTTTGTTCACCGGCTCGTTTTTGGAGGATTTCAATTGAAACCAATTGAAATATTTTGTGGGACTGAAGAGTGAATCCGGCTGCCTGTTGATCACTTTCTGTTTTCATAAGTGAACTGTCGTCCGCCCCCACTGAGATGTGACAGAACCATTAAAGCAGTTTGATCACTTTTGCATCAACGCCAGCGCTCAGTGAGAACTGTGAGAAACCTCAGCCCAGATGTGACGACTCACCTGCTGCAGGCGCTGCTGAGCTGAGATACTGCTGATCGAAGGAGGAGCTGAGGGAGGAGCTAAGCGAGGAGCTGAGGGAGGAGGTGAGGGTGGAGCGGCGGGCTGCGGCAGCACGACGTTGACCAGATCTCCAGATACGATGTCGCAGGACGCCAGGGTCTGACTGCCATCGGTCAAAAAATCCGAACCATTCAGGGACAAATTGAAGTCTGTTTGTGAGCTGGAATAGAGAAGAAGCATTCACACACTTGCACTCGTCTGTGTGTGTCTGTGTGTGTGTGTGTGTGTGTGTGTGTGTGTGTGTGTGTGTGTGTGTGTGTGTGTGTGTGTTACCTGACGCCGTGTTTCTCCAGCAGAGTCTCTCTGATGACATCACTCAGATCCTTCACACTTGGCTCCGCCCCCTGAAGCTCCACACAACTCGTCTGTTTGTTGATCCGAACTCTGATCTTCATCCTGAGGACACACATCATCATCATCATCATATCATCATCATCATCACACTGTCCATCATTGAGGCACCACACACACACACACACACACACACACACACACACACACACACACACACACACACACACACACACAATACCGGGTACAAACTCCACACACAGACTCCAACCCAGAACCTTTCGGAGGAAATCGTCTTTTTCAGAGCGACACACAAATAAACTTTCATTGTTTTCTTAAAGAAAAACACAAAAGTATGTGAACACGACAGTCAAATGAGACTTTAAATATTTTTTCCTTGACGGTTGCAATGTTAGACAGCAGAAAGTCGTCAATTTAAACTTTGACGAGTCGTTTACCTTTTTTTTGTTGTTATTTTTGTGTTACTTTGACTCGACAAAGCAACAATCACCGTTTACAATGAACCCACATTACTTCTCTGTTGACAGCGGATTAACTTCAAATGCTTACAAACCAGAAACAGGAATTTTGAAGGCTTAAAATCAGTTTTTGTTCAATAATAGTAACGTCCATACACCATGCATTATCATAGGAGCATACTCAAACGGATTTCAAAATAAAAGTGACATTCTAGTGACAGAGCTCGAACTTAGTTATTAAAACACAAATTAATTCTGCTACTAATGATGATAGGCAACAACAAAGCTAATAAATGAGTACATGAATACTTAAATAACCATTAGGAATCCAATAATAATAAAACATACACCCCCCCCCCCCCCCCCCTCCCGAGCCAGAAAGGAAACAGAAACTACTCGCCTCCTTTTCACTCTTTTTAGACATTAACACGGAATTGTGTGAATGCTGGAAGAAAAATCGCACTAATACTTTCCAGTCTTCTGTGTTTCCTGGCTCACTTCTCTTCCTACAGGTTTTATCCAATTTTGACCGTTCTAATATCAAAACGTGCCACAGAGTGCATTTCTGCATAACTTAGAGCTATGAAAATAAGATTATTCACTTTGCCATGTGGCTAAAGTTCCACACTAAGGATTTTAAACCTGCTGATCGGGAAGGTTTCCTCTGGAGGTACTCTGAGTTTCCTTCCACAGTCCAAAAACATGCAATGTGTCAACATTCCAGTGCGCATCCCATGAAGGCGATTATGACTTTCGCTGTTATCTTTACGATGAAAAATATTCAATTAACATGGACTATGGTGTCATAAGGTCTTTAACTAATCACTAACCTTGTTGAAAGTTTAGTTATCTGATGACTAACCTGGTTATTTCAGGTGTTGCTGAGTATTCGGAGTTTCAACTCCGTCACATTTGCAGGTCTTACTTCCGTCAATACATACCACGTGACCACAGCACATCTGCTTCCGGTTGGCGTTTCCAAAAATAATGGATGAATCGAAAATATTGATTTTTGTTTTAAAAACGGTGTTCAGCGCCAGAGGTATCCACCACCTCGTTGCGTTTGTTTGTATTTGAGTACTAGAGAAGTTATTTCATGACCTCCAGCCTGAAAGTGAAGTCAGTTTGGAGCTTTTGGTGCTAAACTTACAGAAGTATTGTCCTTTTCCATTCTTCTGATCTGCATCAGAATTTTAAGAACGATTTGACTCCAACTGCTTTTTCTTATCTTGTGTTTATCGGTATGATAACGTAATTAATTATTTAGAAAACGATTGGTGGAGATTTTCTGACGGTATGCTGATGTCTTTACTGTGAAAGCTTGACAGACACTTTCGGTTCTGGTGACGCGTCTAACAAACCTAAGACTACAAATACGGAGGGCGGATAGTTCATTATTACACCAACGCTCCACGCCTATAAATACATGGTCATTAAATAAAAGAGAAAAAAAGACTTACTTTTAATTTTTTCTTGTTGTTCCCATGATTTTATCACAGATCTTATTAGAAATTTGATGGGTCATTCAAAATATAGAATCGCGTTTTTCCATTTAATTGCACACGGGCATCCGTAGAGCAGCTGCTGCACTCTGCGTCAGTTTAACTCATAAAAGAATCCGTGAAATATTGTCGCCTTGCGCTTCACTGAGGAAGCAAAAATGAGTCGCAGCTACAACGATGAGCTGCAGTTTCTGGATAAAATCAGCAGCAACTGCTGGAGGATCAAAAAAGGCTTCGTGCCCAACATGCAGGTCAGCTAGCTTCTAACCGGCTAACAGCCGGCTGGCACGTGCGGGTTAGTTTTTAAAGTAGTTTTTAACTTAACAGCTCTGAAACAAACCTCACATTTAACGTTCATTCGGTGCGTTTTAATATCACTTTCGGTGTTTTGCCAGCGACGCTTAAATGAGTCGCAAACTGGAGTTAAAACGTACTGACGTAGCAGAGTGACGTAAGCGTCAGTGCTACATTATATGCCAGGAGGCTAATGAATATAAACATTAATGTGTGTTTATTCTTTGGGGTGATGTTAGTCCTATTAGTAGCACTGGAGGGAGTTTTGTGTGAAGGTTTGTGTGGAAATGAGCTGCTTCCTTCAGATCTGAGACTCTGAGCTGGATATAGAAGTGCAGGTGAAGATCTGTGTGACTCTTCTGTTTTTCAGGTTGAAGGGAACTTCTACGTGAACGAACCTCTGGAGAAGCTGATGTTCGAGGAGCTTCGTAACGCCTGTCGAGGAGGAGGTGGGTTCCTCTGTGAGACTTCCAGCACCCCACAAAGATCCCGCCCCCTGTCACTCACCTCTTCTTTTCATCGCTTCCTCCTCAGGTGTGGGCGGCTTCCTGCCGGCCATGAAGCAAATCGGGAACGTGGCGGCGCTGCCGGGAATCATACACGTGAGTGTGTAACCGCTGCAGCCCAGTCCAGGGACACCTGACCACCGCTCACTCTGTCTGACTCTTCCACAGAAATCCATCGGACTGCCCGATGTCCACTCGGGGTACGGCTTCGCCATCGGGAACATGGCCGCCTTCGACATGAGCAACCCGGATGCCGTCGTGTCGCCAGGTACGACACACTCGAGTGAACGAGGCAGCACTTTGTGTTGAAGTGAGAAAAGCGGCTGACGAAACACTGAAGGTTGACTGAACGAAAACACTGAAACTTGCGTCGTTCCTGCAGGGGGCGTCGGCTTCGACATCAACTGTGGCGTCCGTCTGCTGAGGACGAATCTGGACGAGTGCGACGTGCAGCCGGTGAAGGAGCAACTCGCTCAGGCACTGTTCGACCACATCCCGGTGGGCGTCGGCTCCAAGGGCGTCATTCCCATGAATGCCAAGTATGTGTGTGTAACAGGAACCCAGAGGAGGCCCTGGAGATTTGTGTGTGTTACAGTGTGTGTGTGTGTGTGTCAGGGACCTGGAGGAGGCTCTGGAGATGGGGGTGGACTGGTCCCTGAGGGAGGGCTATGCGTGGGCGGAGGACAAGGAGCACTGTGAGGAGTACGGCAGGATGCTGCAGGCCGACCCCAACAAGGTGTCGTCTAAGGCCAAGAAGAGAGGCTTGCCTCAGGTATCCCGGCAGCATTCGCCTGCACACACACACACACACATACCTACATACCTGAGGCTGACTGCCATCTGACATCACTTCCTGTGGCCTGCAGCTCGGCACTCTGGGAGCGGGGAACCACTACGCAGAGATCCAGGTGGTGGACGAGATCTACAACGACTACGCCGCCAAGAAGATGGGCATCGACCACAAGGGACAGGTGTGCGTGATGATCCACAGCGGCAGCAGAGGCCTGGGACACCAGGTCGCCACAGGTGAGAACCGCAGGTAGAAGGTTCTGGACTGGAGATGGTGAAAGAGTCTCCACAGAGAGATCTGGCCCAGAATCTGGGCGGGACTGATCAGGTGACGTTCCCATAAAGATCTGCGGCAGGTTGGAGGTTGTTGTGTGTTTTAACCGACGACTTAACAACGTGACAGGAACAAGTGTGTCCTGTTAACAGACGCCCTGGTTGCCATGGAGAAGGCCATGAAGCGGGACAAGATCATCGTGAATGACCGTCAGCTTGCCTGCGCCCGTATCATGTCCCAAGAGGGGCAGGACTACCTGAAGGGCATGGCGGCGGCGGGGAACTACGCCTGGGTTAACCGCTCATCCATGACGTTCCTCACCAGACAGGTGCGCTCAAACCTTTTGACAAGTCATTTCCTCCGAAGTCCTGATCAATTGAGCGTGCTAGAATGAACAGAATTAAGCGTAAAAAGTGGAGTAAGTTATGGTGTAACAACTCAACAAGTTCCTTTCTAATGATTGGTAGGGTCAATAGATTCCACGGGCTTAAAATAAGAGTCCAAATTTCCGTGATTGATGTTAAAGTGTTAAACCGATGAGACAAAAAGCCCCTGGTCTGAAAGAAAGACGAGCTCCCATCTGTTCCAACAATATTTGAAGTCAGATTTTAGTCATTCAAGCTTCGTCATTTTTCCTGGGTTTTTTAAATTTTATTTTACGGATTGAATTTAGCGACTCATCGCACCACCTGTTGGTACACACGGGTATTACAGGACTGATCGGGATGTGGCAACCTCACTAGTTAATGTAGATTTCTTAACTTTTCACTGTAACATGTTTTTTTTTAACATTGATGGTGAATATAAATTTTTTTTAGGCTTTCTCCAAAGTTTTCGCCACGACGCCGGACGACCTCGACATGCACGTCATCTACGACGTTTCTCACAACATCGCTAAAGTGGAGGAGCACATGGTGGACGGGAAGCAGCGCACTCTGCTGCTCCACCGGAAAGGCTCCACCCGAGCGTTCCCGCCTCACCACCCGCTCATCCCCGTCGACTACCAGGTACCACGCCCTCGCCACCGAGGTCCACCGGCGCCACGGAATTGCTAACACTAACGCCAACGCGTTGTTTTCAGCTGACAGGTCAGCCGGTGCTGATCGGCGGGACGATGGGAACCTGCAGCTACGTCCTGACCGGCACAGAGCAGGGCATGACGGAGACGTTCGGCACCACCTGTCACGGAGCGGTACGACCTTCTTCGAAACGCCGCTGACGTCCGCCGCCGCCTCCTGAATGTCTGCTCTGTCATTTCAGGGTCGAGCTCTCTCTCGAGCCAAGTCCAGAAGAAACCTGGACTTCCAGGACGTCCTGGACAAACTGGCCGACAAGGGCATCGCCATCCGAGTGGCTTCGCCCAAACTGGTGATGGAAGAGGTGACGACGACGACGTTCCACCGTCTCCAGTAACGTTCAGATTGATACCTGCACCAATGTCAACGTCTTTGTTTTCACCTTCAGGCACCAGAGTCGTACAAAAACGTGACGGATGTCGTCAACACGTGTCACGACGCCGGAATCAGTAGGAAGGCGATCAAACTGAGGCCGATCGCTGTCATCAAAGGATGAAACTACCGCACGAGAAGAAAGACATTTGGACGAGTTTTCTGTTTATAGAATGAATTTGAGTTATGACCAAGAAAACCTTTTTTTTTTTGTTGTGAATAATAAATATGGAGTCAACGAAGTCCAAACAAGTCGAGTCTTTTAAGTTGAAGGCTCAGAGAGTTTCCGAGCCAAATCCCAGACACCCGTCAAGAGTTTAGCGAAGTTCAAAAGTCGAGTCAGAGGGCGTTAAGATCAAAGTGAACTTCATTTACATGAAAAAGTGAATTCAAAGTCGAGTCAATTAATAGATCTAATAAGACAGCAGGGTAAACAGGAGTAAACTGACGAGTCGTGAGATGAGTAAACACTTTATTGGTTCTAACAAATGTTCAAATTGAAGGTTCTTTCCAATAAACACATTTCAGCATCAGATTCATTCATTTGGCAGATTTCCCACTTCACACGTTCATTCATGGGTAAACCGGGGGGGGGGGGGGGGGGGGGGACCAGCGGCTGTTCGTCTTTATTTTTAACACTTTACTTTGGCTTTCAGTCTTTGTGCTAAGCTGAGCTCACGGAAAATATCATTCGATTTTAAGCTCTAAAGTTTGTTAATCTCAAAAGTAATTCGCTTAATTCAGTAATACTTAAATCATGTTCTACTTTCAGAAGAATTGCATTAATATTACAATAATTCTGACTTTCATTGGTAGCATTAATTCCTTAATCTAATATTTGTATAGACATGCACGAGTTAGAGAAAAAAATCTTTTAAAGTTTGTATAAGCAGACTTATTAGCGTAGTGACTGAAAAACAAAGGGAAACCGTTGAGCTACAGAACTTCAAAGTAAAAACTTTAAATTCATTTTGAGAAAAATAGTTCCTTTTTTTTTTTACAAATTTCTGCCATTACAAAGAAAACCAATGCTAATGTGAGAAAAATGTTTTAAAATTTTACATTTTCACTCTTAACACAGGGCGATTAGCCTAGCTTAGCATAACGACTGGAAACTGTTGCCAGAAGCTACAAAACACAGACGATCTGTTGGAAAGTTCATTGTTTAGTGTGAAAATATATTATTTACATTTTATATTGAAAAAGCTAAAGTGTATCAACCCGACGATTCAATGAAATTAAATAACGTGATTCGGGGTTTTCGAGGGCTTGGACAAGAATTTATTTATTTTTGAACAGGAATTTGTTCCTTTCTGACAATTTTATACCAATTCTCCCGTTTTCTTCCTTTTCATTTCAAACTGAAACACATTCAGGCACTTCCTTACTTCCTCTCGTGAAGGCAACTTTCCAGAAAAAGCGTCCGAATTTTTTCCGGGAATTTGATTTGTGTTGGTTCGCCGTCACATAAGCCGCGTGCTGATTGTAATCAAAGCCAAACTTTCTCGACGCGACAGTTCCAAACCGTGACGTCATTGTGGAGCCGCTGAGCGTGGTTATGTCACTAAAAAAAACAAAACGTATGCAAGCTACTTCCTGTTCGTACAGAACCGAACGAGTTACGGATTCCTATCAGCCATTCTGGATTCATACAGAAGCCCATCAGCGCCAAAACCAGAAAAAGAAAAGAAATACTTCCGTAAACGGTCCATTAAGTATATAAATGATTTGAACTAAATCAACACTATCACATTAACTTAAAATATCTTTCATCTATTTTAAGTTAATGATTTTAAGCTAAGAGTCCATTTAATAAAAATTTATGAAAATGTTAGGAAGTTTCAAAATAAATTATACAAATATTTATAATAAAAAAACAAAAACTGCAAGTCTTTTTTCACACGGTCAAAATTTCTCCCGAAAATACTCAGATCATAAACTCAAAGTTCCAAATTGAACGTTTTATGAATCTCAGAACAATAGAATCAAAAAGGTAACTAAAGAAATGATATAATAGTGAATATAAAACACGGGAGTAAATCAGTTTTTGGACTAATTTTGGCAATATTTTAAGTATTGATCAAGTTTCATTCAAAACAAAATAATTTCTCATTATCAAGATGAATATTTTGAAAAACAAGTTCTTTCTGATCGAAACGTGTAACAAAGTGCGGTGAAACTCTTTCAACTGTGAATCAAGTCAACTTGTCAGACTTTTAACTTTTGTTTGTGAAAAATTAAATAACAAAAGTGGAAAAAAAAATACTCGAGTATTCAGCTTAAATTCATACACACTTCTGAGTTGCCTCCCAAAAACAAAACCCTGTGTCTTCCCACAAAAAAAGGCAAAGTCAATTTTATCTATTTGATCATTTACCAGTATTTTTTTTTTTCTGTATTTTGGCACAAATGGGCTTCCGTACAATGTCTCCATATGGAAAAGAAAATTGGAAAAAAAATAAAAACTAAAAACGTTTTTATTTGTATTTACACGTTTTAACATCGTATCCTCTTATTTACACTTTGATCCTGATACTTTCGTCTCCATCTCAAACTCACCTGTCGTCCTCGACCAATCAGAACGCAACAAGCTTACAGCGCCTGGAAACCGACCAATCACTGCTTTAAAAAAAAAAAGGAAAATGTTCAAAAATAAAGTTTCAGCCCTTCGAAAGAGTCCAAATAAACCAAAACTCTCCAGTCAGTGATGGTTCTGCTCCTCTCTAAGCCCCGCCTCCTGTCAGTGGAGCAGCGGCATGTTGGCCAATAGTTTCAGAGGCTCTGTGATGCGTTCAGGTGCACGGACAGCTCCCACGTAAGTTCAGGTTTTTTCAGGTTTAAAGAGTTCAGGAAGTCGGAGAAGAAGCTTCCTGTTGGTATTTAGTACTAAAGCTTCGCTCGGTGGAAGAACACCTGCAGACACGAGAAGAGATGGGGACCAATCAGAAGACAGGAGGAGGCGATGGGAGGAACACAACAACAAATAAATAAATCTGAACAGAAAAACCGTCAAACCTTCATGTAGTTCTTTAAAACTTTGACGTCCGGCTGCTGAAGGACTTGGCACAACTCCTGAAAATCACACAGGGACTTTTAACACTTTAGACAGAAAACTATCAAAAACCCCACAGACCCTGAAGGCAACACAGTGAAACTGGAGTGATGAAAACCAGCAGAGCCAAAATAGAAAAGAACACACTGAGGTCCATCAAGAAGTGTGTACATTTAAGATCAAGTTAGGATTGAGACACTGAAATGAATTAAATCAAAAGTTAAAATAAATAAATGAATTGATATTAAAGAACCGAGACTGACCTGAGAGATTTCAGGAGAAACCTGCAGAGATGGTAAATACTCCTGCTGCAGGAACTGCAGCAACTCTGCACCCTGAAATACAAACAGTCACATTAGAGACACACAATGCAAAAACACACGGTTTCCCCAGAAACACACACAGGAAGTGACACGTTACCCGTTTGAGATGAATCATCTTCAGTGTTAGAGTGCACTCTGACAGCGTCTGCAACACACACACACACACACACACACACACACACACCCACACACACACACACAGTAAGATACACACCGACAGCATCTCCGACAAACACACACACAGATACACACCAGCACGGTCTGGGCGTCACTCAGGTCAAAGGTCGTCTTCAGAGGAGCGAGGAAACAGGCGGGGACGATGTTCTTGTAGATGAAGTCGGGGAAGCCCACCATGCCGTCCTTGCCGCCCCACAGCTCCACCAGCCGGGTCAGGATGATGAAACACGTCTTCTGGGCGACGGGGTCCGGGAAGTCCACCGCGCCCTGGATGATGGTGAACACCACGCGCTCGATGTTCTCTGCTCCTGGAGACACAAACGGCGAGAGTCACGGGTAAATATCCTTCTTCAGATCGGTGGGCGTCGCCGTCTGTTCGGGCCAAAGTGGGCGGGGCTCACCCTGATTGGCCATGACCTCGTTCATGCCGCTGCCGGTGATGGCCTGGATGAAGCTGAAGTAGCTCCTCCGCAGCATCTGCTTCTCTAGCGCCGCCGCCTGGTCGTTCTCCTCCGCCGGCCGCGCCAACACCTCGAAGATGGCGAGCACCAGCGGCATGAACACCTGCTGCAGGAAGGGAGACACCTGCCGCTGCCATGGCGACGGGAGGAGGAGCAATGGTCAAAATGTTTGTTTATCTTCACACTGCTGTAGCTTAACGCTAACCGATCCGACTTTCGCTAATGCTACGTGGCGGCGAGTACCTTGAACTTGGCGGTGATCTGGCTGATGAGCGGGATGAACTCCTGCAGGTCTTTGGCCTCGCAGTCCTTCAGCATGTGCTCGGAGGCGGCGGGGACGAAGGGCAGCACCTCCTCCTCCAGGCAGATGATCATGCGGTGCAGGAAGGAGCGCACCGAGCTGCGCAGCATCCCCCGCTGGACGGGGCAGCTCAGCGCGGGCAGGAAGGTCTGCAGGCAGTCGCGGTACACCTCGGTGCAGCCGCACTGCTTCACCGTCTGCTTGTTGCTGAACGCTTTACTGGTCCGACTGCGAGACAGAGGCAAAGAGAACGTTCTCAAACGGTTCTTCCGAGTTGTGTTCTCGCGTCTTGACGTGGCGGCGCCCTCACCTGGCGAAGCCCACGGCGTGGCTGAGGCAGTCGGCGAGAGCGGTCTGCCGCTCCTCGTCCGTCTCCTGCGGCAGTTTGGCGAGCAGCAGGCGGAAGGCGTCCATCAGCGGCATGAGGAGGCTCTTCATCAGCACCTGCTTCCTCTCCGCCGGACTCTCGCCGTTCACGATCAGGATGCCGGCGGACTCGAACATGAACAGCTGGTCATCGCTCGTCAGCAGCGCCAGGAAGCCGTTCTCCTGTACACACCGGCACGGCCAATCAAGAGTGTGGCCGGAGGGCGGCGGGGGCTGTGATTGGACAACTGAGAGGGCGGTACTCACCGGGGGAGCGAGCTCCAGCAGGTCCTGGATTCTGGTCAAGATGTCCTCCACGAAGGCGTTCATGTGTTTACTGTCCACACAACGTGTAAAAACATCAACAACTCATCTGTGATGCTGGAGTCAAACTACAACCCTGCTTACAAACTACAAGCTCAAAGAAAGTCTGAATTCAGGTGTTTAAAAAACTTTGATGCCGGTTTGATGATCTGATAATGTGAACGCAACGTATATGTGTGTGTGTGTGTGTGTGTGTGTGTGTGTGTGTGTGTGTGTGTGTGTGTGTGTGTGTGTGTGTGTGTGTGTGTGTGTGTGTGTGTGTGTGTGTGTGTGTGTGTGTGTGTGTGTGTGTGTGTGTGTGTGTGTGTGTGTGTGTACTCACTGCAGGGTTTTGATGAATCTGGAGAACAGATAGGAGACTCTGCTGCGGACCTTCGGACTGTTGTTTCTCAAACCTCTCTGGTCTAGAAACGCCATCTGACAGCACACAATAGTCACACACGTGTTACAGTCTCACTCACTCACACACACACGCACACGCACTGTGCTTGTTTTTCATGCCTTACCAGGACGTTGGGGATGTACTGCGGTTCCACGATGAAAAACTTGTCGTATCGCACGACCGTCTCAAAAAACTCCAGCGACACTGAAGAATGTTGATAGCTGCTGACGTTGCAGGTAACCAGCTGGGAACACACACAGTTTGGTTCATGACGTCACGGATTGTACGTGTTTAAACTTTCCGCTTTTTAATGATCAAACTTCACAGGGAACCATATTCTGACGTGTGATTTTCTTGCCACAGATAATTAATTCATTAAATCATTGCCACCACTGGAGGGCGACAGACTGCCGGCCGGCCTGCAGAGTTACTCGCTCTCACGGAGAGGAGGCGGTGCGCTGCGAGACTGACCGTCCTCATCATGTCCTGCAGCGCGCTGGTCTTGGCCGTGTCTCCGGAGAAGTGAGCGCCGTGCGACGCCGGCAGCGCTTCGCCCAGCATGTAGAGCAGCCTGATGGCCACCTCCACCTCCATGAAGGGCGCCGTCTGCCAGTTCCTGAGAGCAGAGAGGGGGGGGGGAGACATGCTGAGCGGAGGACGCAGGGACGCCGGTGCTGCGAGTGTGACGCGGCTCTTACTGCATGGTGTTGGTGAAGACGCGGCGGACGGCCTCCAGCAGCAGCTCCGGGGAAACCTGAGCCAGACGGTCCAGCAGCATCTTCAGCTGCTTCCTGTACTCCACAAACATGGCCTCGTCTTCACCCTGAAAACACGACGACGGTTAGCCGCACGCCAACGCTGGCGTCAAGAGTCACGTCGAGGATTTCTGTGTATCGCTACGTGCTCTCTGGGACCTGGTTTAGACGAACGCATCGTTTTTGAACTTTTGTTTAAGAAGTGTTGCGTTTATACTGAAACTAACCCGCACATGTACTCACCTCGTTTTCAAAGTTGTATTCGTCGTCGTACGTCAGCTTCTTCATGACGGCGAGCATTATGGCCTGTCGAGGAACAACGCGACATTTAACATCCCTGCTCTGATCTACGACCGAGAAATCTGTAATGCTCACGGACGCCGGCTCACCTCGATGTTGGCCTTCTGCTGGTCGTTCAGCTGAGGGAGCTACGGGAAGAAAGCGCCGTCAGGAAACTCAAAGTGGGACAAGCTTTGTGCGTTTATTGATTTGGGCGTGGCAGCGCGCTCACCTGTTTGAGGACGTGCAGGTACTCGTAGCAGAAGCCCACCATGTTGGCGGAGATGTCGTCGTCCTCGTGCACCAGCAGCTGCAGCAGCAGCGGCACCTTGGCCTCCAGCGCGCGCAGCGCCTCCTGCGCCTCCTCCGCGCCGCCGCACTTCGCCAGCTTGGTCCAACTCACCACCAGACTCTGGCCCATCCCGTTCACCAGGCGGGAGAACTTGGCCAGGAAGTCCACGTCCTCCTCCTGAGGAGCGGCGCAGGAGGAAGAAGAGCACAAGAGGAAGTCATGCGCTTGAATTCAAAACGACAAGAAGGTTTGAAACCATTTCCTGATAAAACCAGTTTTTGTTGTTTTTTTTATAAACATCATGAACATTTTTCCTCATTGTGCTCGTCATCGTGTGTGTGAGACCTGGTCCAGGTTGAAGAAGCCTGCCGACTGCAGCACTCTGCACAGAGACTCCACCAGCTTGGTTTTATCCACCGGGTCCATTCCTTTGTTCACGATTTCAAACAGGCAGTCGCAGGCCTCCTCTCGGAGTTCCTCCACCTGCATGTGGCTCAGCAGCAGGGCCACGAATCTGCACACACACACCCCTCACCTATTATACACACAAACAGGCTGAGGAAGTGTGTTTTCCCATGATTCTTGGGGGGGTTGGACTGACCGCTCATTGGCGATGAGGTTAAGGTCGATCCAGGAGACGTAGGCTCCCACAACCTCCAGACACTGGCAGGTGAGCTCCGGGTGCGTGTGCTGGTACGTGTTGAGGATCTGGAACCAGGACTCCACCAGCGATGGGATGCACTGCTCCCTCATGGTGTCTTTGATCAACGTGTTCCTGCGAGTTTCCTGAGGACACACACACACACACACGCACACGCACACACACACACACACACACACACACGCGCGCCAGAAGTGGAGAACATGAGCGGCGGTTCACAGCTGTTCTGCAGGTAACGGGGGCAGAACCTGGCTCGTGTAGTTTCACCATGTGTAAGTGCGACTCGGCTGTAAACCTCACTGACTTCATGTCTTCTGACCTCAGGTGAGTGCAGGATGTTCCTGTCCACCACCTCGGCGTCGATGGCCATGAGCGTCCTGAGGTAGACGTCCACGCCGTTCGGGTTCAGGCCCACCAGGGACAGCAGGTCGAAGAAGAACTTGGGCCACAGGGTCAGGTACTCCATGACGAAGGTGAGGGCGAACACCTGGGCCGCCTTGTTCCTGATGAACGACTTCTCCGGCTCGGCATTCATCAGCTGTGGGTCACAGTGAGCGAATGAGTAGAAGGGAACGAACAGAAAAGTTGGAACAGGAGCAGCAACAGGGTGGAAAAACTGTGATATGCAGGAAAAAATTAGGATTGAATGGTGGAGATCATCAGGCATTCAAGAAAGACAGGAACTCTGGAGAGGAAACCACCGCAGGGACACGTGTACTAAGCAGCGTCTGCAAACACTTCCACCAACAATCGTCTGTAAACACTTCCAGAAACCACCGTCTGCAGTCAGTGAGCAGTGCGTTCCTACCTGACACTGGAGCCACTTCATCAGCGTCTCTCTGATCAGCTGCTGTTGAATCCCAGTCAGCGCTGCATGTCTGCAACACAAACACACACAGCAGCTCAAACACGGTCGCCCGTTCATCACGTCACGCCGATTATCTTCATCATCCTCACCTGTACTTCACCTGATGCTCCAACACCTGCAGGCAGAAGAACTTCACGTGGTCGTCACTGAAAGAACACATTAAATCTTCCTCATTATCTGTGGAGACGTTGATCCGGGCCGTCACCGTTCAACTAAATACTGCGAGGAATCTTTCACGTTTCTTATATATCTGTGCAGATATCAGAGCGCTAGGGTGTTCCTCAGGGCTCAATTCTCGGCCCTTTATCAATTTTAGATTTTTGTTAGGCTTTGGTAAATAATACAATCATTAAACATTTCAGAAAAAAAGCTTATTTTGTTTGTGAAATGTGAACACTTTTGATCACTATGTTTGAGAGACGACAGGAAAAACAACCAAGTACCAAATCCATGATCAGTCGTAAAAGAACATTAGAAAAATGCTTTTGTGACAAAGGATGTCGTTTTGGTTAACAAAAAGAACAGCATGAACAAGAATCACATTGTGAAAAATGCATTACGTAATTGAAAACGATCGCCTTCTAAAAGGTGGGTGATGTTTATGAAAGGTAATAGTGTTGAAAGATATCACAGAAAAAACACACTGCAGGTCCTTAAGGTACAGTCTCATACTTTTAGCTAAAAACTACATTAATCAATAGCAGAGAAATCAACGGAGACTAACAAGTTAACCAGCTAGCCAGAGTGATCAGTGCTGTAATACCAATTTACACCCGCAGGTGGTGTGGTGTGCCACTCGACATTGTTTCCTGCATTCAGTCCGAAAACAGAAACTGAGACTTACCGCTGCCAATCAGTATATAAGACGTGTTAAAACTTATTTCTGATATACTGTAGCTTTAAATTGTTGCCAGAAAACTGGACAAAGTGAGAAACGGATGCAACGACGGCAGGCTGGGGTAATAACTCACCTGTAGATGCCTTTAGCGAGCGCCTCCGCACACACCTCCCACGCATCCTGAGACGCCTTCAACTGCTCAAAGTAAACCATTGCCTGAAAACACACACACACACACTCGGCGTTAGCAGGGAGCACTTGAAACGCATTCAGCCTCCTTGCACACGCGGCAGCAGTCTCACCCTCTCCCTGTAGAGGGCGTCGGCGTTCGGGTTGAGCCCCAACAGGGCCTGCTCGTCCATGACTGCAGCGACAGACTGGCAGGCCATTCGTGGGTTAGCTTTCCTCAGAGGCTGGTTCAATCCTCGCTGTTGCTGCCAGCCAGCTTTCTCTCATCTGAAGAAACACAGACACAATCGGCATGGTCACAGCTGGTGTGAATTAAGGGCAAGAGAAAGAGCACTGTTATTTGGAGGAACAAGTCTCAAAGCACGTAGACATTAACATCAACTTAAGTGTTCATATGTTTTTATAAACACATACAGTATTACTTGCTTGCCTGATATCAGACTGAAACAGATTAAAACCCAGTTTAAATCCAGGTCTGAAACAGGCTTGAACCCAGCTAGAATCCAAAATGTGCTTGAACGCAGCCTAAATCGATAGGTCTAACACTGGATCCATCCCATTTAAATCCAGATCTAATGAAGAGTTAATCCAGGAGTGAAACAAGTCAATGAAAATCCATCTCTAAGAGACGTTCATATCCTGTACAAATCCAGCTCCGAACAGGTTCAAAACCAGTTTATCTACATGTCTAAGAAAACATGAAAAAGTTCAGTTTGTCTTAATGATGAAAGTAAAACTAAAGTAACAGACTGATGTAAAGTGATAGTAAGGTAACAAAGGGGCAAATATCATAAGACTGATCTTCTCTTCTCCTTTTCATTTAGACTGTGTCAGATTGGAAGTTTTGTTGCAGGGAGTGTTTTTTTATTAGTATTTGTGAAATAAATGAATAAAACTAGGATTGATGTGGTTACAGGAAGGGACTCGGTACTGGATCTAACTGTGGTGTCTAGTGGATCAGCAACAATAAGTAATTGGAGAGTATATAGGGAAGGAACTATAGGAAGTGACCACTAACCAGTGACAAGATTGGCATGGAGGTGTCGGTGGCTAAAGGGGAGAGGGGCATCAAGTAGATGTATGAAAAGCCAGATTGGGGGAAATTTGAGAGGAAGAGTGAAAGGTACTTAAATCAGATTGATGATGACTTAAGATATTGAGACGTTGGATAATTATATCAAAAAGACCATAATACTTGAGCAGAAGAGGCTAGTCCTAAAAGTTAGTACCTTGGTGGGACGAAAAGTGTAAAGAAGCAGTGAAGAACAGGAATAAAGCTTTTAAGGAGGTGAAATGAACACACAGCTTTCTGGCAATGACTCACTATAAGCAGGCTCAAGCAGCAGTGAGGAGTGAAACAAGACATACAAGCCGTGTATACTGGAGGGAATATTGCAACTCAATTGGTAGTACCACCAAAAGTTGGAGAGATATGGGGAATTAGTAGGAAAAGATGCGTGATTGATCCAGTCCTGTGTTTGGAGGACGATGTAAGGAAAGGACAGGTGAATAAGGGGGTGGGAACAGTGGTCTTTCTCGATGAAGAAAAGGCTTATGATATGATGTGGAGAGATGGACTGATGATTACGTGGCATCAGGTGGGGGTGGGAGGGAAAATGTTTAACTGGAACATGGATTTTTTTGAGGGAAAGAACCAATCGGGTGTAAATAGGCCCAGAACTGTCGAGTCGGCACTGGGTAAAGAATGGGACACTGCAGGGGAGTGTCATCAGTTCCACAATCTTCAGTAATGATATTTTTGTAAAGATGCAGAGAGATTTGGGAAGATCGCTTATTGCTGCTGTGGAAAAGCCATAAACTTCAGGAAGGGGGTTGGGCTAAATTCTCGGTGGAAACGAAAATTCCTGATATTTAACAAAGGCAGAAGAGCAGAAAGGAAGCAGGTGAAAATATATGGGAACAGTATTGAAAGAGTAGATCAGTTTAGATTTTTGGGGGTGTGGTTGGACACAAGCTTAACATGGAAAGCGAATGTATGGCAATTAGTGGTGAAATGTCACAAAGTTATAAATATCATGGAGGTGTCTCACAGGGGTGAAATGGGGGGTCCACCGGTGATATTGCCAGTGTGGACGACAGAGAAGAGTGGTAGAGCGCAGCATGCTGGTAAGGAAGGACACTTGAGGAGGGTTACAACTAATGGATGAGGTTTGTGCGTCTATGGAGGAAAATTATAGACTTTGTCCACATTTACACAGATCAATGGACGGCGTCGGTAACAGGAGCTACGGAGTTGTGTAGTGACTCGGTGTCAGCCTTACAGAGCCCCAGATCGGGGGGTGTCACACAGCAGGCAGGATCTACTGTACGAAGCAATGGCCGAATATTCAGAGACTAAAAAAACAGGGGAGTGAAATTGTTTTCATGTGGGGTCCTGCTCATGTGGGTGACGAGAGAGTTGACAGGCTGGACAAGAAAGCCACGGTCAAAGCAAATAAAGAGACTAACATCAGGCTGGCGAGGACAGAAGGCAAGTCTATAGTTTGGAGGGAAGCACAGAAAACATGGCAACAGCAATGAGACAAGGAGGAAAGAGGAAGACATCTTAACCAGATTAAGAATACTTACAACACATACTTAAATAGTACAAAACATATAATGGGGAAACATCCAACGGGCCTTTGTGGTCGATGTCAAGAATGAGACACAGTGGGGCATGTGCAAGTGAGACAGGCTTAGGCCACGTTTACACGTACCCAGGTATTTACAAAAAACTGATATTTCTCTGTGTTTGGGCCTTGCATTTACACATGAACGCAGCTACGAGTGACTACAAACTTCACAAGATCACAACAAGATTTCTTAAAACTCCGACCACAGTGGAGAACTCGAAGAACTTGGGTTTCTCTGTTTGCATCTAAAGAGGATCAGACGGAGATTTAAGTCACAATATGAGATGGAAGCTTCATCAGCATCCTCCATGTGCGACCTGTGTTTAACTGTAGGTCTGAAACAGGATTAAACTCTGTTTAAATAAAGGTCTGACACAGGTTTAAATCTAGATCTGACTGCTGTGATGAAAATGGATACAGTGAAAGCAGCGCTTGGTTTTACATTTTACGTTATCTTCTACCGCCACATTTAGGAGGAGCTCTGCTTCTTTTTCGGTCCAAATAAACAAATCGTGTACCATTACCCCTGAACACAAAATGACTCCAGCCATTCGTGACATTGTTTTTTCCAGGATTCTAATGGAATAGCATAGCTTCATACTTCTCCTCACACTGCCCCCTACAGGTTTGGCATGTTCATAGTAGCTCTGGACCAGGTGTATATGAAGTCTATGTAAATGAAGTTTAGGGTACATGTAAACCTGGCCTTAATCCTCAATTTGAATCCAAATTTGACACAGGTTTAAGTTAAAGCCTAACACAGGTTAAAATCTAGATCTAGGTCTGACACAGGTTGAAATCTAGATCTAGAGCCGACACAGGTTTAAATCTAGATCTAGATCCGACACAGTTTAAATCTAGGTCTGACAGGTTTAAATCTAGATCCGACACAGTTTAAATCTAGGTCTGACAGGTTTAAATCTAGATCCGACAAAGTTTAAATCTAGGTCTGTCCCAGGTTTAAATCTAGATCTAGATCCGACAGTTTAAATCTAGGTCTGACACAGATTTAAATCTAGATCTAGATCCGACACAGTTTAAATCTAGGTCTGACACAGGTTTAAATCTAGATCTAGATCCGACACAGTTTAAATCTAGGTCTGACACAGGTTTAAATCTAGATCTAGATCTGACACAGTTTAAATCTAGGTCTGACAGGTTTAAATCTAGATCTAGATCCGACACAGTTTAAATCTAGGTCTGACACAGATTTAAATCTAGATCTAGATCCGACACAGTTTAAATCTAGGTCTGACACAGGTTTAAACCTAGATCTAGATCTGACACAGTTTAAATCTAGGTCTGACACAGGTTTAAATCTAGATCTAGATCTGACACAGTTTAAATCTAGGTCTGACACAGGTTTAAATCTAGATCTGACACAGTTTAAATCTAGGTCTGACAAGTTTAAATCTAGGTCTGACACAGGTTTAACTCAAGGTCTACCACGGGTTTAAATCTAGGTCTGACACGGGTTTAAATCTAGATCTGAAACGGGTGAGGGTAAAGGCTTGAAACAGAATTAAACCTGGTTTAAATGCAGGTGTGACTCAGATATAATCCTGGTCCATGTGACCTGAGGGAGCACAATGGAGACTCCGGCAGTATCATGATGCAATGCAGTGTCATCAACTTAAACTTCCCTTAACTAATGAATCGCTTTACAAACTTTCCACACACGAACCGATTTAGTAATCAGCTTCTATGTGCCTGTCCGGGGATGAAGGCGACACTACCTGGCTCTCTCTTCGCGGAGTTAGCGCTGCCTGCTAACAACTTCACCCTGACATCACTTAGCTGAGAGCACCGAACCGTTAGCTGCTGTGTGTCCTCCGGAGGGGTTGCTCCGGCGGATAAAGTCCCGCTACGGAGGCCTTATTCACCAGGAAGCGTTTCGGTAGCAGTGTGGGAGACGTAGAGGCGCGTTAACAGTGTTTTGTTTTTTTATCCCGGTTTATCTCGGCCCGGTGACGCTGCCTGCTCCGGTCGCCTCCCCAGCGACAGAGTAGCCAGAGCGGTGGTCTGAGCTCCAGCAGCGGGGCCCTGACACTCAGCAGACCGGCTCACCTTAGAGAAAAGAGCCCGATGGTCCGGTGATCTCCGTCCCGTCAGTCCGTCACCGAGCCGCCGCGGTGCCAGGAGTGCCGAGCTGTCGCATGTCGGTGCGGCGTGTCCCGCTCCGATCGTTTCCGGGTCAGACCATCGTCGTCCGGGAAGAGGTTCAGCTAAGGGGGGGCTGGTGTTTCGGATTAACTGGTTCCTCTGTTAACTGGTGACAGACGTTTGCGTCCGTCGTTGCTGCTGGTAACGGCAGATATTAAAATAAGACTCACAAAAGGTAAGAAACTTCGAAAAGTGTGGTTCTCCAGAACAGCTACAAATCTCCGTCGGGCTTTAATCTCTGCTGTTCCGAGCAGCAACGACGGACGCCAAAGGACGTTGGTCACCAGTTAACATGGAAACCAATTCATCCGAAACAAGGGTCCGAGAAATAATAACAGTAAAGAAGAATAAGAATAAGAATACTAATAAAACAAAGGAATACTAAAAGATGACTATTAATCAGGATTATCATGCCACGCAGAATGACATCTAAATACTACATAAATAATATCACTGAAGAAACCAATATGAATATTTAATACTCTTAATATCGTCGACATGCCGACGGTATCGTCAACAAAATGCATGTTGAGGGAACTTTGCACATCTAATACAACTGTATTATTATTATTATTATTATTTTCAAAGGTTTTATTGTTAGAGATATTTTGTTGAATTTGTATTACTTGTAATGCTTTCTTCACCGTATTTGCTTTCTTTATCAAAATAACAATAATAATCTATTCTGTTTTAAAGAAGTGATGTTATAACAGATTAGTTCAGATTGAGGTCAACATCACCACCATCATCATCATCATCATCATCTGTTGGTCCAAATGAGTGATTATCCAATAAACACCAACAAATATCTCTCCAAAAACTGTTCACAAATAGACCAAATTATAAAATTATATCCTATTCTATACTATTCTATTCTATTCTATTCTATTGTGCAAATCTAGTGGGCTTAAATAAATATTTTATTACTGCCTGGAATCCAAGCCACAGCATGGTCACAATCTTTACCGAAATGAAAATGTTCCAATTAAATCCAGACTTGTTCAAAGTTGGTTCATAATTAGGTCCAATAGCTCTTTCAAAATCAAATTCTTCACAGCAGACTACATCATATTTCCAGGACCTATTCATATTTCTATATTTAACAAATCTCGTAAGAATAAACAATTATCAATTTTCTTAGGTTCTGGGAGGATTTCTACTCGAATGTCCACATGTTTTACTTTAAAGCCAAATTAAATCTTAAATCAAAGCTTTTCTGACTGGAGTTCTGGAGCAGCGCCACTGCCGGAAGTCCCGCCTCCTGTCACCCCGTCGAGTTTGATGAACGGAAGCTCCGCCCTGCTGCTTCCTCTTTTCTTGTGGCAGTGAGCGAGACACCATGAAGGCGTCCGGCACAGTACGTAAAAAACCGTCTTTTTCTATTACTAACCGTCCCCAGACGACCGAACAGGGCAGATTCAGCAATATAACGCTGAGTTCTTTCGTTTCGTGTTAAAAACGTTTGTAAAAGTTTGGGTTAAAGCGGGACTTTGAGTTATTTTAGTGTCGGTGCTGTTGCGGCTACAACATGGCGTCCGCGCCACCATGTGGACCACTGAGGGCTGACTTCAGCTGACCACTGAGGGCTGACTTCAGCTGCTGTCTTGAGTAATGAAAGCGTTAGGACTCAATCAGCGGTCCAAATCTTGTCAATGAGATGAAAAGATGAGTTTAGCCGTCGGTAAAGTCATTGGCGGCTGTTAGTTGAAGCGAACTTAGCTTATATAGTTGACAACGTTAGCCGCTAATGTGCTACATCAACGTGGGTATTAAAGCCTGATAAATTCACCAATCAGAAGTTAATTGTTTGGTGTAAAGCAGATCGATTCAGAAAGTGTTTGTGCTTTCTGATGCGAATTTGACTTTATTGTGAACTGGGGTCAGTTGATCACTTGATCCAGAATATCTGGCCTCTTACAGGGTTTTAGTCATTTGAAAATAACAACATGCAAGTTAAACTTGCAGAATTTAACTTTAGTTTTCACAGGTGTGAGTTTATTGAATATCTCAATAATTACTGTGGATCATGTATAGACGATATAAACTAGTTTGAAATTTTACAAGTTTTAGAAAATGACATGATTCAGTCGTTCTTTATCGATTGAAAAAATAAAAGTACTGACCTTATTTGTTTGTGTATTGCACTGTGTAGATTTAAAGTTTAAAATATTGATTATAAGGGTATATTGTGTGAACTTTAATGTTAACATGTTAAGAAAATATTTACAAACATCGTCAATTGTTCTGAGTGGAGTATTTTGTAAATTGGATCATATAAATCCTAATGTGTACGTTGTTGACTGTGAGCTCTGCAGCCTAACCCAAAGGCCCCACCATGTTGGTAGTGGGATCTTGTCAGGCCTGCGAACATCAACGACCCTCGTCGCCTTTCTCTGCTGCTACTGTGCCTCTGAAAGTGAATTCGAGGGTCCACACTTCGTCCTCGTGACGACTCCTTCGTGTCCGTGTCTCCCGTCTGCCTGCTAATGATGGGCTTTGTGTCTTTGTGCAGCTTCGGGAGTATAAGGTCATCGGGCGTCTGCTGCCCTCTGCCAAGAACCCCACCCCACCTCTGTACAGGATGAGGATCTTCGCGCCGAACCATGTGGTGGCCAAATCCCGCTTCTGGTACTTTGTCTCTCAGCTGAGGAAGATGAAGAAGGCGTCCGGAGAGACGGTGTACTGCGGCCTGGTGGGTGTCCTGCCGGAAATCTAAAGACAACTTGTGTCTAATTCAGGGATTTGGGAGTTTGTTTTCATGGAAACAAGTGTCGGGGTCGCTTGACTGTATGAATTAGAGGGAGCATATTAAAAAGCTTAGTCGTGCAACAAGGTTAGTAAACAATTGAATGGGAGAGGTTTGTGGTTGTTAAATGAAACACTTCTTCCCTGACAGTTACATGAAGCTGTTAGATTGTAGAAACACTTTGAAACGAACTGAACGACAAAAACTACCACAGATCAAAAGTTCATGTTGATTAACAGTTTGAAACTGCATAAACACAACTGGATACTCTTTCACCCACATTTCCATTGAACTTTGGTTGTTTCCATATCAGCTGTGACAAATCTTTTCATAATTTCAATGTTTCAGTAGAGAAAACGTTTCCAAGCATTGGAGTGACACATTTATATATTTAGTCCATCATCACATCGGGGCAGTATTAGAACAACACAGCACCTCCTAGGGGGCTCACGACCAAACTGCAGCGTTTCACCTGTTTTGTGTGTTTGATTCGTACAACGATCACGATGAAGACGTCACAGGTTGTACGTCTGGTACAGTGTGGTGGGTCCAAAGACCAACAGATCTTTTGTTTGATGTTTCACTTCTCCCACAGAATATTAACAGTTGCTCGCTTCTTAGTGAGTTTTCACCCAGATCGGGAGTCACACAGTCTGTGTGCTCAGTTAAGATGTAAAAAGAGTTTATTATTTCAGAAGTGTGATCTTGTACCATCTTCCGCTCAAGCCGTGTTTGATTCCCCCGCAGGTCCACGAGAAGACGCCTCTGAAGGTGAAGAACTTCGGTATCTGGCTGCGCTACGATTCTCGTAGCGGCACTCACAACATGTACCGCGAGTACCGAGACCTGACCACATCTGGAGCCGTCACGCAGTGCTGTAAGTAACACCGCGACCACATGGACAGGTGGTCTGGATGGATTCACAACATTCTGGAGTTGACTCCTTGTGAACTTGACTGACTTAAGGTTTATTTAGTTTTTTTTACATGAAGCTTTGATTTAAAAACGGAACAACAACAAAAATCCTGTCATTCTGACTTTTTTCTAGACTTTGTTGTGGATCTGGTCGATTCAAAGGTCTAGATTTAGTTTTAGTTCTAAACTATTTAGATCAGGTTCTGACTTGGTTATGACTCTACTTCTAAAATGTTGTAGAACTTGCAGATCTGAGCTTCAGGTCCTCTGGACCGTTGAAAGTGACTTGTTTCCTGCAATTAAAGTGTTTGATCTCGTGTTTCAGATCGTGACATGGGAGCTCGCCATCGCGCTCGTGCTCACTCCATCCAGATCATGAAGGTCCAAGTCATCGCTGCTAGCAAGTGTCGCAGACCCGCTATCAAGCAGTTCCACGTGAGTATTGGTGCCGAGCGTCAGTGGGCGGGGCTCTCTCCGGACTGCCGCCTCCTCCGTCAGTTCTGGTTCATGAACCCGCAACACCAACAGCCAGAGTCCTCTTCCTGGTTTAAAGCCTCCATCTTTAAACTCGGCGGTCCTGATCCTGGCGACATACAAATGAGATGAGATTTTTTTTTTCTTTTTTTTTTAAGTAACGTCTGCAAACGTCTCACCCTTGTTTCTTCTTCTAGGACTCCAAGATCAAGTTCCCACTGCCTCACCGGGTCCTGCGCCGCCAACACAAACCGCGCTTCACCACCAAGAGACCAAACACCTTCTATTAGCACGTTTAGTACGTTTTCAACCTGAGCGCGAAAAAATAAAGGAATCCAAACAGACTGGACTAGACTTTCTGTCAAAACCTTAAAAAACCTCTCAAATGAAACAACCTGAAAATGCAAACGTGTCGCAGTAAGTCAGCGGTTGTGATGCTAACGGTTGAAGGAATGTTGTGATTCCACTGGAGAAGATGTCGTCACTCATGAATCCTCGGATCAAAGTTGGCGACTCCACTGTCGCAGCCAATGCTAAAGCTAACCGCACTGCATCAAACTACATGAAGTTACTGCTTCGTCTCGTTGTCGGAGGGAATCTAATGATGCTTTGTTACTTTCTTTTATATAATTAAGACCATCACCTGTGTCGGGAGCTCAAAAAAACCACTGCATGTAATTAGATTCTCAGTCTGATCTCTTTAATAGCTCATATATTACCAGTGTTGCAATGTTTCCATCACTGTTCATTCATTTTAAATTTTTCATAGGGAGCTTAGGATTGTTGTCTGATTTAATCGCCACTGGATAGTTTAGTTCCTCGTTAAAGTGAGGTTGATTTGCTCAAACAATTTAACTGCAGTATTTCTTCACTTGGAACATGTTGAGGCTGTAACTGTATACAGATGTGAAGCTCTTGTGCAGACGTGCTGATTCAGGTCAGAACGTTGTGACCGTCACCATGTTCACCACACAAATGTTGGTGGTCTCCCAACAAATATTCTTTTCTGGAGCCTCAAACCTGCTCTAGAATTTCAACATGTGGTGAGAAAAAGTGTGTCTGCACACTAAATCAGTCTTCCTGGAGGCAGGGTGACTTGAATGATGAAATCAATGATTTTATTCACCACACATCAGAATGTTGAAGTTTAAGAAGAAAGTTCTAGGAAGCTCCGCACAGGACCTGGGAACGTGTTACTGCAGTTCAGTGTCGGGCCGCAGGGAGGCGCTGTCCGCCAAAGAAAACTCCGACTGAGTTCCTCTGACCGCTTCAATCAAGTTGAAGCCCAGTTCATCTAATAGTACTTCACTTGACTGAAACGATGTAAAACAAAAATTAGATCTGAAACATCAGTTGGCTCTGACAAAAGGCAGAATTCTTTCAGAGGCGACCTCATTTTACTAAAGAAGATGTATCATTTTTATATAAGTATAGTACTATTGAATGAAATATTTTGTCATTTAAAGCTAATGTGGACGTTTTTAAAGGAAATCTTTATTTGTCTTCGTCTCAAAGAAATAACATTTAGATATTTGTTTCATTACAAGTGAGATGCAAAATGTGACCTCTGTAAAGTTCTCTTGAATTAGTTTAATTGGTATCAGATTTTGAATGAATTAAATCACTACTTTCAAAAAAACACATTCAGCCTTTTTCCAGTCATAAGTTTATTGATTTTGACCATAATTGATTAAATTAAAAAAACAAAAACTCCTAAAATCTTCATTGTAGTTTGGATTGATCCTGTTTTGAATGAAGCTTGTAACTGAAGGCTTTTTATTGTCATGCCATGACATGTTATTACATGTCCTGTTACCAAATTCTGTTCCTGAGGCCCGGTCGAGGCCTAAAACATAAAGAGTAAAGAATGAAAGGGGATAAAAGTAAAATAAAATGGAAAAGCAATATGAAATAGGCACAATAAAAAATACTATATACAGTTTATACATGGTAAGCAGATAGTAAATACATGAATAAATGTCCATTAATTTCAATGAAACTGTGAACTTCATTTTCTTTGTAATTCTTATATTACATCACAATGGATAATCTGGGGGTGGTTTTAGGCCTTTGGGGCCTCATTCGAGCCCACAGTAGTAACCTGTCGGCGGTGTGACCCTCCCAACACAAGCTCACTCCTCTGACCTCTGCTGGCTGCCTTCTGAGTGGATCTCCTGCTGTTCTCCTGTCCAGATGTTGTAACTCTCAGCCTGTGAGCTGACCTGTGACCTCCTCTGCAGCCCGAAGATAAACCAGAGCATTATCAAATAAACGTGTCGGACCTCATGGGGAGAGACGCCGTGGAAATGGATGAACTGGAACAACACTGAGGGTCAGGAAGGTGGAAGTCCTCTGAAAGTTTCCCCTCTGATGGAAAAGTTTGAACATTGATGGAACGCGTGCATATTTGTGCCGTCGACATGTTGGGGGGGCAACCTGTGGGGGGTGGGGAGGGAACAAGGAGTCATTCTGCAGCAGAAATACCTCCTCGGATCAATTTCCACCTGAAGCTCCACATGTGGCTGCCCGCTCACATCCACACTGCAGCTCTGATTACTGTAATTGGCTCAGAGGCCCTGCAGAAAGCAGGGGAACCCGCGAAAAGTGCCCTCGCACTAAAGCCATTAACCCCGTCATAACGAGGAGGGGGGTGGGGAAGTAAAGTGGCTCCCAATTAGCAGCCTTTTACCTCCATGTTAAAGGAAATAAAAGTAAAGAGGACGAGGCACAAAAGAGCGTCTATGGCCAACTAAAACACTTCTCCTCAGCTCCAAATCATAACCAGGTGGAACCAGTACAAAGAGTGTAATCATCAGCAGGGGCCCGATCCTGTCCACTGATTGGGGGCAGTGGGCAGGGAGGGGGAACCGGGAACCCTGGCAGCCAATCAAAACGCAGGCGGAGTCACGGTACCAAATATTTTATGGAAGAATGATTGAAGCTGTTGATGCTGATTAAAATAAATTTAAAAAACTGATTGTCCTCGCTCTGTAATCCACCTTCTCAAAACCCTCAAACCTGAGCCACAAGCCACCTTTAACCTGAAGTATGGACCCACAAATGTCATGAAACCAACATCCGGAGTCCATCAGGAACCAAAAACACAGGACTCAACACTGTAGGACCAAACACTGAACCTGATTCTTTGAAGCCCTACAACTAAAATCACCATCCTGAACCCACCATCGAAAACCAACCATTCCAAACCAATGAACCCACATACCTGACCCTTAATCCTGAATCCACTATCCCGAACCAATGACGCCATCATACCAAACCAGGGAACCTACCACTGAATCACTGAAGCCATCGCAATGAACCGAACATCCTGAATTCACGATCCTGAACCAATTGATCCACCATCATGAACAAACCACTTCAAATCAGTGAACCTGCTATTCTGAACCAGGGGACCCACGTCCCTCAACCAATCAAGTCTCTATTCTAAGCCCACCACACTGAACCGAAATCCTAAAACCATCGTCTTGATCCAATGAATACACCGTCTTTAAAGTACCATCCAGAACCCACCATACTGAACCTACTTTCAGCTTTACTTTACCAAATACAGCATCATTAAGCCAAAACTCAAAGTTATAAAATAATATAAAACCCATGACTTAACCTTGATTGTAGTTCAGCTGGAACTCAGACCCTTGAACCGAGGATGAGCCCAACGTGAAGCTACCAGACCTTTAATTTAATCTACAAGACCTGAAAAGCTCAGTTTTCCAAACCAAAAAACTCTTAAATGGTCCAAAAAGCCTGGAATCCAACATGTGAACGCCAGTGCCCTGAACACAACATCCAGTGTCTTAAACCCAGCATCCAGTGCCCCGTGTCCTAAACCAAAGGCCAGCAAATAAAGCTGTTGAACATAACCGTGGGGGAACACCATGTAAATGAACAGTAAAGAAGAAAAGCTGTTAATGAAAGTTTTCCTTCGGTGCCACCGAATGGCTGAAGAAGAGGAGACGGCGCTCCTGACGGTGAGAGTTGGCCACATGGAGCCATGTGTGGCGATGATGTCAGGGTGAGCTAAAATTAGCACGGTGTTGATGAATGAGCCAGGGTTGAGGTGTTTTTCCTCTGAAAACAAGGCTGCAGGTGGTTTTGTGATGAGCCGTGTCGCTCAGGAACAAATGTCTGCGTGTGTTTAAGAGGCTGAGGTGAAGTCAGTAAAAAAAACAGCAGAAAACCTGCAGGTCAAGTGAGGAAGAAACACGCCAAACCTCCCCGAACCCCGAAAACACACGCTGAAGCAACCAGGTATGGTTATATCACAGAACTGGTTAAGAAGTGCCTGAGTGTGTGACTGTCGTCACCCGGTGGCTTTAGTATATAATGGGCTTCTCTTGTGTGTGTTGGTTGTTCAATCTTTCTGCGCTCCTGCGTCTCTGCCTTCCTGTACTTCCACGTCTCAGCCACGTTCACACGTGCCCATGTTTTAACAAAAATTGGTATTTCCTCCTCTACGTTTACAAAAAAAAAAATCTTCATTTACACGGACTGCATATACTCCTGCAGCGCTACTATGAGCATGTCAAGCCTGTAGGGGGCAGTGTAACAAGAAGCATGAAGCGATGCTAGCTAATCAGAGTCCTGGAAAAAAAACGGACGTCACGAATGGTTTCGAGTTGTTTCCTGTTGTCTCAGCAAAACAGTTTGGACCGATAAACGTATTGTTCAGACAGATGAAGGCAAAGTTCTTTATCGTGACTTTGCTCAGAAATCATCATAAACGATGGCTGGAGTGATGCAAGTGTTCGCTGATGGAGCTCAGACGTGTCCCAAACGTGTCTCGGTCATGTCAGCAGACGGACAGCGCGGGACTGAAGCCGGCACCAGGGGCATGATGGGAAAAACAGCGATGGCGGATCAGGGATAAAGAGGTGTGACAGTCTGGGACTCGTCGGCTCGCACTCACTCAGCGCTGCTCCTGACGCCTCAGCGGTACCTGAACTACTCCCACTGAGGAGCAGAGACAAGGCATTCAGGGACACTCTGGATGAAAGAGCGTCCCGCTGACGGAGCTGATGAAAAGCAGAAAGACTGCAAGAAGCATCTTCATTTTTAGTTCCTCCACTTACAACAGATGGTTTCTGTAGTTTCCATCCTCTGAGTTCCCCTGATAACTGACAGATGAGAGATCACATCACTCTAATATGTGCTTCTTCTCATTGGCTTCTTGTTACATCAAAGAAAGATTTTAATTCTTATTTTAATTGACAACATTTTTGACAACCAGGTTCCAATAAATGTTGATTAAATGATTTTTTTCCTCACTCAGTTTCATATATTTTGGTTTTTCACGTAGTAAAGCTCAAACTTCAAACTCTAATGGAGTCTTTGTTCACACGGCTGACCAGGACCCGTCAAGACGAGGACAAGGGGAAGGAGAAGGAGGACCATCAGGAGGAGGAAGATCTGCTCTCTCTCCAATCCTGTCTGAGTGTTTGTTATTACAGGATTCACTGCATCTGCACCTGCTGTTGGCCTAAAGACCCGTGGGAGCCGAGCGGTGGTCCGAGCCCACCGAGCCCACCGGGCCCTCCTCCACCCGTCCAGATGTCAGCGCATACCATCGCTACAACAAAGACCTCAGGACTTACCTCCAATCCCCACCTGTTGACAGAAGCTGCCCCTGAAACTGTGGGAAAGTGCTTCCATCAGACCCTTCATGCAGACCCTCAGACACTCATACTGTCAAACCCTCAGACCCTAGGACCCTCCATGTAGACCACCACTTCATACAGACCCACAAACCATATTGACCATCGGAAGCTTCAGACTGACCATCAGACCCTCCATCAGGCGCCCAGACATATTGAAGATCAGTCTGAAACCCTCAGATCTTACAGTCAGATTCTCTGCTCAGGCCATCTGTCCAGTCCTCCAAATCACAGACCCCGGCTCTCGGAGACCGACTTCAGACATTTTTGCACCATCTATTTGGCTGCTGCTGCAGCCAGCAGACAAAGATGGACACACATTACAAAGAAACACATGAAAGGACAATAGATGACCACATAAATGACAAACACCAACAAAAAGCCCAAATGAGACTGAATTATTGGAAATAAAACAACCAAGTATCAGAGACAAAAACAACCTGGGATTACGATTACAAACAATTTGGGGGACAAACTGTAAATCTGAGATTTTTAGTTTGTGTCCACTTATCTACTATTTGTGGTCTCTGATCTGAAGTTGGTGTTGGTTTGTTCATTTGTTTACTTGTTTGTTGTTTTATTGGTGAATTTGTTTGGTCGGTGGTTCGTTGGTTCTTGGTTTGGGCCGCGGTCGGTCGGTTGTGAGTCTCCGCTGGTTTGTGGATCTCTCAGCACTCTCTGTGTTTGTGTTTGCAGGTGTTTTTGAGGGTTTCTGGGCTGATCTGTGATTCTCTGACTTACCGTCGTGGGCTGGGAGCTCTGATCGGCTTTAGCTGGGTTTAACTCCTGTAATGAGCTCCAGACCTTCGGACCGGGCCCCGCTGGAGCTTTGAGTCCCGTACTCAGCACATCCAGAGCCGCTGGCTGCTGTCCAGATCGGAGCTTATTTACACAGCAGCAGGACACACCTTCACATCTGTGTGATCGCAGCGTTGAGCGCAAAGACTCAGTTCACTTTCAGCTGCTGAGCCAAGATCTCAGGTACATCTACTAAGAGCCTACAAACTGGATCCCACAGTCCAGGGACCCACTGTCCAGACTGAAATGACGGAACCAAACTAAACAGATCTCAGGGTTCAAATAGAACCTCCTGTATTAAACTGACCAGATCAAACTGAGCCAATAACATGACTCTAATCATACGGTCTGGACCGGACAGACTGGATTCAACAAACGACCTCAAACTGACCAGATCTTATCAAGCAAATTAGTTTGTTCAGATCAAACCAAATTAATTTGCTTACGGTGGAGACTATTCCCTTTAGTTTAACTCACAGCAAGAAGAAAAACCTGCCAGAAGAACAAATAAAGAGGAGAAAATTACACTGAACTCAAGGGTACAACATTCTTACCATTCACAGTAAAAAACAGAAACACTCAGGGGAATATTACCCAAACCTTCAGCCCACACTTCAGAGGCACATCACCATGGACCTGAAGAAAACCTTACCCAGGATCTTGATGGTGCGTCATAAACACCCTAAGCTTCTAGGTTATTAACTCCTTCATTCAAAGAAAATATTGTAATTTACTTACAAATTTTAGGTTAAATAAAACTTAAACCACCAGAAACCAGAATCAAAAAACAAGGTAGTTCAGTGCTTCTAGGGTATTTATTCCCCTGCCCTTATACCCTTCAGATTAACTGCCCAGTGTTTTCCTGTGGCTCCTCAGTTCATTACAGGCTTGCAGTTCAGACTGTTTGGCCTCACTGAATCACACGTGTGGAGCTTTCATGTTGTGGTTAACCAACAATGTAAAATCATTTTCAGCCCAGAAACCACAGAGAGGCTGCTGCCCCGGCCCTCCGTCTGCCCTCCCGTCAGAGAACTGGGGCGTTGTGTAGAGTCCAGAGGAGCCAGCGCCTGGGTTCAGGGTAGTTAATGCTCAGGAATGCCTGTCAGCTTCTCAGATTTGCATAAGTGAGCATCCAGCTGACGGTGGAGGCTCAGGCTGCGATGTAGAACGTCAGAGGTAAGGTGGAGTTTTGAAGGAGGCCAGCGCGCCCTAAAAACAACCATTTTTCATCATATGGAACTTCTTTGTTCCTTCAATCTTCACGTCCCAACTCATCTGAAGTGAAGTTCACCTAATAAACTCAGCGTGAGAGCGCTTGCTTTGCCTCTTGATTGTTCCTCCTGCTGGTTAAACTGATCTGAAACAAACTAATCGGAGACAGTCTGCAACTCTGAGGGGGCAAACATTGGAGTCTGACCCAGGAAATGTCTCATCTTCAGCACTGAAGGAACCAATCCAGGCTGGGCAGATGGCCAGGTCCCACTTTGGAAATTAGCATTTGCAAGTCACATATAAAAATACTGCATATTGCTAATGGTACTTGCAAAACTAATAAGCTAAATGAACAAATCATACTTTGTTAATCCCTTTGGGGAAATTCCTTTTTCTGCACTTACCCGTCCTATCTCTGGTTCAGCCATATTACAGCCATCAGGGGCTCTGGTGGGAGCTGGTGGGTGACCTGTCAGCTGTGGGAATTGAACCTGTGAGATCCTGATCCTGATGCTCCCACACACATCAAAGTGAAGCTCAACAACAGCTGGAATCAACCTTTCAATGAAGGAACCAATCATCTAAAATGCCAGCTGCAGTCAGACCGACAAACAAAAAAAACACAGAGGAAACTACATTAAACCAAACCAAATCATGTGACTGAAAAGTGACACAAAACTCCTCAGAATAACAGAGAAAACACATAAAATGAGGTGTAGTGGTTCGCAGTGTCACTACACGGCAGGACCGTCCTGTGCAGAGTTTGTATTTTCTTCCTGTGCTCATGTATGTTTTCTACAGCACTAGAACAACACATGTCTGAGGTTAGTTGGTGGCTGTAAATGGGCGCATGTGTGACTGTCTGCCTCTGAGTGTTTTTCCTGTGATGAACTTGATGTGCCAGGATGAGACTCAGCCATATCAACGATGGATCAATGGACACAAAATGACAAAATGTGACCAAAAACCGAAAACAACACATTAGAACCAATAAGCAGGAGAATAATCAGAAACATCAGAAAACAGAAAATTACATATAATCGCAGGGGGAAAAAAAACCACATGAAACAACAGGGGATAGCTATAATGACAATAATACATTGTTGGAATATTGAACTCTTTCTCAACATTTTGCCATTTATTCTTATATTTATCCAAAAAAGAAAGATTCCTCAATTCTCAAAATGTTGTCTTTGATCTTAAGCCCTGGTCATTCGGGGATGACTTTAAACAGAACTCTAAAGTAATGAGAAACAGCTCCAAGACTTTTCACCGTGAAGAAAATCATTTTCTCCGCTCTCAGCAGAAACAGGAGGACTCTGAGATCGAGGCAGGACTTGGCCCCTGTTTTGTTTCCCAGATAATGAGTGCAGAGTAAAATTGTCTCCCAGCATCTGTTTGTTGAAGTTTATCTGCTTTTCCAGCCACACGGCTGCCAACATGTTGTGGAACAGGAGTGATGTCAGTGCTCTGTGCCTCTCTGCTGCTTAAATGAGGCCAATTTGGACAATCTGCTGAGGATCTGCGGGTCCAAAGGAAAGCCCAGAGGGCAGCCCAGATGATCTGGGCGTGGACCACAGGCTAGGATGTCCTTAACCTATCAGACTGATGAACATTTGGAGCGCTCACCTAAGAGCTGCTGTGTTTGTTGGTTTTGGAGAACCACCCCAGAGTCCTTGAAGCGGTTCCAGGTGCTTGGATGGGCTCGGCCGGTGAAACAGAGCTTTAGCACAAAGTGATGACACAGCGAACGCTCCGAGGTGGGAAGGATCTGAAAAAGCTGCTGCTGCTGGTCTCACCGCTTCATCCTTCACCTCTTTACTCCAGTAGAGAGCTGCTTTATGGCAATCTGTTTGTTGCTTTCTTGTCACTGTCCGCTCTTTTTCTCGACTTCTGTCCCCACAAACTCCAACTGGAAAATCTGCAGGTCGCCTCCTTAATTTTAAAGGGAGTTTTTCCTTTCCACATCTTCTGCTCCTCATCTGGAACAGTTGGTTTTTCACTGTGAAAGTGCCTACGACTCATACGACACTGTTGTTTTTAGAGCTAATTAATTCTAATTGAATTGAACTGAATTCATGAAGCCATCATCTGTGAGCTCTTTATAAAACAACTGCCTATAAACACTTTTCACATTGTGAAAACCTTGTAAAACCATTGTCTTTCAACGTGTCAGGAAGCCATTGACTTTTGACACTTTATAAAACCATAATCTGTGAGCAGTTCATTAAACAACTGTCTGTCAACCCATCACCTGTGTATACTTTACAAAAAAAAAAAAACACTGTTTGTTAACGAAGTATAAAACCACGTGCTCAGGACTGATCAGATCTGACACGTTGAATCGAAATTCATTCAAATATTTGTCAACAGCAGGAAGTGGATCATCCTGGCGACAGAAGCTCGTTAGTGTTTGGAGCGTTTCTTTGGAGCTTGTCCGCATCGTCCTCTTTCATTTTCCCTGCAGGTATTTGAATTCCCCCCCAGTGTGCAATGGGAAAACGGGCCGCTGAACACGGGAAGGGATTACAGATAAACACCTTCATCCAATATTTTCTAACCTTCGGCTTTGGGGAGTAGATGTGCGATAAGGAGGCAGCGCTGGACAGCACTCTGCAGGCTTTCCCACTGCTCCACTGCATGGGAACCATTAGAGAGAAAGGTATACAGAGTAATAATCCCTGTCACGGCCACTGTTTTAAGTGGAGAATGAAGTAAGTGTGTTTGTTCAGCAGCTGCGTGTGGTCACTCTCTCCACACTTCATAATCCTCGCGCCGTCAGCCACCTTTGAAGCCTCCCTTTTCCTTCCACCGAGGAACATTTCTCTGCATCCGGCCGCTACGGGTCCTCGGGGGTCTCCGGGACGTTCCCCGGGAGGCTGTCGGAGCAGGAGGAAGAGGGAGTGAGCCGCTTCCAGCCGGGCCAAGGCAAACATTTCCTCTTGCCGAGGATCAGTATCTGCTGCGTGCTTCCATAAAGAGCCAGTGTCTCTATAAAGGACGTATTCATGTACGAGTTCAGCCTTTGTGCTGCTCCTCATTCATCCTGAACCACTGTGGAAACGGTTTACACCTCAGTGCCCCAACAACAAGGTTCGCTCCACCAACACTTTAACCCTTTCACATTGTTCGATCAACGTTGCTGATTCAATAGATTGAAACATCCGAGGAATCCTGCTCTCAAAACAAAGAATCCAGCCTTCATTCAAAGTATGGGCTGTGTTCAGAGTCCAGCTGCAGTCTGATGAATGTTTGAAACAGTGACAAGTTTTACGAGTCTTCATTTCCCGTCAGGGCCAATTTCAGAGAGTCTGTCTATGGTGTTTCAGAGTTCAGCTCTGGTTATAAGAAATCTTCTCTTCATTTGTTTATGGCCCATGTGCACAGGCGCAGTATCAGCGTTTTGGAAAAGCTGTATTTAATTTGACGTAGCTGATATGCAGGTCCTCTACTGGCTGATCGGGAGTACTGCATCTCCCTCAGCATCCCTTCTCTCCACAACGTTGCTTCAATCAGCGAAGGTATTGCTACGGGCTGCACAGAGGTGTCGTGGTTAGTTAGTTCACAGCGAGAATGTCCGGGTTCAAACATCAGCCGGGGCCTCTCTGTGGGGAGTTTGCATGTTCTGACTGTGTGTGCGTGGGTTTCCTCCCACAGACCAAACACATTCATGTGAGGTTAATTGGTGACCCTAAATTGCCCCCGGTTGTGAATGTGAGAGTGTGTGGGCCCTGTGGGACCCCTGCAGGGAGCCCTGTGGGACCCCTGCAGAGAGCCCTGTGAGACCCCTGCAGGGAGCCTTGTGCGGGCCCTGTGCAGGGAGCCCTGTGTGGCCCTATGTCCTGTGCAGAGGTGAATTGGAAAAAGGATGTAAGACAGTCTGCTCTCCATAATGACTGGAGTGAGTCAATGCTGTGGGGGTGGGGCGTCTCTCATGAATGCTGGTATTGGGGGGGGGGGGGGGGGGGATGATGTCATAAACTGCCGCTCTCCGGTGGTCTCCATACTCCAACCTGACACACAACAGTAAACACACTGAAGTCTGCAGCCTCACAGAGAGCAGCTGCACCCACCGACCACCAAACACCAACACGCACAGGTCCCTCTCTTTCTCTGCGTGCAGTAGTTCCCACACAGGTGAGGAGACTTAAGGTGTTTGTGTTTCTTGGGGCTGAAGAAACGCTCGGTGGCCAGCAGCCCTGTCCTGCACCCTGCAGGTGTCCCGGTTTGTTTCCCTCTTACATTCTGATAAGCTGCTGCCTGCTCGAAGTCGGTCACATAGGTCACTTTCTCTGGAATTCGTTTTCTTCACCTTGAGCTCGCAGAGGTCAAAGACCACGAGGAGAGTGTTTGTTTGTCTGGTTGTTTGTTTATTTGTTTGTCTCCGTGGTTATTGGTCAACAAATTGCCATCATGTTGTATGAAAGCAATTGGGAATCTAGATATCCGCCTTTACACCCTCGCCCCCTTACTCACTCCACCACCCTCTCCCATCCTCAAAGTCACCCTCTTATCCTCTTACTCATTCCCTTACTCGCAATCTGTCTCACCCTCTCATTCACCAACCAACTCACCCCTCACTCTCTGTCTCACTCTCTCACCCTCAAACTTTGACTCCCGCTCCGTCTCACTCAGTTCTTCTCTCACTCCCTCGTGTGTTTCAGTGAATTTCAAGCAGAATATCAAACTACTAATTATTAAAACAATGTTGTACTTTGGATTTCGTATACATAATAAAAGCTGTTAATGGAACATGTTTCCTCCCTTCGGTGCTTTTAAAAAGTGGATGTTTAATTTCATGTGGGATTCAAATGCCCCTTCTGACTGTTTGAAGTGTGTGTGAGTGCGTGTGTGTGTAGGTGCATGTTTTAGAAGCAGATGTGAGTGTTTTTCAGACTCCTCTTCCCTCCACCTCAACGTCTGATCGCTGCTCCGGAAACTTCCAGGAGGACGGAAAAGAACATTCCCCGGAATCACAAACTGAGGAGGTGTCAGACCTGTGGCATTGTGGGTAACCAGGGTTTATTTAGACTGGGTTTGAAGTCCATTACATACCAACAGGAACTGGTCTAGCAGCTGGTCTAGGATCGGGTCCCAACTCTGCTAAACACCACCTAAAATAGTAAGTTTAGTCTCTACGTTCGCCTCCAGGAACTTGTTTCTTCACTCCACCTGAACCACAGAGGAGGAAATGGAAGGGAACGCTGGTCTAGATTCTAAAAGCGAAATATTTTCCTGAAGATATTGTGATCTACCGGCGAGCTCAGTTGGTAGAGCGTGAGACATGAACCCACTACCTTGAGAGTCTCATGCAAACCTTCCCCAGGGCTCATCACCTGCAGGAAGGTTCTTAATCGGTGCAATGTGATCTGGGTGACGGTGTTCAGACTGCCACCCCCGCGACCTGGAAATGGATAAGCGGGAGAAGATGGATGGATGGATGGATGGATGGATGGATGGATATTGTAATCTATACTGTTAGATTAAAGTTGCGAGTGTTAGTGATGATGGCACTGAAGAGTTAAGTATAACGATTATAAATGAAAACTTGCAAATATGTTACAGTAATCACTGTTGAGCCTGCCCCCCCAGCAGACTGAGGTAGACTAGAACCAGTGACTCATCAGATTGAGACAGACTAGAAGCAGTGACTCAGCAGACTGAGGTAGACTGGAAACAAGGACTCAGCAGATTGGGGCGGGAGAGATCAGACAAGCTGCATCGATCCCGAGCATCTCTGAAGGAAATAAAGGCGTGTTTGTCTTTAATCCTCGCTCGCTCTTCATCTCTCATCCTAACGACAACACACACTCCCAGAACCAATAAACTGAGGCTGCCAAACACCACAAGCTCACCTTCACACAGCGAGGGTCCGGGCCCCCCAAGAGGCCCCGAGGCTGAGTGTTGACCCAGCGGGCGTTCCTCTATTGATCTTATACATCAACGCAGGGCGGCGGCCTGCAGATAAGCCGCCGTTCGGACTCAGATGGTATCTGAGCTGCAGATGGACACATTTCAACAGATCCTCCTGATTTTTATCGCCGAGTCCATACACAGTGTCCGCCCAGACTCTCAAAGGTACATGCACACATGCACGCACACGATACACCATGGAAGGCCATGAGGCCGGCATACAAAAGCTGCACACACACAGAGATCAATCAAACACTAACAACTGACAAATACATAACAACTTGGGACGTAAAAGCATCCAGTGGACTCACACTTCCTGATGAGTCTTTTCAAAATAAATGGAGGAGTGGAAACATGTCGGGACGCCACAGTTCTGGAAAATTCCCCCAGCAGGTCTGCTGCAGTTCACCATGTGTCCCACATGTTGGGGAGGATTCGTGGAGGAAGGAGACACAACAGGAACAACAGCAGGAAGACGTGAGCAGACTTTTCCAATAAATAAAAACCCAAAAAACACTGAACTGGAGCAAACCCAGAGTGGCTCGCCCTTTTTTCTGATGGACACATTAAAGTTCACGTCAAAACATGACCGGAGGTCAAGCTGGAGGTTTAGTGAGGCACTCTGCTCAGACGATTCTACAAACCGTCTGTGTGGCTTGTTTTCAACCAGATCTCAGATCCTATGAGACTCATTTCAAGACTTAGTTTCAGAACAGTTCTAAGACTGGGTTCTGGACTGGTTTCAGACTGAGTGCTGGACTGGGTTTAGACATGGTTCTGGACCCGTTTTAAGACTAGATTCTAGACTGGTTTTAAAATAGGGTGCTGGACTGGTTTCAGACTGGGTTCCTGGGGGACTCAGTGGGCCTCAATTATACCAGAGGAAGCGTTTCAATAGAGGCTGTTTATAGCTCAGATTTAATCTGGTTTAAGGAAAGTAAAAGTTACAATCAGTTTATTGATTTTGCTTTATTTGAAGTTTTAATTCCATCAAAGTTTGTTTACATTTTACATGAATGAAGTTAAACCTTGTGTTGCTCTGCGGCCCCTCCGTCCTCCTCGCCCCATGAAGCTGCTGGGACATCTGTCAGACAGCAGGAGAACTCCAACAGTCCGATGTTCTATTTTTACCAACGGGCAGAGGTGAAGCTGCTCCTCCACATGTGTGTCCCAGACGCTGGGCCTCTATTTAAAGACAGCAGCCTTCACCTGTTTGTTTGAACTGAGCCCGTCGGGACCCGGCCGTGTGTCATCACATCCTGCACACACACACACACACACACACACACACACACACACACACACACACACACACACACACACACACACACACACACACACACACACACACACTCACACACACACACACACACATACGGATTTCCAAATGCTGATCCAATTAAGTGAAGTCAAACACCTTTAAAACACTTTGAAACAGGTTTATGTTGCATTGTATGAGTTTCACACTCAATTTAGACTTGTTCTAAATTCAGTTCGAGATTAGATTTGTGTCCTCATCAGGTTAAAAGATATATGTTTAATTTTTCCATAATTTATCCAATTTTTGGCTTCTTTGGATAACTTGAATCAATTCTTTGTTTTTATTTAGCGTGCCGGTGTAGTTACATCTGTATTCGCCAATTAATTTTCTACCTGGTTCATGTGAAGTTAAAAAGCTAAAGCAAGGTGCAGAGTTCCTATGAGATTGATTTTAGAGCTTCCGTATTTTCTATTTTACTGTATTTAAATGGGTGGCACGGCTCGGTTGGGAGAGTAGTCGTCTCCCAATCGGAACTTTGCGGGTTCAATTCCCATCTCCACATGCCGAAGTGTCCTCGGGCAAGACACTGAAATCCATACTGCTCCCATTGGAGTGACAGCACCAGGCATGGCCTCCATTGGTGTATGGGTGAATGTGCTTAGTGATGTCGAGCACAGTTGAAAAGCGCTATATAAGTGATGTCCATTTACCATTTAAAGTAATTATTGGCCAACATGTCTTTTTTTTGCTCCACCACACAGTATAGAAATCATTCAACTGAACAAATTAATGAATGAATTGATGCATTTAAATTTAAATTACATGTTATTTTAAAGCAGTTACAGGTCTGTTGTGATTTGTTGGACTGTTAATGTTTTTTCTAAAAAGAAATTCTGTATACATTAATACACATACTCAAATATATAGTGATGGAATGAGCACACCTATTGTTGTCTACACATTCATCAGAAGATTCCCTGCCTGCAGTTTCAGTCCTCCTCCATCGGGGGGCGGTGTGCAGAGCTAAGCTTTCTGGGGGTCTTGACATGAAATTACATAATTCCTGGAAAGTTTTGTTCAGAGTTGGTGTGGAAAAATTAATGGGCGCTCCCTCGGTGTGCAGTTATTTTCAGAGCTGTGATATTTTCTCCCAGCAGCCTCTTCTGTCAACAAGCTTTTTTTTTTTTTCCCCCTCTGCAGACCAACATGCTCGGGAGGAAATGCTTCAAAATCTTCTGTCAGATTTTCACTGAATAAAAATCCACCCAGTGTGCTGAGCTAATGCGCTCAACTCAACTACCGGTGTGGATTCGCACTCTCAGTCGGTGGAGGTCGTGCAACCTCCTCAGGTTTCAGACACAAGCTGCTGCACCCGTCAGTGTCATTTTTGGGTGTTAAAAAAATAATGTTTCACTTGAGCAAAAACTTTTGAGTTAAATTCACTGAGTCCATATTCAGGCTTGCTTGTCTTTAGCGGTTGATTCTGGAAACCATGAGGAGATAACACAACAAGGGGAGCAAATACACAACAATAGCAACGCTGTCAGTGCAACATTCAAAAAAGCAACAATTACTGTGTTATGAGTCTAGAAATAGAACATGACATCAGCAACACTCCCAGAGCAATGCAGAAAAAATATATATGAACAAGAACATTACAACAGCAAGAACCAGACTGCACAACAATGTCTACAACTAAAGCAGGACAACTACACACACACACACACACACACACACACACTAGAACAGTTCAGTTCAGTGTAACATTGTAGTCTCTGAATATCTAAGCAGGAAGTGAAACAACAAAGCAGCAATAGTAAAGTAAATTAGAAAAAAATAAAGAAAATGTCTCGTATTGTATATTAGATATAATCACAGTAACGCCGAAAATTTTGGAATTTAACCTGCAAAAAATCGATCAAATTCAAAGTTTAATTAAAAGTTGAGAATGGCGTCGGAAAGTGTTGAAATAGAAATATCAACCAGAAATTACAATCTGTGTTTTATCTGCTGAAAGTGCTTAACATGTATAGTTCCTAATAGAAGAGCACCGCCTCAGAGAAGAGCGGCGCCTTTTTCAAAGATGTCGCGCACACGAAGAAAGAACAAACCTCATTACTTGATAAAATATGGTATTTTGCAGTGGGTGCAAAAATGCAGATACAACAGTCAAATACATAATTATTATTATTATTTTTTTTAAATTTTATATTCTGAACACCACTAAGCCCTGGGCTGGGCTTGTGCCGTAGCTGGAGGAGCAGTCGCCCTGTCATCCACCCTCTCCCTGCCGCTGGAGGCTCGTTGCACATCCCTCCTCGCAGTCACCCTCGTGCCTCCGTACTGCAAAAGTACTTCAATGTCAATAAAGGCACAGGTAATTACTGTATTTTACAAAACATTTGAACTTGTGCTCATATGTTCCTAATAGGCGCCCTGAGGCTTGCACTCACGCACTGCATGTCTATTGGGAAATATTTGTTAACTAGTTTTCATCGTTTTTGCCATGTCTGTGTAAATTGACACTGTCTAAACGCGTTTACACTTGAAACATTGTTGTGTAAACAAGGCAAGAATAAAGAATTTGAGGAGTTCCTCAAGGCTCAACCATTAGTCCCCTTTTATTTTGAAATGACAGAATTTCCTTTGATTTGGTCAAATTGTCACAATTCCGTGTTTGAGTAAAGTAACAAGTATCGTTCCCATTGTAGGTACTCACTGACTGCATGCTAAGATGGCGCCACCTGTAGGTTATCACTGCTGAGCTACCTGGGATGTGGAGGTGTTTTCCCATAATCCCTTTGCTTAGTAAGTTATAGTGCTTCTCCTTGGTGTATTCCTGCCCCCTGTAGGTCAAAGATACACCGCTGGTGTGAAGCAGAAGCTTTTAATTTGAAGGGCTAGTGGTGTGTGCTGACATCACGTCTGGCTCTGCCTTGATGACAGTGAGCAGTGGATCTGTTCCCACTCTGTGTTGGTACACAAACACTCATCAGGTCCCGCAGACACCCAAAACACACATTACAGCATGAGGGGGGAATGCTGCCTGCTGATTGGTGGGAGAGGCAGGCAGGGGTGGCGGAGGCGACCACACACACACACACACACACACACACACACACACACACACACACACACACACACACACACACACACACACACACACACACACACACACACAAAGTTTCGTGCAGAGTTAAGTGAATGGGTTAAACGATGGCGTAACATCACTCCATATTTAGGTTAAGTTCAGGTTAGGTAAAGTTCGAGTTCGGTTAAATTAATCATAGGTCAAGTTCAGGTTATTTTAAATTCATCTTAGATCAAGTTCAGGTTAGGTTAAGTTCATAGGTTACATTTAAGTTAGGTAAAGTTCATGTTAGGTTAAAGGGTTTAGTGCATAAAAAGTTTGGGTCAGATTAGATTAAATTCAGGTTAGATTATGTTCACTTTATCTTAAATTCATAGTCAGAAAATGTTATTTATTAATTTAAGTTCATGTTGCGTTAAGTACAGGATCAATTCAGATTATGTGAAGTTCAGGTTAGGTTGAGATCAGGTCAGGTGATTTCAGGTTAGGTTCACTTCGGATTAGATTAAGTTTGGGTTAGGTTAAATTCATAGTTAGGTGAGTTTGAGTTCGGGTTACTTTCATAATTTTGTTGAATTGAGTTTTTAAATTCACGATTAAGTAAAGTACAAATTAGTTTAAATTCAGGTTAGGTTAGGCTCTGACCCCAACAACTTCAACATTTGTACCATTTCTAATCTGCCATTTCCTTCAATGATGCTGGGGGGAAAAAACTCCAGCCTCTCAAATTCACTGTCATCTCTCTACCAACAATCTCTATGAACAGTTTCAGCTTCCATCCTTATCGCAGCACAGAAACAAGCCTCATCAAAGTCACCCTCGACCTCCTGATTGTGTCTCACTCTGGACTTCTATCCATCCTCCTCCACCTCATTCCGGGTGCAGCCTTTGACATTGTCTCACGCCACAGATCAGATCAAATGCACCGCTGGACTGGTTCAAGTCAAATCTCTCTGATCGCACTCAGTTCATTTAGTTAAAGTCTTTTACATCCCAGCTGTCTCCCCTCTCCTCTGGTGTCCCCCAGGGCGCTGTCCTCGGTCCCATCCTCTTCATTGTCTATCTCCTCCCCCTTGGCCATATTTTCTGTCAATACAATATGCAATTTCATTACTATGTGGCTGAGACTCAGTTCTCGCTTTCATTAAATTCAGGTTAGGTTTGTTTATAGTCAGGCTAATTGAGATTAAGTTAAAATCAGATTAAGTTAAAATTAGGCTCTGTGTGTTTGTGTGTGTGTGTGTGTGTGTGTGTGTGTGTGTGTGTGTGTGTGTGTGTGTGTGTGTGTGTGTGTGTGTGTGTGTGTGTGTGTGTGTGTGTGTGTGTGTGTGTGTGTGTGTGTTCTTTTTTGCCTCAGAGTTTTTATGACCTCGGTGGTTTTTGGTCTGTGGTCACTCTCCGTCTCCCTCCACTTATCCCCCATAATTCATCAGTGCTCTGCCTGACGTTTGAAGAGTGTGACGACAGCTCAACACAGAAACATGACTTACAGTCCAATGCCCCCAGTGTTTTTGCAAGAAATAAGTCAAATAGCGGGACAGAACAAGGTTGTTCTGAATTCAGCTGCAATACTGTCCAATCTTTGCTCTTAAACTTGTCCAGGGTTTGGGCCCGTCTTCACATTTAAAGAACCAGAGTGCTCAACTGGCCTTTCTGCATCGTAAAAGACTCAAGGAGCAAAATTAGAGTCGAACTTTTGATGCTTTACAGGAAGTTACTTTGTCTCAGGATCACTCATACATACAACACATACTGACACTCCTGATGCATCTTGAGTCTGACATTTGCCCTGTTGTGCTCAACCACCTTCAGGGGGGACGTTCCACTGGGATTTGGGTCCTTCCAGTCCAAACTGGGCACAGATGTTTCAGTACATTATCCCAACCAATTGGTTGTGACTGTCTATGTCTATATGTGCCGATCCTGATGGATCCATTGATCTGTTGGTCTTCTTGCCATATCAGGGCTTGACTCTCAATAACACAGTGTTATCTGCTCTTTATAGGGAATCAAGTGTTGCATGGACTGATTTTCACCGTGGAATGAGTAGAACTGGAGTTTCCCACTTGTCCTGACTTTCTATCTCCGCCTTCACGTTACACAACGTCCCAGGTTTTCTGGAAGGCAGGTGAAAGTGGGCCGCAGACGGATTTCTGTCCACACCCTGAGAGGAGGAGACGCTGCGTAATTACACCTTTTCATGTGGGCACGAATCAAAGCTGTGGTGAAGGGCATTAGTGAATGAAGCCTTCCATAACACCACCACCACCGCCACCACCACCGCCACCCTCCGCCCCCGCCTGGCCCTGCTCCGCTAAGCCCTGTAAACAGGCTTGAGTGAAGTCAGAAGACAAAGCTCCCTCTCTCCGTCTGACGGCGCAAATTCACCTGAAAAACCTCGGCGAGGCAGCGCCTTGTCATTACCTGCCGCTCTCGGCTCTGTACGAGACACCACGGTGAGCGAATCAAACGCACCCCAAACATCAGAGGCTCCGTCTGGCAGCTGGGTGATCTGGGTGATTCGGGGCGTGTCGCCCCTGAACAGAAGAGGTTACCTGGCTCAGGTGAGTGTGTGTCTTCACTGCTGTCAGACTGAGGGGGAAAAAAACTCAACAACCACAAAATGATTCTGAGAGTCAAATTATCTGTAAACTGAATTAACACGTCTGACAGAACACAAAACATCCTGAGAGTCTGCTGATCTCTCAGTCCATCAGACTGCGGGTTCTATATCGTTTGAAGATCTTGGGTGTCTTTGCGGTGATCTTGAGTCTTTGAAGCAGCGTTCTGTCTGAGCTGAGCCTCAGAGGGAAAGACTCTGCTGCTGAACCATTTTCAGAAGTGACAGTTTTCTGCTGCTCTGGTTGAATAGTTACAACTTCAGGGCAAAATTACAGTTAAAAACCTGTAGAGTCTGTGCCACTCAGTAAAGCTTTGGTATCACCAGCCGCAATGTAGAATTATGGAAAAAATTTATGAACAGAGAATAAACAATTAACACACTGAATACAGTTTTTAAAAAAAGGATATATATATATAAGGAGTTGATTCTGGCGAGGTACAGGGTTTTGCCATGAGAGCAAGGGCTTGTGGGTTATGGTGCTGCACTGTTTATTAGTGGAGGGGAAAGAATCTGTCTGGATGAATCGTCATCGTTTTTGTTATTTGCATATAGGATAGAACAACATTGATGTAAATTAGGAAAAATGAAGAAAATAAATATTTTGTGTGAATTTGTAGAGATGCAAAAGGGTAGTATTAAAAAAGTCGGACTTCTCCCAACCCCATTTTTCAAACATACTGTACATACAAACAACATACTGTAAAATTGGAGTATGTGTCGAGTGATACTCATTTGAATAAATGTCTCTTTTTAATTAGTTTTGTTTCTTTCTCTTGTTTATATATATATTTTTTGTTCGGAAATAAATAAATTAAGATAGATAAATTAAATTAAATAAAGTTAGTGGACAGAAAGGGGAAGAAATAAGAGACAGAGAGCAACGAACATAGAGTGTCATCAATGCATTTGCTGCAGAAATGATGGGGGCTGGAGTCTGAAGCCAAGAACTTCAATGAACAAGATCCTGCAGGAAGGTACAGAGAGGGTGTGTGTGTGTGTGTGTGTGTGTGTGTGTGTGTGTGTGTGTGTGTGTGTGTGTGTGTGTGTGTGTGTGTGTGTGTGTGTGTGTGTGCAGTAGTATAGAGAGCATCCAGTGATTAGTGCAGACTCAAGTGTGCTGAAAGAGATGGAAAGTGTCGGTAAATGTTCGGTTTCTTTTACTGAGAAGAAAAACTCCAGTCTTTTAGTTTTAGCTTCAAAACTGCTGAGTCAGGAAGCGAGAAGAAAAAAAACAACTAAAGCTCGCCTCAAATATAACTGGTTTTTACTTGTTTTTGATTACTTTTCTGTAGTTTTCCACAGTATTTATTTATTTTTTTATTTCTATAAAGTTTGTTTAGGTGTTTGCAGATGGTTTTTTTGACATGTTTTGGTGGGTTTTAGAGACAACGAGCTCGGGGATTACGGTGTTCACAGCTGTCTTACAGATATGAGGAGAAGAAAAGAGGGGATTACTGGAGGACTTTAGCTGGTGTGCCAGTTAAAGTCACGGGGGGGCGGAGTCTATCGCCGCTGAGGTCATCGGCGGACTGGGAGCGGCGAGTTGGGCTCGGGTCCCGAGCGTTTCCCCCAAAGTCCCGAATGTGAGACAAGAAAGAGCAGAAGATTAAAACGCGGTTTGTCTGTGAGCGTGGCGTGACGTAGCGGAGTGTTTCAGTCATGTCGCATTAAGGGAGCAGCGGTGGACAAAGTTAACAGATGCATTACGTCGAATAACGTCCACTATAACGCTGTGTAAAGTACAATTTGGGAAGCTCATAATATTAAGGTCTCCCTGTGATAATGCACTTTAAGTATTATTTGTATTTATCCTGCATTTTGCTGCTTATTCATGAAACTCTTAAAACCTACCTCAATCATTTAGATAAAAGATAGAAATAGTCTAATATACAGTGAGACGCCCATACTACCTGATTAACATTAATATAGTCATTGAGCCCCTGCATTAACAACACAGGCAGAATTCAACATGGACGACAGTGCTCCAGCACGGTGGCGTCATTAGCAAACCACTGCTGGGGTCCTCAAATGGAGAGACCTGCACGTTCTCCAAACCTGCGTTCCATAGAAAACCTCCGGGACCAGCTGAAGGAGAACATGCAAACGTCACCACGCAAATAAACCAAGCTGGAAACCAACCCTGAGACGTTCTGCGGTGCGACCCACTGCCACACCGTGACACACGACCCCAAATCCTCCTGACAGAAATGATGAATTAAAATGATTACGCATGTTTATGGTGATTACAACATGTTTTTCCTGAGTCAAAAGACGTATTTACATAATTTGCGCGCAGCGTCTGCGAGGAGCAGTCGGGATAAACCCAGCGAATTAGAGGGAACATCGGGAGGTTTAAAGGTGAACGGAGGACAGTCGGCCCTGCAGGCGTCTCTCTCTGGATTCCATATTTACCGTGTTTGCACAGGGAGTGAGATCACTGTGGCTGTGATGGAGCTCAGCGAAGGGCCTCAGGAGTTTCCTCCTCTGTGTCACTCGCATCTGTTCAAACTACAGTCAAACTACTCGGCGTGAGCAGAAACTGTGAAACAGCTTTTCTTTAAAGGGGATGGAAAAAAATGTGTATAATATCTGATCTTGAGGAACCTCGAGGAACAAACGGGTACACGGAGGAATCTGCAAGAACATACAACGACCTACGGGAACATAAATTAAACGACGAGAACATTCACTGCAAAACCGGAAAATCTTACCAAGTTTTGATTTTAGTCAAAATGTTTCACAAACTTGATTGATAAATTCACCTAACAAGTAACATTGCAGCAAGCGAGAGGGACTTGTTTTAAAAACAATGCAGCTTAAATATCTTGTTAATTTAAACAACTTCAAAATTAGCTTGTTTTGAGTTGTATTCTAGAAAAAAAACAAGGTTTATTTTACGTTTCATGCATTTTTCAAGCTGAGGTGTAATTTTTTACAAAATAGATAATGGTGATTTATTTTTATTTTTTTTAATTATGACCCACCAAACTTGAAAATACTGGTAAAATATAGCTTAGAATAATTTTATGACCTCAATATTCTAAATGTAATGTCCTATTTCAAGGATTCTTACCAAGGCAAATTTAGTTTGGTAAGTTTTCACTTATTTCAAAGTAACAGTACCTTTAGGTAAGTTTTTTTATTCTCGTTTTGATTGTTTTCCCTGTACAATGTACAGTAACATACAGGAACATAAAGGAAACTACGAGAACATACACAAACGTGTGGGAACCTGCAGGAACCTGCAGGGAGCAACATTAACATACAAAACCTCCTAAAACATGGAGGCGCAAAACAGGCAGGATCCTATAGGAACATACATGAAGGCACAGGAACCTGAAGAAATATGCAATAATCTCCCGTCTCTGTTTGTCTTCCTGTATTCGTTGATTTTGTTTTCTACGTTTGCAGATTTTTTTTCCTTTTTTTCCTGTACTTCCCTGCGGTTGCTGTATTTTAGTAGTAGTAGTAGTAGTAGTGACTGTGACATGTGTCAGGCTGAACTTGGAGTCCACTCATGTGGCTTGTTGTGCACTTGAGGCCTGAAACGGCTACAAACCCACAGTTGTGGTTTCGTAATTGACCAGAGTTCAGACCCACAGCTCCCTGACAGACGCTCCGCTCACTTCGACTCGGCTCTCTGTGAATCGGGCCGTTTCCCACAGCCGTGCGTCACACTAGGAGACTCGGCTTCAAACTGCCGCATCGCCGCTTCAACTCTTTCCCCGCAGTGCGCTGCTCTTTTGCTTTTCTTTTTTTGGGTCGCTTGCGGCCGCCGGCGCGGGCGTCCGCTGCCTCCTGGATGTTGTTTGAGCGCCCACATTTCTGCGTTTCCTCAGGAGGAAACCCCGGTCGGTATATTTAGAGGAGTGGACATCAGAAATAGACGCGTGGCCTTCAGATTCCGCGTCGGCGTCGAGGAAACCCTGCAGCTCCACGTCACGGTTCGATTCCCTCCCCCGGGGGCTGGTGGGATACTCTAGTAGAATACAAGAGTGGACAATATTGAGTGGGTGTGAGATGAATACTGTACACAGTCAAACCGAAGCGTTCGGTCCTTTTCTTTTCTTTTGCTCCACGAGGAAACTTATATTTAGAGGAGAGGACATCAAAAATAGACGCGCGGCCTTCAGATCCTGCGTCAGCGTCGAGGAAACCCTCGAACTCCACGTCACGTTCGCGTCACGGTTCGATTCCCTCCTGCAGGAACTGATGGGATACCTGCCCGTGCCTCTCCACTAACTGTGACTCGGACGTTCTTTCGTTGCCGAAGTTCTCGATCATCTGGAGTTTAAACAAAAAGGCCCCTTTAACACGACAAAGTTTTCAAGCGAAAACGTTAAACTTTTGTTGTATTTTGGGAGTCTGTTTACAATAACAACGCTGCTTGGCACAACTTTTTGAAAACACTCCGATTCTGTGTAAATTTGCGGAAACGATGCTGCTGTGCATGCGCTGAATGGCCATAGTAAGTCGTTCTCCTGCGCATGTGTGAGTTAATTAAAAATAACAACAATGGCGCCCGGTCTATATTCTCCTGGGACTTGGTAGCTTTATAGTGGACAGTCACCGTGACAACAATCCAACTTGGTCATCTGTCCACTTGAATGTCTTTGTTCTCCCATTTTTAAAGTTTATATCGTTGTGTAACTTTCCCCTAACTTTCCTTGTCAGTCTGATTTGATTGGCTGAGTCGTGTCAGGTGGGGTGTTTCCTCAGCCATTAAAGCACTACCGTAAAGAACAGAATAGATGTGCAGATTAAAACAACTGTCCCATCAGGTTTTAAATCTTAGCCTTGTGTTTGTTGAGGACAGCTTCTGCGTAAAGACCTGGACCACGGTCCAACTGTTAATGACGTCTGTTCTAGACAGAGACAATATAGACAAAACTAGAATAAAATCTTACAATAAAATGTTCTGATAGTTTTTCTTCTGGAATATGTCGTAAGTCAAATAGTTTTGGTCCTTATTGGTTTGGGTTTGTCTCCCTCCTGATGACCGTGAATGAAAAACAATGCAAAACTCTGGCTGTCTGACCGCACTGTGTGCATACGTTCATCTTTAATCCCCGGGTCGTATTTTTCAGGGTGTTCTTCAGCAGCGTTAGTCGGTGGCGCCGCCACGCAGATCAAAGATGAAGAGCGGAGAAACGGGGGAGAGGAGCTTTGTGCTTCATCACGCTGCCTCCTCGTTTGTTTTGAGGTCGAGGAGGCATGTCGTCGGTTCGCCTCAGTGAAGCTGTTAACACACAGCACATTTTTACACGTTGCCATTAAAAGCCACACGCTCTTAAAAAAAAAAAAAAAAAAAGGCCGTCTTTATTTTTAGAACGTCTGCGTCTGCTGAAGAGGAGGAACACGGAAAAGTGGCTTCAGAGGGGCCGCCAGAGGTCTGCTGCAGCCAGCGCACAAACCCTGCAACCAGCTTACAAATCCTGCAACCAGCTTACAAATCCTGCAACCAGCTTACAAATCCTGCAACCAGCTTACAAATCCTTCAACCAGCTCAAAAAAACCCTGCAACCAACCAGCTTAAATATCGACAGTCAATCCAGCCGTGGGTGAAATTTGTCATTCGAAGAGCAACTTGCAATTTATGTCTCATTCGCAAATCGAATGTAACTATCGTTCACAGATCACTGACCTGAGTTCTCAGCGACTGTGATTTTATAGAGATTGTGTTTCTAGATCCAAACTTTCTGAATTAAACGACTCTAGACTGAGGCGTTCTTCTCTCACGCCCGTCACAAACTCTGCGATTTTAACAATCTTATAAGTTCACAGCTCGCGACACCGCTTGACATGGATCTAATAACTTTGGGCACGACATCAAATTTTTCTGTGTTTTTTTTTTTTTTTTGCGCAAACTGAATCACAGCCTACGATGTACGTGAGTCAACGTGAGAATAAAACATCATACGCCTGCTCCATCTATTCATGAAAAAGAAACAGGTGAAGCCTGAACCGAGACGTTGCCCTTCTGGCATTTATGTTTTTGGAGATAAATCCCCCAAATGTTTTTTTTTGTTTATAACCCACATATTGTTTTGGTTCGTTTTGCCATTGTGACCGAAAAGCACCTAATTGGATTTTAGGGGTGGTGTTGTGCTAATCAGTACTTCATTTCATACTGCAATTCTATTGGTTAGTTCGTTAGCAGCAGCTACGATCACCCCAAATTTAAAAAAAACTAAATGAGTTATTATGCAATATATACACACCGTCTGTCTAAATGTCTGTTTGTCTATATAGTAAAAATGTTCTTGTGTATGTGACAGATTTGTGTTAAAGGAGCAGCTCTCTGATGATATCATCTTTGCCATCTTTGGTATGTCAGGGCCAATTTATTTGCAATGATTTTCTAATCCAGACTGCGGTGTTGTAGATTACGGTTGTCTGGACTTTTATCTTCTCGCCGAAGTATTCCTGTTACCAGTGATTCAGACTTTGATGTACTAGACCAGGTAAATGCAATAAATGCAATGGATATAAAGAACAATAGGATATTCAGACCTGGACAATAAAGAAGCGAACAGAGTTGTGCTCAGGTCTTCTTCCCATCGGCGTGCAGCAGCGCCCGAGGCGGCTCCCTGCACAGCCTCGGTCTGCTCGCTGCACCACACCATGTAATTATGAGAAAATGTTGCAGAGTCGAAGCAGACGGGGATTTTTTCTTCAGCTGGCAGAGCTCCGAGGCCCAGACCCAGATCCAGATCCACCCCTCCCCCCCTAAACAAAAAAAAAAAAAACGAAGAAAAACCTCAAACCCTCCACCCTCCACCCTCCTCCTCCATCTGACACCCAGAGCCCGAGCTGGGCTAACATGTGGTGAGAGGGACCGCGGCGAGCGTGAGCCCACATATTCCCCCGACACCACAAGATAAACAGTCGACTGCTCATCGGCTGAACTTTCCACAGAAAGGTGGGTCGTAAGCCGCGTCTTTGTCATCGTCTCGCAAATGTCAGATCGCCGCTGGAAAGTCCTCCGCTGCTGTTTTTACGCTCCACACCGGGACACGCTGCAGAAAAACAATTTGTGGAATCAAAGTGAAAGTTCACCCAGATAATCTCACTCAGATATAGTCTGTTTAAAACTCTGCCATTCGCTTTCCAAACCAAGAACTCAGCTTCCTCAAACTGCCTGAGAAACCGAAAATGTTAAGAATGATGCATAGTGAACAGAAGAGGAACCAGAATTGATCCTTGAGGAACTTAAAACTTTATTCAAGCTGATAAAGACACAGAAATGTATAGAAATTAAAAAAAAGTATGAATAAAATATGCTCCAGAATGAATATCAACGTTTCAAAATCAAATAGTAAAAATATATTTAAAAAAACATTGGGGATCCAGAATGAATCCCTGAGGAACTCCAAACTTTATTTTAACATATGAAGAAGCAAACATTCATGTGGAATATATAACATAAATTAATCAAGATCTAGAATTTAAAAAAAAGATACAGATTTAAAATGCAGAGAGAAAAAAACCAGCTCAGAATGAATCCTGAGGATTTAATTTCATTTATTACGAGAAAGAAATTATAATTTCAAAGAATAAAAGTCCCAAGTGCATTTCTCAGCAACACAAAGTTTGATTCAAGTTTAAAAAAATTCAAGTTTAATTCAAATATGGACCAATTATTGAAATAAAGACTATTTTTTAAATAGGTGTATGTGATCAAAGTAAAAACAAAACAATCTTCTATTTATAAAAATAGAGGAACCACGATCGATATCTGAAGATCTTCTACCTGTTGTCAGCTAAAGAAAATATGAAACTAAATGTAAAATTGAAATGAAAACAGAAATTTCCAACAGAAAAACCTGAACACATTCATTTGAAGGTTAAACAACCAGATGGCAAAAAGCAGATGAACTTCAAGCGTCATATTATCAGTCATGAAAAAACACAAAGGCAACCATCAAAATGAAAATCAAGGTCAGACCCTGAACTCCAAGAACCATTTTAACTGAAGAACAATGAATTTTCTTTAAATAATGAAAGCAGATTGTAAATATAACAAGCCCCCAAAAAGATTAAAAAAACAACAACTGAGGACCAGATATGGATCCCTGGGGGACTCCTGTACAGTAGCTGTCACAGAGCACATTTTCTTTCTTGTCTCTTTCTTGTTTTACTTTGAAGTTCTCACGCTGTGTCTTGTTTGAGGCTCCTTGACTTCCCCACCTCTGTCTGATTGCTGCTCCCTGCCCTGATGTGTTTCACACATGTGCGATCGTCTTCACCTGGTGACAGCGGAATGTATCGGGCTTCTGCCTTGTCGAGTTTGTTTCAGCCTCGGCTGCTTTCCGCGTTCCTCGTGCTCCAGGGTTGAATCTTTTGGCTTTCGACGACTGTGTCTTTGTCAGTGGCTTGCTCCACCTCCCCTTTTCCCCAAACCTTCAAATTAAATGAACGTTAATCTCATCAATGGCACCGTCTGGCCATTTGAGTCCTCCTTTTAGAAATCATTGACACTGAGGTTCTATTATCGATCCCCGGTGGACTCCAATACTGTAGTTTATCAACATTTTATGCGGCTTTTATTTGGCAATCATACACATTTTGAAATCACTCATCTTTTAGTGCTTCTGCTGCAAGTCGCCATCTTTTCAAGTATGGGTATAAATGCATGAAATCCACTAAACCCACTACTAATCCCCCCATCCTCCGCCCTCCATACTTTCAAGAGTTATGTTTTTTTATTTATTTATTTATTTAAAATGTTGTCATTTATGCTTTGCAAGTAATTTAGCATCTTTTCAAATGCCAGTTATGGTTATTTCCCTGTCATTTTGAGTGTCTTTCATGAATAAAAGCTTGCATTTTAAGTGCCAGAATCAATTTCAGTGATTCTTTTTTTGTATCAGCATTTTTCAAATTGCATCTTTTATAGGTTTTTGCTTGTTTCTCGCTGTATTTTTCCAACGAGGAACCTTTAATTCCTATATACATTACTTTTGGTGACGATTACAAAATCGTCTACCTCATTTAAAAGCGGAGATTAGAGTTGATCTGCATGTGCTAAGTGATCTTCAGCTGCTGCCCAGACCTGCAGCGATGAGCTGTGGGAGCTGCGAACACTGTGGTTGTGACGCTCCAATAAGGCAGCGCCACTGCAGTGAAAAATGTGAAGTATTTGTAAGTTTGCTGCAGTGAAGTAGAAAAGTAGTAGGCTTGTGGTGCCCGGTGGCCTGAGTCAACTGTAAAAACATTATTTCAGTGAACAAATGTCCTCCACACTCTAATATTTATAGCTGTGTTCCTGTTTGAAACTCGACGGAGAGCTCGGCCCACGCTGCCAGACAATGGGCCATTTATTGATGAGAAAACCATAAACATGAGTGTGTCTGCGAGAAGACTTTGAGCCTGGATCCTCGGCTCAGAGCTCTGCAGTGACTCATGGAAAGAGCCTGAGCGTGGAGGGGAAAACTCACACAACAAAGGCTGTAATTCACAATAGAAAATGGAGGAAAACGCACAACAGATGGAGACTGCAATCAGTGCAGAAGCCCGTCTGCTGTAAACTGCAGGCAGGGGGCGCTCCTGAGACTTTCTATCCAAGTCCAGCGTCGGTAGAATGTTTATGAGTGCCGTCTTTTGAACTTTCTGATTAACCACAGACTTGAATTTGAGCTGTACACAGCTTTATTTTCACACTGAAGCGACGACCTGAAGGTGTCGCTGATGCTTCTGCATCGTGACGTCCTGTGATGATGAAGCCCCGGACCTGTTTGAACCATCAGCGCTCATCAGAGACAGATGGGGAAACGCTGATCCAGCGTCCCATGCTCCTTCCCTGCACCTCCTCCAGACATTAAAACCATTTTCAACCACAGACTCACAACAAGGAAGTGTGGATAAGTTACACACCGCAGCATGGATTTACCAGTCCTGACTCGACCTCCGCTCTCAACTCCTGTTCACACGGCTGACCCGACAGAGGAGAAAACCTGCAGCTTCACTGGGCTTCACCTGAAGCTCTGGTGCTTCACTGGGCTTCACCTGAAGCTCTGGTGCTTCCACAAAGCTTCATCTGAAGCCCTGCAGCTTCACAAAGCTTCATCTGAAGCTGTGCAGGATGAGAAGTCCCGTTGGTCCTCAGCTCTCAGCAGAATAATGAGCTGTGGACGGGGAACTCGCTGGAATCTGGCGCAGAGCTCAGATCGGCAGAGGCGAGGAGGAGACGCGAGCAGTAAATCAGGATAAGAACTTCCAGTCTGAAGCTCGAATTTACTGCGGGGAAGTCGGGGCAGAATTGGAGCGGCGGCTGGAAGGTGCAGCAGATTTACTGCTCCGCTCTCGGATGCAGGTCCACGCTGAAGTGTGCAGGAAACCATCTGCTGCTGGTTTCATCAGAGCTTCTGTCACGTTTATGAGTTCACTTCTGTATCTCTGAAAACCTTTCATGTGGCGCTCTTCACTCGCCGCTCCTTTTCTTCTCAAGTTCATCGTTTGAGAGTGTTTGTTGGGTTTTGATGACTTCCGGATGTGTGTTTGAGTTTGTGGGGTGTTTTATTTTCATGTCGTGTGGTTTTCTCTTTCTATCTGCCACAAATGTCTGCCACCTCTCTCCGTCGTATGTTTGTGTGTTTTCTTGGTTTCCTGTATAAAAGCGTTTTTTCTGTGAGGTTTGGTTTTCTGACTGCTCGAGGTGTTCTTATCAGTTTACGTCTTTTTAGTTTCCCATTTCAAACCTTCATTTGCGGCCTTCAGAACACATTTCCAGCTGATTATCGGGACTTTCCATCTGGACGTTTGAACAATTTCTCCTCCGCAGACTGTAAAAAACTGTCAATAAAATTGATAAGACAAGACGTGGACTGTCCCCTCGTCTTACATTTCCATGAGCTGTTTGTTCATTACGTCTCTGCGCCTCTCGTTCACACAGGAAGGGTTTGACGGAAACACTTTGTCAGTTTCATCTTTTTGTTCCAAAGAACTTTCACGTTCAGTTTCAGTGACTGAACACTGGAACGCACAGTGGTGTTGGACTAAATGTCACAGAATGAATTAAAATGATCGGCTTCTTCGTCTTTTCACAAAGCGTTTGCAGGACTTTTGGAGGTTTTCATTTTTTGAAGGTTCTATTTCTGTCAATTTAGTCCGGCATATGAGCTCTGATTGGTCAGTTTGAATTCAGGACACTTGTTCGGACGACAGATTGGATCTTTTTTTTTATTCAGCTTCTTTTTGTTGGTTTTTGTTTTTTAAGAATTTTGTCTGTTTGACTTGTACATGGTTGTTTCAGGCTCGTTTGTTTGATTAATTGTCTTTAATTTACACGTCTGTTTCAGCCTTTAAGTTCCCAAGTTTTTTTGCATGAATTATTTTGTTTTGCTTGTTTACATTCCTAGTTTCTTTTTCTATTGTTCTCAGCTCTTTTTTTTAAGTTATCAGTTTGTGGTTGGTTGTTTGATATTTTCCTGAGAGTCTTTGTCATTTGAAGGTTTAAATTGGAGCTCGGTTTGAGATACATTTGTTAAAATCTTTTGTCAGTTGTAAAATTTAGTCTTTGTTTCAACTCCTGAAATCATTCTGTCCAGGAAATATAAGTGAACTTTAACCTCAGAGCTAGAACAAATTGTTGTTTTTATATTTTTATTTATCTATTAGCCTTTATTCAGTCAGGAGAACCACACTGAGATTAATAATCTCTTTTACAAGTGTGTCCTGGTAGCAGTACATAAAACAAGTTCACAGTGTCAAAGTAATACTAAAAAAACCTAATAAATAGCAGAGAAGACAAGTACATGAAAAACAATAAAAAGTACAGTCACAGAGAAAGAGCATATGAAAGGTAAAACTATAAAAGATTGTTATGATTGATTATTGAGAGAAACTGTGAGAAAGTCCCGTTGGACTTTGACTCCAGAGGCCTCGGGGGTCTGGGTCTGCGTTTGGGGTGTCGAGGGACGACGGGAGGCCTCGTACCTACAGGACCGCTCAGGTGTTTTGTTTTGTTTTTAATCGGAGCTCTCGGTCCCGAAAGAGAGAAACTCTGACTCCCACTCAGGAAATAATTAGTCTCATTTCCCGGTCGCTGGCAGCCGGTCGAAGCCAGCGCCGTCATGGAAGCTGTGCGTCACCGTTTCTCCAACAGAAAGCAGCTTAGAGAGGATTTACTGATGCTCCATCCTGCTTTTTTCCTCCGCGCTCCGTCAGCCAGCAGATCCAAAACTGATCGCTCTCCATCATTTCCCCCGAGCCTCCAAATTCAGACCCTCCGAGTCACGAAGTCTCAGTCTCACCCAAGGTCTGAGTCCAGCTGACAAAACCCCTGAGTAACACACCAAGTGTTGTCAGCTACAACCACAACCATAGATGTGATGTAGCAGGGCCAGACTGCACCGACTAAAACCGGAAGATTTATGTCGCCCTCTTGTGGTTGTAGGAATTGTAACAGCAGCAATGCAGACATGCAGCAAACAGAGGGTAAAGAGAAAGAAAGCATTTATTGTTTATGTTAATATATTTGTCTTAATTGCACCAGATGTGACCCTTTTGATATGATCATTGAGATGTATTAAAATGTTTTCTCAATTTTGTTGACCACCACCAAGCAAGCCAGAGCTGTCCCATCCATCCATCCATCCATCCATCCATCCATCCATCCATCCATCCATCCATACATACATACATACATACATACATACATACATACATACATACATACATACAAATACAGAGAAAACATACTTGTTTTGTTATGTTTATTTATAAAAAAATAAAAATAAAAAAAACCCATCACAGACCATTACAAATTACTTTTGTAAACCTCTACCCTTTCACCTGGGATATTTCAATAAATTTGCACATTTGCCATTCAAATATTGGAAGAAGACTAGGTGCGTTTGGGGCAAAATGAGCCTCACTGTGAATTGTGCAATACTTCACAACTGTCATCACTGAGTCACTGAGAGCATGCCACTGTCTCTCTATATGTCAACAATCAAACTTTTCAAACAGTTAAATAAATACCCTCCCTTGCTTTCTTTCTATAGCTTAGAGACACGAGGTGAGGCAGGCAGTTCGTCTTCCTCATGTTAGGGGGCGCTGGTGAGTCCAGCGACTCTTATGCTTCTCCACAGCTGCAGAATAAGAAAGAGCCAGTTAGCTTAGCAACACTGAACTCAAACTATTTTATAAACTTCTAAAAGAAGCAGGGGGTAATAATTTAAGGAATTCTTGGCACAAGAACTTCATTTATGAGTAAAGGTAAGACATTAACATTGTTTTTTAATGAAACGTGCCTCACGTGGGCTACAGTTTGTACATGTAAATGACATGAAATCACTTTACTGTCTGTTGGGGCCATGTATTTGTAAAAGTGATTCTTGTGGACTTTAATGGTTTTAGTAATATGAGTGATGGTGACAATGGCGATGCTTTGAGTGATCAAATAATGATTTTTTAATAAGATAAAGGAAAAAGATAAATGAAACATGTATTAAAGATAACAATCTGTCCATGATACATGCTAATCTGTGTTTAGATGATTCGAAAATGAGTAGGAAGAAGTATAAAGTTATTTTATCCTCCCTTTGCATCTTTATCAATAGCTCAGTTAAGTTTTTCTGAATTTAACATCAACAATGTTGTTCCATTCCGACGACCAACATCAACAAATACAGATTTTCTCCAATAGTCACAGTATATTAATCAATGCAGCATTATTCATAAACACACAAACTTGGATATGTATCTCCTCATACCTCCGAGCAGTAAGTTAAATTAGGTATAACCAGTGAATTATAAAGGACATAGAGGGATTTCTGATCCAACATGACCTTGGCTTTGGCCGGTTTTAAGTGACGTTTCCAGCGAATTGTGTTATTTATGTTACTGATGAAAGTGATGTTGGTGACGTGTGGGATGTTGGTAATTTTTGGGATGTTTGGCATTAATTCCTCAAAGGAAGTAATCCGATGTAAAGCTGTTTTTTTGTTAAATGAAAGCAGCCGACGCTCGGCAGTAAAACGGAGCCCACACACAGTTTTCCTTTCCACTTTTCTCTCCACACACGTTTCAAATAAATTAGAACGTTCAACCACTTCACAAAGTTACTGTGCGAGCGCATGCAGAGAGAAAATTGAATTACAGCTCTATTTTTCAGACAGTGAAAAATACCTTTATTCCAACATGTCTGTCGGTTTCTACTTTTCATGTTTTTGTAGATTCATCTTTAGAAAAAATTTCCATAGATATGAATACAGTCCTGTAGAGTTACGTCAGTCGGTCTTTGGTTATGTTTTGATATTTTACATATTAATTGTTGTGCCTGTCAGTTTTAAACTCACCATCACACAAGCAGCAGCAATTACATGGACCGGAAGTAATCACAGTCGCAACACTGGCTTGTAAAAGTATTAATACCCCTTGAAGTTTTTCACATTTTGTAACATTACAACCACAAAAGGATGATAATATTGATGCGTTTCAACCTGAACGTCAGGGCTGGGAAGCCGCGACTCCTTTTGGTGGAGTGGGTCGTAATCCAATCCAGTGGCTCGAGGTTTGATCCCCTCCTCATCTTGTGCATTGTGTCCATTTGTCCGTCGATGTCTGTCGGTGTGTGTGAGCAGTTTAACAGGGTAGCTGTTGCCACTGAAGCCTCGCCATCACACTGGCGTCTCCGCCATCGCACTGGCATCGCCACCGTCCTCCAAACACATTTACAGCCGCTGGATCCAGCCATGAGATCACACACTCAAACACAAGTGCAGACAAATTAGATGAATTATGGAGTGTGCCGGGGAAACGGCCGCACCGTAATTACACGCCGGGCTCGTGTTTGGAAGGGGAACTCTCAAAAGGTCAAAGCATTCATCACACACATGAATGAGTGCAGTGTGACGGCAGCTACTCGCATCACACATGGCAGCAGGAGAGGCCGGGGGTCGGAGTGGCCGCGGGGCCCCCTGGAGAGGACAGTGATGACGCGATGCAGTAAATAAACGTGTGGACGCCGTGTGCACGCTGGAAAAACGTGACGGGGTTTTACTCTGGTGAGGCTCCGCCCCTCGCTGTGGGTCTGAGCCTGTTTTGTCTCTGCTTTTGCTGTTGGAAGAGTCAATGCGAAAGCTTCTAATGCTGTCACACAGGCTTTGAGTAGGGCTCCCAGTTGTTAATGCTCAAGCTGATGCTGGTGCAAAATGTGAATGATAGTACTGCTGCTGATGTCCCTACTCCTGTTAATGCAGGTGCTTCGGCTAGTACATCAAATACATTTGTGCTAATGCTGCTGGTGCTATATCCCCAAGGGCTGTTGTGTCTGTGCTAATGCTGCACACCAGACTGTGCATCCACCGTGGGAGGATCAGTGCAACTGTAGCACCTGCACACACCTACACACAGATGCAAGAAAAGGAGCTACAAATATGGCCGCTCTCACACCCTGTTTACATGCCAACGTTTTCAGTGAAAACGCATCGTTTCTGCATTTTCGTTTCAGAAAAGTTTTCCGATTTCACGACAATGTTTGGGAAACGATGTCCGTTTATAAGGCAATGACACAATTGCTGAAAACAATGTAGTTTCCACGATGGGCCACTAGGGGGTGCTGTTGTTTTGTTTTGTGGACAGACAGTGAAGTTGGGTTGCTATTCCGGGTGACTCTCAACTATAAAACTACCAAGTCCCAGGAGAGTATGGACTTGGAGTCATGACACTCTTGTTCTTATTGTGCATCTACTGAGCATGTGCAGAAGAACACTTGACTATAGCCATGTTGCACATTAGCAGCGTTTCCGCTGCCTCTATGGACCCGGAGCCCGAGCGCTTTTCAAAAAGTTGCATTTTCCTCCTCTTACATGGAGTCGGTGTTTCAGGTGAATTTCATGTTTTACAATAGCGTTTTAAAAAAAAAGAAATTCCCATCTGTGGTAAAGCATCACGGTATGTTACCGTGTTTGAACCTCACTGTTTGTCTGCAGGGCGATCCGCTGCTGCCGCCGCCGCCCGCCAAGCCCCCGCTACACATTTACAAGCAATTAAAGAGCCATTTGTCCTGCTCTCCTCCGAGGTGCCTAACCACAGTGGCACAGCCGCCTGGTCTGCGGTGGAGTCTCTAACAGCTCTGCACACAGGCCCAGATTCATGGCGAGGAGGGACGAGTCTGCAGACATCGCAGTGCTACTGCTGCTAGCAACACTTTGCAAAGGCTGGTGTAGAGATGAGCATCGTGACGGCGTTCCTGCCAGAACAACAAGCTCAGATAACCAGACGACCCACAGAGCTCAATTCTGTCTGTTTACTTGTAGTTCTGCTGCAGGGTGGGAACTGCTGGGAGGATCGGGGTGGGGGTGGGGGGGGGGGATTCCCCTCCTCTGGGTTAATATATCGCCTCCGCCATCACACCACATAAAACATTCTTTGTTACAGAGAGCAGGTAAACAAGTCAAGGACTGGCTAATAGCTAACAGTTGTTAAATTGTGAATAGCTGAATGATTCCAATCAATCCTTTTAAAACCATAGAAACGATTCCACAAACAACATAAAACAAACATTAACCGTCTAAAAATATCGTAAAACACTTCAAATAGTAAAACCTCGTCTGTAGTATTGAACTCATTGTGACAGGCGTCAAAACTAAACTCCAACATCGACGCAATCCTTGACCAAATGAAGTCATGAAGCTTGATGGCTTAAACTCTTTCTCCACATCTCCGATGGTAACGTTCATGACGTACACACACTCTCCTGGTGAGAATTTAATAGGATTGGTAGGTAAATCTCTGAAGTTGGTGTGTGAATGTGTGAGTGTGACAAACGATGCCCAGTGCTTTGGGACAATCAGTCCATTTGAAATCCATTTACAAAATCCTTAGTTGGTTCTGAAGCAGGTCTGCTTCACAACACGAGGCGAGAAAAACAGAAACAACTGAGGAACTTCAGGTTTGGATCCTGACGTAACTCCACAACGTGTTCGGTCCAGGTTTTAAACTCTTGTTTTGATTTCATAAACCGACGTGGATGGAGAGGTGAGCGAGTTCCTTCCTCCTCTTCCTCCAGTAGCCATCAAGCAGCCTGCAGCGGTTTGTAAGAGGCTCAGCTCATTTAGTGTTTTACTCACTTTTTAAATGACTTTAAGCCTGGCTGGTTTCCTGAGCGCGACCAAGCACGCCCATGGAGGCGACAGCCTGTAACCACAACACCACAACAGCTCCATGAGTCAGAGAGGCCGGCCAATGGGAGCCCTCTCCACACCAGAGCTCATAAACCTGATTAAAAACAACACGTTTTCTTATTATGGTGCCGCCATGTCCTGTAAGTGGCAGTAAAAAGTCTTGGTGCTCACTTTAAAGGAGCTGAACATTTAGGAGGATCTCAGTGGGTGTCCTGCTTTCACTGGTTTATTTCTATTAATGGGACTTTTTCAGAGTGATACAAGGATTATAATATTATTATAATTGCTCGGTCTCGGGAACAAGAACTTTCAAACTATCCCCCAAGAACTCAATGAAGGGTTGAACAAAATAAAAATTGCACAAACATTTAGCTAAGAAGTTTTAATACTTCTATAAAACGTTAATTGCTACTAGAGATTGTGATGACTACTATTATTTAGCAGGTTTTTTTTTGGTTTTTTTAAAAATAGGAATTGACTGTTTAATCCACATCAGGATGAATGATGAAGCACATATATTGACTTGAAAGTAGAAAAAGTGTTTTGGAAGCAGGACGTGAAGCCGTTCTCTATGAAAATCTAAAACTAAACTTACTAAACTAAACTCAAAAGCACAGTCTTAACACATCGATTTCAATTTCGAACCAGATGCAGAATTATCCTGACACGATGATTTGTTTGGTGATTGAGTTGTTGGTGGTTTGGGGTATAATAAGAGTCCTGTTTGCACTTGTGGTGACGAATGTTTTAGAAACGATGAAGAACAGGGAGATAATAGATACTTCACTTTGCTTCAGTTTTCCAGCGATGCATTTTGTTGAGATCGGTGTGCATATTGTTGGTGTTTGTGCTGATGGTTGAGGTAAACTGAACTGGAGTTGTTGGATTCAGGACTTCATTGCCTTTCAACTTAGACTTGGTCTTGTTGACTCACACCAGGATACTTTCTTCTTTATTCCTGATGATCTTTTAGCTTGAAGCCTGATGTAAGTCTTGATATCTGGCATTTTTGTGGTTGTGCAGTTAAGTTGTGAGTCGATCCTGGACTGAGTCTGGAGTCCATCAGCGTGGAGAAGGGTAACATTTGAAGAACTGAGAGATAAAGTGCTCCATACAGGTTCTCACAGAGTCAATGAGCCGATCTGTCAGGGGAAATGTGTGTGAGGCTGCAGGGGTTGGTCCGTGGGGATTTCAGTGCAGGTGTTCACCCCTCCGAGGGGGGAAAAACCTCGTTTGTGAAGTGACCATCAGTCATGGTGACGGGCCTCAGAGCGTCTGACTGAACACTTTCAGACGTCCCAGAGAGCGAGGGTAAACACTTCAGACCTCACACGTCAGCAGAGAAAACACGCCACGGTCACGTTTCATCCCAAACACACTGAAGCTGAGCGGCTGTCACTGAGAAAAACCCCACAGATCAAACGCTTTGGCGACGGGACGACTTCTGTCTGCTGAGTCTTTAGCTGTGGCGACGAATGTTTTCTGACCTTGGAATCAACTGTCAGAGCTCACAGGAGCCGTTTGGTGCGTTGCCAGGTCGGTTGGAGCGTTGCCGGGGCGGCGGAGCCTCTTCGGTCCGCCATTAAGCTGTCAGCTCTGATGACTGGGAGCACCTTCACGGCCAAGCGGTGGTCTGAGCCCAGAGACCACCAAACCACAGCAAACGGCCCCAACCGCCACCGACCTGCACACCACCAACCACCGCCTGTCTCCTCCTGACGGGAATCCACTGCACCTGCACGCCAGAAGTAAACAGGGAGTCCTCCACGAACACACAACCAGCACCTTCATGTTTCATTCTGATTCGGATTCAGCTCTTCGTCCATCGTCTGTTTATTCAGTGTTTTTTTTTATTTATCTGCGCCCTCGTTTATTTTTCATTGCCACATAAATGTGTTTTAGTTGTTTTTAGATCTTTGACATCTTCTTCTCATCCCACAGTTCATTGAACTGTCCCCTTTTTATTCTGTTTATATGTTGCCTGACTTCATTTTTCTGTTCCCTCAAATGAGATTGCTTTTTCATTTTCTTAGTTATTTGGTTCCCTGGCTGTATTTATCGATTCCCTACAAGGTCTAAACATATTCACCTTTTTGATTGTTTTTACAACCTGTTACTTTTATTTATTTATTACACTTATAACTGGTTTTCCCCTCAAATTCTCAACTTGCCTTGATCCGTCACGAGTTGATGACCTTTGTGAATTAAAACATATTTATGATTATTTGCTTCATTTTATTCAGCAAATAGATGAACCAGTTCCCAATTTTTTTTTGTCTGTGTCTTTTCTTAATTCACTGAGGACATTCTGTCATTTCCATAAAACATGAACTTTGTTCCCTCACTTTATTCATCGCCAATTGCATTTGCTGCCATGATCGTATTCTCATGTTGAGTTTCTTTTTCGTGGTTCGATATATTTATTTCTCCGTTTTGACGGGACCTACACGTTCTTTCAGGTTTTTCATCTGCTCCCTGGGAATTTCAGTTTGCTCCCTCAACACATTTTTCTGTCCTTTGAACAGATTCCTTTTCAGGTGTCTTTAGTTTTCTCAGCAGAAACCCTGAGAGCAACCTTCTTCTCCCCTCTGGTGTTACCAGCGACGTTGCTCTCTCTGCCGCAGGACTTTCTAAACAAAAGGATTACAGGAATCTTCTTTGTGTTTTAATCTGCCGCAGACTTGGTTCTGATTAAACGAATCCTCTCAGGAAACCAAACTTATTCAAGCATTTGTTTCCCGCCGCCATGTAATGACCTGTAATCTGGGCGAGGTCGGAATCTCAGCCTTGAGTCTGCAGACGGTTTGTAGCCGAGACGCGTTAACGGGATTCGCTGGCTCGCCACAGTCGATACAGGCGTGCAGCCGGCTGAAGGTTCGGGTGGAAAATCTGAAGCGCGGACCACAGAGAAACCCTGAGCGAGTCCGGCTCGGCTGGCCGACCCGATCCTTCAATAAACACAGTCCTTCAGGTGACGGTAGGTTTATTGACGCTGAGCCAAGAAAACAAACAATAGAGTAAAGCTGGGATGAATCTGAGGTCGAGGATGAGGCTCCGAGGAAGAGGTTCAGTGGAGTTAAACTACCGCTGCTGTCTCACCTGAACAGAATAACAAGTACAGATATTCTGTAATTGATTTATCTTCCCTTGTTTTATGATAAAATGTCTCTAAATGTATTAACCTTTCTTCTTCAATCTGTTCCCCGTATCCAATTATGAATTTGCTGGTTCTCTAATTGTGTTCATCATTCCACTGTATCGGTGTTGGTCTGGATTTCATGTGTAACATGACCATTCAATGCTCTCAATTCATAAGCCTGTTCCCAATATGCATCTAACTAATCCAGTGTAATTCAATATTTACATTTGTTCCCTACATTTAGTTTAATAAGTCAACTTCTTAATTTAATCAACTTGTCTATAAAATTTTGCTTAAAGTTTCCTAACATTATTAGTCTGTTGGTTCACATTACTACATAAGTTGTTCCCCAAATTCATTGATTAGTTCCCTGAACTCTTTAATACATTTTTAAAATGTTTTCAACCTTGTTTGTCAGTTCCCTTGATCCCTTCACTTGTTCAAATCCTTCATTTTTTCTTGATAGTTATTTCCCTATACCCAAAATACTTGTTTCATACATTAATCTTCTTATTGTTTGTTCTTCCCCTTCATTCATTTGCCTGTTTCCCCAATATATATTTATTACCGAAACTAATTCAGAATTGTTAATCGATCTGTTCCCTAAAAGATTCCAGACAACAACTCCACGGACCGAGAGCAGCCCACCTCCAGTGCCAAAACCAAACGAGTCCCAGCCAGTCGAGGACATGGGCCAGGGCTCTGGAAAAGACCAAGGGCGACACTAGGAGGTACTCCTCTGACCCCCGTGTCCCACCCCAGGCCGCCTCCAGACCTGCATACCAGCGATAGAATGCCCCAAACACGCCAGAGCCCGTGAGACGGTCGCTGACACCGCTATCCTCCCAGAGGCAAAGGTTCAGCAGGGGCCAACCATGGCCCCCAGGTACTGCACCTGCCCAAACCACCCACCGCAGGCCTCATGAACACAATCCTCTACAAGCCAACCAGCGCCGCCAGGGTGGAAACAGAAGTCCCTGAATGACCCAGCAGTTCAGGTAGGGGCTGGACGCCACAAGCCATGCCATTGAAGTAAGTGGTGCGTTTGCCAAATTCAACTTATTACTACGTTCCCAGATCCTCAGACTGGAAACAGTGTCCCTACTCTGTAAGTGAGTGCGTATTAAGGCGCCATGTGGTTTAAAATCACCCAAAGGAAATAACAGTTCTGTAATATACATGTCATTGCTTTTCATTATTATTCCTTCAATTTGATCATTCCTTTGTGAAATGTCCAAACGTCTTGTTACCTTATGTCAAAGTGAACTGCTAATTAGTCATAAACAGTCGAGAAAAATAGAGGGTAGTGAACTTGCTTGAAGGTTCTGTAAAGGACAAGAACTGGATATTGGACACACCACAGACATGGATAACTCTGTGTGCGTGTGTGTGTGTGTGTGTGTGTGTGTGTGTGTGTGTGTGTGTGTGTGTGTGTGTGTGTGTGTGTTAGCTCAGTGACGAAGCACATTTCTCTTCATTTGTCACACTTGCGTACATTCGTGTGTTTTCACCACTTCCCTTCCCTTTGATAAACAGCAGGTTCATGTGGTTTCTTTGGAAGATCTGATAAGACCCGGTGGTCTCTGTTGAAGTGGGAAAACCTCCATCAGACTTTATCTCAACCTCACAAAGAACTTGAATGCCTGGAGGCTGAATTCAGGGCAAAAAGTTTCCCAACAGTCCTAATCTGAAGAATTTCAAACCTCCAGATGTCTGTCGAGTCCAGACAACGTTTTTTTGCTCAATATGACCATAAAAATGGACCACCAGGACCCAGCTGCGCCTACCTCCACGAGAGGTCACATGTAGGGACCTCTAGTGGTTACAGCAAGTCACAGCAGTTCGTTATCAGGGGACAGGAAATACATGTTAAGAAAATTTAAATTCTGATGGTATCAGATTTATTGTCAAACAAGAATTGTTACGACAGAGAAACATTCGACCAACACACATTTTCTCAGTACAACTATACCTGCACCTCCACAGACCCATAGAAACCACCAGTGAACTGGTTTAACTGGTTTGACTAGTTAAAATGTTCCATTTGGTTTAACACATTTACTTTTCCAACAGGTTCAGTTGGTTTAATTGGTTTGATGGTGTAACTACTTTAACCACTTTAACCTGTCTTGTCTTTAAGAAGTAAATAGGTTTCACATACAGTAGAGCTTTCAATGATTCACACACACACACACACACACACACACACACACACACACACACACACACACACACACACACACACACACACACACACACACACACACACACACACACACACACACACACACACACACACACACACACACACACACAGGACAAAATGACCACACTCTACTAACTGAGCCACAGACGGCAATAGAAAGGAGAAGTTTTTTTGTTTTTTTTAATCAAACATATCTGTTGTCTTCATCGACCCTGAGGAGATGCAAAGCCTCCCCATCTTCTTGGGTGTCAGGTCTTGTTCAGGTGCCCACCATGGTGACCTGGCACAGGAAGAGCCCCTAACAAGACCAACATCCTAGGTTTTAATTGGTCCAACTGGTTTGTAACTTACAGGTTAATGCAGTTGGACAGCTTTAGCCCAACTTCTCAGATGGTCCGTCTTTTTAACAGTTTTATCTGGTTGAGCTTATTTGGAACGATCCATAGTGTTGACCTTGTTTGCTAAAGTGAAACATTCTCTCGGCTTCAAGTGTCTCATCCAATCTACAAAACGTTTTGGAGCTCTCAAATCTAAAGTTATAGACAAACTTAGGAGGTTTCTTTTCAAGTCCAGGTGGAGTCCCAGACATCCAGGACCAGCCAAGATGCTTGATAGACATTCTTTGATTTCACTTCCTCCTTGCAGGGGCACTGAAAGTTTGGAAGATATTTCAGAGGTAGTTCAGCAGATTTCTTTGGGTTCTTTGGGCCGTTAAATAACCTCAGACACAATATACCTAGATAGAAACTCTGATCCATCTTCACAGTCTTTCAGGTTTTTCTAAAGGATGACCACACCACAAAGTAGTTCTATGAGATAATAGCGTTCACTTAAGAGATTTGTTTCTGTAGTGATGCTCCAAAGGTGAGTTTAAGTAGTTTACCAGACTGCTGACGGGTCCTTAAAGTGGGTTTTGGTTGCCCTTGTGGGAATTGAAAAATGAAGTCTTCCAGAATTTCGTTGAGGTTGGAGAAGTGTGAAGTTCCACGAAGAGATTTATAAAGTAGAACCTTCTTTAATAGACTCTACAAGTGATTAACTCTGTGATCTTTATAAGTTCTTTGGTTTTTAGACCTGTTCTAAATGTATTTAGGTAACTTCTCAAGTTTTTTTTTAACAAGTTTCAGAGGTTGTACATGTGCTCAATCATTTGAAAAAGTTTTTCAGAGGGTCTAGAGGTCCTGGTTGAGGTTGTAGATGTCTTAAAGAAGTTTCACATGGTTTCAGAGGTTTTTGGTGGTCCCTGAGATTCCTTCGAGGAAACCTGAGACTTTTATGCACCATTATTATCTTTGAAGAAGTTTCAGGGGTAATTAGGGAGTGTTCAGAGGTTTTCGAGAGGTTTTTAGCATTCCTAAGATCATTTTCGATGCTTTGGAAATGTTTTCTGCGCTTCTATGGAAGCTGTCAAGAAGGTTCCAGAAGTGGTTAAGATGTATTTGGAGGTGCTTGTTGAGATTGTAGTCATCCTGACGAGGGTAATTAAATGGGTTTAGAGGCAAGATACTTCTTTGAAGGGGTTTTAGGTGTTCTTAAGGAGATATCAATGGAAGTCTTCCAAAACTCGTGTTAATGTTGGAGTAGAGTTGACAACATTCCGGAGGTATTTAAGACGACTTAACCATATTGAAGAGATTCAGGAGGTGATTTGGGGGGGCAAAGTATTGATGATATTCAGGGTGTATTATAGGTTGAAGAAGACACTTGATTGAGATTCTTTTGTGAGGTTCAAATGGTCCTTGAACAAGTTGTGGACGTGTTTGAGGGAATTTGTTATGTTCTTATGGGAAACTTTACACTTCCCCGTGAAGGGCTTTATAGGTCCTTAAGAAGTTCCAGAAGCTATCAAACGGGGTTTAAGAGAACCTTTTTTGTTAATAGCAAGTAAGACAAACTTCTACAGTTAATTAAGACATGTTACAGGTTTTGTGAGGTTCTAATGGTGCCTGGACAGGTTGCAGATGTACTTTGGTACTTTTAAAGGTCTTAAAACCTGTTTTATAAGTCCATGTTCAGGTTGTGTGTGAGTTCTACAGGAGGTCTTTAAGGTTCTTTCTGAGGTTCGTCGAGGTCGAGTCTTTGGATCCTTTTTTTGGGAACTCTTGTTTTCCTTCGACTTCAACAAAGATGAAGGACCTCTACAGGTCAACTCGTGAACTGACCTAACAACTTCTGCATTAACGTAAGCCTTTAAACTGCAGGTTATCCCCACTGGAACTACTTCAAAACTCCTCCATATAAAGATGTTTTCAGCCACAGTGTGAGGCTGTGAGGAACACTGAGGCAGTGTTTATGTCTTCTAAAATGTGCACAAACTTTTTAAGGACCTCTTCAAATCTACAACTTAATGAAGTGAGCAGAGGGCTCCGAATTCTTTCCGAACGGTGCGTGCATGTGTGCGTCCGTGCGTGTACAGTATATATAACACAGCATTGGAAATTGGAATAGAGAAGCCGCCCTTCATGTGCTTCTTTGACATAAAAACACGATATAAAATGTGGTCGACAGATTTGGGAGGAAGCCCAGTTTGTCTGTTTGGAAAGACGACACCTCCTCTGTGCGTGTGTGTGTGTGTGTGTGTGTGTGTGTGTGTGCGTGTGTGTGTGTGTGTGTGTGTGTGTGTGTGCGTGCGTGCGTGCGTGCGTGCGTGCGTGTGTGTGTGTGCGCGCACTTTTGTTGTATATTGTATACGTATGTCACCAATTAAGCCTTTTTCTTATATATATATATATCTGCGTGTGTGTGTGTGTGTGTGTGTGTGTGTGTGTGTGTGTGTGTGTGTGTGTGTGTGTGTGAGCAGACAGCAGTGTCTCCACCCCGGCTGCAGGCTCCTCAGAGTTGACGTCATGTTTGAAATGTTGCTTCCATGATGCAAGTCACTGAACTTTGAGTTCATGTGGAGACTTTAAAAGAATCCTGCGAAGCACCGCAGTCACACATCTTCTTCTATTTACTGTGAAGACGACCGGCTCCACCCTCTCATCATCACCGTCCCACCAGCCAATCATGGACACACACTCTCACTCAAAGTTTGCCACCAGAGCCAAACATGAGACAAAGATGCCCAAACATTCAGTCCATCTTCATACTGAAACATCACTGTGGATTCCGTCGCTGCTGAAGCTGTATGAGGGCAGACGTTTCCCGAAGTCAATAATAAAGAAGTTTATTATGAAGTTGAGATTACACAAGTCCCAAGACTTTTCAGACAATTTGTTCATGTTTTAGAGCTACTAAAAGTGTTTGAGGTCTCCAAGATGCCCTACAGGTAACTAGCAAGGTTCTGGAGGTCTTTGTTGTAAAAATCCTTAATGAATATCAGGGCCCTTGTTGGGTTTTGCTGTGTTAAGGAGGTTTTGGAATTACTCTGCTTCTGGCGTGCCAGCCACCTCCATTGGTGTGTGGGTGGATGAATATAACTAACACAAAAAAGCACTAAACAAGTGAACTCCACTTAGCATTTGTTGAGGGTCTTGACGTTCAAGAGATGATTAAAGAGATCTGAGAAGCCCTTGTTGAGATGTTGATGGTCTTTCTAGAGGTACTCAAGATAGTTTTTAAATGTCTTTTTTTTTGAGACAGTGAAGATCTTGATCCTGAAGAAGTTATCAAAGTAGATGTTTGAATAGTTTTTTTTTTTATTAAAAATCGAGAAGTTCATGAATTCAGAAATGATGACGAGGAATTGAGAGGTTTTTACCCAGGCTGTAGAGAATCCAAGAGGTTCTAACCGTTGTCTTTGTTTCAGATTGTAGACGTTTTTCAGTGGTTGAGAGAAGCCTCGAAGATCTTCCTAAATGGTCATTTGATTCTTTCTTTTTTGAACGAATTAATGAAATATTAAGAACTTCCTGGGTTTCATGCATCTTTCTTGAGGTTGTAAGTGTAAGGTATATCCCATAGGCCTTTGTTTAGGTTTCTGTGGTTCTTCAAGAGGCCTTAGACGTTGAGAGAAGTTGCCAGCGTGGACCTTGTTGAAGTTCCGGAGCCAGTGACAAAGATCATGATGTAGTTATAGAGGCTTGAGAGATGATTTTTTAAGGTTTTCGATACATGGAAAGGTTCTGGCTATAAAAGAGTATCAAGGTCTTGAAGAACTTCTGGAGGCTCGAAAGAAATTGTATTTGAAGTCTGTGTTGAGGTACTAAAAGTCCTAATTGAGTTTGAGGGGGTCTGAGATATTCTTGTTGAGGCTTTCGAGGTCATGGAGGTGTTCTTAAAGTTTGAATCTTGCAGAGGCTGTATCACTTTATAACTGACAAACAGAGGTTTTCTCAGAGGACGGGTCACACCAGGACGGAGGCTCTCTTCCCCTCTCAGACCTCCTGAGGAGCTTGGCACATTTCCCACGAGCCCCTCCTGCAGCGTCCATCTTGGGGGGTCCAGATGCAGCCGGATCGCTCAACAGCGGTTTGATGAACGTCTGCACGGGGAATTCAAACGTCAAAGTTTGTCTTTTTACAGCCAAATCGGACTCGAAATGAAGTTCAGATGAAGCTGGTCCCGTTTTTTACGAGCGTCTGTGGAGCCTGAAGAGTCTCCTGTTTTATCTCCTCACTCGGCTCCTCGTCCTCACTCTGGTTTTATGAAGCAGACACAGAAGATCCTCAGCAGGGAGCCGTCAACACATGGATGTGATTTCTATTTCTCATGAAACCTAGCAAATTGAAAAAACAAAAAAAACAAACCTTTAGATAATTAATGGCTTCTTATTTCAGATGACAGAATATAAACTGTGTTCTCTGATTATAAACTTTAGTCTCGAGTGTCAAAATCCGTGACCGATATCGTCCCACTGAGGGAAAGCTTTTGTTTGATTTTTGTTCAAGCTTTGTTTAAAGCTCCATCAGCGTGTTGAGTGAGCGCTCGTAAGAGTCTCAACAGTTTGGCTCAGCAGTGGAAAAGAAGGCAGCTGTGGCTGGGTTATTGGAGTACAATTTCAAAATTTCCAACATTATAGTAGGTTGTTTTTTTTTTGTCTTTTTTTACATTTTAACAACAGTCAAACAATTAAAAGTCTTTATCGGATTAATCAAAGAGTTGCTGTGGATTAATTGTGATTAATCACGATTATATAGCTCTGTTTAATCTATATTAACTGCATTTCCTTTTACATGAGCCTCATAAAAGAAGGGACAAAACGTGTTTATTAAACACAATTCATTATAACTAAAAAAAACGAACATTTAGCCACGTTAATATTCTTGTTACTCCTTTTTTAGCAGCTACCAAGAAAAACCATCTTGTTGACATATTCCAAGAGGAGAGCTGACGACTTTTATTTACAATGCTGCTGCAGTTGAGAACAATCAGCAGAATCCCTGCCTAACGATTGCTTTGCGTTAATGTGGTATTTTAACCTGAAAGTGCTTCGATGAAAAGAAAACTGCTTCCTGCAGAGTGTGCAAAATACTTTATGTCGGTTGACTGTTGCGTTGTGGGGGTTTTTTGTACTCAATTTTCCCATCGAGAGAGCCAATGTGCTGGTTTAGCATCTTTTATATCGACTTGGTTTTGTCACTACTGGAACCGAATCATTGTGGGTTAATTTCATTTAAAATTTTTATCCCATTAATCATGATTTTGGATAAAATCAGCATTTGCACACCAATTTTTGACAACCCTAATTTAAACTAAACAAGCCAGGAGATCTATCCTAAAACAATATGTAGAAGTTCAAAGAGGCGAAAAGACAATAATAGTGTAGAAGCACATCACTAACGTGGCCCGGGTGGTACAGTGGGTTGCTCCGACCCCATGTTGGTGGTTCAATCCCCTACGTCATTATGTCCTGCGCTAGTGTGTCTGATGCTATGAGCCACAGCTGCTCACAACAATAGAAACATAACAACAGTTATCAGACCCCTGAAAAAATGTCCACATCCACGAATGTCTCTGTCCACGTCCATACGAGACTTTAAAATGTGAAATGTGTTTTATAAGTGAAGTCCATTCTTCTCTTACAGAGGGCGCTAAAATACTCTGATCTCTGAGCTTCAGATTATTTCCGTCATCTGCACTTCTTTCTTTATCCAACTCTGATCTGATGCCAGCAGATTTCACCTGAACAGGTGAGCTGTCCACCCCAGGACACACACACACACACACAGAGAGAACATGCAACCTCCACAAACCAGGCTCGAACCTTCCACCTTGCTCTGAAGTGAGACTGTTAACCGCTACACCAGATTTAAAGTTTTTGAACCGTAAACATCCCATGAAATCTCGACGACCATCTCTTTGAATTTTATGACTCGATGTTGGAATTCGATGTTCTGGAAAATGTTTCTGGAATCCAGCAGAAACACATTGAGGGTGGGGGGGGGGGGGGGGTGGTCGATCGGAGTCCAAGTTGGAGCGAAAGCCTTGTGATGGGTTCACTGTCAGCACGGGGGCGTAGGTTATTTATGGACCTGCAGGCTTGTATTTTCCATGTGGTTTGGGATCTTGGAGGCTGAGCCAGTGTGCGACTCTGTGTTAATGCAGAAATAATTGAAAACATTTTGTAAAAAGATTGTTTCTGGGTGAGTGTTAATGAGAATAAATCAGCCCGACGCCCTCCGGTCTGTTTGGCGTGACGGCACATGAACCGTAAAAGAGGAATAGTAAACATGTCGGGAGTCCGGCGAGACAGCGTCGAGAAGAATTGACTAAAGACAGAAACAAAGATGTTAAATGGAGGAGGGAAGGATTATCTCTACGGTCCGCACAAAAGAATCACGTGACGATTAGAATTATACAGTTTATTACTCGCGTAAGCTAACGGGAGCTAACAAGGATTAGCACGTTGTGGTTTAATCTGGGCGAAAGCAAACCAGAACAGCTGACTTAACTCTCTCTGACAGTTTATATTAGGAATCATGCTGACACTGAGAATAAGAGGGATTATCGCGCACTTCCTGAGATCCTTCATTCACATGAGTAAGATCACAGTGACATCACACCACCAAGCAGTGGGAGATCGAGCCAAACGTCTTTTTCCCCTGAGGCTGCAAAAGAAAAATGTAAAAAATAGAACACAGGAAAAGGCTTCTGCAAACAAAACATTGAAAAGTGTGTGAATGATACAGTGGGCGTCTCACCACTCACAACATTATTTCTTTGAATGGATTCACCGATACCGATCTCGGAAACTGCAAAGCGCGTTCGTAAAAGTTCACCGATGCAACTCAACAAGACGCCATCCGTCAGCGATGGTGTTTCTGGTCCTCAGTTCTCTGTTTTCTGAACTCCTGAGGACGTTTGAGCAGGAGAGCTTTCTGGAGAGTTTCTCCTGGAGAAACTGGTTTCTGCTTGTTTACAGTCCTTTCCACTGCGAGCGTCTCCAGAGACCTTGTAGTCATTACGCGTCACACCTGCACGCCGTCTTCGCTGGCACAATGGCCGACAGTCTGCGTCGTGCGGGAGCTGCCACAGCCAATCACGGCGCTCCGTTCTCGGGAGCGGAGCCACTCCGCGCCTTTCATCCATCATTATGCACAAAACCATCAGAGCGGCGGCGGAGGGGAAGTAAATGAGTCGTAGCAGGGGGCTGTTTGTCTGGGCGCCGGCCGCCATGACCTCACCAGCACAATGGCCGCCTTGTCGCCGTCGCTGTGAGTTTTATTACAGCGCTGAGTTGAGAGGACGGAGGATCCATCAGACCCCCAACCTCTGACCTCTGACCCACCAAGACGTTACAGTGAAGACGAGCACATGACGCTGAGAAGATTTTCTTTGGCGCGTTTGACTCTCAGCAGATGAGTTGCTCAGTCCGGTTTTGTGGGATCTCTCTGGTTTTTACACACTTTTAGCAAAATATGGAGGCATCTGACAAGCTGTCAGCTTCCAGAATGTCCAGTTTTTAACATCTCAACCTCAAGACCTGCACTCAAACTCACAAGACAAAAAGTGACAGAAAAACTGTCCACTTTAGTCTCTTTTTTGTTTTTTTTACATTTTAGTCTAATTGTTTACACTGTAGGGAACTTTGATATATTTTAATCCCATTTTCTTGACATCTCTCCGCTCTCTATCCCGCTTAATAAAGAAACTAGGATATACCTTCATTTTGATTCAAAAGAGGCGAAAACAATGATCACAAAATAACACAAATGTGCTCCAAAATCCACAAAATCAGAGCAAAGACTCACAAAATGGGACAAAAGACAAAACAAGCAGAATAAGTTAAAGTGTTTTTGCTGGTTCACATTCAGTCGGTTTGTGTTACGTCCACACTGCCCCCAACCCCGCCCCCTGTGGGTCTGTGGGTAACACTCGGGGCAAATCCCTAGGGGCAGACAGGTCTGATTGGATAATGCTGTAATAACACGCCGCGGTCTCTCCGCTGATCCGCACGCTGCCTTGGCTCGGGGCTTTTCCCACCGGAGGCGTGTCGCCGTGACGCAGCCGGTGGGTCTCCTCCGACCCACCACGTCACCGCCCGGCCTCCCCAACTCAGAGCTTTCTATTCTGAGAGTCTGGTTTATTTTCAGGGTTTCGAAACATTCTGAGCTCCAGTTTACACACACACGCAAACAAACACACACACACACACACACACACACACACACACACACACACACACACACCCACAGACTGCCAAAAGCCACCAACACACACCAAACCACAGGTCAGAACACACACTGCGTCCAACAACACACACTGAGTTCAAAACTTATATGTCGGCTCATACGCACAGAAAGTCTCCAGCGAAGCCGTCAAACATGCAAAGAGTTTTGTAACTACCTGAGCAAAACCACGTGAAAGTCCAGAAAAAAGACATGTCAGTTTGAAACACATCGAAATGTATGCTGCCCTCTGGTGGTCACAGTAATTATAACAATAACCATGTAGACAAGCAGGACTTTCTTTTTTGATTAAAATGAGGTCAGACCCTGCAAAACATTGGAAAACTGTATAAAAACTGTCAAAATCAGCTGGAAGAGCACAAAGCAGAATAAATAGAACCATTCAAATATATATATATATCAGTCTGTCTCACACGTCCCAACAGCACCAACTGAAGCTGTATGTCTCCCCCTTGTGGTTGCAGTAATGATGACAGCAGCGTTGTAGGAAGGCTGGAGAGGGAGGACGCCTGTCTCAGAGGTGCAGGATGACACAGAGCAGGGACCCATGTTTGATTTCTGAGGGAAAGCAGCAAGTAACATAGGTTTGTTACAGTCACGTAAAGACATAACACAGCTACGTCTCGACCTTGATCAACCAAAACCATCAGGTTTTCCTGAAGCTGACCAAACGCACATTCATACCGGTTCACCGTTATCCTGACAACAATCACATCCAGCACTGATTCCTGTGACTGTTATCGACCACATATCAACTCGTTTTACTGCTTTTTTTTCCCGGTTTCTCTGAGCACCGTTGTCGTGTAAACAGACGCCCAAAAATCCATTTAACTCCCGTTAAATGGATTTAACAGACAGTCTGTTTTCAGTCTGTTTGTCTCCCTTGGTTGTTTGTCAGGTTGTGTTTTAGTTTTGTGTGTGTGTGTGTGTGTGTGTTTTTTTTTACCTGTTTGGGAATATTTGGTCTGTTTTTCTTCATTGACTCTCAAAATTTCGTTGTTTTAGAATTCACCTTTTGATGTTTTCCTTTTTGTTTTTTTTTGTTTTTTTACTGTCAGTTAGGGTTTAGGTTAGTTTTGTGTTTCTTTTTGGTAATTTTGTTTCAGTTTTTCATCATTTATTGGTCTCTTAGTTGTCAGTTTATGTCATTTTGTATGTAGTTATTGTGATTTGGCCTACCTTACATTTATTTTTGATTAATATCTCAAATTTTTCAGGTTATTTTCAGTTGTTTTCGTCTCCATATTTGATCACTTTGTGTCTGTCTTGGGTGATTTGCTTTGTCTTTGTGTTTGTCCCGATTCAATGTCATGCTCCTGTGTGTCTCTGAGTCCCGATCGTACTGATCGAAGGTTTTTCCTAAACTTGGGGTTGCAGGACTGACGGGCGGGTCACCTGTCCGGCAGCGGTATGGCGGCGCTGCAGTGTGAGGCCGGTTTCTCTCTCTGCGTGGCGTTCTGGGGGTAGAAAAGAAAAAGTCGTGTGTCTGTGCTGTGCGTGAAGAGAATGTGAGCGGTATTAAGGCTGGTAAAGTGGAAGCAGACGGAGAGGCGATGGGAGCTGACAGAAGGGATCAGGACGGTAATATACGCCCGCTGGATTCTGGGAAAAGAGACAGCCGAGGAGCCTCTTTAATGCCACACACTGGCTGTCAACCACTTCTGTGGATAAACATGTTTTCATTGTCAGGGAGATGAAGACGACGCTGAAGGAGCTGCTCAAACTGCGGCTGCAGCTCATATTTTCACACTGGATTCTCTCCTGCTGTTCGACGCTCGTCATTATCTCACATTAACAATAAATACCATTACTCTCTGCGGCGACGCTCAGCTCCTATTTTTAGTTTTTATCATGTTTTCCATCAGTTTAGTAGGGGATTTATAACTGTGTGTGTGCAACCAGCCGACTTCATTTTTAAACAGACTTCACCCTTATATCCTGTTTTTACCGCTCCAGCAGTTAAGTCTCAACATGCTCCACACTTTCAGTCACTTTCACTCATTCATGTTGATCGAATCGCTGACACTGGGCTTGGACAACAATCCACCGGTCAACCACTTATTCCATTTGTTTGTTTTGATCATTATTTCTCACTATATTTGGCAAAAATTCAAAAAAACTGGAATAAAACATAAAAATATGGACTTAAATGTAGGAAAAAATGCAAAAAAAATAAAAGTAGGCTGAAAAATAGAAACTGCTAAAATGTAGGAGTAACTAAATAAAAATGTGGAACATTTTAAAATCACATCGAACATCGAAGTAGAAAACTGGACACAAACACACACAAAGGAGGCAATTTCCTCAGCTCTGCTCCTACTATCTGTAGAACAGCTGTGAACAGGAAGTAAAACAAAGTAACAGGTAACGCTACAGATGTCTTGGAATTAGAAATTTCTTGATATTTTGGGCCTTCAGATTTGTTTGTGTCGTTGGGGTCACAATGCCGAGAATGAACAATTCTGGGGAAACGGCTGAAGTTGAAAGATGGCTGACGTGCCAAGCACTCTGATGTTGTCAGTGACTCGTGTGTTCAGGTCCTCTGCAGCGTCTCTGTGGAGAGGAAGTGACAGTGAAAGGAACAATGTTTTTGATTACACATACAAGGAGCACAAAACACAAAAACAGCTCCAGAGGAGTCGGTTGTTGTGATAAACGGGAATCCGACAACCTCACTTTTTAACAGGAAGTGGCATCATTCTCAGGCTTTCAAGCAAAAAACCAAAAACTTTCGTAGCATTTTGTGTGTCCGTTTACACGACGACAGAAAACACAACAAACACAACTTTTTGAAAACGCCTCATAAAGTGTAACTTTCCAAAAACGCTTTGTCTCCATGGAAACGTAAATAGTCCTTCCTCACATTCGCAAGTTGATGGACAATAACAACAATGTTTTCCTCCAGAGTGTCATAACTCCCCGAGTTCATATCCTCCTGGGATCTTGTAGTTTTATAGTTGACTGTCACCGGAAAACAATAATCCAACTTGGTCGTCTGCCCATACGAATGTCCGTTTACTCCTATTGTCAATGTTTATAGCGTATTATTCTCTACATGCATGTGTGTGTGATTTCATTTCAAAAACAACCAGCAGCGCCAACTCGCGGCCGGGCATGCTAACTACCTTGTTTTTAGCGGTTCTGCCGTTTCCGTATTCTAAGACGTCGTTTTCAAAACTTTTTCCGGGTAAACGTGCGGTGCTTCCACTTGAAACATTCCGTAACATTTCAGTCCTAATTCACCGGATCATTGGAGAGTAGGAGCCTTACATAATCCACTGTGTGCTGTGATGGCGCCACCTGCAGGTCACACATGGAGTGAGAGAGTATTTTAAAGTGTTTTCATTTGCAGTTCCGGTGGTGGCGGCGTGAAGCCGACAGGTCCGTGTCGGCAGATGTTTTAAATCAACTTGTCTACTTGACGTCTTCCGATTGGCTGCTTGGCGCCTCGTCAGCGTCTGCTTCAGATTACGACTTCAGAGACTCTCAGACTGAATAAACTGGAGCTTCAGAGCGGCTCGTATCTGCCGTCACGTCCACCGCGAACATGTGGTTGAAGTTTTCATGTGTGCTCCAGCGCACGGAGGCAGAACGAACATCAGGACCACTCGTCCTCATCTCGTTAGCCTCGTTAGCCTCATTTACTCGGCGGCGTCTATCTTTAGGATGCCGGCCGGACATTTAATTAGCAGCAACGGTTCAATCAGCCGCGATATGAGCGACACAAACGGTAAAGCGCCGATGCACTTGGTTACGTTTTCAGGGCTGATTAACGCGTTGTCTTCACTGTGACGTTTCCAGGGAACATGTGAGCCTCGTCCCATCGGACATTACATAACAGAGAAACTCATTCATTATTCAGGCCACACGGCAGCGGTACGTTTAAACGCCACATACAGCCGCAACATTAGGACCACCTGCCTCAGATCGCGAAGCTCGTCACACCTGTACAAACATCCAAGACTTATTTGGAATAGCGTCTTCAAATGTCTAAAACTAAAAAAAAGAATGTAAATCTCATACATAATGTGATCTTTGGGCGACCCTGGCCGCTCGGAGCAGACCACCTCCTTCCATCGCTCTTGGAACGCTCCCTCTTCCCAGGTCCTGCGAGCGATGGTGTAGTGCAGTGGTTGGCCGGGCCGATGTGTTTAGTGAGTCATGGTCGGTTCTGGGTCGAAGCCGAAGGCCACGAGGAGGACGAGCAGTCTGAGTGACACTTGTTGGCTTCGGGCTGAAGTCAAAGGAGGCGGCGTGTTTGTCAAGGGAAATGTCGCCGGTTCGATTCCCAGGTCAGTCGGAAGTGCGTCAGAGGTGCTCGTTATCTCGTCCTCACAGCACAGATTCTTTCTGAGAATCCGATCCATCGTTCACGCTCAAGTTATGGCAGTCGTTTGATTTGAACTCACCTCCAGTTTACCTCATTAGTTCCACTGAATCCTCAACTTGTTCCAGCGGACCGTGAAACTGAGCCTCTCCATATTTCACAAACCGGAGTATTTATAGATGACTTCATGCGCTAACACATGAAATCCTACAGAACAAGCTCATTATGCTAATAGTGTTTTTTTTCCTTTTCTTATATTCTATTTTTAGGTTTCATAAAACCATTGTCTGTGAAGATTTCAGAAAAGTTCTTCAACATGAAGAAAACCAAAATAAGATGTTTTGATGTTCATTAAATGACTGAATTGTAAGTATCTTCACTAAATCTGTTCATTAATGAAGCCATAATGAGGTTATCAAATAAAAATACTCGTGGAAAAAACGTAGATGAAGAAACAGTGTTTACTTTGTGTTTGGACTGTTAGAGAAGCTTATTGTAGATTACAAAACTTTAATCTGAGAAATATTCAGGACTGGATGACTCACAGGCGTCAGCCACGTGGCACAGAGACCAGAACTGGCCGGCGAGATGCTTTAATCTGGCCGAAGAATTCCCTATGGTAGTAATTGCCAAGTGACACCGTGGCACCTTTCATTCAGATTCAGTAAAAAGCAAAGATGAAACATCAAGCCCACAGACAGACATCAGATCTCCTGCAGAGTTCATGAGCAGTGGAAGAACCTCCTCGGCATCTTCAGGGTTCCTCCTCTGGACCGTGCCGGACTGTAAACAGCTCCCGGTGCCAATTCGGCCCCACGCTCTGGACCTCAAACCACCGGCCGGGGCTAAACATAGCGGAGCAGCGAGGAGAACCGCTGGCAGGAGGAGATTAGCCGAGGCTACGCAAGCCAGGCGGGATCGGCAAAACCAAAACCACCATGTTTTGGAACGCGAGTGGGCTTTTCTGCTCTTGGTGCACTCCAGTGTGTGTGTGTGTGTGTGTGTGTGTGTGTGTGTGTCGGGGGGGGGGGTGTTCTAGTTCAGATTCAAGTCTGTGAATAATCAGAGACATGAGTGAAGGTGCAGAGTGTCGAGGAGACACATGTAACCAAACCACAGCTTGTTTGTGTGTGTGTGTGTGTGTGTGTGTGTGTGTGTGTGTGTGTGTGTGTGTGTGTGTGTGTGTGTGTGTGTGTGTGTGTGTGTGTGTGTGTGTGTGTGTGTGTGTGTGTGTGTGTGTGTGTGTTTCCGCTCTTAAAGTGAAATCTGTAGGAGGAGAGAGAGGTTGGGGGGGGGGGGGGCAGATGGGGTGAGTAACTCCGTCCGTGTGATTCCACATTCAGCGGCGAGGAGGCGGCCATGATGGCGGTGGTGACCTGGGTGTGATGTCACGAGGAGGGATTCTTTAAAAAAGAGAGACGCTGCAGCTGAAACACCACATGTGGGAATCTGCCTGCAGAACATCTCCTCACTGCTGCTCCCGGCTCCTGTGGATTCACGTGGTGAGGAAGAGGAGCAGGCCACTTCTGACACCGAACACAAGGAAGAAGACGAACCAGGCAGGAAAACCCTCCAAACCAGTAAGTAAGCTGCAAACAGAAACTTGAACTGTGGCTCAGATTTAATGATATTAGTGAAATAATGTCGGTGCAAAAGGTTTCACCGGTAGAAGATGTGAATAAGGTTTTGGGGAAACTGGTAAAAAAGTCCTTTTAAACTGCAGGCAGGAGTGAAACATTTAATCTGATTAAATCCCATTTTCTTCTGTATGATCGGAGAATTTACTCGACTGTAAAATGTGGAGAAAACTCAAAGAAAATCCTTCAAACGTGGATAACACCAAATGACCTGAGAGTAAAAAGCAGAGCAGTGCTTTCAGACTGCAGTCAGGAGGAAGTTCTCTTCTTAGGTTCACTCTTTTATTCTTCAAATCTTGAGAAACATGTTTTTTTTTTTCTTCTTCTTTTTTTAAATCTTTCATTGAGAAGTTTGGATGTGTCCGAACTGTCTCATTTAAACCTGATGCTCCATCACTTTCTTCTCTCGGGTTGTTTGTTGTTCTGAAAAAGTCAGAAAATCTGAAAAAAATATATTGTTTATGATTTTAGCTTCATTGACTTTTAACTTGACTTTTCGTGTTTTTTTTCTAAAAAGTGATTTCACTTCATCGTTTATTTCAATTCACAACTTTGGCTTCAGTTTTTTTTTCTTCAGAAAAATAAGAATTTCCGTCACAAATAATTCAAACGTGCACACGAGGACATCAGACATCAGTGCAGAGTGTAGAAGGAGCTGCTATTAGAACTTCTAGATTAACGACAATATCAAGTTATTCAAGTCAGGAGATGAAATACAGTGAAAACTAAGTTTCTATAAGGCGTCGGGTTGTTTTATATGAACACACACTGAAGTTCGAATGTCAGGTTTACCTCCAGTGTTCAAGCTCTGATCATTATTTATGACAAATTCTTGTTTTCGGTTTGTTTTTCTGGATATGTTCTTGAAATACTGAAAAATAGTGGAGCTTGAAGTGAGCGCAGCTTTTCTGGCTGAACCTGAACCTGAAGTGTTGCTGAAGACGAGCTGAAGTCACCAGGAAACGTATGTTTCAGTTCTTTTTCATTTAGGATTTCATGAACGTTCTCATCTCGGTGTTCAAATTTGGAGAAAGTTTTCTATTGGCGTATTAGGATTTGTCTCCTGGTGTCTGTGTCGCTCGTTGCCGTCCGTTTTCTTCGTATTTAAAGTATCATTGGGGCTGCTGGTTGACTTCCTGCATTCATCTACTAACTGTCGTTTTACTGCGTTACATATGTGTGTATTTAGTTGCGGTGAAATTTTAATTCTCTAAAAATATATTTACGGGGTTGGTTTTTCTTTATAAGTTGTTGTTGTTTTATGAGTTACCGCCCAAAGACAGATTTGTATTAAGCTTGTTTGTGGTTGTCTACTGTGTTCGTTTACGACTCTTGAGTGTTGTTTTATGGGGTTACCACCCAACAATGTTTTCATTCAGCTTGTTAGCGTCTGTCTCCAAATGATAAATTATTCTCCACATACTTCCAAATGTTAAAAAACATTATTCTATACATTTTCACAATATTTTAGAGGATTTTCTTCTGCTTAACTTTTCTGTATCACATACATTAGCGTGTTAGCGTATTTGTGTACCTGCGTGTGTGTGTGTGTGTGTTGCACATGGCAGAAAGTTGTGTTTATTTTTTTTATTTCCAAAAACATTGAAAAAAACCTTCAATAACAGCCAAATGGTCAAATGTGCTATTTCTTAATATTCAATCCTCTCAGTTTATATTTTCATAAGGTTGTTTATGACTGGATGTTTATACAGTGGACTGAATTAACAGAGCGTTTAAAGACACTAAGAAAACAAGAAATTAAGAGACAACAATGCTTGTAAAAGTGGTAAATTAAATATAAAGCTTTAAGAGACTCTTTGTTTTGTCTTTCAAAGGCTGATAAAACCAAAAATTAACAAACCTTGGTTCAAAATGAAATACTTGAAGTGTACATCAGGATGGAATTGCTTCACTTCAGAATTAAAGGAACACTTCTTTCAAAAGAAAACATACAACAGGAAAAACAGATTTTACAAATAACATGTCATTTATAACAGTTACAGACTATACATACGAACTTAAAGCAGATTGAAGGAATCAAATCGTCTACAGATCCAAGCAGCTGCGAGCAACAGTCTATTTTCTTGTGGAAAAACATCAGGAAGTATGACATTCTGACATTTTGTGTGCAAATATTCACATCTTCATTTTCAATTTCTGCATTTTTTTAAATAGCAATCATATCTGTATGTGTGTGTGTGTGTGTGTGTGTGTGTGTGTGTGTGTGTGTGTGTGTGTGTGTGTGTGTGGTTGCTTTGTGGTCGGGGGGGGGGGTCTGTCTCTCTATCTCCCTTCAAATAATTTGTACATTCCTAAATTCCTATGGTCCTCGAATGTATCGTATTTGAAGAGCAGGAGGTGATCCAGAGGTGAACAATATTGGGGGTGTGGGAGGGGGGGCGGGGGGGTGTTTGGGAGTAAGGCCACCCGGAGAGGAGACGCCTCTTGGTCTCTTCATCATCACCCAGTCATCATCATCCATCACCCCTCCACCTCCCTCTCCTCCTCCCTCTAACACTGGCTCTCTTCCACCCTCTCCTCCCCCCGTCCTGACTACTCCCCCATGACTCACTGCGACTCACCCGGCTGCTGTTTCACAGTAGGAGCCTCAGATTCGCATTTCACTCCTTGGAAAATTCAACGCTTTAACTCAGAATGTTGAAAAACAGCTAAAACAATCCGGAAAATGTTGTGAAACAACAGCCAGCTGTTGACCAGCGGCTAGCCTGGTCTTGTAATACCGCTTTGTACCAGGAGAGGGTGAAGTGAACACTTCAAAGCTGAAAAATGTTTGAACGACCAGTCAAAATGTCTTCTGTTTCAATTACTACTTCAATATTGAAGCGAGCCTCCTGATGAAGTACTGCTTTTTACCACAAGAGGGTGTGATGGCTGATCCAGTTTTAAATAATCTTTTCAAGAAATGGGAGAAAACATGTCTTTTGTCTCGAGCTGGTTAATTTAACTAACTAGCCTGGTCATTTGATACCACTTTGTACCACCAGGTGGTGCAGTGATGGCCTGACTGGTCACTTCATAACGTTGCTATCCAAAGTTTGGTTTTGTATTTATTCAACATTCTCAGGATATAACTTATAATGACCTCATCAGAAGGACACTAATATTTAAGGCCACTGAGATATCTAGTAGCCTTGTAATACTACCTGATACCTCAAGATGGCATCGTAAAACATTTAGGGCGAGACAAAAACACAACTTCATCTGTAGCAATATTATTTCTACCACATGGTAAAACAGCGTTTTGCATCACTTAACGATATGATGTCCTATTCCGTGTTAACCTGTTATTAAGTTTTCTAAGTAAAACAAAAATAGATTATTATTACTGAACCCGAACCCCAAAGTTTTCAACAAAAATATGGATCACAAAACCTCCAGAACAGCTCATGATGTCATGTCAGTATTGGATGGTGAGTATTGGAAGATGCTAACTGGATTGAGATTATTAGATGGGGATTATTGGATGGTGATTATTTACCACTGTGAGCTGCAGGTCTGAAAAACCCCTTTACATTGGACTGTGAGTGGAAAAGAGTGCTCGTGTTTGAGTGGTGATACTTCCTGTCTGACTCACAGTGGACACATCAAATCAGGAGGAGTCTGTCTCTTACTGTGAAACAACTATCTGAGACGATTTTCCTGTCTCCGTCTGTCTCCCCTCCTCTGATTGGATGGATTGTTGTGGGGACATTTCTGATTCGCTGACAGCGTGACCCATCAGAACGTCGTGGTGTGTTCGCTTTGTTTTCGGGTCTGCATTGAATGTTTTCGTGATTCGCTCGGAGATTAAACGGAGTGAAACGTCCAACAAGCAGATCTGTGCTCTTGTTGTGGTCGTTGAGAGGCTCTCAGGACGGGGTCCTTCAGGACGGGGCCGAGACCACCAAGAGGGGGCCGTACACCCACAGTGGCTGGCTTTGTGTGTGTGTGTGTGTGTGTGTGTGTGTGTGTGTGTGTGTGTGTGTGTGTGTGTGTGTGTGTGTGTGGTTCTCTGCCAAGTTGCTGCAATTTTCAGTGAATGTAAAACAGCTTTCCTGGCCGGGACCCCACGCGCCGCCACGCTGCCAGGAAAACACTCCGACTCCTACCTGTTTACCTGCAGGTAGCGTGGCTGCACAGGAGAGCCTTCTCTCCACAGTCGAGGTGCAGGAGGAGCAGGAGGAGCAGGAGGAGCAGGAGGAGCAGGAGGGTGATGATCCAGACTCTCCTGCTCCTGTTTTGGGGTCGTGGAGCATCTCCAGGCTCGTAAAGAGAAGCAACTCCACTAATTCAGAGGGAAACCTCTGAACGGTACCACAGTGTGTGTGTGTGTGGGTGTGTGTGTGTGTGTTGTCTGAGCAGCCGGCGACCGCTCAGGAATCAAACAATGGATTCTGTTTCTGATGCTAATGAATGAAAGGCAGAGCGCTCGGTTGCATCAGCGGCGCTGGCAGTCGGCACCTTCAGCCAATAATGTGTTCATTGTGTGCGTTTCATGTTCATACGCTGACCTTTTACAGTGGAGCTGCTATTTCTGGGTACAAATCAAGGACGCATCAATGGGGCTCAGTCAGAGCAGCCGAGGGGGTAGATAATTGAGTCAATGGAAAACAGAGCTGCAGGGAAGCCCTGATACACATCTGTACCTGCACCAGGAGCAGGGGGAGCAGGAGGGGAGCGTCTGAAGCCCCGGGAGGCTGTCTGAAACCAAACATTTGGAGAGTGCACGGTGGGCCGGCGGTCGGCTGGGGGTGGGCCGGTGCCGGGCTTTCAGAGCGCTCCGTGTGTCCACAACGATTAAAGCTGGACCAACATGAAGCTCCACATTAAATCAAACACATTCGACTGCACAGGAGGCCTCGAACCCACTTCGGCTCCTGCACGACTCAAACAATCAGAGATTCGCTCGGGATCGCCGTCTGCACTCAGAAACACAAAGCTCGTGAAGTGTTAAAGTCGCTGCACACGGTTCAGTCTTTCATGGTTTTCTGTGGAAAACGTCCAAAAACAACTTTTACCCATCAAAAACAAATCGTCTCAGTGCTGTTTATGCTCACCAACTAGCCAAGTATTGTATGTACACTGTGTACTACAAGATGACGCATCAACTAAATGTGTGAAAACAAACACAGTCAGGAAGTCGGGTTTTTTGTGCGTCTGTGAACCGTGGGTCCATTTCTTTTTGTGTAATACTTTTTACCACCAAATATTTTTTTACTCAAGTATATTCACAATTTTTTTTTACAAAGAAATAACACATAGATTTTGTTAATTAGGAGATTTTAGCAACTTGAACTGTGTTTGGATTCATATCGCCATCCCCTCCATTGCTGTTGTCATATTTAATACAACCACTTGAGGGCGACACACATCTGATATTCTGCTTCAATTTTAAAACCAGAATCAGGATGAAAACAGTCGTCTGCATAAAAGAAAAACCTTCAACTCTGAAGCATAAGATATAATGACTACATTATAAATAATTATTCCACTGCATCCTGCCTTGCTGCAGTTCGGTTTCGTTAGATTTGTGACTTAATGACGCAGCAAGTGTGATGTAGTGACCCCAAGTGGCAGGGCTGCATGCGAGACTGACTCACAGACAGGAAGACATGTTGTAAAAACTGTAGCAACCAGCTCAGCGTCGGCTGTCCACAGCTGTTCAACAGGTTTGAGGAGCAGAACAGAGGGCTCACTGCAGGAACTCCTGTCCGACACTTCAAGATTGCTTAATGTCTTCTTGGTTATTTTGTTGATATTTTATCTCCTTTTTTATGCATATTTAGCTTTTTGGTCCGCTGGTGTGTGAATGTTGTGGTCGCTTGGTGATCTGTGGGTCGGTCGATGCTTTCTTGAAGTGATCAATCTGTGACTGTTACTGACTTAACAGAAGAAATATTCCGTAAATATGAGCATTCGGTGAGTGGCTTACAAACACAGAGACAGTCGGCTTGTGATTTAAAGTGTTTCTGGATGTCAAAATGACTTAACGAGGAGGTTTAGCTGTTTCATCACTCGTTGAGCTACAAAGAGTGTGAGTAAAGAGGAAGCAGCTCATTAAGCAACTCGTAAACCGCTGAAGAAGATTTATTACAATCGCTGAGCGCAGCCTGGGGCGTCACATCGGCAGGGAGAGTCTGAGTCCGTCTGACTGTCTGTGTGTGTGTGTGTGTGTGTGTGTGTGTGTGTGTGTGTGTGTGTGTGTGTGTGTGTGTGTGTCTGTCTGATAAGAACTCAGATTTGAAGCCATTAATATGAAAATATCTCTGCTTGAATGGTTTGAAGGCGTCGTCAAACCCTGCAGATGTGCTGTTGATCTTGTTGTTCTTCATAGTTTAAAATTGTGTCTCATTTTATTTCCTGCCGTCTCTGAAGATTGAGTGAGAGGCATAAATGAAAACCAAAAGGGTCCCAGAATCATTCCCTGTGGGACGCCACATTTTCACTTTAATGTAATTGAATAGAATGCTCATATTTTGTTAAACATTTTAATATTTTTGATAATTAACACTGTGAGGACACTGTGTGTTTATAAAAGTTACAATTATATTTAATCAAGCTTTTCACTTACTGTGACTTTCTTAAAGTTGCACACCATACTTTTTATTTTCTAACCTGGTTTTCTACGGCAGTGTGATGTAAGTCAAGTGACTATTGTCAAATGTATGTACGGTTTAAAGAGTGAAGAGGTTTTCTTGAGCATAGGACAGAGCACATATATAAAAACATCACTGTGAATATGGAAGTTTCAGCCAGAACGTCAGTTTTCGAAACTAGTACCATGCAAAGTTGGTTTCATAACCAACCTGGTCTGAAAACCAGGGCAGCTCAGTCCAAGGAGTCATCCAATGCGGCTCGTCTGGTCTAAAAACTGGCCCAAACCAGTCTGACAACCAAAACCGCAGATTAAACCAGACACAACTCGTCCAGACCTCCACCACCAGTCCAGCCAAAACGGTTCCTAACGCCACCAAACGTCTTCAAAAAACTGTAAAGCTGGTTCCAACACTAAAACTGCCCATGAAAAAACCCACCAGAATCAGTCCAAAAGCCCGACTTAAAACCCAAAATAAAAAAGTCCAAGAACAAGTCAGAACTGGTCCGACATAAAAGAGCCAGAAACCGACAAGACGGCGAGCCGTGAGAATCGCAGATGTTTGTCTTCACGTGAAGGAATGAGGGGTTTGGAGCGTCGGCAGCTGTCCTCCAGGTGGAATCGGGCCTCCGTACGAGCTGCAGCGCCACCTCCCTGCGGGCCGTCCTCCTCCCTCCCCGCTGCTCCCGCAGGGGGAGGCGTGGCGGAGTGGGAGGCCCTCCCTCTCCGCCCGACGGTCCTCCTCCTTCCCCCGCTGCTCCTGACCTGCTGCAGCTCTCAGGCAGCGTGCAGCAGACGGTGGGCTCACAGCGCCCTGCAAGCACACGCACCACCGCACGCCTGCAGGACCCCGGCAACTCCCCCCGCAAGGCAGCGCTCGCTGAGGGCCACCTCACACACACACACACACACACACACACCAGGACCTGGATGTGCTCGGGCTCGTGAGGATTTCTATCTCCGGAGGTGTCATCACCTGGATTTTCTGGAAAGTTTTCTGGAGGACTTATTTCTTCTTTTGGTTTTTTGTTTTTTCCTCCTTTTGATTTGTTTCTGAGGGACTGACATCGCTGTGTAAGTCTTGAGTTTGATTTCAGCTCTACAGAACTCTCAACAAGTTGTCAAGTTACAGAACTTTTATCTAGACCTGAGACTGTGTCCCCCACACCTCAGAGTGGTCTGATATCAGCTGATTCTGGCTGGGTCTATTTTTTTAATCTGTTATTTACAAAAAAAAAGTCAAAGCGCCAACAAGTTTCCACCGATTTTACTCATTTCTGAGACCTAAATGGGCCTCCACCTTTGAGAGCCGACTCTGTTCTCATCGATCAGAAAGCCGATCTCTTCAGGATGAGGTAGTTTGTTCAGCAGCAGCGCAGATTGTTTCGGTTGTTCTGGCTTTTTTAAAACTCAAGTGAGTTGCAGGAAGGTCACAGTTCGGACGTTTCCTCGGCAGACGGCGTTTTCGACTCTTTGCTCCCCCCCGGCTGGTGTCAAACATCTGCAGCCGTCAGTCGACTCATTATTCCCGTCGTCTCACCCTGGCAGACTGCTGAACGTGTCCAGTGACGATCTGCGTTCTGTGGACTTTTATCAAACAGTGGAGACGTTTTAGAGTCACGGCACGGACCTTTTCAGATGTGGAGGTGTTGGAAGGTTGTTGGGTTTCCGAAGTTGTGGAAGTTGTGAAGGTGTTTTGGGAACCTGGAGGTGTTTTGACGTGTTGGAAGGATGAGGATGAGTCGAGCGTTTCTGTTTCTTTGGTCGGGTTTTGGAGGCTTCAGTGTTTCGAGGGTTTGGAAGTCGTTGAGGTTTCCCGGGTCGAACCTTGAGAACCAGTCGTCAGTCAGAAACACGACTGAAGAATTTCGATTAATCTGAAGATTTCGGGGTTTGACCCTCTTTTGGGTTGTTTTTGAAAGAGATTTGGATGTTTTGGAATGTTTGAAGGACTTTGGGTTTTTAGAAGTTCTGGATGATTTTGAAGTTTAAAACAGAGACAATTTATAAAGGTTGTGCATTTGGTTGGTGTCAGTTAAGTTCCAAGTCTAAGAATTTACTGTCACTTTTTGTTAATATGTCATTATTTATTGAGAGAAAATCAAACATTTGCCAGATTTTTCCACTTTGCATTTAACGACCTGGACGTCTGTTCAATTATTAATTAATCCCTTCATTTTGTCCTCCTGATACCTTCACAGAGCAATCATTTCAACCGCTTCAAATTCCTGAAGCCTGACTGATGTTTTCCCACAGATTACTCACATTTAGAAGAGCCGCAAAGTAATGCATTCATTGGGAAAATAAGTACCAGATTCCTCATGAATGAAACTTATTACCTGGTTTGTTCATGTGAAGTGAAATCGCATGTCAATGCTTCAGAAAGACTTTGTTACGGGGCCCTAGAATCAATCCCTGGGGAACGCCACTAATTCAATTAACTATATCTGAAGAGTAAATATTTTCCACTCTATATATATACTGGAAAATGTTTATTCTATATATGTGTACACATTTTCTCTCTTTTGTCACACGTCAAAACTTCAGAAGAACAAATTCGATCCTCCAGATTGTAACTCGTTGAAATGAATCTTAAAAAAATCCTCAATGTTGTTGAGTGATAGAGGCAATGTGCTAAAACGGTGAAGCCTGTCAACTCGTTTCTGTGCACAAAGGTGGATTTTCTTCAAACTTACATACGGTATATAGAAGGTATGAACGTTCAATCAGAAAGTGTTATTTACTTTATTTGTTTGTGCGAAGCCACAACCCATTCTCAGTGTCTCAGCCCTGGTTTACTGTTTACACACCCAGCCAAAGCCTGATCCGTCGTGAAATACCGCTTTGTACCACCGGGTGGTGCAGGGAAACCTTTAGCCTGGCTTCCTGCATTCACTCATTTAAACGAGGGGAACATTTTGAAAGGTGAATCAAGTCTCTCTCTCTCTCTCTCTCTCTCTCTGGTTTCAGGACCATGTTGTGTTCTCGGAGGCTCGTGCAGCAGTGGTGCTTCGCCGTCTTCCTGCTCTGCTCTCCGGTGCCGCACCACGGCCGGCCGATCGACGCCCTCAGCAGCAGAACGTAAGTCTAAGTCTACGGAGGTTTTCAAAAATGTACACCTACGTCTTAAAAGAGGTCTGGACCTGAATTCTCCGACACTGAGGCCTTGAAATCTGGACCTCCAAGGTCTTCTTATTCATCGCCGGACTCTTTCAGAGCACGGGCGTTCACTGTTCATGCTTCAGAATTTGGAATCTTAAGAGTTGAAATCCAAACACGCGTTCAGGCTAGAAGCTGAAATCAGAGGCTGCAGGAATCTGAAAAGTCGAGTTTTAAAACTCGACATGTCTCGGGAGTCCCGGCAGCTGAAGTGAGTCAACATTTAAATATCTGGGAGTTTCCAAAGTGAAAATCAAAGACGTCGAGGATCCTGCAATAGGAATCTTCGGCTCGGAGGTTCTCAAGGCTCAAATTTGAACGAAGACTGTAAATCTGAATCTTAACTTGCTTCAGGAGTGGAAATTAAAGACTTAATCAACTTCAAAATGTGTGTCTGTGACGCAACAACAATCAACATTCAAAGCTTCAGCGGTTGCGTAGTTGTGTTTTCACGCTCTCGGGACCAAAAAGCAGAAGTGTCAGCGGCCTTTCGAATCCAAGCCTGGTTATGTAAGACCTCGGTTCTGAGTCCAGATTTGATACTCAGGGAGTTCAGGAGTTTAAATCAGACAGTCGAAGGCCTCAGCAGCTCAAATCCGACGCTTGGAGAATGAAACTAAAGCCCTTGAGCCTCTTGGGATGTGAGCGGACGACCCTGCGGCGTCCGTCAATGTCTCCGGCGAGCCGCCGGAGCGCCGTTGCCGATGGAGATAAGCGCGGCGGCTCTTTGTATTTGCGACACCTTCAGGAGGCTCCCGAGCGTTCGCCAGTGCAATGAATAATGCTGATGTCGCAGTCGGCGGCGGACCAAAGCAAACCTGCCGCTCCCGCCGAGCCGCCTGATGCCAGGCCGAATAAATGTGCTTTCACGCTTTCCCGGCTTTTTTTTCTTTTCTTTTTTTCCACTCTGGAAAGATCGTATCGCCGCCTCGCAGGGCTTCTTGGACCTGAGCGGCCTCTAATGAAGCAGCGGGAAGATGCTCTGGTGGGCCGGGACTCTCTCGCTGGCCCGCGCGGCGCCCGCGTCACATCTGAAAGGCATTTTCAGTGGCAGCGGTGATTCAGAGCGCGCACGCCGTCCAGCTTTTCCCCTAACACTTTCCAGAGAGGCCTCTGATACGCTCCGGACGCGACCCGGCGCCACCTGAGCAGAAAGGAAAACACCAGCACCGCGAAAAAGAAAAAAATCACAAAGTTGGGGAGGGAGCCCGGTGACCTTTGACCTCCCGGTTCGAGACAGATTCGCTTGGTTTGACCTGAAAGCCGTGAAGGTGGAGATGTGGGATTTATTGTTTCCAGACAATCGAGTGGAGGAAACCCGAGTTTTAGAAAACCCCGCGGCTCGAACGCAAACACATTTCATTGACGCACTAATGTGACTGATTTGTTTTCACGTCTCTGGTCCTGTTGGTGGCGGAGGTCTCTGCTGCTCGGGGGGAGAACTGGGTCAGAAGGGCCCGCTTCCAGTCCCCGCCCGCAGGCGCAGCAGCATCTGGAAGCTGCTGCAGTTTACGCGATCGGGGGCCGTGAACCATCCCGGACCTGAAATCCGACACTCGCGCCGTCTCTTGGGAGTGACATCACGAGGCAAATCGCTGTCAAAAGTCGCCTCGGTGATCGAAAGACATTAAATCTGAGATTCAACGCAGGACATGTGACGCTCCGGGAACCCCGGGGGGGGGTGTTACCAGGGGAAATCCAGGACCTCTTCACTTGAGATCTAAAGATTAAAGAGTCACTGCAGTGAGAGATTAACATCTCTAAGTGTTAAGAAATGAAACTCTAAATTCTTAAAGATTGACAGGTGAGACTTGAGCTTTAAAGTTTATAGTCAGACGCTTTAAGGATTCTGCACGCTCCGAGAGCCTTGAGAAACAAATCTCCAGAAGTCGGGAGATCCAAACCAGCGTCATAGAAGCTTCAGGAACTCAAAACTCAGAAAGTCGTCGTATCTTCATATCTGAAGTTTGAGACGTGTTCCGAGAATTGAAATCCAAACTGCTGTCAAGGTCCAACTCTCGACGCCTCGGGAGTCACAATTAGAGTCAACATCCAAATGTGGAGTTTCCAAAGACAAAATCAAGGTCTTCAAGGCCTTAGGAGTCAATATCGGCCGGTCCAAAGTTCTTGGAATTAAAATCTGAAGTTTCATTGGCCCAAGAAGTGGAAAGTGGAAAGTTCTAACCTCCAGAAGTCCGTTTCTCTGCGGCCTTTTGAGACACAAACCTAAAGATTTCCGAGGCTGGAGGAGTATCAAGAGTTAAAAATACCAAACTTTCATATTATAAAATCCCAAATTTAAACTGCTAATGGGGTCGGAATTGGGAAGCAGAGACTTTAAAACTGAAGAGTCTTTCGGTTTAGACTCCAACGACCGAGACTTTTTAGAAGTCGAACCAACAAACATCTGACTTCTATCTGGAGCGGTCGGTTGGGAAATGACTCGCGGCGGCTTTTTTGGAAACAACACCGTTCCTTCTTTCATACGTCTCCTGCAGAGAGACACAATTAGGACGAGGTAGGTAGGTGGAGGACGGGGATCTGGAGCGCTGCCACGGCCGGATGCACCGCGGCGTTTTTTTTCCCCCCGCGTTTGATGTGAGCGTTATTAAAGGTAAAACAGAGCCAGGCTCGGCTTTCAAAGCTTCAGAGGACTCGGAGGAAATATCTGTATGCACATAAACAGTGGAGCCCTCAGGAGCTCGGCACAGGATATCGGCACGACTCAGCAGAAAACGGCTCCGACGCTGGGAGAGCTGAATCAGAAGGAGAGAGGAGGAGGAGGAGGAGGAGGAGGAGGAGGAGGAGGAGGAGGAGGGCATCATGGGAAAGCCTGCCAGCGGCTGCTCTCTGAGCTGTTTGTGTGCTCAGACACTGAGGGGGTTTGGCCGTCCTCGGCCCCTCGCCGGTTCCCAGGCTCGGCTCGCCGCCTCTCTGTTTTTCCAGGAGTTAAAACCCCGTAAGGCGACACCGCGGCAAAGCAAAGCCTCCAGCACTCGCACAGATAAGAGCTGCTCTGACCTCGCCGAGGTCTGAGCGCAGGTAGATCCACCTTGAGGGTTCCATCCTCTGGAGCGTCACCTGCAGCGGTGCGTGGAGCGTTGGCACCATCCTGTGGACACTTTGTGAACTACACCCAACCTTTTGACGCGTTTCATATTTCTGTACTGAGGGTCTCAGAATCTGATGGTCGGGGGTCTGAGGAGCTTCACTTTGAGACTGTGTGGATGTTTCAAGAGTCCAGCTGAGGTTCTGATGTGTCAAAATGTGAAACTCTCATTACAGTGGAGAATTTGTCTGTGTGAATGTCTTTCAATAAATGTCTTGTTATTTATGTTTCTGTGGCTATTTTCAGTCTAACGTCTTGTGTTTTGTCTGTTTGTTGTGCAGGAGGCGCTCTGTAAGCCACGCTCAGCTCATGCACGACAAAGGTCGGGTGCTGCAGGATTTTAAGCGCCGCATGTGGCTGCAGGAGCTGCTAGACGAGGTCCACACGGCCGAAATCCGAGACCTCCAGATCCGGAGTGGAGGAGGAGGAGGAGGAGGAGGAGGAGGAGGAGGAGGAGGAGGAGGAGGTGCAGGAGCAGGAGCAGGAGCAGGAGCAGGAGCAGGAGCAGGAGCAGCAGGGAGCAGCAGTGGCGCCGGCGGTGTGGCGGTCGGGGTACCGGGCGTCGGGATCCACCTGAGCACCACCGGCAGCACCCTGCACTCCAAACCGGCTGGAGGCACCAAGAACCTGCCGCTGAGCTTCCGGCCGGAGGAGGAAGAGGAGGAGGAGGAAGGCACCAACCTTCCGCAGGAGACCAACAAGGCGCCGAGGACACCGGGCAAGAAGAAGAAGAAAGGCCGTGGTGGGAGGAGGAGGGAGGGCGAGAAGAGGAGGAGGAGGGCGAGGTCACTGGGATGGAGGCCCGAGGAGGAGGAGGAGGAGGCCGGCAGCGGGCTCCGCCTGGAGTGGAGATCCCTGCTTGGCCTGCGGAGGGCGCTGCTCTGAAACACCGTCAATCTTTGACCAAGGTCAGTGGAGCTGAGACAGAAACTGAGTGGAGCGCACGCTGCTCACACATTCATACAGCCTGAAACCACTTTAACACATCTGTAAACCAGCACACTGGACTGTTTATATATTTTTGTTTGGCTGTTGATAAAGTCACTGACCTGTTTCTACCTCCTCTTCCTCCTGCTCTTCATCTTAATCCTTCTTCTCCTCTTCCTCCTTCTATTCTCTGTTGCAGGGAGTTGGCGGCACTCTGATGGGACTCCTAAATGCTCCTCGTCCCGGGGGACGGGGACTGTTTGGACAGACAGTGGAACATATTTATTGTGTGTAAATATATTTGGACGTTAGCGGAGTAGCTCGCAGAATTTAAAAAAAAACAACTAAATGTGTTGAGGCGACGTCAGATTCAGATCTTTGTGAATCTTCGCTTAAGTTTCCTTTAAAAAACAAAAAACAAAACAAAAAAAAAAAACAGACTCCAGTTGTTGTCCCATGTTGCTGTTTGTTGTTGTTTGTTGTTGTTTGTTGTTGCGGTAATTTATTTGGTCTGAATGGTGTATTTATTTTGTAAATGTATCGAGGTGCTGCTGACCTTCTATATTTTTGTACCATAATGCACTTTAGATATATAATTATATAAATATATATACCATTAATGTTGTTGTGTGTTTGTGATGGACTCTCTTTGTTCCTCTGCTGCTGTTTGAGGGGTTTCCTATGTTTTTTCCCATGTTTTTTTTTTTTCGTTTTTTTTTTTGGGAGGGGCAATTATTTTGATCCCTCTTATCTCCACCCTGTTCCTTGAAGCCACAGCTGGACCTGTACATAAATCAAACCACCCTCATGTCTTTGGCACTTGCACTGAGATAAAAACTGAACCGATTAAACATTTGACAGATTCTTCGTCTCCCGTGTCTTCCTGTGTCTTCCTGTGTCTTCCTGTGTCCTCCGACCAAATATCATGATACACAAGTTATTTAATCACCACAAACCAAAGGTGGAACTGTGTGCTGGTGTACCTCAGGGTATCGTCATGGGTCCTCTGAAGAGGTTGTTTCTTCGACTGTAGAGGATGAATTGAATTTCTTGAAAACATATAAAAGGTTCTGAGGATCCAGCCGCCGCAGTTTCAATCCAACAAGTTCAGGAAGTGCAGTCGTTGGACTACCAAGTATAGAATAGAATACAATAGAATGGAAATACTTGATTAATCTCAGAAGGAAAGTCTTACAGGGACAATTACAAGTAGTGTTAATACTAGTAGCACAATCATTAATGGTAGGAGTACCCGAAGCAGCAGTAGTAGCCGTAGAATTGGTAGTAATACTAGTATCAGTATCACTAACAATAGTGGAAGTAGGAATACTAATAGTCGTAGTAGTAGTAATAGAAGTAGTAGTGGCAGTGGCAGTGGCACAAGCAGATTTAGTTATTGTGATAGTGAAACTGCTAATAGTAGTACTAATAGCAGTGGTGGTTATATTAGTAGTGATCATAGTAAAAGTAAAGTAGCAATCACAGTAGTAGTAGTAATATAAGTGGAAGTATGCATACTAGTAGTTATTGTTGTAGTAGGAGAATTCATAGTAACAGCAGTGCTAATAGTTGTTGTTGAAGTAGTATTCACACTAATAATAGTAGTACAGGCAGACAAACAAAATAGAAGTAGAAGAATACAGTAGACAAATCGATAGTAATTGAGTTGTAGTACAGTAGATAAGTGACCAGCAGACACTGATAACCACTACAGCACATGTACAACACAAATCTAACTCGGTATAATACACTCAATCTACATAACAGAAAAAAGAGTTTTTAAATGAAGATTTCAAAAACTACACAGATTTAAATGGAATGATAATCAATTTGGGGTATGAAAACATAAAAAGACAAAAGAACACAAGTGAGTAAAAACAAGAACGTTGACCCTAATATTAACAGTACTTCTTCTTTCGTTAACTGCTTATTTGTTGGTGTTTCGTTAATGTTTCGCTGCAGTAAACAAATAAATCTCTGCCGGTAGTGTAACGCTCACTCAGGCCTCCAGGGGGAGCTGCTTAGTCTGCAGGGATTCAAAGCGCAGAAGAAGAAGAAGAAGTCAGCCTCCACGTGAAGACAAGATGTCGCCGCCCGGAGGGAAAATAAACCGACCAAAAACTGTGAGTAAAGAAAGCTTCGTTTACAGCCAAAACCATGCGAAAACGTTTAATGAGCAGTTAAAACCACGAGTAAAAACTCTGATTCACGATCTCAAACACACCGCGGGTCTTTTAATTAGGGCTGTCTGCTTCTTTAAATCGATGTTGGGCTTTTTTTCCCGTATATATCCGTACTTAGTCGTTTCGCTTGTCTCTTAAATATATATTTGGATCAGTGTCTTAACATGTTAGACAGATATTTGTTTTGTATTTTAGAGCACTTAAAAACACTCACACACACGAGGCGGAGGCGGGTGCAATAACCTGCATCCTGCTTCTGATTGGCTCTGATTTTGAGGGGAAACTGATACCAGCCAATCAAAGCAAAGCAGCGTGGCCCGAGCGTTTTCTCATCAGGAAGGAAGACAAATGTAGATGAAAACACGAGAATAGACTGGATGTTTTTTTTTCCTATTTTATATCATTATTTAAGTGTCAGGGTCAAAACACATTTTTCTACCAAGTCAGTTTATTTGTGTCTTTTCTTATTCATCTGTTCGTTAACGCAGAAATCAGAGTTCTTGCTGCTCATGTAGACGGTCTGTAATCTGTTGGATATTGGCCTGTAACTTGTTAAAACATCTGGATCAAGGGAACGTTTTTTAAGAAGATGTTAGATAAAAGCATCCATAAAGTCCTGTGGTACGTAACCCGTTAAAGTATAAGTTGATCTAGTATTGATTTACTAGTAGAGGGAAAATGTCATTAAATAGTCCAGTTGGGATGAGATCCAACATATTGTTGGTTTACATGAAGCGGCGTTTCATTTAAACATTTAAGTTTTGTCGACATAATAGAAAACTTGTCAAAAACAATTTTACTAATTGTGTGTGTGTGTGTGTGTGTGTGTGTGTGTGTGTGTGTGTGTGTGTGTGTGTGTGTGTGTGTGTGTGTGTGTGTGTGTGTGTGTGTGTGTGTGTGTGTGTGTGTGTGTGTGTGTGTGTGTGTCAGGAGTTGGGGAGGAATCTCTTCAAGCGTCGCCGAGTTCTGAGTCGAGAGAAGAGAAAGAAGCATCAGATTGTCGGCGCCGTGGTGGACGAAGGTCTGATCACCATCCACCACCTGAAGAAGAGGAAGTGAGTCAAGACACGCGTGCACACACATACATACATACATACATACATACAGTACATGTATCACACCCACCTCACACACACTTCTGTGTCCAGTTCGAGTCCTCGAGCAAACATCACACTGTCCGGAAAGAAGAAACGCAAACTGATCAAACAGCTTCAACACCAGAAAAACGCCAAAGAAGGTATGTGTGTGTGTGTGTGCGTGCGTGCGTGTAGTTAAAGAGAGGTTGTTGGGTTTTTTTTGCCAGAGCAATATTTAAAGATATAATTAAATGAAATAATACATTTGTATTCTTGTCAAATTCACACTTTCTTTGTTTTCATTGCTCTGCAGCTGAAGCTGCGTCGGCGCCACAGAAGACAAACCCCGACGACTCGACG